>NC_092879.1:17483392-18083392 GCF_028372415.1 Notamacropus eugenii | reverse complement strand
TGTAAAGGTTTTTGAAAATTCCAATAACCGAATATAAAGGGATAAAATAAAGGTAAAAAAAAAAAACAAACCAAAATTAACTGTTGAGAAGAATATATTGGGAGAGAGAGAAAGGGAGAGGTAAAATGTAACAAATCATCTCACATAAAAGAGGCAAGAAAGAGCTTTTACCATGGAGGGGAAGGGGGTGGGGTAGATGAAAGGGGATAAGTGAGACTTACTCTCAGTGGATTTGACTTAAGGAGGGGATAATACATGTTTAATTGGTTATGGAAATCTATCTTACCCTGCGGGAAGGCAAGAGGGAAAGGGATAGATAAGAGAGGGAGGATAATAAAAGGGCCAGCAAATTGGGGGAAGGGGTAATCAGAAGAATACATTATTGTCAGGGCACAGGTCAAGGGAAAGAATGGAATAAATGGAGGACAGGACAGGACAGAGGGAAATGTGGTTAATCTTTCACAACGTGATTTATGGAAGTGCTTTGCATGGCTCCACATGTATGACCTACATCGAATTGCTTTCTCAGTGACGGTGGGTGGGGAGGGAGGAAGGGAGAGAATGTGGAACTCAAGGCTTTAAAAAGGAATGATAAAAATTATCTTTTGGGTGCAAATGGGAGGGAAGTTGTACAGGCAATGGGGTATAGAAATCTATATTGTCTTAAAGGAAAGGAGAAGGGAGGAGGATGGGAGGAGGGGGGCTGATAGAATGGAGGGCAGATTGGGAAAAGGGGTGAATGAGGTGCACAGTGTCCTGGGGGGGAGAGAGATGGGGAGAAAATTTGGAATTCAAAATCCTGTGGAAGCGAATGCTGTAAACTGAAAATAAAAAAATTATATATTAAAAAAGAAAAAAAAATCAAATAACCATTTCTGTTAAAAAGAAAAAAACTTCTTGAAACAAATGAAGACTCATCCAGAAGCTATGTCAATTTAATTACAAAACACTTAACAGAAGCAAAGACAGTGAAATAACTGGAGAAATGAGGAATTTTCACGATTTGGCCATATCGATACAATAAAAAAAGACAGTCCAACCCAAATTAAATTCCCTAGTGCCATACCAGTCAAAATTGCTAAAGTATCACTTGACAAAAATAAAAATGATGAAAACAAAATTCATGTAGAAGAGCAGAAGGTCAAGAATCAAGAGAAATTACCTTTCAGATCCATAGAAAAAAGGAAATGCCCATGACTAAACAAGAGAGGAACACAGAAGATAATATGGACAATTCTTATTACATAAAATTTCAAAGGTTTTGCAGAAGCAAATCTAATGCGGTTAAAATTAGAAGGGAAATGGGTAATTGGGATGGAAAAGAGGAAAACAGCATTGGAAAAGATTGGAGAATTCTTTTTAATACAAACCCAAAGTCTGATAAACCTGAAGTCTAAAAGAGGAAGCATGGGGGGGGGGGGGGCGGGGAGAGGGGGCAGTCATAGATAGTATGCAGAAGAGGACGTACATTTTTTTTGACACGGCTAATGTGGGAATTTGTTTTGTGGGGTTAGGTGTATTCGTTATGAGAGCTTAATTTTTCATTCAAATGAGGAAGTTGTGGGAGGGAAAATTAATAAATTCTTATATGAATGAAAGAATGACTTTAGGAGAAACGATTCGACAAACACCGAAATAGACACGCAATAGTATAAGCCGCGGAGTGGGACCCTAAATATGGAATCAAAGAGACCTTCCCTACTTTTCATGGGTAAAAAAAGTATTACTCTGTATTACTCCATCATTACGTTGCTGAAAGACTGTCTCTAACTCAGCTCTTGGGCTCCCTCACTGGAAAATGTCTCTTTAAAAAGTGCCTTTTCAGAAAGGATGAACGACCGAGAATATAACGGACTGAAAGATAGAAAATGAGTATTTTACGGGAAAACCAAGCCCTCTCTCTCCCTGCATCCTCCCACCATTCTACTCTCAGACACTCCTGCCGTGCCATGGTGTTGCTGTTGTTGTTGTTGTGTGTGTGTGTGTGTTGTGTGTTCATTCTTCGTTGCCGAAGAAGACCATGACATCAGAGAAATGATGACATGACTTGCACTTGACTTTGTTTTGAGTGAGGGAGGGCTGTGGAAGTTCACCAGCCTCACTTCCCCTCCTGGGCCATCTGGATCCAGTGACCAGATGACTGGAGACGGCCCAGGATGCCATGGGAAACCTTGGCCTTTTAGGCGAGGGTCTTTTCAGGTACTCATTTAGAGTGAGATAATGCCCATTCAGAGAATAGATAAATCACCGTGGGATGGGCAGGACCCTCAGGGTTGTTGTTTTGAAGAGAAAATCTTACTATTGACATTCACTCTAAACCAAGAGGGTCCAAAACAGCCATTGAACGGAGGTGGGGCAGAGACCCTTTCTTGTTCAATCCATGGGCTTCAGAGTGCACGGGGTCTAAGGTTTTAGGGGGAGAAGAAAGAAGGGAAAAGGAGGGGAGAGGAGGGGAGAAGAAGGAAGGAGAGGAGAGGAGTTACCCAGCTAGCTGGGTCCCCATTTAGGCAACTCAGTCTACTCACAGGTTGTGTTCGTCCTTTGTTTTGTAAGAGGACCATGACATCAGAGAAATTTCTCATTTCCTTTCGTATTGGTTGACTAATGATGGAGAAGAAGGTGTTCCCTAAACCAATTAAATCACAGATCTGGACAAAAAGGTTACAAGAATTCAACATAATCTGGTAAAACTCTCACAAAGTGTTGAAGAGTAAAGCAAAATGAACCAAAAGAATATGCTACTGTTAAAGACAACAGACATAAGACCGTGTGAAATACGCAGAAAACGACACCAAGAAGGATTGAGCTGATCCAACATGTTGGACTACAGCCAACCTGGAAGCTGGCTAATGTTATTCCACCTGATGCTCCCAGCATCACAACTCAGGTGGAATGTTAGTGCCAGGTGGCGTGACGTCTGCCCACGCTGGCTGGGAGCTCTTGGTTTAGTCCCGAGATTCTGGGTCTTTTCCAAATTGTCCTCAAACCTGAGCGTGGGCGTGGTTTCAACGTGATTGCCCATATCCCCCCACCCCATTTTGAAGTTGGGGAAACTGAGACCGGGGGAGGGATGGCCCCTCTAGGAAGTTGACTTTTGAATTCAGATAGTTTTCCACCCCCTCGCTGGATGTTCAGGCCGCTACATGCCCTCCCCTTGCTCAGTCTCGCCTCAGTCCTCACCCCCCTCCCCGGGTAACAACTGCTAGATGATTGGCTGGTGCCTTTCACAGCATCGCTTCGATGCCCACAAGAGGAGAGCCTCCAGCGGCTCGCTGTCCTTCCTCTTCCCAGCCACGTTCCTGGGAACAGCCACACTCTGGGACAGAAGACTTTCATGGAAGACTGTTAGTGCCAACGACGTTGTCACTTTCGCAGGGTTATCTGGGACTCGGGCTCCTTACCTGTTCCTTCTTGCAGCCTGACCACGCTTGTCTTCTAAGCGCTTTGTCTCTCTGTGCCCATCACTGAACCGTTCTCCTGTTTGCCATGTAGATTCCGTCGAATAATTGGATGGTAAGAGAAAAACACTCATCTGAGTTGAGGGATGTCTAAGAAAGTTCCTTCTTCAAAGGGCTTTTAAAAGGGTCAAAAAATGTATTGATTGTCCTACCCAAAAAGGGTATACGTATTTGGATGGTTCTGTGCTTTTAAATCTCAGCACTTAGGACCTGCGTGACTGCTCAGTCACCAAAGACCTTGACAGATGATTGCTGATGCCAAAAATGTCACCATACGAATGGGAGATGGTGGGGATGTTGGATTATCTGGTACATGGGATTTCTTCTCCATGCTTATCTCTACGCCCCAAATGATTCCAATACACATTTAGATGATGAGAAAAAAAACCAAGAAATTCCTATATCGACAGATGTCTAGGAAAGTTCCTCCTTCAGAGGGCTTTTACAAAAGTTGAAAATATATTGATTTTGTTGCAAAATAAAAAAATACGTGTGTGTTTTTATTGTTCTGTGAGTTCCTGTAGATCCAGAGATCCACTCAGATATGAAATGAAGCAAGAGTGAGCTTTGCCTTTGTCCTGGTGTTGATACATTCGGATCCCATAAGAATTGGGCCTAGTTCATCTGGGGATTTCCTCTTGGGAAGGTGGGGAGGTCTCCCCGAGTGTCTGTAAGGGCCACTCAAGCTTGTTCTATAACTTCTACTTATGACATGCAGAGACCCCAGCAGGGGGTCTCAAATCATGTCACATGTGCACTCCCTCAAACTTTACAGCTTTGGTGGACCCAGTAGTAAGGGAGTGGGACCAGACCTTTGCAGGGACAATATATAGGATCAAAGACCTAGGTGGCCATCTAGGCTTGGACCTGCAGGTAGAGACCCTGAGGCAGAGAGAGCCACATTGATCTTGGCCATAACCCTGGGTTTGAGACCTTTCCTACCTGGTCTTCTCCCTACACAGAGATCCTGAAAGGCCCTTCCTGCATGCACTGATCTCCAGTGTGAGAAGCTCACTTCCATCCTCCTACTTCCTCTAGGAACAACTGCCCCAAATGAGGTGGGGCTATGTTGTGTTTCAGTTTCTCTTTCCTAAGGCTGTGTGCCCTGACCAGCTCTGTCAGGCCTACAGTCCTGTATGGTTGGCCCAACAGTCTGACTTGTCCCTCTCAGGCAGAGGTCCTTAGTCCTTACTCTGAACTAACTTTGGTCTCTGCTCACCTCTTCCTGCCTCAGGGCTGGGGGCTCTACCCTTAGGGTTAACACATTCACACTGGGTTTTTTTTGCAACCTGGGGGAATTCTCAGTCTTTTATATTTGCCTTTCCAACTCCTGCCCCTCTCTCCTGTAGCTGCTACACACACACACACACACACACACACACACACAAACACACACACACACACGTTACTCACATACCTACAAACTTCACTGCCACCAGGTCATACAAATTACCCTGAGTCATCAAGACAGTAGTGGTAGTGGTAGTAGTAGTAGTAGTAGTAGTAGTAGTAGTAGTAGTAGTAGTAGTAGCAGTAGTAGTAGTAGTGGTAGTAGGTCAAGCAGGTGGTACAGTGGACGGAGTGTCAGGTCTGGGATCAGGAAGATTTATCCCAGTCTCAGACACTTACTAGCTGTGGGACCCTGGGCAAGTCACTTAATCTCTGCCTCAACTTCCCCATCTGGAATATGAGCTAGAGAAGGAAATGGCAAGCCATTCCAGTTTCTTTGCCAAGAAAACCCTAAATGACTGAACAACAACAAAGTAGTAGTAGTAGTACAAGTAGTAGTCAGAACTAGCATTTATTTTTTTTAAATAATTATTTTATTTGTTTTCAGTGTTATATAATCACTTTCACATATCTTAGATTTTTCCCCTCCCCAAGAAGGCTTGCAATCTTTTATAGGTTCTACACATACCTTCCTATTAATTATAAATATAAATTAAATATAATTTAATTAAATATTATTCCTGTTAAATATAATTTCATATAATATTCATGTTGAATAGAAGGATTAAAATGAATGGTAGAAACCATAAAACAAAACAAAATGAGACAAAACATAATAGAAAAGAAAACGGTCTGCTTCATTCTGTGATCCAAATCCATAGTTCTTTCTCTGGATGTGGAAGGCATTTTGCGTCAAAAGTCCATTGGAGGTTTTTTAGGTCCTTGAAATGCTATGAAGGACCAAGTCTACCATAAAAATTCATCACACACTGTGGTTGTTGCTGTGTACAAAGTTCTCCTGGTTCTGCTTCTTTCACTCAGCATCAGTTCGTATGAGTCTTTCCAGGCCTCTCTGAAGTCTTCCTGTTCATCATTTCTCACAGCACAACAGTATTCCCCATTCCCCAGTTGATGGGCATCACTTTGATTTCCAGTTTTGGGCCACCACAAAGAGAGCTGCTATAAATATTTTTGTACTTTTGGGATCCTTTCCCATTTTGGGGATCTCTTGGGGATACAGTCCTAGAAGTGATAGTGCTGGGTCAAAGGGTATGCACATTTTGTAGCCCTTTGGGCATAGTTCCAAATTGATCTCCAGAATGATTGGATCAGCTCACAACTCCACCGACAATGAATTAGTGTTCCAATTCTGCACATCTTCTCCAACATTTTTCATCTTCCTGTTTTGTCATGTTAACCAATCTGATAGGTGTGATGTGGTACGTCAGAGTGGTTTTGATTTGCATCTCTCTTATCAATAGTGATTTAGAGTGTTTTTTCATAGGACTATAGATAGCTTTAATTCCTTCCTTTGAAAACTGCCTGTTCATACCCTTTGACCATTTATCAATTGGAGAATGACTTTTATTCTTGAACATTTGACTCAGTTCCCTGTATGTTGTAGAAGTGAGGCCTTTATCACAGACACTAGTTTCAAAAATTCCCAGTTTTCTGCTTCTCTCCTAATCTTGGTTGCAGTGAGTTTGTTTCTGGAAAAACTTTTCAATTTAATATAATCAAAATTATCCATTTTTCATTTCATAATGTTTTGTACCTCTTGCTTAGTCAAGAATTTTTCCATTCTCCCTAAATCCAATAAATACACGATTCCTTGCTCCACTAATTTGTTTATAGTATCAATCTTTACATCTGGATCATGTACCCATTTGGACTTTATTCCTGTGTCAGGCTATGCCCAGTCTATGTCTATGCCCTGTTTCTGCCACACTGTTATCTAGTTTTCCCAGCAACTTTTGTCAAACTTAGTTTCTTCTTTGCCTATTCCAATTCCTTCAATTTCTTTTTCTTCTCTTATTGCTGCAGCTAATATTTCTAGTACCATACTGAATAATTGTGGTGATGATGGGCATACTTGTTTCACCCCTGATCTTATTGGAAATGCATCTAACTTATCCCCTGTTCGTCCTGGAGGCTGATGAGCTACCCGAGTCTACTCACCTTTCGCAGGTCTTCGGAGGCCAACCGGATAAACGTACTGAGAGAAGAGACTTTCCAGAGTCAAACAAGGGTTAGGCTTTATTCAGGGTCTTAGTTACATATCCATATGCAGGGTGAATTCTTCCTCAGGAGAGAGGAATCCTCCTCCTCCCAAGGGGCAAGGATCATACAGCAAGAGGATGGGAGTGGAAGAGGGGAGGGACCCTCTTCCCTCCAAGGGCCCCGCAGCAAGAAGAGCCCCTGGAGGGGACCCCCGCATTCAGAAGAGGGCCTTCAGGCTTTCCCGTCCCTACTTAAGCTCTCCCGCCGCATAGTTTGCATGTGAATACAGTGCATGCTCTCAGCCCCTAGCTAATTAACAACAGGTGTGCTCAGTCCACTGACCAATCTCAAGGGTGGGATGCTCTCCCCAGCTTCCCACTGAGAAGAGGTGGAAATGCAGTAGATAGCCTGTGTTTCACGCCTCAATCCCCAGCTGTTCCCTGAGGGGCCTCGTGAGAACTCTGAGGTTTAGAGGTCCTCACTTTTACCTGCCCGAGACTGTCTACGTGAAAACTGAGCTTACACCCCAACAATTCCCATTGCATAAAATGCTTGTTGAAGGTTTTAGGTAGATACTGCTTATTATTTTATGGAAAGTTCCATTTATTTCTATGCTCTCCAGTGTTTTCAATGGGAATTAGTGTTGAATTTTGTCAAAAGCTTTTTCTGCATTTCTTGAGACAATCGAGTGTTTTTTGTTAGTTTTGTTATGACAGATAACGCTAATAGTTTTCCTAATATTGAACCAGCCCTGCATTCCTGGTCAAAAATTTCTCCATTCTCCATAAATCTGACAAATGTAGTATTCCTTGCTCCCCTAGTTTGTTTATATTATCCATCTTTATAACTACATCATGTATCCATTTTGACTTTCTTCTTGCGTACATTGATCTATGCCCGGTTTTGTAACCTGCAACTTTGCCAAAGTTGTTTATCATTTCAAGTAGTTTTTCACTTGATTCTCTAGAATTGGTGATAATGGACGTCCTTTATCCCCACTGTTATGCAATATGGTACTAGAAATGTTAGCTTTCGCAATGAGAAGAAAAAGAAATTGAAGGAATTAGAATAGGCAAAGAAGAAATTAAGTTATCACTCGTTTCAGATGATATGATGATATACTTAAAGATTCCTAGAGAATCACATAAAAATACTTGAAATAATAAACAACTTTGGCAAAGCTGCAAGTTACAAAATAAGCCCACATAAATCATCTTCATTTCTATATGTTACTAACAAAGCCCAACAGCAAGAGAAAGAAAGAGAAAGTCCATCTAAAGCTACAGTAGACAATGTAAAATATCTGGGAGTCTACCTGCTGAAACAAACCCAGGGACTATACGAACACAATTACAAACAATTTTTGCACAAAGTAAAGTCAGAGCTAAGTAAGTGGAAAAGCATCAGTTGCTCTTGGGTAGGCTGATCTAATATAATAAAAATGACAATTCTACTTAAATTACTTCACTTCTTCAGTGCTATGCCAATCAAAATACCAGAAAACTATTTTTTAGAGCCAGAAAAAGATAATTTCAAAATTTACCTGGAAGAACAAAAGGTTCAGAATATCAAGGGAACTAATGAAAAAAATGCGTGGGAAGGTGACCTAGCCCAACCAGATCACAAATTATATTATGAAGCAGCAATCATCAAAACCGGTTGGTATTGGCTAAGAAATAGAAGGGTAGAGCAATGGAATGGATTAGGTACTCAAGAAACAGTAGACAGTGAATATAGCAATCTACTGTTGATAAAACCAATGACCCCAGCTTCTGGGGTAAGGACTTATTGTTTGAAAAAAAAACTGCTAGGAAAACAGGATAACAGTGTGGTGAAAACTGAGCATAGACCAATGCCTGACACCATACACAAGAAAAATTTCCAAATGGATACATAATCTATGTATAAAAGTTGATACTATAAACACATTAGGGAAACAGGGAATAGTGTATTTTCCAGATTTGTGGAGAATGGAGACATTTTTGACCAAACAAGAGATAGAGAACATTATGAAGTGCAAAATTGATCATTTTGATTACATTAAATTGCAAAGTTTTTGCACAAACAAACCCAATGCAACCAAGATTAGGAAGGAAGTAGAAAACTGGGAAAGAATTTTTTGCAACTAGTGTGTCTGATAAAGCCTTCATTTATAAAATATATTGTATTCTTCCTTCGTTTTTGAAGAAGACCATCATATCAGAGAAATGATGATATGACTTGCACTTGAGTTTGTTTTGAGTGAGGGAGGGATGTGCAAGGTCACCAGCCTCACTTTCTCCTCCTGATTCATCTGGATCCAGTGACAAGATATTCATCGAGATGACTGGAGATGGCCCAGGATGCAGTAGGAGACTAAAAAATGTACATTCCTGCCCTCCAGTAGTTCACAATCTAATGAGGGAGGTAGCATGGAAACCAGTATATAAAGAGAAGATACATAAAGAACAAATTAAAGATTATCAATAGTAGGAAGGCCCAAGAATTAAGCAGGAATGAGAAAATGTTTCCTGTATAAAGGAGAATTTTAGACAGCACTCCAGGGAATCCTGTAGGTGGGGATGAAGAAGAGAATTCCAGGCATGATGCACAACCTGAGAAAATGGCCAGGGAAAGATAGATGATATGTAGACTATACAGGGAGACATATTTTTTTGTCTTGCTCTCTCAAGATATTGTAATATTCCTTTTAGAATCTAGATGTCAACGAATAATTGCAACTTTCCTCAATGACAAAAAAAAATTGCCAGCGTGAGGTACATAGATAGATATGTGTTAAAATCGTATCCTTTTCTGGTCGCCTGACTACCATCCCTTTTCTACTCAGTATATAAATTTCAGCAGAAAATTAGATGGCAAAGAATATTCCAGAAATCACATACAAACCATCCCAAAGATCAAAAGAACATAATTTACAAATTGTTTCACATATTAGCTAAATTTGACATGCTGGTAAGATGCACTGAATCATGGGAAACCATCGTAGTGTTCCTTGTCAAGGCTTCTGGTCCCATGCTATGTAAATTCCTGACAAAATTTAGAACTCAGCTTCAGACCTGCAGTAGTTTCAGACCATCAGGACATCAAGAAAATGCTGATAACTTTGGAATGATGACTTTAAAGTTTTACTGATAACTTTGAGGTGATTTGGAGATGATGCCCTAAGGCCAAGGTGGTACAGAAAGGAGTTGATTTGTTTCCCTAAAAAGACTTATAAAGATGAGACTCAAACTTCTCCACCTTCCCCCCCAACTCTCTTCCACCTCCATCAGGTCCATGATGCCCAGTGCTCTCTACTACAGTTTTGTGGCTGATATTCTCCGCCTCTCTTCCTCCCTATCCTCTTCCACACGCTACCTGCTTTCTTCCCATTCCCTCTCCCCTTCTTCTGTTTTTCTCCGTACTACTTTTGCCTCTGTTTCTGTGCATTTTTAAAGTGTGAGTGCCACCCTGTTTCCCAATGCCAAGTGATCTTTCCGAGCAAATAACCAAAGAACCAGGAGTTTCGACCGAATTTCATAATTTAATTATCAGTTCAGGTAACAGGTAAAAAGGCAAAGTTACAAAATTTATTAGGTGCTTAAGTACTGTAAGTATAATGCTGAGTTTAAAAATACAAGAAAGAGAAAACAGTCCCTCCCCTAAGTGAATTTTTATTCTAGTGAGGAAGACACAACTCAGGAGCACTTGAAATACTAAGAGAAGAGAAGGGTTTAGAGCTGGTGGCTGGAAGGTGAAGTGGAGGCTTGGTTCCAGGCAAGATGAAGGGTAATCTCCTTTATCGGAAGACGTCTTTGAAAGTACAGCTCTGGGTGGATGGAAGGGTGTTGCTGTCCTGGACAGTGATAGGGAAGTTCAGGAAAGGGGAAAGATAATGATTTCTCTTGTGAACATGTTGAGTTTGAGGCATTAATTTCAAACTAGCAAGCTACCATTTCTTTCTTCTTAACCCTCTTTCCTTCCCTGTATAGGGAAGTGGAAGGTTGCTTCATAGTATATAACTTCTTTTGTTGAGCAAAGTTAGTGATACCATCCTAAACATGATATGAGAAGTAAGCCCAGTTCTAGGCAGAAGGAGCATCTTATGGGAAGGTGGTTTTCTCCAGGATAACTTTGAATTTCTATGAAGGGTTTATTTCAATTAAGCTTAGACCCATGTAAGTAATGATATTGATAATATTAACACCAACAATAGTAATAGGAGCAGCAGAGTAGTAGGAGCAGCAGCAGCAGTAGTATAGCAGTAGCAGTCAGTCATATTCGCTGCTACCATCATCGTTGTCATCGTCATAGTAGGAGGAGGAGGAGGAGAAGTCATAGTAGTAAAGGCAGCAGCAGCAGTAGTATGGTGAGTGAAAGGTTAAATGACTGAGGAAACAAAGGTTCAAGTTATTCAATACTCAAGATATTCTTATATCGCCTTATTAATTACTACATTATAATTTCTTAGCAAATAAGTACCAGGCCTTCTTCAGCTTTGGCACTGGACCCTGAATACAGGGGAAGACAGATTTTTATGAATTAAAAGCAATTAGTTAAGTAAGACCAGTTAATTAATAGAAAACAGTTCACTGGGACACAAAATTAGGTAACCTAATTTCTAATTGGAGGAAAGGTTATGGACTTTCCAAGTTTGGAAAGTTTGGAGGGGGAGAGTGAACAGGTATAATTGCCTGGAATCAGAAAAACAAGTGGTGTTCCACTCCACCCCCACCCCCACCCCCCAATCCTGCCAAGTGTCTGTATTCAATAAAAGGAATGGGGAAATAACTTGTTGTTGCTCGATTTGGGGTCAGTTTTCAAATAAGACGTATAGGTTGCTTGAGATTTGTAATTGTGAGAAAACTCCTTGCAGCAGTTCATGGTTAAGGGTCTGTAAGTGTCAGGTAAAGGTGTTACAGCTTCCTAGCCAGACAGGGCTTAGTTCAAATACTGCAATAAAGTTTTCTGACAGTTCTCATAATTGAACAAACTTTTCTCAGAAGACATAAATTGTCTAGACCCAAGGGAACTGAGCTGCCTGTGCAATTAGGTCAAAGATGGAGTCAGTGTGATTTACTTAATTTCCACTGTCACTTGCTATTGTAATCATAGTAGTGGTAGTAGTAGTAGTAGTAGTAGTAGTAGTAGTAGTAGTAGTAGTAGTAGTAGTAGTAGTAGTAGTAGTAGTAGCAGCAGCAGCGGTACTGTTGGTAATGATGGTAGTGGTGAAGTGGTAGTCATTATGAAAATGTTTTTAGTTTATATTTGCCTAGTATTTTAAGATATGTTAAGCTTTTTGCAAATGTTACCTCATTTGGTCCTAACAAAAGTGTTCTCATTTAGAGGATTTTATTGCTCCCATTTTATAGATGACTAAATTGAGGCACAGAGAATTCAGCTGATTTCCCCATGTTCAAACATCTAGGTAGTGCCTGAAGCAGGCCTCCAGTTTAACTTTTTCTGCTTCTAAGTTCTATGCCACAGTGCAGTTTAGCTGCTTCCCATGTTTTAGAAACTTGGAAATACCTACTGATTTATTATTAGTATAGCATCTATACATGTGGGTCTTCCAAATTAGATTTGCATCTACTTTTCCCACATTTTTTGGTCTACTTTGTGTTTCATTCCTCAATTAAGTCAGAGTATGACATCTTTCTCCTGAAAGGTTCATACCTTTTCATTAAATCCTGATGAAGACCAGCATTACTCATACCAGATCACAAAAATACTGGTGACCATTTGGTGATCAGCAAGTACTCTTTGATCATACCTAGATCCTTAACATATATACAGGACTGTGCAGGGAGGGGGAAGGGGATAATCCTAACTAGAAGGAAAATGGCAAGAGTGACCTTTGACAACTTTGATTACAGCTAGTGACTTCATAATTTTTTCTCTCCTGTCCCTTCCTGCTATGTTCCTCCATATTCAGTAAAAATAGCAGTCAGTAGAAAGCATCCCATCTACTCTCACTTCCATCCTCCTCCTATTGCATTGTACCAGAGTCCCAGAAGGATAAGAGAGCCAAGACGCAGAAATCAGAGGTGGCTCAGGACAAAAGGGGAAAACCAGAGTAAAGGGGAAAAAAAGAGAAAATCCTTTCATCAGATCTGCTTTCCTTGAATTCAAAAGGTAAAAGGTTTGTCTTCACATTTGGTTATGAAGTTTTTATTCTATCAAAAAGTGTTCTTTCTAAAAAAGGTAGTTAATTCAAGTGGGAAAGATAATCGCTGGAGATGACCTTGAAGTTTCTCTCAGTCTGACATTCTGTGAGCAACAGATTCTTTGACATTCAGTATTCCAAAAATCTTTCAACTATGATGTCCCATTTCCTCAGGTCTCTTCCCCCTCTAGCATTTTTGATTTCTAGAGACCTTGAGTTTAGACTTTGGGTCTCACACAGCAGCATACTGGGATAGGATACCAAGAACCACCTACACTCAAGCCCTCCCCCTCTACACAAAGTCCAGAGACTCTACCCCCAGTTTCTAATGTCACTGTACTCCAGATCTTTTTAACGGGACTCCTGTGTTCACCCTCCACATCTGGTTGTGAACCTTCTTCCACAGTCTCCAGCCAGAAATGTTTTCTCTCCACCAAGAAGTCTGTAGAAAGAAGTCAAGAAAAAGAAAATGGAAGTATAAAATTAGCCAATGAGAAGACGTATTCCTCTTTGCAGATGATATATGGTATATTTAGATCACTCTAGAGAATAAAAAAAAATTAAAAAAAAACTAGTGAAACAATGAAAAACTTTAGCAAAGTTGCAGGATACAAAATAAACCCATGTAAATCATCCACACTTCTGTAATACTACCAACAACTACCTGCAGGAAGAGATAGAAAGAAAAATTCCATTTAAAATAACTACAGACAATATAAAATAGCTGGGAGCCTCCCAGCCAAGACCAACCCATGGATTACATGAAAATGATGACAAAATACTCTTCACACGAAGACAGATGTAAACAAGAGGAGAAATATGAAGTTGTCATAGGTAGGCTAAGCCAATAAAAATGACATTTCTTCCTAAATGAATTGACTTAGTGCTACAAAAATCTATCCAAGACTTATTTTATAGAACTAGAAAAAATAATAATCAAATTCATCTGGAAAGAACATAAGGTAAATAATTAGAAGGGAATTAAAGAAAAAATGTGAACAAACGCAGTGAGGCAGTACTAGATTTGAAAGTATAATACAAAGTAGTGATCATGAAATCCATCTGGTACTAGCTAAGACACAGAGGTATGAATCGGTGGAATAAATTATGTACACAATACACAGTATAAAATGACCACATTAGTCTAGTATTTGGCAAACCAAAATATCCAAACTTTGCCAGGAAGAGATCAATATTTGACAAAAATTGCTAGGAACGCTGGAAAGCAGTTTGGCAGAACCGAGTATAGATGATCATCATGTCCTAACATATACCAATATGAGTTCAAAATGGGTGCATGATTTTTGCATAGACGGTGCGAGGAAAAATGGATCTATAAGAGCTGTGGATAAAAGAACACTTTACATCCAAACAAGAGCTAGTGAGAATTGTGGGAAGTAAATTAGATAATTTTGATTACGTGAAATTTAAAAAGCTTTTGCACAAAAACTCCAATACAGGCAAAATTAGTAAGAAAATAGGTAGATGGGGGGAAATTGAAAGCAAGTTTCTCTGATAAAGATGATATTTTTCAAACGTAAAAGGAACTGAGCCAAATTTACTTTTAAAAAAGAGGCATTCCACAATTGGTCAATAGTCAATCAATATGAACAGGCAGTTTTCAGGAGAAGAAATAAAAGCTATAAATTATGACGTGAAAAAATGCTCTGTGTCACCACAAATTAGAGAAATGCAAATGAAACTAACTCTGAAAGACCACCTCAAACCTATAAGACTGACTAACATGACAGAAAAGGAAAATGACAAATGCTGGAGGGGATGTGGAAAAATTGGGAAACTAATGCCCTCTTGGTAGAATTGTGAACTAGTTCAACCGTTATGGAGAACCATTTGTAACTATGCGCAAAAGACTATAAAAGCATGTATACCCTTTGACAAAGTAAAACCACGAAGAGGGGGAGGGTTTGACACATTGTTCAAGGACATGGACAAGGAGTGGCCGGGCATGGAGAAGTAAGAGCAGAAGGAAGAACACATGGCTAACGGGGCCAGCCATTCCAGGGCCTGGTTGGAGCTGACAGGAAGAATACGCTTGTAGGCAGACAGATGGAGCTGGACATGGAATATTTAGGAGTGACACGGACACGCGGTTCCCCAAGGCAGATGGACAAAATACAAAAATCATCAACCAAACAATCTGGCGGGTCAGCTGACTGAAACCAAGGTCTCCTCTCTCAGCACTGGAGGTCTCAAGCCAAGCCCTGATCCAGTAGTGCTGGTGGTTGTCTCTCTATAGGTCCCTTCTGCTTTTACGTGGAGGACTTTTTAAAGGTTTTTTGGGAGGTGGCAGGTAGGAGGTGACAGAGGTCCAAGCCCAGCAGCAGGAGCAGAAATGTTTTATTTTATTATTTTCTTGTGTTTCTCCTTTCTCTCTCTCTCTCTCTCTCTCTCTCTCTCTCTCTCTCTCTCTCTCTCTCTCTCTCTCTCTCCCCCTCTCTCTCTCCTGTCATTCCTCTAATGTCTGCTTTTCATAAAGACAGTGCCTTCTTTTATCTGCCCAACTTTTTATCACTACTTTTGTTTTCTCTTATCTCCTTCTCTTACTTACCTCTAGGGCGAGATGGAATTTTAGGATCAATTGTGTCAATATTTATTTTCCCTTTTTGAATGAATTTAGTTGACTGAGCTCCAAGAACTGGCTACCTGACATTCCCAGCCCCAGCCCCTCCCCACCCTGCATTTTTCAATCCAATGCAAAAGCTCTTCCTTGCATGCCTATTTAATATGCAATCATTTCCCCCATTCTTTCTCTCCGTTCTACCTTTTCCCAGAGCATCCATATTTCTCCCCTATTTTTTTTTACATCATCCCCACCTTATTTGGCTCATTCTCAAACCCTGTTTCTAGAGAGAATCCTTCTACCTACTTGAATAACGATAAAATTCTTAGAAGATATGCATTTCATCTTCTCTTAGAGAGAGAGTTCAACCGTATCGTTTCGCTTATGGAGTCTCTTTCATATTTACCTTTCAATGCTTCTTTTGAGTCTTTTATTTCAAAGTCACATTTTCTTTTCAGCTCTGGTCTTTTCATCAGGAATGCTTCAGAGACCTCTGTTTCATTATTCATTTTTTTCTCGATGTGTTTCCCCAGAGAGTAAGCCTATAGTAACTGGAATGTTGTCAGAGAGAGCATCTTCTGCCACAAGTATCTTTTCTTCGGAATGTTCAGAGAGTAGAGGTGGTTCCCCAGAAAGCAAGCCTGGAGTAAGCAGAATGTTCTCAGATTGTGTCTTCAGCCCCAAATGTCTTGTCTGCTGAGTGTTCGGAGGCTAGATGTGCTTCCCCAGAGAGTTAGGCTGTAGTAATTGAAATGTTCCCAGAGAGACTGTCTCCTGCCACAAGTATCTTTTCCTCTGAATATTCAGAGAGTAGACGTGCTTTCCCAGAGAGCAAGCCTGTAGTAAGTAGAATGTTCTCAGAGTACTCCACCCATAAGTATCTCATCCACTGAATGTTCAGAGGCTAGATGTGTTTCCCCAGAGAGTAAGCCCGTAGTAACTGGAATGTTCTCAGAGAGTGTGTCTTCTGCCTCAATTGTCTTTTCCTCTGCGCACTATAGTTATGTTGACTACTTTTCCCTCTTAAAACAACAACAAAAAATATCATTTGTCACATGGCAAGGCTCTCAGGGAGGAGGAGAGGAAGATGGAGAGACACGTGGGATAACATGATATAAGGTACAGAAAACACCAATAAAAAGCTTTTAATTGAGGTCAAGTATCTAAATGTTATTCATGGGGAGGTGGGAAGGGGAAAGAGAGGGGTCTTGGATGTGCAGAGTGATTCTCTGCAGCCTCAGGATCAGAGTTTGCCTTGAGACTTCCAGCGCTGAAAGAAGAGATTTTACGATGTTCTGCCCATTTATCTTTGTGTCTGAAATCTACCTGGCTGTCTTCTATCCATTCGTGCTTGTGTACCGGGTGTCTTTCTTCGATTCATGTGTAACAGCCTTTCCTTTCCTGTTTGTGGCCGTGTCACGCCTCCAGGTGTCTATCCCTGGCTTGTTTTTCTTTTCGATTCTAGTCAGGCCATCATGTGAATGGCCCCACCATCATCTGATCCTTCTCTTGCTCTGACTTCTTGGTCTCTGGGTGCCACATGTCCTTAAACCATCTGCTTGCACCCTCCCTTCACTGTCACCCTCCCTTGCCCAACAGTCCATTTACACAAAGCAAGAACTCTAGTTGAAATAACAGCAACAAAAACCGACGGCATAAGAGTAAAGGTATTTGGCAGGAATTTGATAGAACAACACCTCACAGAATGTATCAAATTAAACTATAAGGGAATACTTGAAGTAAATATGATCATTAAAATGATAGTGAGAAGTGAGGAAGACTATAAATGAAGCATATAAAATATGAAGCTATAATCATTAAAAATTGCTGTAACTTAGACCAACACCTCCCTAAGTTATCCATTCCTTAGGTATAGATTTAGGTCTCCTACACAGAGAAATACGAATGGCCTAAGTAAACAATCAACAAGCATTTTTTAAGTACTTCCTGCAAAACAGGAACTGGGCTAGGTTCTAGAGATGCACTGTCCCCAGCAACTAGAAGCTTAGGTTCTAATGAGACAGAAAATACATAAAAGTATGTGAATATTAAAGACAAAATAAAGGCAAAGTACAAGGTAGACTGAAAGCCAGGTCACTAACAGTTGGGATCAAAAAGGCTTCATGGAATAGGTGATGCTTGAACTGGGTCTGGATGGAAGAGAGGAATTCTCTGATGCCCAAGGAACTCTTCTTCAGAATCGGAAGGGCTCAGAGTTAAAGTTCTGTCTCACATCCATGCTAGCAGCATGACTACAATGAAGTCACCTAACCTCTCAGTACTCCAGACCACTCTGTAAGATCCCGGACACTTTCATATAGGTTGGCAAACTTACTGAGGAGGCAGAAAGATGAAAGAATGCTTGATTTGGAACATTTGGACTTGCCCTTGCCTGAGGCCCCTTGAGCCTGGATTTGAACCCACATTTTCCTAACACCAGGCCCAGTGCTCTAACCAGTGAACCTTTGAGATGGAAAGATTCAGAGATCCTAGAAGGCTATAGCCAAGTCACTCTCCAGGAGGCTACTATTTAAGAAAAAAGCTCATTCTCACTGCAGGGAAGTTCCAGAAGTGCTCAGTCCCTTCTAAATTCACCAGCCACCCTGAGGAAAAGCTCTAGTTGTCCTACCTGACTTGGGTACTCCCCAAATAGCTTTATGTACAGTAGGTGCAACAGTCTGTGAGTGGGAGCTATCACCCCAAAGAGAATGTAAACTGCTTTTAATGTAAACAGCTAGAGAAGCTTCAACTGTCCCAGGGGAAAACTTAGTGTAAATAAAAATAATCCCCGGTCATCCCTGGCTTGTGGCCTTTTTTGTTCTCCTCCTGCACAATACCTGGCCTGACCCATGGGCAGTGCAGGATAAAAACTCTGCCCTGTTGCCACCACAGGGCTGGTCTCCTGAGTAAATTGCCTTACACAACACAATTACTTCCAGGAAGCCCAGTAAATTCGACATATATAATCCTCATTGTCATGGCCTGCATCTTTCTTTGGAATCACACACCTTCCCATTAGGGTACAGCATAAGGAATTCCACCCCTTGGATGATGCGTGTCCTATCAAGTTTGTTCCCCCTGAAACGGAAACAGGAGAGCTTCAGGAAAAATGCTCTCAACATTGAATTTAATTAGCCCAGGCTGGCACCAAAATGGTGGAGAGAGGTTAAAAGGCTGGAAATTTGTTTCACTCTGGGTTTTTTTTTGTGGGTTATCCTGCTCTAGAAGTTGTTTAGACTCATTTTAAACAGGTATTTGGAGGGTTTGGGGAGAAAGCTCAAATGAGTTCCTGCTTTTAACTCTGCCAGCATGGCTATCCCCACGCCCAATAGACACTTGTAACTCTTAAGAACTGTATCTCTAACAGGGCTGCGAGAAGGAGTATGTACAGACCTAGAACGTGTGTATAAATTGGCTTTGATGGCATGATATAAAAAATTAAGGAGTGAGAACTTGGGCTGTACAGGGAGAAGAAGGAAGGGAGAGGTAGAATGGAATAAATAATGTCACATTTCAAGGTGCAAAAGACCTATTGCAGTGCAAGGAAAGAAGGGAGGGGGTGGGCATGGCCTGAAACTTTTTCTCAATAGATTTGACTCAAAGAGGAAATGACATACACATTCAGCTGGATGTAGAGGGGGACGGGAATACGTGGGGGCACTGATGGAAGGGAGGACACATTGAAGGACGGGGTGGTCAGAATCAACGCACTACTGAGGAGGGATAGGGTGAGAGGGGAGGGAAAGAAAAGTATAAACAGTGTTAATACACAGTTAGTGATCATCACTGTAAATGTGAATGGGATGAAATCCCCCATAAAAGAGGAACAGATAGTAGAGTGGATTACAACCCAGAATCCCACTGTATGTTGTTTAGAAGAAACATTTGAAGCAGAGACACAGAGTAAAGGTTAAAAGCCAAGCAAATGGATTTTGCTTCATCTGAAGGAAGAAAAAACAAACCAGGAATAGCAATCTATATCTGATACAAAGGAAAAGCGAAAAAAGATTTAATGAAAAGAGTCACTAAGTACTTCTTGCTAAAATGCACCAAATGTTACAAGATCCATATTTCCATTAAATGAGTTACAGGAGAAAATTGACAGTAAAACTACTGGAGGGGGTCCTCACCTTTCTGCTCTCAGAACTAGTTCAATCTAACCACAAGACAAAGAGGACAGAACTTATGGAGGTGACTAGAATTTTAGAAAAGATAGATATGAAAGCACTCTGGACAGCAATGAGATAATGGCCATAATTTGTGGGATATATCTAAATTTTATATCACTAAAGGCTTACCTCAGTGACATAGGGAAAGAACTGATCAATCAGTTGGGCATGCAACTAAAAACGGTGGAAACTGAATGAATTGTAAATCCCCAACTAAACTATGATTTGAAAATATTAAAAATCAAAGGAGACTTAAAAGATGAAAAGTTAGAAAAACCACTAAACTAAGAAATCAAATGAAGGAATGAATGAATAGAAGAAAAGATAATGAAAATTAAATCATTTGGTTTAAAAAAGGAAAGATAAATACCAGATGACCAATACCAAAAATAAAAAAGGTGAATTCACCACCAATGAAGAGGAAATTAAAGCAGTGATTAAGTGTTACTTTGGCAGATGTATGTTAATAAATCTGACAATTGAAGTGAAAAAGATGAATACTTCCAAAAATATCAATTGTCCAGAGTAACAGAAAAGGGAATGGAATATGTAATCCCACTTTATAAAAAGAAATTGAACAAGCCATCGATGAACTCCCTAAGAAAACTTTCCCAGGGTGAGATGAATTCACAAGTGAATGTTACCCCACATTTAATTCCAATACTCTTTAACTTATTTCGCAAAATAGACAAAGGAAGAGTCCATTCACATTGCTTTTATGACACAAATATCGTGTTGATACCTAAACCGGAAAGAACTAAGACAGAGAAAGAAAACTATAAGCCAATTTCTCAAATGAATACTGATGCAGGAATTTTAAATAGAGTACCAGCAAGGAGATTGCAGCAATATATCACTAGGATCATGAATTAGGACCAGGTGGGATTTATACGTGGAATGTAGGGCTGCTTCAGTATTAGGAAAACCATCTACTTATGTGACCACGTTAATTAAAAAACAACAGCAGAAATCATGTTTGTCTCAAGAGTGGCAGAAAAAGTTTTTGGCAAAATGCAGCATCCATGCCTGGAAAAAACACTAGAGAACATAGGATTAAATGGACCTTTCATTAAAATGGTAAGCAATATCTCTCTACAACCATAGGCAAGCATTATCTGTCATGAGGATAAACTAGAAGTTTCCCCAATAAGATCAAGGGTGAAACTAGGACGTCCATTATCACCACTGTTATTCAATATTTTCCTGGCAATATTGGCTCTAGCAATAAGGGAAGAAAAAGAAATCGATGGAATTAGAATAGGCAAGAAGGAGACAAAACTGTGACTCTTTGCAGAAGATGGGATGGTATGCTTGAGGAATCCTAGAGAATCAAGTAGAAAACTAGTTGAAATCATTAACAACTTTTCCACAGTTGCAGGATACAAACTAAACCAACACAAATCATCAGCATTTCCATATATTACCTACAAAGTCCAGCAGCAAGAGATAGAAGGAAAAATTCCATTTAAAATAACTTGAGACAATATGAAATAATTGGGATTCTTCTGCCAAGACAAACCTAGCACCTATATGAACAGAATTACAAAACAATTTTCTCACAAATAACGTCATGTTTAAACAACTGGGAAATCATCTGTTACTCATGGGTTGGCTGAACCAATATAAGAAAGATGACAATTCTACCTGCCTAGTTCAGTGGCATACCAATCAAACTACTCAAAAATTATTTTATTGAGCTAAAAAAAATCATAACAAAATTCATCTGGAAGAACAAAAAGTCAAGAATATCAAGGGAATTAATGAAAATAAATGGAAAGGAAAGTGACCTAGCCATATCAGATGTCAGACTGTACTCAAAGCAGTAAACATCAACAGTATCTGATACTGCCTCAGAAATAGTATAGTGTATTAATGTAATGAAATAGGTACAAAAAACACAGTAGCAAATGACCAAAATAATGTATTATTTGATAAACCCAAGTAGCCATTTTTTGACAAGAACTCGCTATTTATAAAAACTTCTAGGAAAAAAAACGGGAAACAGCATTGCAGAAATTAAGTTTTCACCAAGACCTTAAATTGCATACCATGGTACTCTGCCCAAAGTAGTCTAATTTTTGGTCCCATAAACCTCACAAGATGTCTTGGAGTTTGATAACTAGATCATTTGCTCTCTTCCCTACTTATTTATTCAATCACTAAGAACTCTTCTGTTCCATCTAGTTTCATTTATGATTTCTTGAAATAGAGCTCTGGGAAACCAGGCGTTGAAAAAGCCAAGCGAGACTATGGCTTGAAATCAAATCACTCTGGCTCTCACTGAGTGGGGAATAATACAATCTTGCCTATGCCACCCTGATGGCTCAGAGTGAGTGTCAATAGCAATTGTTTCTGTTCTGAGCAGAAACCCTGAGGGTCTTCCCTCTCAGATGGATTTTTTTGAGTAGACAAACTAGGACATCTTCTGCCTCATTTTTACCTCATCTTAAATGACTGGATGGGAGTTGCCTCAGACAAAATGAAACTTGAGAATACCTTATCTTGAAAAGGCAAAGGTCTCCCACTGCATCTGGGGCCATCTCCAGTGGTTCTGACAAATGTCTTGTCATTGACCTCAGATGACTCTGGAGGAGAGGATGACTTTGCACACCCCGCCTTGCTTATGTCCAAATCACTTGCAAGTCAAGACATCACCGTCCTGATGTCACTAGTCCTCTTCCAGAAGTAAGGATTAACAAGAACAACAAGGGAAGATCAAAATGGATAGATGATTTAGATGTAAGTGGTGATACCGTAAGCAAATGAGGACAGTCAGGAATAGTTTTTACCTGTCAGATCTATGGAGAAGGACGATTTTACTACGAAACCAGAGAGCAGACAGCAAATGGACAATTTTAATTGTGTTAAGTGAAAAAGGGTTTACCCAAACAAAGCCAATGCAACCAAGATTAAAAGGAAAGCAGAAAGCTGGAAACCATTTTTAGAAAAATTGTCTTTAATCAATACCTCATTTCTCAAATATATAGAGAACTACATTAAATTTATAAAATACAAGTTATTCCCCAATTGATAAGTTGTTAAAGGATATGATCAGGCAGTTTTCAGATGAAAGAAACCAAAACTATCTATAGTCATGGGGAAAAATGCACTAAATCTGTATTGATTAGTGAAATGAAAATGAAAATAACTCTGAGGTACTAGATCACACCTAGGAGTTTGCTTAAAACTATGGAAAAGGAAAATAATAAATGTAGCAGGGGACATGGAAAAAGTGGCACTTAAATGCACTGTTGGTAGAATTACGAATCAGTCCTACCATTCTGGAGAACCATTTCAAACTATGCCCAAAGTGCTAGAAAAGTGTGCATACCCTTTGATCCAGCAATACCACTCCACATTCTATATCCCAAAGAGATCAAAAAGAGAAAAAGACCTATTTGTTCAGAAATATTTGTAACAGCACTTTTTATGGTGGCAAAACCTGGAAATTGAAGGGATGTACTTTGACTGGGGAATGGCAGAACAAGTTGTGACATTTGACTGGAATGGAATATTACTGTTTTACAAGAAATGATGTGCACCCAGATTTCAGAATAACCTGGAAAGACTTAAATGAACTGTTGCAAAATGAACTGAACAGAACTAGGAGAACACTGTCTACATTAACAGCAATACTACATGATGATCAACTGCGAACGACGTACCTGTTCTCAGTAATACAAATATCCAGGACAATTCCAAAGCACTCCTGATGAAAGATGCTATCCACTTCCAGTAAAAGAACTGAATTTTAAATGCAAATCAAACATACAATTTTTCACTTTCTGTAGTTTTTCAGGGTTTTTCCCCTTTGGTTCTAGGTATTCTAAGTGTATTTCACAACATGACTAATACAGTAATATGACTTGTATGATTGAACATGGATAACCCATACCAGATCCTTTACTCTCTCAGGGAGGGGAAAACTTAGAGAAGGATGGAGGAAATCTGCAACTCAAAATGTTTTAAAACGAATGTTAAAAATTATCTTTACATGGTTCTGGAGAGAAATGAGATATTATTGAAAAATTCATATGTTGTCCTCAGATTTTCCCATTAGCCTTGGTTCACACAAGTTACATAAAACTTGAGAGGTGGAAGGGACCACAGCAGACAACTGATCCAATGTATACATGAAAGGAATTTCCACAGCAGACAACTGATCCAATGTATACATGAAAGGAATTTCCAGTGTTAGAGACAAATGGCCATTCAACGTTTTCCTTGAATACCAAGGAGGGGCACCTCAACACCTCTTTAAATCAACCCATTATTCTTTTGGAGAATGCTCATTTTCAGGAAGTTTTTCTTGATATCAGACCTGAATTGGCCCCTTTATACCTTCCAACTATTGTTCATTGTCCTGACCTATAGAGCAAGAAGAGCAAGTCTATTCCTTTATCCGTATAACAGGTTTTCGATTCTTGATACTTGATGTCCCAAGTTTCTCTTCAACACTTCATTTAGGCATCTCTTACCATGTGATAATATTCCATTATATGTATATGATGTAATTTTGGGAGCATTTTGCCAATTGAAGGGCACCCCATTAATCTCCACATTGTGACTAGTATAGAAAAGGATGTTATCAATATTTTCGCACACATAGGTGTTTCCCATCTTTCTTTGGTCTTTTTGGTCAATAGACCTTAATATTGGCATAGCTGAGTCAAAAGGTTTTCTTAGTTTAGAGCTTTTGGAATATACTTTAAAAATGATTCTCAGAGTGGTTGGACCAATTCTTAGCAGCACCAACACTGTATTATTGGGCCTGTTTTCACACAGTCTCTCCAACAATTGTCATTCTTCCTTTTTCTCTTGTCATTTTACCAATCAGTTGGTATAGGGAAATTACTTGTCCCCTTGACTATCTATTTACCTTTCTTTGATATCAATGCCCTGTGGTTATGAAGGAGAACATCAGAGTTCCTTTAATTGTCATTTTCCTAACTATTAGTAATTTTGAGCACTGTTCCATATTGTTTGTAGATAGTTTAGATTTCTTCCTGGGAAGACTACTGGTTATATGCTTTGATCATTTGTCATTTGGGAAATTATTCTTATATTTGTAAATGAGAATTGATTCTCCATATGCTTTACATATCTGTGAAACTTTCTGAAAAGATGTTTTCCCATTTGTTGGCTGTTTCTATTCTTACTTGCATTAATTTTCTTTCACAAAAACCTTTGAAATAATTCAAATGAATGTAACGTGAATGACCATTTTTGCCTACTGGAATCCTCTCTATCTCTTCTTTGTTCCTGAACTCTTCCTCTCTATATAGATGAGAAACGTAATTTCTCAATTCTGTAATTTGTTTATAATATCTACATTTATGTCTAAGTGATACATTCATTGGAATTTGTCTTGGTTTATGTTGCGAGATGTTTTTCTTTACTTAATTTTCACCATACTGCTTTACATTGTGCTCAGAAGCTTTTGGCAAGAAGTAAGTCCTTTCCCCCAGTAGTTATGGTCTTTCAATTTCTGGAATACTGAATGACTAGGTTCATTGGCTTCTCAGACTATGTCCAGAATGCCTCTCTTTTATCACATATTCTAAGATTGAGTGATCATTTCCTCCCAGCATTCTCATCATTTCCATTCTAGCAACCAGTTCCTTGCTATTACTGAGATGGTGATCTAGAATAGTCAGTCAATGATGATACATTAAGCACTTTCTATGTGCCAGGCACATTGCTAAGTACTGAGGAGAGAAAGAAAGGAAAAAGACAGTCTCTCCTCTGGAGAAACTCAATCTAATGTGGAAGATAACATGCAAACAGCTACAGACAGATAACCTCTGGGAAAAATAAAGTGGAAGGAATAAGCAGTGAGAAGGGGCAAGAATTAGAGGGGACAAAAACACTTTTGGTAGGAGGTGGGATTTGATATGGGATCTGAAGGATGTCAGGGAAGCCAGGAGGTGGAGATGAAAAGTGAGAGCCTATCAGGTATGGGGCCCAGTCAGTGAAAATGCTAGGAGTCAGGTGATAATGCACTCTTCTCTTTGATGGTTCCTGTCCTTCACAAAAGATCAAATGATCATTAATGCAATTCAAGAAGCTATTAGCCAGAAAGTTGAGTGGAGGAAGCACCAAGCCAAGCTGTCTCAACATTCCCCATCAAACAACTTTAAATTAGTACCTCACATCAAATTCTTGAGTGATATAGCCAACAAAACGTCAGGTTGAGACATTCTTCCAATGCCAAGACAACATGAGAGGCTGAAAGGAGTGATCTGTAACACAGGGGTGGAGGCTGGCCATGTGCATGCTCATGTAATGAAACACCAGTGGTTGGCCTAAGAGGTGACCTGAAAAGGAATACCATTTAAACCAGTTAGTATTGATGACTTTGATTTCATTTTAGTTGGATTGTAGGATTAAGCTCCCTTCTTCAGGAAAAGCTAGCCCTAACAGCTAAGACAAACTAACAAAGGTATTCTTTTAAGTCTAGGTCACCTATAGATTTAATGAATAGACAGCTTGACAAGACTTTCTTATTTAGTAGCTGATAATTTAGGCATAATTTATAATTTAGAGTAATTTAGATAGTTTAGAGTAAGACACATCTCACTGTAGGGACAAAATAATCAAGGTATTAGAAGACCCTTTTTAAAGGCTAAGTTTCCCTTTCTGTCAGCTAGAGAAAGTAGAGTGGACAAAAGGTTAAGTTCTTTAGACCTCCTGAATAAACTGTTTTATTGTTGTGCAGCTAGACATAAAGGATGAGACAAGTAGTGTAATCTTCTGAGGTTCCCTTACCCTTTCTGCCAAGTACCAGATTGGGGGATGGGGGTGGGGCGGCGCGAGGAGGGTGACTGCTAACTCCAAATCACAAGTTCCTCTTTCCCACTCTTAGTTCAGGCGACAGGCCCCTTGAAAGGAATCTTTCTGGTAATAAAATGCTTCAGCTGTGGATTAAGTACTACTGGGGTAATCCCACTTTGCCAGCTAAATGTTGCCAGCAGTATAAATTTGGGTTAAGAATGCCTGGGAGAAGCAAGGCACTCAGATGACCTGCCTTGTCCAGTTGAATTATATTCCAAACAAGTTCCACAAGATTACTGTAATTTCCTATTCCTCTTCTGTCATAAAAAGAAACTCTGAAATCACTCCTTTGTCACTAATTACTGAGGAATTAGTTGACCTGACTTAAAGGAAGCCTGTCAATCATTACTACGAAATCATTATTTATTTAGTTGGAAATTTTGTAACTGAGTCATTTTCTAATTATTTTTGTTATCTCTTTTTATCCTGTTCTTATTATACTATATTATCCTGTTTATTTTATCAATTTTAATAGTCAGAAGCAGCAGAAGCTTTGGGGCTCTCAAGTCAGAGATAATAAGGGGATCTAGTAATTGGCTAGAAAGACATTACAGAGACCCCTGTGCCAGCACAAGATACAACACTGGAAGCTGTTTGGTTGCTCCATTGTCTTTACAGTTCAAAGGCAGAGAGGAGTACATTCTGGCAAGAGGGTGCAGGGGCCCTGAGGAACATTATCACTAGCGATGCCTGTTTCACAAGGGTACTGAGGAGTAAGGTCACTTCTGATCAAAAGGGAGCAGAGAGCCTCTGGAGCAATATCAATTGCAGTACCAAGGTATCAGTTGTTCTTTCTGTGTAAAGACCAGAGCACAGACCAGGAAAGAAATGAACTAACCTATTCCCAAATCACATCACTTTGGAACCACAAAAACCCTTCAACCCCCTGAACTAGGACTGAGAACAATATTGTGAAAAATGTGAAAATGCCTAAAGCTTCAGACAATCTGCTCTCCCCCTGCTCCTAGCAGCCTCCCACTAAACACACCTAGGATTTAACCGAAGCATGAAAGGCAATGGTAAAACTCACGACCTCGGACAAAGTAAAAGCTAAAAAAGACCTAATTCGAAGCGATGAGCAGAGAAAGTACATCTTGCTAAAATGTACCATAGACAATAACATAATACCAATACTAACCAAATAGGCACCAGATGGCAGAGCATCCAACTTCTGAAAAGAAAAATTGAAATGATTTACAGAAGGAAATGGTAAAACTCTACTAAGTGGTGACCCCAACTTTCCTCTCTCAGAATGAGGCAAATCTGTGCATAAAATAAATAAAAAAGATGTTAAGAAGGGGAAAAGAATATTAGAAAGCTTGGATATGATAGAATCCTCTAGAAAACTGAATAGAAATAAAAAGGAATATAACTTTTTCTCATCTCTACATGGCACCTTCAAAAAAATGAACATATATCAGCACATAAAAATCTCCTAAAGAAATGGAGAGATACAGAAATATTAAATGAAGCTTTTACAGATCACAATGCAATATAAATGACCAAGGTGTGGAAACACAGATTAGAAATTGATTGGAAACTCTATAATCTAAACCTAAAAAAATGAGTGGATTGAAGAACAAATCACTTAACTAAACAATAATTTCATTAAAGAGAATTACAACAATGAGGCAGCATATCAAAATTTATGGAATCCAGCCAAAGCAGCACTTAGGGGAAATTTCTTCCTATCTCTAAATGCTTACATCAATAAAACAGTGATAGAAGAAACGAAGGGAGTATGAAATTTTAAAAAGTAGATAAAGAACAAATGAAAGGTCTCCAATTAAACACCAAAGTGGAAATAAATCAATCAAAGATGAGATTATGAAAATTTTTAAACATTAAAAATAATAAATAAAACTAGGTGCTATCATTAGTTAAGCTGGTTAGCAAAAAGAAAGAAAACCAAATTACTAGTCTCAAAAACAGAAGGGAAAATGCATAACCAATGAAGATGAAATTAAAGTAGTGCTTAGGAATTATTGGGCCCAATTATATGCCAGGAAAACTGGTAATATACATGAAATGGATGAATGCTTACAAAAATACAAAATGCCCATGTTAACAAAAGAGGAAATAGAATACGTAAATAAACCTACCTTAAAAGAAGACATTGAAGACGGTACAAATGAGTTCCCTAGAACAAATCCCCAACACCACATGGATTTGAAAGAGAACTGTACTAAATATTAAAAAAACAAACAACATTTCATCCCCATACTCTATATACTATTTGAAACAATAGGAAAGGAAAGAGTCCTATCAACTTCCTTTTATGGCACAAAGAACGTTTTGATACCTAAATAAGGTTGTGAAAATAAACATAAAGTAATACGCTGTTGGTAGAGCTGTGAAATGATACATGTATTTCAGGAAATAATTTGGAAATCTGCAAGGAAAGTAAAAAAAAATGTCCAAAACCTTTAAAACAAGGACTCCATTGCACCCTGAGGAAGGCATCAATAAGTAAAAAGTCCCCACGTACTTCCAAACATTTATGACAGCACTTTTTGTGACAGCTATGAATTGAAAACAGGGTAGATGCTTGTCAACTGGGGAATGGCTAAACAAGTCATGGAATACTGCTGCCATGCTGTAAGAAATGATGTGTTAGATAAGTCCAGAGAGGTATGGAAAATACTTTGTGAACTGATGCAAAGTGAATTCAGCAGAGCCAAAAAAACCATACATATATATACACACACACAGTAAGTACAACAATTTAAGGAGGAAGAATCACATACAAAAAATCAAAAGTACCCATCACAAAATGTTAAAGATCAAGTGCTACTGTAAAGGAAACATGAGAATACAGCATCACCCTCACCCTACTCTGTCCAGGAGCTGAGAGGTCCACTGGTGTTACACATTGCAAACCTTTTTCCAGAATGCATTGATCAGTTGTGCTTGCTTTTCTTTTCCTCTCTAAAAGAAAAATGCAATGTGTTACATGGCATAGCTCTGGAGGATGAGGAGAGGGAGAGATACATAGGATACTGTGTTAAGAGAAGAAACAGAAAACACTAATAAAAAATTTTAAAGAGGTCAAGTGTCTCAAGGGAAGTTATGGAGGGATGGAAGGGAAAAGAAAGGATTCTGGGGTTAGTGGCTATCGACAGCAGATATCAAACTCTGCTACACATCAGTGATTATGAAAACAATTATCGTTGCTGTTTAGTCCTGACTGAGTTGTCCTGACCAGACACTGGAGTGTTTTGGCATTTCCTTCTCTAGCTCATTTGGCAGATGAGGAACTGATGAAAACAGGGTCAGGATTTTCCCAGGGTTGTGCAGCTGATGTCTGAGGCCAGGTTTGAACTCAAGGAGATGAATCTTCCTGTCTTCAGGCCCTGCAGAATACCTAGTTGTCCAGAAAACAACTGGAAATTGTTAAAAACTGAGAGGCTGATAGATGGAAAAGTATGGGTATGTAAGGTACAGAAGCAAGCAAACAAAAGTATTTAATAAATCCAAATACAGAAGCTGGGCTGAGGGAAGGGCAAGACACACTTTTTGATTAAAAAAATAGATGGGATAATGGAAAATCAGTTTCTTAGTAATTTGAAAGTACAGCAACATTTCACACTGCATATTTCAAATTAAAGTATAAAAAGACACAAGAATTAGGCGTCAGGGGGGAATCCATAACAGCTTAGAGGAGCAAGGAGGAAATTAGTTTTCACATCTATTATGGGAAGAGATTATGACACAACAATCAACTGTGAAAATCACAGAATGTAAAATGGATGATTCTGCTTCTTTAAATTTGAAATGTTTTTGCTCAAACAGGTGGAATGCAATCAAATAAGGAAAAAGATCTTTGCAGTACTCTAAGGACTGTTGTATATAGAAGATATAGAAGGAACTGATTCCACTTTCCAAGGTTAAGAGCTATTCTCCAATAGATCAAAGGAACAGAAAGTTTTCGAAGGAAGAAATCCAAGCTATCAATAACCTTTTGACAAAATGACCCAAATTACCTCCCAAGGAGAGATGAGCACACTCAAAAAATTCTCTTCTTTCCGTCTGTAAATCATAGAGATTCATAGGTTCAGGGACCATCCCCTCTTTCTGGTCAACAACAAAATACCTAGAAACCGCCCTTTCCCCATGTTCTGATTTAAACCAAAATAAAAAATATATATATATATCCTTTAATTAAACCATTCCAGACAAAGGAGATGCTATGGAGAAGGTGAGTGGAAGAGTCTCTAGACTATCTCCTCTGTCCCCAGCCCTCAGGACAAGCCCAGGATGGGAGGAAGGGAGGAAAAAAGGATGGAAAACTCCACTTGAGGAGGGGATAGAGGGAGGGAGTGTCCCCAAATGCTTCCCCTTGCTGCCCTCTACCTAACCCGAATACACGACACCCCTCCCCCAAGTACAAGAACTCCAGACAAGTTTCTGGGCAGGCAGGAAGCCCCAGGCAACAGAAGACACAAACATGATCACCCCTGCACACACACACACACACACACACACACACACACACACACACACAGATTATAGTACCTACATACACAGCACACCCATAAACAAAGATTTTGATAATCCCAAACCCTTCCACTCACCCTTACACACATCCCCCCAGGGCACTAAGGGAAGCTAATTGTGGAGGGCAGGCTCTGTTTCATGCAAAGGCTGGGGACGGGACTGAAGAGAAGAGAAGGAGAAGAAATGGAGAGGGTAAGGTAGTAGCAGGGAGGGGACACTTGTCTCACTCACATCCGTTTAGGCCCTAGCAGGATCCTCAGGATAGGTCAGTCTGGAATATGGGGGTAACCGAGGGCAGGGTGGGGTGTAGAGGGGAAGGGGAATAAAAGTGGATGAGGTGCACTCAGATCAGTCTCTGCTTGACCCACTCACATCCTCCTCCAGACAAAGAAGAGTTACACTTAACATAGAGTGGGAGGGGGTGAGGACTGTGACTTCACTGCAGAGAGGAGCTAGTCTCCTCCCAGGGCAGAAGGGGAAGGGAAGAGGGAGGGAATCTCTAACATCAGCCCCAGAGCAGTGGGGAGCCCCCCCCCAGTCCTTTCTCTCAACTCCCATGACCTAAACTGGCCAGGGGAGGGGGCCCCAAGCTGACCAGGCTCCCAGGGTCATGAGAGCAGGCTGCTGGGGATGGAGGTGGATCAGCAGCTTAGCTCAGTTTGGGGTTGTGGAGGGTCAGCCACTTAATGGAAACTGCGAGGGGAAGGAGAAAGAGGGGAAGGGGTAGGACAAAGACAGACAGGGGTGGACAAAGGGGGAGGGGAAAGGGGACAAAAAGTAAGTTGGAGGACAAAGAGGAGAAAGGGTAGGTTGAGGGAGGGATGTGCTTCGCTCCACAAAAGGGAAGAAAGAGAACAGGATCTGCAGCAGCGTCTGCAAACCAGCAGTCTTTGAATGGGACTTGGACTCCTCCCATCCCCCAGAGCAGAGGAAGAAAATAGGGCTGGGGAAGGGGCAGAGTTAAGCCTCCTTTCTCCAGGCTGAGAAGACAAAGAACTGGCTTGGTGGGAAGAGTTGGACTGGAACAGACAGGTGGGCACCCAGGTAGGCAGCGTCCCCACCATTTATGTGTGGATACCCTGGTCTAAATGCTGTCATATAAACCTTTCAGAATCTGGAGAAGAGGGAGCCAATCTCTCTTTTCTGCCTCAGTGTTCACGGGACTTAAGAAATTTCTTTCTAAAACTATTCAGACGAGGGGCTTTGTTCTTTCCAGAACCAGCTTCCCAGCCAATAGTGAATTGGCATAGCGGAGAGACACCTGAAATTGCAGGCAGAAGACCTAGCCTAAAGTTCTACCTTATTCATTGAGTGACCATAGGTAAGCCACTTAAACTCTCTAAAGATTAATTTTCCTATCTGTCAAATGGGGGTGACAAGAATACCTGTGCAAGCAAATTACAAAGTGTCTGTAAGGTTCAAATAAGATGTTTTGCAAAATGCTTTTCAAACCATGAAGCACAAGAGAAGTGTTTGTCCTTATTATTATCGTCATTATTCATCTCCCTTGGTCTTTTTGATAGAATTTACATATCATGCTATTGATTCTTTTCTGGGTAATGTCCTTCAGAACGCTGCACAGAATTACTGTCTCTGGTAACTCAATCAGAGTATTGGGATGTTAACTCATCTGCCGTGGGCTCCATGAATACATCTTTAGGACAATTCTTGGAGGTGACAGGAATGTGTGAATCACATGTTCCTCGCACTGTTCCCACAATGTTTTTAGTCTTCCCCTAGGTCTCCATATGATGCCAGCTTTTCATGCAGGTGGCTTAGAGATTAGGTACACTTGGTATGGTATTAAAAATATTGTTCTTGAATTTTTATGAATAGTGTTATGACTAGAAGATGGGAGTCAGAGGGCAATGTTATTTTTGTCCCATGACAATGTTTCAGTTCCAGTACAATTCTTTTTTGAATTCCCAAAGACATCTCTCCTGGGGTCATTTGTAATAGGAACATCTATCATGTGAAAGATATTGAGCTTCTGATGGATAATTCCAGCCACCAGTTCATGTCTTGTCTAAGTATTGATTAGGTACTAATGTTTTAAAACCTTCAGTGAAGAGTTGCTCAGTTTCTGCCACTTCCTTCCATAGTCTGTGCTGATTGCTAAATCTGGACTCCTGAAGCAAAATCTGCAATTTCAGCTGACAATGATCTGAAGTGGGATTGCCATCAGAAATCCTCCCCATTTCTATAAACAAACCCATATGATGAGCATGTGCTCTATGATTCTCTGTACACACGTTGTTGGATGAAATCCTGTGGATTGTCAGTATGGACTCCATCTGGACTGCACTCTTGGATCTTTGCTATTTTATAGGATTCCCCCAGAGATTGACCACTTTTAGATACACTGGACACATCCAGGCTTGATCATCTATTTCATTTTTGTTGATTCATTTTTAGTATTGCTAAGTGAAGTGTTACACCTCTGTATTCCATAAGTGCTTCTGTCTGTTTTAAACTTGCTTAATATGTGCCTTTAATGAGAAAAGCTGATTTTTGTGTGTTATTATTAGGTAGATTTTTTAGGATACTTTCCAAGTCTATTGTCCATTTTTGAAGAAATGGGAGAGAGTCTTTCTACATTCCGCCCTTCTGGAGGGGGCCTGGGAAGCAGGAAAGGTTCCCTGTGATGTGGCAGGCAGAGGGTTCAAAGGGAGGAGGATGACTCTGAGAGTTACAGGCATGGCTATAGCTGAGGTGGTATGGGAGCTACTGTGGTTATGGCCACATAAAACAAATGCTGTGTGGAGCTTCAGCCAAGGTACGCTTCCTCATCTAAAAGCTCCCTATGCATGCTCAGGAGACAACTGAGACTTGTTTTGCCCGGACTGACTTACTTAAGAAACAGAGGGAAGGGATTCTCACCAAAATACAAGGACTTGTTGAATGTTTTAACAAGAGTTCCCTCCTGATTTTTTGCCCCACAACCTTTCTTCTGGGGATATCACCTCCATAAAGAAGGGGTTTCATTGTTTTCCTGAAAGGCATTGATAAAAACAGTTTTCAGTTAGGGATTGAGTGACTGCTATCGCTATGGTTCCCCAATGGCCAGAATACACACAGAGTACACATACAAGTATATACAGGAGTATCTCCATTGTTATATTGCACCTTTGCAGCAGGACTGAGACTTCTTGCCAATGGCAGAGATTGCCAAGAATGACACATCACGGTCCACTCTCCATACATACACCCGGTACAGATCCCAGAGGGGCAACAGATGACAGTCCTGCTGAAATGGGAACTACGTCTGGAGAAAGGAATCTGGCCTGCTCAGCACTAAGGCAACACAGGTCTAGGGGGAGCAGTGGGAAGATAATCAGTATCAAAGGCCTCATGATGGGAATCCTGTGACTGAGTCTATCACAATCACACACATACCTGTGCAAGCATCCTGGCCCTTCTGTGCTTTAGTTTACCCCTTTTTAAGAGCTTTCACCCAATTCAGTAATGCAAGCAGTATAAAGAGCTTTGCATCTGACATTTCACTTCATTTCATTCAACAACAGAATACACTGTCACCCTCCTAATTAGGATCACCCCAGAACTGAAAGTTTTGTTACTTTTTTCATGATTCATATCTCAAGCTAGTGTGTACACAATGTAATTGTCCTGCAGTGACAATATGAGTGATCTACCCACTGTGACATGGGCCAAGACAGGAATGTGACGAAATGGTAGAACTTGGTTCTTCAAGTGGGGATGCTGGCACAATAATGTGATAATGTAATAGAAGGTACTCAACATGATGTGCAGAGGGATGAGTCCATCTGTCATTCCCTTCCAACCAACTCAGTTTAGGAGTTTCACCAGACACACCTGTACCTGTAGAGAGCCCCTGACTGGCTTCTCAAGAAGGGCTCATAGGGCTCCATAGGAGGGGGATATTTTCTTTAAGCTGGATAAGAGGAATTTGGAGGAGTGAGAAGCCCAAGCAAGATCAGCACTGCATGGGACAGCTACAAGCTGTGGAGCTCTCCTGACACTGCAGAAATTAAAAATTAAAAGACTGATTAATTGAAAAGATAAAGGATGCAATATACACAAGTGAACAAATAAAAGTGTTTAATAGAATCAAAGACAGAAGTTGGGCAGGGGGAAGAGCAGGACACACTTTTGATTAAAAAAAAAAAGATAGAATAAGGAAAAACAATTTGCCAGAAATCTGATAGGACATCAACACCTCACACCACCTCTCAAATTAAACTACAAATAGATATATGAATTATGTTTAAAAGGGGAATCAACAGCAAATTAGAGGAACAAGGAGGAAATTAATTTTTATATCTATGAGAGGAAGAGGTTATGACAGAACAAGCAACAGAGAGAATCACAAAAATTAAAATGGATAATTCTACTTCCATAAAATTGAAATGTTTTTGCACAAACAGATGGAATGCAGTTAAATGAGGAAAAAGATCTCTCTGAGGACTCTTGTGCATACAGGATATAGAAGGAACTGATTCTCCTTTCTAAGGTTAAGAGCTATTCTCCAATAGGTCAAGGGAACAGGAAGTTTTCAAAAGAAGAAATATAAGCTATCAATAACCCTTTGACAAAATGCCCCAAATCCCTCCCAGTGAGAGATGTTCATGCTAAAACAACTCTCTTCTTTCCGTCTGCAAATCATAGAGATCCATAGGTTCAGGGACCATCCCTTCTTTCTGTTCAACAACAACATACCTAGCAACTGCACTTTCCCATGTTCTGGTTGAAACCAAAACCAAAATAATATACGCTTTAATTTGACCATACCAGACAAAGAAGATGCTATGGAGAACGTGAGAGAAAGAGTTCCTAGACTATCTCCTCTCTCCCTAGCCCCAAAACCAAGTCAAGGATGGGAGGAGGAAAGGATAGAAATGTCCACCTGAGGAGGGGAGGGAGGGTGTGTGCCCAGAGGCTTCTCCCTGCTGGTCTCTTTGTAGGGTTCAACCCAGCCTATAGCCCCTCAAACCCCAGAACTCCAGACAAATTCCTGAGCAGGCAAGGACAGCCCTGGAGGAGGAGGCATGCAACCATATATCCACACATCTACACACCCACCCAGATGCACTTACACAAACATAGATGATCTTCCCTACATACACAACACAGGCATAGACCAAAGTATCTATACTCCTAGGTCCTTCCACCCAGTTTTTCACACATCCTCCTAGGCACTAAGCAAAAGCAATTGGGGAAGGGTGCATCTGCTTCATGAATAGGTTGCAAAGGATCTGATAGAGAAGGAGAAGAAAGGGAGAGACTGAGGCAGGAGCAGGGGCACTTACCTCACTCACAGCCACTTTGGCACTAGCAGGACCATCAGGATCAGTCAGTCTGGAAGATAGGGATGGGGGGGCAGTAGCTGAGCTCAGCTAGGTGTTGTGGAGGGTCAAACCCTTTACAGAAAGTGGGAAGGGCAGGACAAAGAGGGGAGGAGGGGAAAAAGAGAGGAAGGGGGTGGACAAAGATGGAAAGGGGGAGGATGAGAGAGGGCTGCCCTGGGATCCACAAAATAGAAAAAAGCACAGTAGCAGCAGCATCCTCTGCAAGCCAATAGCCTTTGAAGGGACTTGGATTGCTCACATTTTCAAGAGCAGAGGTGGAAAGTGGTGGTGGGGGGTCTGGGGAAGGACCTGGGCTCGGTCTCCTTTCTACAGGCAGGAGGAGACAAAGATCAGGCTGGGTGTGGAATGATGTGAAGGAGAGAGACACTCATGGAGGCATTGTATCTGTCCCCGTTGTTTGTGTATGGGTACACTGGTCTAAATCTTATGTAATATATACCTTCCAGAGGCTGTACAAGAGGGAGCCACACCTTCCTTTCTGTCTCAGTCTCCTCTACCAAGTTACAATAAAACTATTTCAGATTTGGGGTTTTGTTCTCTCCAGCACAAGCTTCCTGGCACTAGTGTATTGGCATAGTGGAGAGACATCTGGAATTGGAGGCACAAGACCTACACTGAAGTTCTGCCTTACTCACTGTGTGCCCATAGGCAAGCCACTTAAATTCTCTAAAGCTCAATTTTCATGTCTGTCAAATGAGGTGATAATAATACCTGTGCCAAGGAAATTGCAGAGTGTAAAGTTCAAATGAGATATTTTACAAACTGCTTTTCAAATCATAAATCACAATAGAAGTGTTTATCATTATTATTATTCTCATTATTCATCTCCCTTAGTCATTTTGATGGAGTTTACATATCATACTATTGATTGTTTTCTGTATAATATTCTTCAGATTACTGCACAGAATTACTCTCTCTGGTAACTCAATCAAAGTATTAGGTTATTAATTCTTCTGCTTCAGGCTCCATGAATACACTTTTAGTACGATTCCAGTTCTTCATTTATTCCTCACTAGTTCCTCATGCTGTTCCTGCAGTGTTTTCAGGTCTTCCCCTAGGTCTCTATATGTTGCAAGCTTTTCATCCAGGCAATTTAGAGATTAAGAGCACTTAGTATGCTATTAAAAACGTTGTTCTCACTATTTAACAAAAACATCTGGGGAAAACAAAAAATAATAATGCAGAAACTGAGCATAGACCAACATCTTACACTGCATACCAAAATAAATTCCAAAAGGACAACCTATTTAGATATAAAACCTGAGACTATAAGCAAATTAGGAGAACAAGGAATATGGAGTTATGGAGAATGTAGAAATCTATGACCAAACAGTAGTTAGAAAGCATTATAAAACGCAAAATGGTTAATCTTTATTTCATTAAATTGAAAAGTTTTTGCACAAAGCCAATGCATGTAAGATTGGGAGGCAAGCAAAAAACTGGAAATTTTTATAACCAGTGTCTCTGATAAAGGCTTCATTTCTAAAATATATAGAAACTGAGTCAAATGTACAGGAATACAAGTCATTCCCCGACTGATAAGTGGTCAAAGAATATGAACTGGCAGTTTTCAGAAGAAGAAATTAAAGCTGTCTATAGTCATATGAAAAAAAATGCTCTAAATCACTATTGATTAGACAAATGCAAATCAAAACAACTCTGAGGTACCACATCACACCTATTAGATTGGTTAACATGACAAAACAGCAAGATGATTAATGTTGGAGAAGATGTGGGAGAGTTGGAACACCACTAATTCATTGTTGGTGGAGTTTCTGGAGAGCAATTTGGAACTATGCCCAAAGGGCTACAAAAATGTGCTTACCCTTTGATCCAGCAGCACCACTTCTAGGACTGTATCCCTAAGAGATCATAAAAATGAGAAAGAGTCCCATATGTACAAAAATATTTATAGCAGCTCTCTTTGTGGTGGCAAAAAAACTGGAAATCAAGGGGATGCCCATAAATTTGGGAATAGTTGAATAAATTGTGGTATGTGAATGTAGCGGAATACTATTTTCCTATAAGAAATGATGAACAGGAAGACTTCAGAGATGCCTGGAAAGACTTATATGAACTGATGTTGAGTGAAAGGAGCAGAATCAGGAGAACTTTGTACACCTGAACAACCACAGTGTCTGGGAAATTTTTCTGGTAAACTTGGTACTTCATTGCAATTCAAGGACTTAAAAAATTCTCAATGGACTCTTGAGGCAAAATGCCTTCCACATCCAGAGAAAGAACTATGAAATTTGATTGCAGAATGAAGCAGTCCATGTTCTTTCGTATTATGTTTTGCTTTATGATTTCTCCAATTCTTTTTATTTCTTCTACGGAACATGACTAAGGTGAAATGTATTTAATAGCAATGTATGTGTAGAACCTATGTAAAATTGTATGCCATCTCAGGGAGGCAGAAGGGAGGTAGGGGGGAGTGAGGGGGGGAGGGGAAAAATCTAAGATATATGGAAGTGATTGTAGAACATTGAAAATAAATAAAATAATTTAATTAAATGAAAAAAGAAATAAAATAAAATAATCATAAGGTTAAACATATAACACAGGACTCTTTACTGAAGGTTAGATTTCAGTTTTCAGACACCTAGAGAGAGTGGTTGGTATTGACTCTCAGCTCACCCAAATTTACTCTTTTATTAAGGTAATTCATTGACCAACAGCAGACATTTTTAAAGAATCACTGAAACATACTTCTCAAAATAAATTTTTAAAATGATAGATATAAATTCTAAACCAACAAAATATTGAATCTAGCAGTTATCCCACCCTAAAAATTTCCTGTTATGCTGCCAATATTCCAGTCAGTTGAAATCTACCTACTTCTCTTTGCAGCCTTCCCTCCCTCAAAACAAAGTGAAAGTCATGTCATAATCTCTCAGATAGCATGGTCTTCTTCGGCAATGAAGGACGAACACACACACACACACACACACACACACACACACCTCTGTAAAATGTGAGTCAGTCTTATGAACATAGTTTCTTTTTTTCTGTTATAAAATAAGCTCTCTAAACCCATGAAATTGTCACTAATCACTGAGAGATTTGTTGACCTGTTTTAATGTTATTTACTGGCCTTGTTATTAAATCATTTACTTCAAGAAACAATAAGCCTAGGAAAATTTCCTTTTTTAGATATAGCAGATGTCCATGATCACCACTGCAATTCAATATTATACTAGAAATGTGAGCTATAGCAGTAACTCAAAAGAAAAGAAATGGAAAGTGGTTTTTGAACTTCCAGGAACCCAAATGGTGGAGTAAGCAGTGAACTTAATCCTGGAACAGTAGAACAAGTTTCACCCCAAAGAATGGGGTGAAACAATCTTTGAGTCCAAGAAACCTAGAGGATCAGCAAGAAAGGTCTGTTTCACTCAGTTGAAAGAGGAGAACAGCTCATGACAGATAGCATCCCAGCAAGTCAGCAGCAAGCTCCATTTCAGCAAACCAGCAGATCCTGAGCCTCATTATGGTGGAATAGACAAATTCCAGCAACAGAGTTCCCCCCCTCACCCCTCATGTGTCTTAGCATACTCAGGGGAACCGACTAGACTCCAGCTCTGAGAACAACCATGTGCTTCAGTGTAGTCCTGGGCAATCGAGAATCCTCTAGTGGTCGCATGTCCACGTGATCCAGCACATCTCTGGGCAAACCGTAGATGCTTGTCCAATGATTGCCTAAGCAAACAGGCAGCCTCCAGAGGCCTGGCCACAATGTGCTTCAGTGTAGCCCCAGGGAAACACAGAAACACCACACCAGGTCTCACTACATGCCAGACACCATTATTTAGACCTCCAGCTCCCCACAAGCTAAGCTCCAGACCCCTATGGTCTTCAGCAGCTCCCTCCAACCCCCACCCCACCCCCACAGTGCAGCCCCAGACACGAGGGTGACTCCCTGCACCTCAGGAAAACATCAGTGTAGCATCAGGTAAACAGCCAGGACCTGCAGCCAAGAGCAAAAGAAGTCAGAGTCAATGCTCCTGCCACCTTGGGAGAAAATTTTAAATTTAAAATAAAGGAAAAATGAAAATAAAAGGATGAACAGAAAACAGCTAAAGAAAAATGTGATGATAGAATATTATTATAATGACGGGGAAAACCAAGACACAAACTCAGAAGATGCCAACAATATCAAAACGCCTATGGGCAAAACCCCAAAGAAAAACGGGAAGTGATCTCAAGCCCAGAAAGATCTCCTGGAAGAGCTTAAAAATCATATAGAAGAGAAGAAAAATGGGAAAAGAAATGAAAGTGATGAAAGAGAATTATGAAAATAAGTCAACTGCTTAGAAAATGAAAACAAATGCTGAAAAAGTAGAAACGGCCAAATGGAAAGGAAGATACAAAAATTCACTGAAGAAAACAACGCCTTAAAGTGTACATTTGGCCAAATGGAATGTAGAATAGATGACTTTGATTATATTAAATTGAAAACTTTTGTATAAATAATAAAATGCAACCAAGATTGGAAGGAACCAGAAAGCTGAGAAACAATCTTGACAAGTATCACTGACAGAGGCCTCATTTCTCAAATACATAGAGAACTGATTTATGAGAAAGAAAATTTATGAGTCAAATTTAGGAGAATACAAGTCATTACCCAACTGATAAATGGTCAAAGGGTATGAACAGGCAGTTTTCAGATGAAGAAATCAATGTTATATATAAGCATGTGAAGAAGTGCTTTAAAACATTTTGGATTAGAGCAACTGGATTTAAAACAACTCAGAAATACCACTTCAAACTAATCAGACTGGCTAATATTACAAAACAGGGAAAAATAAATATTGGAGAGAATGTAGGAAAATAGGGACACTAATGCACTGCAGGTGGAAGAATGAAGTAATACAACCACTCTGGAGAGCAATTTGGAACTATGCCCAAAGGGCAACGAAACTGTGCATACCCTTTGTTCCAAAGATACCAATATAAGGTCTATATTCTAAAGAGATCATAAAAAGGGAAAAGAACCTACATGAAGGAAAAATATTTATTGAAGCCCTTCCCATGGTGGCAAAATATTGAAATTGAGGGGATGTCCATCAAGTGGGGAAAGGCTGAACAGACTGTGGTATATAATTATAATGGTATACTATTGGGCGATAAGAAATGATGAACAAGTAGATTTCAGAAAAAAGAAAACTAGAAATACTTCTAAAAACTGATGCAAAGGGAAATGAGAAGAACCAGGAAAACACTGAATACAGAATCAGCAACATGATGTGATGATCACCTATGAATGACTCAGCTCTTCTCAGCAACACAATGATCCAGTACAAGTACAAAGGCTCAAGAAAGAAAATGCTATCCATATGCAGATAAAGAACTCATGGAAACAGAATGCAGATCGAAGCATTTTTTTCTCACTTGAGTCTCTCTCATGGTTTTATTTCCTTTTGACCTTTATCTTCTTCCACAAATGTGATGAATATGGCAATATGTTTTGCAAGATAGCACATGTGTAAATTATATCAAAGTGTCTAATATTTTCAGAAGAGGGGAGGGGAGAGAGGGATGGAAATAATGGGGAACTCAAAACTTTTAAAAAATAAATGCTAAAAATTTTTATTGGTATGGAATTGGGGAAAAATAAAATACTATTTAAAAAGAAATTGAAACCACAAACATTGGAAAAGAGGCAAATGATAAAGAGACAAAACTCCCTTTTTTGTAGATGAAATGATTGATTTCTTGAGGAAATATTGGATCAATTAAAAACTTAAATGAAACAATTAACAACTGCACCAAGACAGGAAGATGTAAATAATCCCAAGCAAGTTATAAGTATTGTGTAAATTTACAATAAACACCAGAGGAAGAGATGGGAAGTTAAATTCATTTAAAGTAATTAGAGGTAGTATAAAATAACTGGAAAGCTACATGCCAAAACATATACAGAACTTGAATGAACACAGTGTACTATATAGGCAAATAAAAGCAGAACTAGATAATTAGAGAAATAAGAATTGCTCATTGGTAAGCTAAGTCCAAACAATAAGAATGATGATAGTGCCTAAATTAATTTACTAACTCAGTGCAATACCAAAGAATATACCAAAAAATTTCATGAGAAAGTTAGGAAAAATACTAATAAATTCATCAAGGTGAACAAAAATTAAGAATATCAGGGGAATTAATGGGAAAAGTGGAAAGAAAAGGGCCATACCAGAACATAAAACTGCACCATAAAGCTAATATTATTAACAATATTCTACTGTGTAAGAAACAGAGAAGGTGATCCTTGGTACAGAACAGGCATACAATATTCAGAAACAAAAGTGCACAATGGAGAACTCGCTATCCAGTAAAAGCTGTTGGGAAAACTAGGAAGTACCCTGGCAAAGACTGCGGTTAGAACAACACTTCACAGAGAAGACAGAATCAAGCTCCAAATAGGTATATTCCTTAGACTTAAAGGATAAATAACATCATAAAGGGGGGAGCATGGAAGAAATTACCTGCCAATTCCATGGATAGGGAAAAAAGGTCATGATCAAGCAGAAGAGAAGACAGAGTCTAGGGAGGCAAAATGTACAATTTGCATTGCATAAAATTCAAAAGATTTTCTATAAACAAAATCAATGAAGCTACAACTGGAAGAAAAGTGAGAAGTTGGGGGAAAAGTTTTTCCAGTAAGTTTTTCTAATAAAGGTTTCATTTCTAAGATCTACAGAGAATTGACTAAAATTCATAAGATCAAGAGTCATAGAAGGACAGATAAATGATCAAACAGTAGGGACCAGCAGTTTTCGGAGAAAGAAATCAATGCTATCAATAACCATTTGAAAAAAGGATTTAAAATCACTATAAATTAGAGAAAAACAATGAACTCTGGTGTAATATCTCACGCCCATTAAACTGGATAACTTGGGTGAATAAAAAGGGTTGCCAGCAAATGGAAGAGGGGTGGTGTCGCCTCTTTTTCCTTAGTGTCCCTCAGCATCACCCGGACATCGTGCTGGTCACTGGCACTATGAAGATTTGGACATCAGAGCACGTTTTCTATCACTCATGGGAAACGGTTAGAACAGCTGCTATGCAGAAATATTCAAATCCTATGAATCCATGGAATTTGATGTGTTAGACATATAGATCCTACTGGGAAATTGCATAGCCATAGACTTCTCAGCACAGAGTGGGGAATGCCCTCTATTCTGTAATCATGTGTTTCAGGTAGTCCAATAATTCTTAAATGTTTTCTCCTTCATCTCTTTCCCAAATCAATTGTCTTTCTGATGAGAGTTTTCATATTTGCTTCTGTTCTTATTCTTTGATTTTGTTTTATGGCATGAAGCAAATCACACTCCACTGTGGATGAAAGGGCCAAAATTGGGAAGCCACACCTAGCCATCACCTTCCAGATCCCTCCCTACAACACTAGTGTAAGTCACAGAGACTATGGAGTTTACAGGCGGGAGGATGGAAATCGAGAGGAAGAAGGGAAGTAGATCACTGGTCGTAATTGCTCATTTGTATTAGCTGCATGTGCGCTGCTGCCAGGGATGATGTCACCCCCCAAACATTTCTGCCTATGCTCCCATGCCCCAGCCCTGCTGGAGAAAGCCATGAATCCCTGCTCCATTGTGACCCTTAGGCCTGCTCCCCTTCACCTTTTCCAAGTCCCTTTCAGACTCCCAACTCTGCAAAACAGGCTCGCTGATTTGGTCTCAGCAATCCTAGGAATTGTCATTTTCCCTGTCACTGGCATCCTTAGTGGCATTTCCATCCTCCCTGAACATCACCCTTCCAGTGCACATTCTTGTCCCCAATTAGAGTGAGAGTTCCTTGAGAGCACTGACTCTCTTTATGAATTTGTAAAGGCAGCTTTTATCATGGTTCTAGGCACATAGTAAGAAAGCACTTAACCAATGCTTCATTCATTCATTCATTCATTCATTCATTCATTCATTCATTCATTTACTTTTCCAGAAAACTACTTGTGTTTTTGAGCCTTGGGAGCCTGTGTGCTTGTCAGGAAAGCTGATACTGCTGGTGAAGGTGGGAACGGATTGCCAAATGCTGAAGTTTCCATATTGTCTGGAGGAGTGGGGTTGAGTAGAAAAAGTCAGGGACATGTAAGGTCTTTGTAGTTATCTGACCTCTTCATTAAAAGGGAGAGCTGCTGACCAAGGGCCATTACCCTATGTCCTCCTAAGGTGACAGGGTAAACACATCACAGACTCAAGTTTACAAAGGACGCAGGGACCAATTTCTCAGCTCCATGGCACACCAAGAGCATTAGTTCCCCTGGAGGGGTTGTGAGTGACTGAGATTACGCTTAGCTCTTGCATTATAAGAGTGGGTGAGTGTGTATGTGTGTGTGTCCAGTGCTGTATCACTAACCATGTAGCTACCTTAGCTATGGTGATTACAGGTTGCCTGAATAGAAGCAAGCAGTGGAGCGTGGGGTACACAATAGAGGGCCAGTCTTGCATACCTTGGTGTTTCCACCCCTCTATATATCCTTGTGTTCTATGATACCCTTCTATGTCTGTGACTGATTGATATCAGCAGCAGGACTCTCCCAGCTGGAGTGCCCCCACACCAGTGAATCACAGGGTTGGATAACATAATCATGCCAAAAATCAAAGCATCTCTCTGAGATCCTGGTCAGACCACACCTATAATATCTTACAGATGTGATAGATTCAAACATTAATTTAAGTTTTGCTTAGGCCATGGAATATCTACATTTTAAAATTAGAATTCGTCAAAACTAAGTTGTTGTAAAGGAACACAAATCCACAAAGCTTTATAACAAAATCAACAACTGGAGGTAATCGGAAAGTGTCACAAGGGAGGGACAGGATGGGAAGGAAGAGGGCGGGGCATCCTGAGGTAAAACACAAAGGAGGGCCAGGCGAGGCTAAGGGGAACAGATGTGGTTGTGAAAGGGCAGATTAAGTGGGGAGATTCAAGGGGAGTTCAAGGAGGGTCCCAGAGTCTGTACCCCATGGGGAGAGGGCAAAGGGACTTTGGGAGTGGAATTTGGGATGGGGCTTTTAAAAAGGAAGTGCCCCTACAGCATTCCCCCCTCCCACCCTTTCCTACCCTTTCCTTTCCTACCCTTTCCTTTCCTTTCCTTTCCTTTCCTTTCTTTTCCTTTCCTTTCCTTTCCTTTCCTTTCCTTTCCTTTCCTTTCCTTTCCTTTCCTTTCCTTTCCTTTCCTTTCCTTTCCTTTCCTTTCCTTTCCTTTCCTATTTCTAGAAGGAGTTGCCTCCATAGCCTCCCCCATGGCCATAGCCACCCCTGTAAGGTGCACGGTGACTGCAGCCACCCCACGAGCTGCCCCCTCCGCTGCTGTCTCTGCTGCTGCCTCCGCTCTTCATGCATCTGGAGGACCGGGACTGGCTGTAGCTGTCGAAGCCACGGAACCCGTGGCCATAGGGGTTGTAACCGCTGCCATAGGACACTCCACCATCGCCGTCGCTGTTATAACGACCATTGTAGCTGTTGTAAAGGACACTGTATCCTTCTCCGTAGCTGCCGAAGGACTCCTCACCGCCACCATAGCTGTTGTAACAGCTGCTGACTTTCTTGTGGTCTCGGCCTCGGCTGCCACGGCCACCCCGGGAGGGCCTGGAACCACTGCAGTGCCCTCTGGGGAGGGCCTTCTTGGTCACGGCCTTCCTCACCTCCATGCAGTGGCCCCTGATGGAATGGAACTTAAGGACTGCGGTCTTGTTGGCAGCGTTGTGGCTTCAGAAATTCACGAAGTCCAGACCCCATTTCTTGCCCTACCACTTGTCTGTAAGGATCTGGGCTTTCTTGGCCTCCCCAAACTGCTAGAAGTTCTGCATCAGGTCGCCCTCGGCCACGTCCCCTTTCAGGCCTCTCACCACCAGCTTCTTCACCTGGGGGTCGGCGCAGGACGGGTCCACCCAAGGCAGCTAGACTGTGATGCCCTCAACAGCATGGGGTGAGGTGGCCATGGCGGCATCAGCTTCTGCCCTGTTGGACAAAGACAAAGCAGCTGAAGCTCTTTGTCCAGGGATTCATCATCACCCCGCAGTCCCTCAGCCTTCTGATGGACTGTCTGCTCCTACTTTGCTCCTCAAGGTCGAGGATAAACAGCCTACACGACTGGGAGTTCTCCATCTCTGCAGCCACGGCCTTCCAGCGCCAATGACATGCTCGATGGCTCCGCCGCCTGGTGCTCCTCGCTCGGGCCTCAGTGGCCGCTGGGAGTTCGTGAACAGAAGGGGAGGGAGGAGGAAGGAGAGGGAAGACGCAGACAACACCCAACCCCGGACTCATGGGCTGAGGCTGGCTGCCTCCTCCGCTGCCTCGCTCCCCTTTCTGGGCACCGCCCCCGCCCAGAGGCCACCGGACATGCGCACAGTGTGCTGCTGTTGCTCAACTGATGGTGAGGGTTTATTGACTTAATCACCTCATGTTTAGTGTGAGGAGAGTTAAGTTGATATCTCTATGTCTCTCATGGCTGTTTTCTGAATCAGTATTTTTAGCTGTTCTTCCTCTTGCTCTGTAAAGACATACTTCGTCTCCTCATGATTTCTGCTTCATCTCCTGTGTAAGGCAGCCCTGTTCCCACAGGCTCTCTCTCTGTCCCTCGCCCTGAAGGCCTCCCCTTCTCCTAGGGACCCCTTCCCTTGCCTTTAGAGGTCCTTCTAACATCTTCATTTCTTTGCCTTTTCTCCTTGTATCAAGTTCTTCCTTTATTTTCCTTTCAAGTGTACAGGTAAGTAAAGACCCGTCTTCCCTTCCTCCCCTTCAACATTTAGGTAGGTGTGTCAGGTTTGGTTTTTCATTTTCTGCAGCTTTTTCCAGAAAAGAATTCCTTTCCCTCATTCTCCATCAATCTTCCCTTTCTGTTGATTCTACTCTTTTTTTCATGGGCCATTCTTTAGCAAATCCAGCCTTATATACTTTTTCAAACTGGGTGACCTTGAGTAAATACTTTCTATCTGCCCCAGTTAACTCATGTGTAAAATGAGGATAATAACAGCACCTACCTCCCTGGGTTGTTGTGAGGGTCAAACGAGATACTATTTGTAAAGCGTTTAGCACAGTGCCTGGCACACTGTGGGAGCTCAATAAATGCTTGTTCCCTTTCCTCCCTTCCCCTTCATGGAATCAACATTTCTTTTTTTTTTATTAAATTTATTTATTTAACTTTTAACATTCATTTCACAAAATTTTGGGTTACAAATTTTCTCCCCTTTTTTCCCCTCCCCCCCCAAACCCCAAGCATTCTAATTGCCCCTATGACCAATCTGCTCTCTCTTCTATCATCCCTCTCTGCCCTTGTCTCCGTCTTCTCTTTTGTCCTGTAGGGCCAGATAGCTTTCTATACCCCTTTACCTGTATTTCTTATTTCCTAGTGGCAAGAACATTACTCGACAGTTGATCCTAATACTTTGAGTTCCAACTTCTTTACCTCCCTCCCTCTCCACCCCTTCCCTTTGGAAGGCAAGCACTTCAATATAGGCCAAATCTGTGTAGTTTTGCAAATGACTTCCATAATAGTTGTGTTGTATAAGACTAACTATATTTCCCTCCATCCTATCCTGTCCCCCATTACTTCTATTCTCTTTTGATCCTATCCCTCCCCATGAGTGTTGACCTCAAATTGCACCCACCTCCCCATGTCCTCCCTTCCATCCTCCCCCCCACCCTGCTTATCCCCTTATCCCCCACTTTCCTGTATTGTAAGATAGGTTTTCATACCAAAATGAGTGTGCATTTTATTCTTTCCTTTAGTGGAATGTGATGAGAGTAGACTTCATGTTTTTCTCTCACCTCCCCTCTTTATCCCTCCACTAATGAGTCTTTTGCTTGCCTCTTTTATGAGAGATAATTTGCCCCATTCCATTTCTCCCTTTCTCCTCCCAATATATTTCTCTCTCACTGCTTGATTTCATTTTTTTTTAAGATATGATCCCATCCTCTTCAATTCACTCTGTGCACTCTGTCTCTATGTCTGTGTGTGCACATGTGTGTGTGTAATCCCACCCAGTACCCAGATACTGAATAGTTTCAAGAGTTACAAATATTGTCTTTCCATGTAGGGATGTAAACAGTTCCACTTTAGTAAGTCCCTTATGGCTTCTCTTTGCTGTTCACCTTTTTATGGTTCTCTTCATTCTTGTGTTTGAAAGTCAAATTTTCTTTTCAGCTCTGGTCTTTTCATCAAGAATGCTTGAAAATCCTCTGTTTCATTGAAAGACCAATTTTTCCCCTGAAGTATTATACTCAGTTTTGCTGGGTAGGTGATTCTTGGTTTTAGTCCTCCTTCCTTTGACTTCTGGAATATCCTATTCCATGCCCTTCAATCCCTTAATGTAGAGGCTGCTAGATCTTGTGTTATCCTGATTGTATTTCCACGATACTTGAATTGTTTCTTTCTAGCTGCTTGCAATATTTTCTCCTTGACCTGGGAACTCTGGAATTTGGCCACAATGTTCCTAGGAGTTTCTCTTTTTGGATCTCTTTCAGGAGGTGATCTGTGGATTCCTTGAATATTTATTTTGCCCTCTGGTTCTAGAATCTCAGGGCAGTTTTCCTTGATAATTTCAAGAAAGATGATGTCTAGGCTCTTCTTTTGATCATGGCTTTCAGGTAGTCCCATAATTTTTAAATTGTCTCTCCTGGATCTATTTTCCAGGTCAGTTGTTTTTCCAATGAGATATTTTACATTATCTTCCATTTTTCCATTCTTCTGGCTTTTTTCTGTGATTTCTTGCTTTCTCATAAAATCCTTAGCCTCCATCTGTGCCATTCTAATTTTGAAAGAACTATTTTCTTCAGTGAGCTTTTGGATCTCCTTTTCCATTTGGCTAATTCTGCTTTTGAAAGCATTCTTCTCCTCATTGGCTTTTTGAACCTCTTTTGCCAATTGAGTTAGGCTAGATTTGAAGGTGTTATTTTCTTCAACATTTTTTTGGGTCTCCTTTAGCAGGGAGCTGATCTGCTGTTCATGCTTTGACTTCATGTCTCTCATTTCTCTTCCCAGCTTTTCCTCCACCTCTCTAACTTGATTTTCAAAATTCTTTTTGAGCTCTTCCATGGCCTGAGCCCATTGGGTGGGCTGGGACACAGAAGCCTTGATTTCTGTGTCTTTGCCTGATGGTAAGCATTGTTCTTCCTCATCAGAAAGGAAGGGAGGAAATGCCTCTTTACCAAAAAGTAACCTTCTATAGTCTTATTTCTTTTCCCTTTTCTGGGCATTTTCCCAGCCAGTGACTTGATCTCTGAATATTTTCCTCACACCCACCTCGCCTCCTGATCCTCCCAGCCAGCGTTTGGGGTCTGAGATTCAAATGCTGCTTCCAGCCTCAGGGCTTTTGGCGGGGGCAGGGCTGCTATTCAGTGTGAGATTAAGTTCAGATGCTCAGGTCGGGGCAGGGCTGCCTCTCAGGCTCAGTTCCCTCAGGGAGTTTATGCACAGACCTTCCACAATGGATCCAGGCTCCTGCCTGCTTGGGGAGCCCCGGTCTGCCGCTGCCCCTCAGCTTCTGTCTCCCGAGGGGGCCCGAGCCATGGGGGCACCCCACTCCCCCCTCGACCCGCCAAAGAGACTCTCTCACCGACCCCCGTCACCTGTGGGTGGAGGGACTTGTGCGGCTGCTGGAGATCTTGTCCCTGAAGCCTGCTCGGATCTGTTTCTCTCGGTGCCGCGGCCGCGGCAGGTCTGGGCTGGGCTCCACGTCTGCAGCATGACGGACGTTTTGCAAGAGGTTTGCAGGTCCCTCTGGAACAGAAATCTCCTTCGCTCCACTATTCTGTGGCCTCACTGCTCCAGAATTCGCCATGAGTTACTTTATACGAATGTTCTATGGGTTGTGGGTTTGGAGCTATGTGTATTTGCGTCTTTCTACTCCGCCATCTTGGCTCCGCCCCCTCGGAATCAACATTTCTAATGTGCTTTGAGTTCTATCTTCTACAAGAGATTCTTCCCACTGTCTCAGCTGGCCCTTAAAGCTATCTCAGCCTCCTCTACGATGGGAAATCATGGCTTCCAGGGTTTCGTTTAAGTCACAGCTAAAGTCCAGTCTTCCACAGGAAGTCTTGACTCGCCCCCTTTCATATTGGTACCCTTCCTCTGAGATGATCTACAATTTATCACATATATCCAACAGGTCATGTATTTTTATGTTCATATCCATGTCTCTTTCACAGAGACTATGTGTGTGTGTGTATACACATACACATAAACATCTACATCTATATGTGTTGTTTATATGTTGTCTCCCCCATTACACTGTGAGCACCTTGAGGGTGAGGTCAGTGCTTTACCTTCTTTGTGTCTGAAGGGCTTAGCACAGTACCTGGTGTGTTGTTGTCACTGTTGTTGTTGAGTCATGTCAGACTCTTCAGGGCCCTGTGAACCATAGCACATGCCATTACTGTCCATGGGGTTTTCTTGGCAAAGACACTGCAGTGGTTTGCCATTTCCTTCTTCAGTGGATTAAGGCAAACAGAGGTGAAGTGACTTTCCCAGGGTCACACAACTAGTAAGTGCCTGAGGCTGCACTGGAACTCAGGTCTTCTTGACTCCAGGCCCAGCTCTCCATCCACTGAGCCACTTGAGTGTTACCGATATTGCAGGCACTTAATACTTATTAAACGACTCAAAAACAAAACTGCCTGACTTCAAGGACTTCAGTGGAAGGGGGAAGGGCTGGCTGGGATGGAAAGTGGGAATGGCTCAGCGCTGCTCATCCCACAGGGTGAAGAAACACAAGGCAGGACCCAGAGCGTCCCCTTGCCCTGCAATATCGGCCCCCCCACCATGTCCTAGTCTGGTGTGTTCATTCCTGCAGTGCAGCTAAGCGCAGAGGAGCTATTGAACTACTCATTTCTTTTTTTAATATTAATTTTATTTGTTTTCAGTCTTCTACAATCACTACCATATAACTTAGATTATTTTCCCCTCCCTCTCCCCTCCCTCCCCAAGATGGCATACAATTTTTTATAGGTTCTATACATACATTCCTATTAAACACCTTTTCACTGTAGTCATGTTGTGTAGAAGAATTAAAGTGAATGCGAGAAATCATATAAGAAACCAAAACGTAATACAAAAGGAAATGATCTGCTACATTCCGCGATTGAATTCCAAAGTTCTTTCTCTGGATATGGAAGACATTTTGCCTTAAAAGACCACTGGGAATTTTTTTAAGTCCTTGCATTGCAATAAAGTTCCAAGTCTACCAGAAAAAAAACTCTCGCACACTGTGGTCATTGCTGTGCACAAAGTTCTCCTGGTTCTGCTCCTTTCACTCAGCATCAGATCATATAAGTCTTTCCAAGCCTCTCTGAAGTCTTCCTGTTCATCATTTCTTATAGCACAATAGTATTCCATTACATTCACATATCATGATTTATTCAGCCATTCCCCAATTGATGGGCATGAACTACTCATTTCTGGGGAAATTAAGTGCTTTGTTACCCCATGGGAGGGGTCCAGACAGAGGAAATAGTGAAGCTTGTCCACAGGGCTGATCTTTGCAGTAGACGGAATAAGCGTCCGTCTAATCAGTGCGATTTCAGGGATACAGACAGTGCTTCCCTACTCCCATCCTCAAATCTCTCTCTAACATTGACCAAGAAATTCCACTCCCTCACTGTGAGGAATGAAAAGACCTCTGGTTTTGGATGTGGAGGCAGCATGGATGACTCCCTGCTCCAGTTCTTTCCTTGCTTTCCCTTTCCTCTTCTGTCAGGTTTAATTCAAACCTCCCCCTTTTGCAGTGTAGAGGAGGGGGTCACCCCTGGCATTGGGGGATCCCTAGGGTGACCCCAGCCCCAGGCAGAAGGGGGCATATTTCAGGCCCCCTCCTTGTTTCTTCAGAATACACTAGGTACAACCAATATCTGGGGTTTGTCTTGGGGGGAGGGAGGTGCTGGCAAATACTCTGGAGACCTATGTGCCCCAAACAGAAGCTCCTCTGTCCATCTGTGGGTCCCTGCTGGCAAACAGGAGGTGAGTGAGGATTGACACTGATTGAACCATATTTTACCTTGTCAAGATTCTCTCTTCTTTGTCCTATGGTCCAGGGCAGGGGTTGCCCAAGCTCCACTTAAGGTCTGGCTTAGAGTCATTATCAGTAGTGACAGTCTGTGATTCCCTTCCACTTTGATTCAGTCATTTTTTTTTCTTTTGCTCATTAAAAGGGCCACTCTCTGATCACTTCTTAAAGAGGTCTATCCACTCAATGGGTATTAACTCCCTCTAAGTGAGTATGGGAAAAGTCCCAGCCTAAAAAGGCCAAGGTCCCTCATAACATCTTGGGCCATCTCCAGTCATGCTGATGAATACTTGGACACTGGATCCAGATGGCTCAGGAGTAAGAAGTGAGGCTGGTGACCCTGCACAGCCCTTCCCCACTCAAAGCAAAGTCAAGTGCAAGTCGTATCATCATTTCTCTGATGCCATGATCTTCCGTGAAAACGAAGGGCTAACACAACAACAACAGGGCAGGTGTGGGGAAGCTGTGACCTTGAGGTCATATGGGGCCCTCTAGGTCCTCAAGTGCGGCCCTTTGAATTAGTCCAAGTTTTATGGGACAAATCCTTTCATTAAGTGGAATTGTTCTGTGAAGTTTGGATTTAGTCAAAGGACCAGACTTGTGAACCTAACAGGACGTATGTGGCCTTCAGGCTGCAGGTTCCCCAGCCTTGACTCTAGGGTATAATTCCTTTTTTCTGGAGGTTTTGGAAGTGACTGGGGTCTGGAGAAGGCGGAAAATCTGCCTTCTTGTTGACTCCATAACCCAGAAATCCTCCTGTTCCTTGGAAATGAGTCCCATCCCACCAAGTCAGTCAGCTAGTCAGTCAACAAATATTTATTGAACATTTACTATGTGCCAGGCACTGTGATCAGTGAATGGGATAAAAAGAAAGGCAAAGACAGTTTTTACAGGAACCATGTTTTATTTGTTATATGCTTCTTTAATTTGATATAAGCTGCATATAATAGATATTCACTGTTTCAACTGTTAAGAAATGAAATGCCAAAAGGGTAAATTCAGAGAAATGTGTGTAGCCTTTGTCCAATCTAGGGGTCCTTATCCCAATGTCTCCTCATCCTGAGGAAGCAAGTACTCTGAAGACATCTACCTCCACCTCCTCCTCACCTGGGCTGTAGGAGGGTCATTCTAATGATTCCAATGCTACCAGCTTGACCTTCAGCTTCAGTATGTTACCCCCAGTATCTTCATCAGTGCTGGTTAGTATCTCCCTGATATCACTGGCACCTCAATTATCAATTTAGCCAGTTAGATTAAGTTAAACAAAATTAAATTATGTTTAACTTTTGCAAAAGAACATTATCTGAGGAGATCTATCAAGGATAGGAGTATATTTTAAAAAACCTTTAGAAACTGTCAGACACACTTTCCTCTTCCTCAGCAAATTGGGGCATGGATTCTATTTCCTTGAGCTCTGGAGCCTTTCTAGTCCTTTGGAAGGATGGGTTCTAGTTTCTTGAGTCCTGGAGTATTTCTAGTCATTTTGAGGCATGGATTCTATTTCCTTGAGCCGTGGAACTTTTCTAGATCTTGTGAGGTTTAAAAAGTCATAACTGTTTTCCAACATTCCCTCACCTAAGAGTAGGAAAGTTCATTAGCAAAGAGGACAAGTGTGTCTCTTGAGACACAATGAATTCATAGCCAACTTTGAGACCAGGGGAGAAGAGCAAAGATCAAGCATGGATGCTTACAGCTTGATTTTACTTGGCTATTCATATTTGCTGCAAGGCTGGGGTAGGTGTGTTGTCCTTGTTTCTGTCAGTTGATTGCAGGAGGATCCATTAGCAGAGGAGGAAAACAGAGCAAGAGATGCCCCTGAAATAGGGCCACTGGGACATTTTTTTAAATGCAGAGGAGCGAAGAGAAGGAAACACAGATACGTTGTGTCAAATTTATTATAAAAGTTTTTTAAAAACAGGTGGTGCATTTTAAAAATAATTTTATTTATTTATTTTAAATTTTCAGCATTCATTTCCACAAAATTTTGAGTTCCAAATTTTCTCCCCATCCCTCCCCTTCCCCACCCCAAAACGCCTTGCATTCTGATTACCCCTTCCACCATTCTTCCTTCTCTTCTCACACCCCTCCCTTCCCTTATCTCCATCTTCTCACTTGTCCTGTAGGGCAAGATAAATTTCTATACCCCATTACCTGTATTTCTTATTTCCCAGTTGTATGCAAAAAAAATTCTCAACATTTCTTCGTAAAACTTTGAGTTCTAACTTTTTTTCATTCCTCCCTCCCAACCCATCCCCACTGAGGGGAGCAATTCAATATAGACTGTATGTGTATAGTTTTGCAAATGACTTCCATAGTAGTCATGTTGTATAAGACTAACTATACTTCCTTCCATCATATCCTGCCCCCTATTTCTTCTATTCTGTCTTTTGATCTTGTCCCTCCCCAAGAGTGTTGACATCTAATTGTTCCCAACTCTCATTTGCCCTCCCTTACATCATCCACCCCCACCCTGCTTATCCCCTTTACCCGTACTTTCCTATAGTGCAAGATAGGTTTTCATACCAAATTAAGTGTGTATGTTATTCCTTCCTTGAGGCAAATGTGAGGAGAGTAAGCTTCACTTTTTCCCTCTTACCCCCCTCCTTTTTTCCCTCCATTGAAAAAGCCTTTTCTTGCCTCTTTCATGAGAGATAATTTGCCCCATTCCATTTCTCCCTTTCTCCTCCCAATGTATACCTCTCTCACCCCTTAATTTTATTTTTTAGGTGTGATCCCTTCCTATTCATCTCACCCTGTGCTCTCTGTTTCTCTGTCTCTGTCTCTGTCTGTCTCTCTATCTGTCTGTCTGTCTGTCTGTCTGCCTGTCTCTCTCTCTCTCTCTCTCTCTATATATATATATATATATACACACACATACATATGTATGTGTGTGTGTGTGTGTGTGTGTGTGTAATCCCTCCAACTACCCAGATACTGAGAAAAGTTCCAAGAGTTACAAATATTATCATTCCATGTAGGAATGTAAACAGTTCAACTTTAGCAAGATCCTTGTGATTTCTCTTTCTTGTTTATCTTTTCATGCTTCTCTTGATTCTTGTGTTTCAAAGTAAAATTTTCTTTTCAGATCTGGTCTTTTCATCAAGAATGCTTGAAAGTTCTCTATTTCATTGAATGACCATTTTTTCCCTTGAAGGATTATACTCAGTTTTTCTGGGTAGGTGATTCGTGGTTTTAATCCTAGTTCCTTTGACTTCTGGAATATCCTATTGCACGCCCTTTGATCCCTTAATGTAGAAGCTGCTAGATCTTGTGTTATCCTGATTGTATTTCCACCATACTCGAATTGTTTCTTTCTAGCTGTTTGCAATATTTTCTCCTTGACCTGGGAACTCTAGAATTTGGCTACAATGTTCCTAGGAGTTTCTGTTTTTGGATCTCTTTCAGGAGGTGATTGGTGGATTCTTTCAATACTTATTTTGCCCTCTGGTTCTAGAATATCAGGGTAGTTTTCCTTGATAATTTCATGGAAGATAATGTCTAGGCTCTTTTTTTGATCATGGCTTTCAGGTAGTCCCATAATTTTTAAATTGTCTCTCCTGGATCTATTTTCCAGGTCAGTTGTTTTTCCAATGAGGTGTTTCACATTATTTTCTATTTTTTTTTAAACTTTTGGTTTTGTTTTCTAACTGCTTGATTTATCTCATAGTCATTCATTTCCCTGAACTCAATTCTCTCTTTCAGAGAACTAGTTTGTTCAGTGAGCTTTTGAACCTTCTCCTCCTTTTGGCTAATTCTGCTTTTTAATGCCTGCTTCTCCTCATTGGCTTTCTGGACCTCTTTTTCCCATTGAGTTAGCCTCTTTGTAAAGGTGTTATTTTCCTCAGCATTTTTTTGGTTCTCCTTTAGCAAACTGCTAATTCACTTTTCAAGCTCTTCTGTTGCCTGAGCCCAGTTTAGCTTCCCTTTGGAGGCCCTGGAGGCAGGGGTCTTAACTTCCTGTGATAGTAAACCTTGTTCTTCCTCATCCTAAAGGATGAGAGGAGACACCTATTTACCAAGAAAGTAACCTTCTATGGTCTTATTTTTTCCCTTTTTGGGGCATTTTCCCAGCCAGTTACTTGACTTCTGAATCCTTTGTCAAGAGATTAGACTCACGATTCCACTGGGGTTTGGGTGGGGGCACGGCTGTCACTCAGGGTTGGGGTTTAAATCAGCTTCTTCCTACCACCAGAGGCTTTAAGCTGAGCTTTCTGAGCTTCCCGGCCTCTGTAGTTTTCTACAATCTGCTGCTGTGGCCTCTGCCGTTACCTGAGGCTCTTGCTGTAGAAACGCTGTTCCCTCTCATCCAGCTGGGAAAGCCCTACCCCACTGACCTTTGGAGATTTCTTTGTTGCTTGAGGGTTGAGGTATCTGGGACCTTCCCTGCTAGGAACTCTTCCAGGAGGTCTGTTCAGGTCCTGTTACTCCCAGTGCCTCATGGCCAGGGCTGTGCTCTTCTCTACTCAGCATTCTGTGAGATAGACCTTTCCTGTTGGCCTTGTGGGTTGCCTTCAGCTGGAAACCACTTTTGCTGTTTTTCTGTGGCTTCTGCTCTAAACTTTGTTGAGAGTCATTTTTACAGGTATTTATTGGGCTGTGGGGGAAGTCCTAGAGTATATGCATTTTTCTACTCCATCATCTTGGCTCTGCCCCCCAATAAAAACTTCTTGAGGACAGGATTCGAAAGCAAAAAGAGATAAATAATTTAATTCTAAGAAAAGTTCCCAGACATCTTCAAACCAGAGAGCAAGTAGAAGTTGAAAGAATCCATCAGTTACCTCCTGAAAGACACTGCACTGTGAAAACTCCCAGGACCAATACTGCTGAAATCCAGAGCTGAGAGATCAAATAAATGTCCTGCAGCCATCCAGAAAGAAATAATTCAAGTTCCAAAGAGCTACAGTCAGGATCACACATGATTCAGCAATTGACAGTATAAAGAAGTTGAGAGTTTGGAATAAAATATTCCAGAGAGAAAAGGATACAGCCAAGAATAATTTACCCAGTAAAACAGAGTTTGACTCTACAGAGGGATAAACTGACTTTTTAATAAATGCAAGACTTCCAAAATTTCTTGATTAAAAAACCATTCCCCAATTGATAAATGGTCAAAGGATATGAACAGGCAATTTTCAGAGGAAGAAATTAAAGATATCTGTAATCATATCAAAAAATGCTCTAAATCACTTTTGATTAGAGAGATGCAAATCAAAGCAACTCTGAGGTACCACATCACACCTATAAGATTGGCAAACATGACAGAACAGGATAATGATAAATGTTGGAGAGGATGTGGGAGAGTTGGAACACTAATTCATTGTTGGTGGAGCTGTGAGCTCATCCAGCTATTCTGGAGAGCGGTTTGGAACTATGCCCAAAGGGCTACAAAAATGTGCATACCCTTTGACCCAGTAATATCGCTTCTAGGACCATATCCACAAAAGATCATAAAAATGGGAAAGGGTCCCACATATACAAAAATATCTATAGTAGCACTCTTTGTAGTGGCCAAAAACTGGAATACAGCAGCTCATCATGAGAATAATACATTATTATCAGGTAGGATCCATACCAGGAATGCAGGGCTGGTTCAACATTAGGAAAACTATTAGCATTATTGATCATATAAACAACAAAACTAACAGACATCACATGATTATCTCAATAGATGCAGAAAAGGCTTTTGACAAAATACAACACTTATTCCTATTAAAAACACTGGAGAGAATAGGAATAAAGGGAACTTTCCACAAAATAATAAGCATTTTCTACCTAAAACCTTCAGCAAGCATCATATGCAATGGTAATAAGCCAGGTGCATTTCCAATACGATCAGGGGTGAAACAAGAAAGTCCATTATCACTGCTGTTATTCAATATGGTACTAGAAATGTTAGCTGTAGCAATTAGAGGAGATAAAGAAATTGAAAGAATTAGAATAGGTAAAGAAGAAACTAAATTATCATTCTTTGCAGATGATATGATGATATTCTTAGAGAATCCCAGAGATTCAAGTAAAAAAACTACTTGAAATAATAAACACCTTTGCAAAGTTACAGGTTACAAAATAAACCCACACAAATCATCTGCATTTCTATATATTAGTAACAAAGCCCAACAGCAAGAGATAGAAAAAAGAAATATCATTTAAAGCTAGGGGCAGATGCTATAAAATATTTGGGAGTTTACCTGCCAAAACAAACCCAGGGACTATATGAGCACAATTACAAGACACTTTTTTTCACAAATAAAGTCAGATCTAAGTAAGTGGAAAAACATCAGTTGCTCGTGGGTAGGCTGAGTCAATATAACAATAATGACAATTTTGCCTAAATTAATTTACTTATTTAGTGCCATACCAATCAAGCTATCAGGTAATTATTTTCTCGAGGTGGAAAAAATAATATCAAAATTCATCTGAAAGAACAGAAGGTTCACAATATCACGGGGACAAATGAAAAGAAATGCTAGGGAAGGTGGCTTAGCACTATAAGAACTCAAATTGTATTATAAAGCAGCAATTATCAATACCACTTGGTACTGGCTAAGAAACAGATGGGTAGACAGGTGCAATATGCTAGGTACTCAAGACACAGTGGGCAATGAATATAGCAATCTACTGTTTGATAAACCCAAGGACCCCAGCTTCTGGGATAAAAACTCACTGTTTGACAAAAATTGCTGGGAATACTGGATAACAGCGTGGCAGAAATTAGGCATAGACCAATGCCTGACACTATACACAAGAATAAAGTCCAAATGGGCACACGATCTAGGTATAAAGGTTGATAGTGTGGACAAAGCAGTGGAGCAAAGAATAGTGTATTTATCAGATTTAGGGAGAAAGGAAGAATTTTTGACTAAAGAAGAGATAGAAAGCATTATGAAGTACAAGATGGATAATTTTGATTACATTAAACTGAAAAGTTTTTGCACAACGAAGCCCAATACAACCAAGATTTGGCGGGATGCAGAAAACTGGGAAAGAATTTTTGCAGCTAATGTCTGGGATAAAGGCCTCATTTCTAAAATATATAGAGAACTGAGTCAAATGTACAAGAATACAAGTCATTCCCCAATTGATAAACGGTCAAAGAATATGAACATATAGTTTTCAGAGGAAGAAATTAAAGATAGCTATAGTCATATGAAAAAATGCTCTAAATCATTTTTGATTAGAGAAATGCAAATCAAAATCTGAGGTACCACATCACACGTATCAGACTGGCAAACCTGACAGAACAGGAAGATGATAAATGTTGTAGAAGATGTGAGAGAGTTGGAACACTAATTCATTGTTGGTGGAGCTGTGAGCTGATCCAACCATTCTGCAGAGCAATTTGGAACTATGCCTAAGGGGCTACAAAAATATGCATACCCTTTGACCCAGCAATATCACTTCTAGGATTGTATCCCCAAGGGATCATAAAAATGGTAAAGGGTCCCACATGTACAAAAATATTTATAGCAGCACTCTTTGTGGTGGCCAACAACTGGAAATCAGAGTTATGCCCATCAATTGGGGAATGGATGAATAAATTCTGGTACATGAATGTAGTTCAATACTATTGTGCTACAGGAAACGATGAACAGAAAGACTTCAGAGAGGCCTGTAAACAATTATCTGATCTGATGCTGAGTGAAAGGAGCAGAACCAGAAGAACTTTGTGCACAGCAACGACCACAGTGTGCAAGAGATTTTTCTGGTAGACTTGGAACTTCATTGCAATGCAAGGACTTAAAAAAATCCCCAGTGGTCTTTTAAGGCAAAATGCCTTCTACATCCAGAGAAAGAACTATGGAATTCAATCACAGAATGTAACAGATCGTTTTCTTTTGTATTACGTTTTGGTTTGTTATGTGATTTCTCCCATTCATTTTAATTCTTCTACACAATATGTCTATAGTGACAGTGTATTTAATAGGAATGTATGTGTAGAACATACATAAAATTGTATTCTGTCTTGGAAAGGGAGAGGGAAGACAGGGGGGAGGGAGGGGGACAGTAAACCTAAGTTGTATGGTAGTGATTTTAGAAAACTGAAAATAAATAAAATTAATATTGAAAAAAAAGACTCCAGGGTCTGAGGTACACCTCACTGCCACCCTTTTGGGGATATCACTTCAGTGTACACACTTTTCTAAACCTCATTTTCCCTTTCAATAACAGTGCCTGCTTAAAATTTGTGGAGTGAGTGGCCCCTGCCAATCTCTGGGTCATCTCCCACCAGGAACTTCAGCTTTCTAGGCCTCAGGTTTCCTTTCAGTAACAGGAAGGGGTTGAATTATATGACCTGAATGGGCCCTGGCAGATTTTGGGTGATTTCAAAACCATCATTTCACTTTATTTATTTATTCATTCATTCATTCATTTATTTATTTATTCATTCATTCATTTATTTATTTAACTTTTAACATTCATTTTCACAAAATTATGGGTTCCAAATTTTCTCCCCTTTTGTCCTCTCTCCCCACCCCAAAACACCAGGCGTTCTAATTGCCCCTGTCTGCCAATTTGCCCTCTCTTCTATCATCCCCCTCTGCCCTTGTCTCCATCCTATACCCCTTTACCTGTATTTCTTATTTCCTAGTGGCAAAAACAGTACTTGACAGTTGTTCCTAAAACTTTGAGTTCCAACTTCTTTACCTCCCTCCCTCTCCACCCCTTCCCTTTGGAGGGCAAGCAAATCAATATAGGCCAAATCTGTGTAGTTTTGCAAATGACTTCCATAATAGTAGTGTTGTGTGAGAACTAATTATATTTCCCTCCATCCTATCCTGTCCCCCATTACTTCTGTTCTCTCTTTTGATCCTGTCCTTCCCCATGAGTGTTGACCTCAAATTGCTCCCACCTCCCCATGCCCTCCCTTCCATCCTCCCCCCCCACCCTGCTTATCCCCTTATCCCCCACTTTCCTGTATTGTAAGATAGGTTATCATACCAAAATGAGTGTGCATTTTATTCCTTCCTTTAGTGGAATGTGATGAGAGTAAACTTCATGTTTTTCTCTCACCTCCCCTCTTTATCTCTCCAGTAATAAGTCTTTTGCTTGCCTCTTTTATGAGAGATAAGTTGCCCCATTCCATTTCTCCCTTTCTCCTCCAAATATATTTCTCTCTCACTGCTTGAGTTCATTTTTTAAAGATATGATCCCATCCTCTTCAATTCACTCTGTGCACTCTGTCTCTATGTGTGTGTGCGTGTGCGTGTGCATGTGTGTGTGTGTGTGTAATCCCACCCAGTACCCAGATACTGAAATGTTTCAAGAGTTACAAATATTGTCTTTCCACGTAGGAATGTAAACAGTTCAACTTTAGTAAGTCCCTTATGACTTCTCTTTGCTGTTTACCTGTTCATGCTTCTCTTCATTCTTGTATTTGAAAGTCAAATTTTATTTTCAGCTCTGGTCTTTTCATCAAGAATGCTTGAAAGTCCTCTATTTCATTGAAAGACCAATTTTTCCCCTGAAGCATTATACTCAGTTTTGCTGGGTAGGTGATTCTTGGTTTTAGTCCTAGTTCCTTTGACTTCTGGAATATCCTATTCCACGCCCTTCGATCCTTTAATGTAGAAGCTGCTAGATCTTGTGTTACCCTGATTGTATTTTCACAATACTTGAATTGTTTCTTTCTAGTTGCTTGCAATATTTTCTACTTGACCTGGGAACTCTGGAATTTGGCCACAATGTTCCTAGGAGTTTCTCTTTTTGGATCTCTTTCGGGAGGTGATCTGTGGATTCCTTGAATACTTATTTTGCCCTCTGGTTCTAGAATGTCAATGCAGTTTTCCTTGATAATTTCATGAAAGATGATGTCTATGCTCTTTTTTTGATCATGGCTTTCAGGTAGACCCATAATTTTTAAATTGTCTCTCCTGGATCTATTCTCCAGGTTAGTTGTTTTTCCAATGAGATATTTCACATTATCTTCCATTTTTTCATTCTTTTGGTTTTGTTTTGTGATTTCTTGGTTTGTCATAAAGTCATTAGCCTCCATCTGTTCCATTCTAATTTTGAAAGAACTATTTTCTTCAGTGAGCTTTGGAATCTCCTTTTCCATTTGGCTAATTCTGCTTTTGAAAGCAATCTTCTCCTCATTGGCTTTTTGAACCTCTTTTGCCAATTGAATTAGCCTATTTTTCAAGGTGTTATTTTCTTCAGCATTTTTTTGGGTCTCCTTTAGCAGGGTGTTTTCTTGTTTTTCATGCTTTGCTTGCATGTCACTCATTTCTCTTCCCAGTTTTTCCTTCACCTCTCTAACTTGATTTTCAAAATCCTTTTTGAGCTCTTCCATGGCCTGAGCCCAATGAGTGGGCTGAGACACAGAAGCCTTGACTTCTGTGTCTTTCCCTGATGGTGAGCATTGTTCTTCTTCATCAGAAGGGAAGGGAGGAAATGCCTGTTCACCAAGAAAGTAACCTTCTATAGTCTTAATTTTTTTCCCTTTTCTAGGCATTTTCCCAGCCAGTGACTTGACTTCTGAGTGTCCTCTCCACCCCCACATCACCTCCAGATCCGTCCAGCCAGGACTTCAGGTCTGAGATTCAAATGCTGCTTCCCAGCCTCAGGGCTTTGGGTGGGGGCGGGGCTGCTATTCAGTGTGAGATTAAGTTCAGGTGCTCAGGTGGGGGCAGGGCTGCCTCACGGGCTGAGTTCCCTCAGGGGGTTTATGCAGAGACCTTCAGCAATGGATCCAGGCTCCTGCCTGCTTGGGGGGCCCAGGTCTGCTGCAGCCTCTGCTGCTGCGTCCCGAGGGGGCCTGAGTTATGGGGGCACCCCACTCCCCTCTCGACCCCTCAAAGAGACCCTCTCACCGACCCTTGTCACCTGTGGGTGGGGGACCCAGGCAGCTGCTGGAGATTCCGTCCCTGAAGCCTGCTCGGATCCACTCCTTTCCATGCTGTGCCATGGAGGCAGGATTGGGCTCTGCTCCAGTCTGGGCATGAGGGACCTTTTGCGAGAGGTTTTCAGGCTCTCTGGAGCAGAAATCTCCACTCCGTTGTTCTGTGGCTTCCGCTGCTCCAGAATTCGCCGGTGGTTCTTTTTTTACAGATATTTTATGGGAAATGGGTTCAGAGGTAGAGTATGTGCGTCTTTCTACTCCGCCATCTTGACTCTGCCCCCATCATTTCACTTTCCAAGGCCTCAATTTCCCTTTCAGTGAAAGCAGAGAATTGGACTCCATACTTTGAGAAGGACTTGCCAGTCTAAGGCTGACTGATCCCCAGTCACTTCTGCTTAGTAACCCTGAGTTTTCTCTTCAACACCTTGGCATGCTTAAAGTATGGGAAGTGAGGAGACTCCACCATCCTATGGTAGATCTCACACCAGTCAGGTCTGCTATCCAGCGTTCAGGTTCTCCTTCATCTACAGCAGAGGGTTGGACACCTTGATCTGACAGGGGCCAGCCATTTTGGGGATGATCTCATAAGAGTCACTTCAGTCCTCTCATCCTCAGTTTCCCTTTATGTGACAGCATAATGTTGAACACTATGATTTCAGAGGCCACATAACAGGCGATCTCATGCTCATCACTTATTTTTTCCAATTTATTTATTTATTTTTACTTTTCAACATTCATTTCCATAAGATTTACAGTTTCAAATTTTCTCTCCTCTCTCCCACCCCAAAAGACTGTGCATTCTAATTGCACCTTCCCCCAATCTATCCTCCCTTCTATCATACCCCTCCCTTCCCTTATCCTCCTCTTCTCTCTTTTCTTGTAGGGCAAGATAAATTTCTATACCCCTTTACCTGCATTTCTTATTTCCCAGTTACAAGCCGTAACAATTCTCAACATTCGCTCCTAAAACTTTGAGTTCCAACTTCTCTCCCTTCCTCCATCCCCTCCCATCCCCACTTTGAAGCCAAGCAAATCAATATAGGTTATATATGTGTAGCTTTGCTAAAGATTTCCGTAATAGTTAGGATGTGAAGGACTACTTATATTTCCCTCCATCCTATGCTGCCCCCCCATTTATTCTATTTTCCCTTTTGACCTTATCTCTCCATTGAAAGAGCTTTTTCTTGTCTTTTATATGAGAGATAATTTACCCCATTCCATTTCTCCCTCTCTCCTCCCAATACATTCCTCTCTCACCTCTTAATTTTATTTTTTTAGATATCATCCCTTCCTATTCCACTCACTGTGTTCCCTGTGTCTATATACATACATATATACATATGTGTGTGTGTGTGTGTGTGTGTGTGTGTGTGTGTAATCCCTCCAAAGACCCAAATACTGAGAAAAGTTTCAAGAGTTACAAATATAATCTTTCCATGGAGGAATGTAAACAGTTCAACTTTGGTAAGTCCCTTAGGATATCTCTTTCCTGTTTACCTTTTCATGCTTCTCTTGATTCTTGTGTTTGAAAGTCAGATTTTCTATTCATCTTTGGTGTTTTCATCAAGAGTGCTTGAAAGTCCTCTATATCACTGAATAATCATTTTTTCCCCTGAAGAATAATCCTCGTTTTTGTTGGGTAGGTGATTCTTGGTTTTTATTCTAGTTCCTTTGACTTCTGGAATATCGTATTCCAAGCTCTTTGATTCCTTAATGTAGAAGCTGCCAGATCCTGTGTTATCCTGATTGCATTTCCACAATACTTGAATTGTTTCTTTCCGGCTGCTTCCCTCACCTGGAAACTCTGGAATTTGACTACAATATTCCTAGGAGTTTTTCTTTGTGGATCTCTTCAGGAGGTGATTGGTGAATTCTTTCAATATTTATTTTACTCTCTAGTTCCAGAATATTAAGGCAGTTTCCCTTGATAATTTCATGATAGATGATGTCTAGCATCTTTTTTCTATCATGGCTTTCAGGTATTATCATAATTTTTAAATTGTCTCTCCTGAATTTATTTTCCAAGTCTGTTGTTTTTCCAGTGAGATATTTCACAGTCTTCTATTTTTTTCATTCTCTTGATTTTGTTTTGCAATTTCTTGGTTTCTTGTCTTCCATCAGCTTCCATCTGCTCCATTCTAATTTTGAAAGAACTATTTTCTTCAGTGAGCTTTTGAACCTCCTTTTTCATTTGGCTATTCTGCTTTTTAAAGCATTATTCTCCTTATTGGCTTTTTGGGCCTCTTTTGCCATTTAAGTTAGCCTGTTTTTAAAGGTGCTAATTACGTCATCATTTTTTGGGTCTCCTTTATCAAGCTGTAGAGTCGCTTTTCATGATTTTCTTAGATTGCTCTCATTTCTCTTCCCAATTTTTCCTCCACCTCTCTTACATGATTTTCAAAATCCTTTTTGAGATCTTCCATCGCCTGAGATGATTGCATATTTATTTTGGAGGTTTTGGATGTGGAAGGCTTGACGTTTTTGTCTTCCTTTGATGGTATGAATTGTCCTTCCTCACCAGAAAGGATGGAAGAAAATACCTACTCGCTAAGAAGGTATCCTTCTATTGTCTTATTCTTTTTCCCTTTCTTGGACACTTTCCCAGCCAGTTACTTGTCTTTTGATTTCGTTGGCAAGAGGAGTGTATACTCTAGGGACCTGTAAGTTTTCAGGTCCTCCAAGGTGGCACAATCAAGGGAGAGGAGTTTACTCCTCTTCTGACCTGCACTCTGGTCTGGGAGCAACTACAAGCACTCTTTTCTGCCCATCATCTGCCAGTAGAATTCACTTTCCAGAGCCTCCACCAGCTCCATCATCCCAGGCAGCACTCTTCTTCACCCCAGAGCCACCACTCAGGGCTGAGATCCAGATCAGTCACTCGATTCCCCCAGGGTCTTTAGGCCAGGACTCCAACAATGGAAGGTGTTACAGTAGTGGCCGCTGCTGCCTGGGGCCAGGGCTAGACCTCTGAGTTCCCTTCTAACCCATGTGAAAGAGCTTTCTCACTGACCGTTGATGCTATCTTTGGTGTTTGTGAGTTGAGGAATCTGGGACCCACAGTTGTTGGAGGTGGCACCTTGAAGCCTGCTCCAGTCCTGTCCTTGAAGCAGATCTGGGCTGCCCTCCATGGACTGTGCTCCACTCTGGGTACAGTGTGAGTGATCTTTCCTGTCTACCTTCCAGGCTTCCTTGGGCTGGAAATCTCTTTCACTCTGTTGTTTTGTGGCTTCTGCTGCTCTAGAATGTGTTTAGAGCCATTTTTACAGGTATTTTATGGGCTGTTGAGGGAAAGCTTCTAGAGGTGTGTCCTTCTACTCCACCATCTTGGGTCATCTCCTTAGCCACTTCTTTTAAGTAACAACAGGGTGTTCATCTTCATGAACTTAGAGGGTTCTCATTGCCACTCTTTGGAGGATATCATAGCATTCACCTCAGATTTCTACACCTCAGTGTCCCTTCTAGTAACAACAAGGCATTAACTTATGTGAGGTGGCTGGGCCCTGGCAGCTTTTGGGTGACCTCACACCAGTCACTTAAGTTGGCTAGGCCTTAGTTTCCCTTTCAGTGAAAGCAGAGCTAAGGACTCCATTGTAAGACAACAGTCTGTTAGTTAATACCTGATCCCAGACCAGTCAGTTCAGCATGTAATGTCTCAGTTTCCCTTTCAGTCAAAGCAGTTGGGAGGGCATCATCATCTGAGAAGGCCCTGCCAGGCTATGGCTGATTTCACACCAGTCACTTCAACTTGTTAGGTCTCATTTTACCTTTCAGTGAACACAGGCCTGAGGACACCATCATCTCATGGAATCTGCCAGTTTATGCCTAATCCCAGCTTGCCAGGCCTCAGTTTCCCTTTGAAGCCCTTGATAGTCATAAAGTATGTGAACTGAGGGGGCTCTACCAGCCTATGTTTGACCTTACACCAGTAAGGTCTGCTTTCCAGGACTCATGCTGCCTTTGTTTAAGAGGAGATTGTTGGACCCCTTGATCTGACAGGGGCCAGCTATTTTGAGGATGATCTTCAATATGTCAGTTCACCTCTCTGGGCCTCTATTTCTCTACCTGTGACAACATCAGGTTGAATTCTGTGACTTCACAGGCCCTTGTCAAACTATAGGTGATCTCACAACAATCACTTCAACTAGGTAGGCCTCATTGCTAGAACTATTGCTTTTACTATAAGGGAAACTAAAGCTTAGAAAGCTGGCATTCCTGGTGTTAGATATCACCTAGGCTGGCTGGGCACAATCTGGTCAGATATTTTTACCGAGATTTTCCATGGAAATGGAAACTGAGGCCTAGGAAAGTGAGGTGACGGGCATGAATTGACCGAAAAACTGCCGGAGCCCATTCAGGTCATACAATTTAACCCTTTGCTCTCACTGAAATGTAACCTGAGGCCTAGAAAGCTGAAGTTCCTGGTGGGAGATAACTGAAAGGTTGGCAGGGCTCTCTCACTCCACATATTTTACCCAGACCCTGTTACTGAAAAGGAAAATGAAGTCTAGAAAGCTGAGTACAATGGAGTGATATCCCCCAAAGGGGGGCAGTGAGGGTGATCTCAATCCCTGGAGTCTTACCCCCTGCTGTTACTGAAAGGGAAACTGAAGCCTATGAAGTTGAAATGACTGGTGTGAAGTGACCCAGAGGTTGGCAGTGAGGGGCATCTCAGATCATGGAGTCTGACCTCCTGCTGTTACTGAAAGGGAAACTGGGGCCTAGAAATCAGAAGCGATAGTTGTGAGATCAGCCCTAGCCTGGCAGGGCCTTTTCAGATGATGGATTCCTCAGCCCTGCTTTCGCTGAAAGTGAAACCAAGGCCAAGCAAGCTGAAGTGACTGGTGTAAGATCACCCAAAGGCTGCCAGGGACCTTTCATCTTGTATCATTTAACCCCTTGTTGTTACTGAAAGGGAAACTGAGCCCTGGAATACTCAGGTGAATGGCATGATATCCCCCAAAGAGTGACAGTGTGGGGCATCTCAGCCCATGAAATCCAACCCCCTCCCCTCCCCTCCTCCTTTCCTTCTCCCTCCCCCTGTCCCTTTTCCTCTGTTTCCCCTTCCCCTCCACCTCTCCCTCTCCTTCGTCCCCCCAGCTCCTCCTTCCCCTCCCCATCCTCCTCCTCCTTCTTCCCCCTCTCATTCTGCTCCCCTCCCCCTTCCCCTCCTGCTTCCCCTCCTGCTCTACTTTTCCCTCCCCTTCCTGCTTCCCCCTTCTATTCCTTGTCCCCTGTCCCCTCTCCTCCTCCCCCTCCTCTTTACACTCTTCCTTCTCCTCCATTTCCCACTCCCCTCCTCCCCCACCTCTCCTCTCCTCCCCCACTCCCCAAGATTGACCTTGGCCACCACCTTGATCATATCCACAGCCCTGAACTACCAGAAGGTAACTCCTCTACTCTCTTCTCTTCTCAGAGACCCACCTTGACCATTGTCAGTATGACTGACATCGTTTCTTACAGTGCAATAACATTCCATTACATTCATATGCCACAATTTGTTCAGTCATTCCTCACTTGTCTTAAGAGGAAATCTAAGGTACCCACTTAGATTTCAGTTCTGTTCTTGTCCCTTTTTCAGCCTTTTACTGAGCCCTTCTGGATCAAGAAATTCGTTTAGCTTGTGGCTACTCCTTCCCCAGTATTGTCCTTCATGTTAGATCCCTCTTCCTACCCCCACCTTGTTTCCCTGTTGAGTTCACTATATTTCCATACCAAACCTGTGTGTGTCCGTGTTCATGTGTCTTTTGTCTATTTCAGATCAAAATGATGTTCATCTGACACCCATTTGCTCGTTCTTTCCTCTGTGTCTGTATATTCTTTTTACATACCTTAATTATGAGACATAGCAACTTCCATCTTTTCTTCCTCCTTTCTACACTAGTGACATCTTCCTCTGACTTCTCTTTAAAAGCCTTAGAAGAAAAACAATCCACATGCCAGATGTTCTCTGTTTTTTTTTCTTTCCTAATCACTCCCTCAGTACCCTGTGGAGTTATTAAGGTTCCAAAGGGACCTTTACATCCGTTCCTTCTGTTAGAATATTGCCCCTAGGTCATCATTCAACTCCTTCAATTGCTTCAATAAATTTTCTTTACTAAGTTTCTCTGGACTGTTGTGTTTGCATTTCAGAGTTCCCACTAAGCCCTAGTCTTTTCATCAGGAATGCTTGGCAATCCTGTATTTTGTTAAAGTTCCTGGACAGTTATGCTCAACCTTACAGTGTAGTTTATTCTTGGTCATAAGTCTGTATATTTTTTCTTCGGGAATATTGTATTCGAAATTTCCTCTCATTTTTGGAAGAAGCTTACATTCCTTGTGTGATCCTCACTGTAGTACATGGGTACGTACTTCGGTTGTATTTTTCTTAGTACTTAGACTGTTTTTATGTTAGCATGGGAGCTCTGGATTTTGGCTTTGACGTCCCTAGGATTTTTCAGGATTTCTTTCAGGAAGTGAAGTATGGATTCTTGCAATATTTATTTTGCTCTCTGTTTCCAACAGATCTAAATGGTTTTCATTTACGACTTCTTGAAATACAGTGTGTTACCTTTTTTTAAATCATAGTTTTCAAGAGTTCAGTGATTTTTAAACCATCTATCCTTGGTTTGTTTTCCAGGTCATTTAATAATATCATTTATCTTACATTTTCTTCCATTTTTTCAATCATTTTACTTGATTCTAATATTTATTGCTGCCTCATGGAGTGATTCCTTTCTTTGTGGTCTACTTTTGTTTTCAGGGAGTCCATTTTTTTAATGTTGTAAGCTACATCCCAGAACCAGCGAGGGATTTCCAAGGTCTCATGAGGGACGCACATGATAGGTAGAATAGATGGGCCAGTCACATGGTGAGAGATGACAGACCTAGGGCTTCTCTGGTACCCTTGTCCTGACAGGAGAAAGTTAGAAAGACCTCTAGCATCATGGGCTGTCCCCCCTGCCCCTCAATGATGAGCTTAGGGGAGGTTGCAGACAGCAGGCCACCCAAGATGGGCAGGCACATCTTTGGAGGAAGGCAACTTGATGATTAGGGACATCCCAGCTGCATTGCAGTAGCTGAGGTGGAGATTGAGGATGGAGGGAGATGATTCAGACCTCTCTGCCCCCAATGACTGAATCTAGTCGCCAAGGATGATGAAATGCATGTGACGCCATCTAAGACCATTTAGTTCTCCTGATTCTGTCCCTCACAAACTCTGTGATTTTGAACAGGTCATTCCCCCCTCTGGGTCTCAGTCTGTTCATCAGTAAATAAAGGGAGTCAGATTAGATGAGGGCCAACAGCCCTCCGTTGCAACTCTAGCCATTCTGGGTTACGAGGCCACTTCTGTTATTTTCTCTTTTGCCATCCCTGATGGCCAATGTTCTAAGAATCTCTGAGTGGCTCCATGTTCTAAATCTCCTTCTTTCCTCCAATGTATGTAGTGTGCACAGTACATATACTAGCCTTTTGCCTCTCACATTTAATGACCTAGTTCTCAGAAGTCCTCAGTTTCCCAGTGCTCTCTGTTCTAAGGTTTCCCCTAACTCTCTATTCTGGCTTCTAAGGTCTTTTCCTCCTCTAACATGTAGGTTCTCTGGTCACTTCCAGCTCAGGTATTGAATCCTGAACAGAATGGCTCAGTGTCAAAGTGCCAGCCCTAGGGCCGCATAATACTGGCAAACCAAAACGCCCAGCTGGCAGCAACTTGCCTGGCATCCTGTTGGGGTGTGGGTCAGGACCTCAGAAGTAAGAGGTAGCCTTGTTTAGTCCTCTGACGGCAGTGTTGCTAGAAAGGATAGGCATTCTCAAGAGAATTGAACTCTAAGCGTGGGTTCTGGATAGATAAAGCCTTTCTGGCCTCTGACCTTCAGCCCATGCCCATGTCCTGCTTTGATTAGACGTACCTCTTTCCCTGCCAAGGTCTTCCTGAGCTGGCAGTAGGAGGGAAGGGAGGTTGGGAAAGCTAGAAAAATGATGGTGTAACTCATTCAACAGATTGAGGGAATGGCAGGGTGACTGGGGCTCCTGACTTGAGAACTAGGTGACCCAAGTTGGTTTTAGTTTCATCTTCATCACTTCCTAGCTTCCACTCAATTAAGTTCCTAATGAGTGCCAGAGCCTGTGGTGGGTGTTGTGGATACAATTTCAGTTAAGGAAGTGATCCCTCCTCCCAAGGAAAGGGCATTCTAATGGGAGACAATGAGAACACCTATGTACATATGCTGAACAAATACAAAAGGAATAAATGCAGATGGATTCCAGGGAGTTGGGAAGGAAGGGTGGGCTCTGGCCCTCAGAGGGATCAGGAAAGAGTTATTACCAAAGGTGGGACTCAGAGGAAGAAAGACTCTTTTTTAAAAATTTATTTATTTATTTAACTTTTAACATTCATTTTCACAAAATTTTGGGTTCCAAAATTTCTCCCCTTTTGTCCCCTCCCCCCATCCCAAAACACCGAGCATTCTAATTGCCCTTATCACCAATCTGCTCTCTCTTCTATCATCCCTCTCTGCCTTTGTTTCCATCTTCTCTTTTGTCCTGTAGGGCCAAATAACTTTCTATACCCCTTTACCTGTATTTCTTATTTCCTAGTGGCAAGAACAGTACTTGACAGTTGTTCCTAAAACTTTGAGTTCCAACTTCTTTTCCTCCCTCCCTCCCCACCCCTTCCCTTTGGAAGGCAAGCAATTCAATATAGGCCAAATCTGTGTAGTTTTGCAAATGACTTCCATAATAGTAGTGTTGTATAAGACTAACTATATTTCCCTTCATCCTATCCTGTCCCCCATTACTTCTGTTCTCTCTTTTGATCCTGTCCCTCCCCATGAGTGTCGACCTGAAATTGCTCCCTCTTCCCCATGCCCTCTATTCCATCATCCCCCCCTCACCATGCTTATCCCCTTATCCCCCACTTTCCTGTATTGTAAGATAGGTTTTCATACCAAAATGAATGTGCATTTTATTCCTTCCTTTAGTGGAATGTGATGAGAGTAAACTTCATGTTTTTCTCTCACCTCCCCTCTTTATCCCTCCACTAATAAGTCTTTTGCTTGCCTCTTTTATGAGAGATAAGTTGCCCCATTCCATTTCTCCCTTTCTCCTCCCAATATATTTCTCTCTCACTGCTTAATTTCATTTTTTTAAGATATGATCCCATCCTCTTCAATTCACTCTGTACACTCTGTCTCTATATGTGTGTGTGTGCGTGTTCATGTGTGTGTGTGTAATCCCACCCAGTACCCAGATACTGAATAGTTTCAAGAGTTACAAATATTGTCTTTCCATGTAGCAATGCAAACAGTTCAACTTTAGTAAGATCCTTGTGCTTTCTCTTTCCTGTTTACCTTTTCATGCTTCTCTTGATTCTTGAGTTTGAAAGTCAAATTTTCTTTTCATCGCTGGTCTTTTCATCAAGAATTCTTGAAAGTCTTCTATTTCATTGAATGACCATTTTTTCCCCTGAAGGATTATACTCAGTTTTGTTGGGTAGGTGATTCTTGATTTTAATCCTAGTTCCTTTGACTTCTGGAATATCTTATTCCAAGTCTTTCAGTCCCTTAATGTAGAAGGTGCTAGATCTTGTGTTATCCTGATTGTATTTCCACCATACTCGAATTGTTTCTTTCTAGCTGCTTGCAATATTTTCTCCTTGACCTGGGAACTCTGGAATTTGGCTACAATATTCCTAAGAGTTGTTCTTTTTGGATTTTTTTCAGGAAGTGATCAGTGGATTCTTTCAATATTTATTTTGCCCTCTGGTTCTAGAATATCAGGGCAGTTTTCCTTGATAATTTCTTGAAAGATGTTGTTTAGACTCTTTTTTGTGATCATGTCTTTCAAGTAATCCCATAATTTTTAAATTGTCTCTCCTGGGCCAATTTTCCAGGTCACTTGTTTTTCCAATGAGATATTTTACATTATCTTCTATTTTTTCAATCTTTTGGTTTTCTTTTCTAATTTCTTGGTTTTTCATAAAGTCATTAGCTTTTATCTGTTCCATTCTAATTTTTAAAGAACTATTTTCTTCAGTGAGCTTTTGAACCTCTTTTTCCATGCGTCTAATTCTGCTTTTTAAAGCATTCTTATTCTCATGGGCTTTTTGGATCTCTTTTGCCAATTGAATTAGCCTGTTTTTAAAGGTGTTATTTTCTTCAGCATTTTTTGGGTCTCCGTTAGCAAGCTTTTCATGATTTTCTTGCATCGCTCTCATTTCTCCTCCCAATTTTTGTTCCACCTCTCTTATTTGATTTTTAAAGTCCTTTTTGAGCTCTTCGATGGCCTGGGACCATTGCATATTTATTTTGGAGGTTTTGGATGCAGAAACCTTGACTTTTATGTCTTCCTCTGATGGTAAACATTGTTCTTCTTCATCTGAAAGGATGGGAGAGAATGCCTGTTCACGAAGAAAGTAACCCTTTTGGTCCCATTTTTTTCACTTTTTTTGGGTATTTTTCCAACTAGTGACTTGGCTTTTTGGTCCTTTGTCAAGAATAGGGTATACTCTGGGGACCTATAAGTTCTCATTTCCTCCAAGGTGGCACAAATCAGAGAGCGGAGTTTACTCCCCCACCTGGCTGGCAGCTGAGATTCAGATCAGCTGGTCAATTCCCCCAGGAGCTTTAGGCAGGGAGAGGGCCACCACTCAGGGCTGAGGTTCAGATCAGCTGCTCAATTCCCCCAGGGGCTTTACTCTGAGCCTCTAGCAATGCTTGCTGTGGCCACCTCAGCCGTTGCTACCACTGTTGCCTAGGGCCAGGGCTAGGGGAGGATGCTGTTCCCTTGTCACAGAGGTGAAAAAGCCCTCTCACTGACCTTTGAAGCTGCCTCTGTCGTTTGTGGGTTGGGGGCTCTGGGAAACTCAGCTGTTGTTGCCAGGGATTTTGCCCCCAAGGTCTGTGGTCTTGCTCCTCCTGGCCTGCGTGGCCAATGCATGACTGCAATCCACTCTGCATCTGGTTTGACTGACTTTCCCTGTCAGCCTTCCAGGTCACCCTGGGCTGGAAATCTCCTCCACTCTATCGTTCTGTGGCTTCTGCTGCTCTAAAATTTGTTGAGAGTCTTTTTTTACAGGTATTTTATGGGCTGTGGGAGAAGAGCTAGTGTATGTGCTCCTTTCTACTCTGCCGTCTTGGCTCCACCTCCTGTTTCTATTTTTAAAAAAGCATCTAGAATGGGTGATAAAGCTGTGTGTACTGGTACAAACATTCTAGAACGTAATTTGGAACTATGCCCAAAGATGCATTCTACTGAGTTTATTCTTTTACTTAGTGATTTCACTAGTAGTTCTATTCTCCAAATAGTTCAAAGGAGGAAGAATACTGTTAAACATAAAAATATTTACAGATGTTCATTATGTGGTAGCAATAAATTGGAAAAGGAGGGGATGCCCATAAACTGAGGAAAAGCTGAAAGTTTTTGGTATATGAATGTGATGAACTACTCTTGTGAAGTAAGATATGACAAAGAGGATGGTTTCAGAAAAATTTGGGAAGACCTGCATGAACTGATGCAAAGTGAAATGAGAAGAACCAGAAGTACACTTTATGCAGGAAGAGCAATATTTTAAAGATAGACAACTATGGAAGACTTACAAATCAGCACAATAACCAACCACAGCCCCAGAAGACTCATGATGCAGTATGTGTTGAACTTCAAATGATGAACTGATGGATTCAGAGTGCAGATTGAATAACCTTCTCTTTTTCTGTCTCTCCTCCCTTCTTTCTTTTCTTTTTCTTTCATTCTTTCTCCCTTCAGATACTTCATTCCTTCCTTTTTCCTTCTTCCTTTCATTCTTCCCTCCCACACTACTTTTTTCTTTTCTCCTTTTGTAAATTGAAAGGGATTATAAACTGTGCAGTAGTTTTACTTTAAGTTTGCATCTTAAGATACAATGGCACGCACTCAAACAACCTTAATAGGCAAATAACTTTACTCAGCAATACTACAAATACCAAAAGTTAGGAAGTGTATGTGTGTGTGTATATATATGTATATGTGTGTGTATATACATATATATATATGTATATATATATATATATATATATATATATATATATATATATATATAGAGAGAGAGAGAGAGAGAGAGAGAGAGAGAGAGAGAGAGAGAGAGAGAGAGAATAGATGATAGTTAAGACGGAATAGAAAAAGAGAACAAATACATCACCAATGGGGTGGAGCTCCACCACCTAACACCACCTCAGTTCTTCCTGACTCCAGGGCCAGTGCTTCATACACTGTCACTGAGCTGCCCCATAGTTTCTTCTTATCCAAGGCGCATTAATTTTATCTGTGAAGAAAATTTTTGGTTTTATGGATGAAAGTGTTCTATTTCATGCTTTATAATTGCCTCTATTTCTTGCTTGGTTAAGAATTCATGTCCTACGCATAGCTATGAGAGGTATATGACCTGTTTCTCTTCTTAACCTTTTTATAAAATTATAATTAACACAAAGTGTTTATGTTTCTATTTTGAATGTATTGGTTTTCCAGCTCTTTCTTCCTAGGTGACTTATATTTTCCAGTTTATCAAACACTGGTTCATAGACTTAACTGTTTCTGCTTTCTGTAGTTATTGTTTTGCTTTCACATTTTATCTTTTGTGTTTCTGCTCACCTTATACAAAACTCAAAGAGGGCATTGCAGTCTCTTCTGACCATTATGCTATTGTTTATGTCTTTATGTAGCTCAATTAATATTTCCTTATGAATTTGGATAAAAAGATATTTGGAACATATGAACTTAGTCCAGATATTGGTTTGTCATCTATGAGTCTTTCCAACAAAAAGCAGTTTGCTTGCTTATCTTTCTTATTTTTTGAATGTTTGGTTTTGATTTGTCATGGAAATTAATAAACAAAATTAGGAGTTGGTTTTATGAAAAGAAATTCAACAGAATAGATAAACAGTTGGTTTATACAATTTAAAAAGGGGAAAAAAAGCCAAACCACTAAAATTAAGAAAGAAAAGGATGAATAGACCACCAATGAAGATGAAATCAAAGCAATTATAAAAATCATTTGAATAAAAGTTATCATTTTACCTAAACTAATCTATTTTCCATGCCATTTGAGGAAAATAAACAAAAATTTAATTTACTGAGCTAGACAAAAAGATTAAAATATTCATTAGTAATAATAAAAGATCAAGAAACTCAAAGGAATTAATGAAAAATGTAAAGGAAGTAGGCTTAGCAGGGTTGGTTCTTAAACTTCACTATGAGGCAGTAATTGTAAAAACTATCTGATACTGGCTAAGAAACAGAAAGGTAGATCAGTAGAAGAGAGTAGACATACAATACCGAGTAGCAAATGATTACAGTAAGTTTCCTGGCTATGTGACCTAGGGTAAATCACTTTACCCCTATCTGCCTTGGTTTCCTCAAGAGTAAAGTGAGAATAATAATGTATTCATCCTTTGTTGCAGAAGAGGACGTTGCCATCAGAGAAATAATGGCATGACTGGCACTTTGTTTTGAGTGAGTGAGGACTGTGCAGGTCACTATCTTCACTTCTCCTCCAGAGCCATCTGAATCCAGTGACCAGATATTCATCAGGATGACTGGAGATGATCCAGGATGAGGCAACTGAGGTTAAGTGACTTGCCCAAGGTCACACAGCTAGAGAATGTCAAGTGTCTGAGGTGAGATTTGAACTCAGGTCCTCCTGACTCTTAGACTGGTTCTTTATCCACTGCATCACCTAGCTGCCAAAATGAGGATAATAATAACACCCAACTAGAAGGGTTGTTGTGAGAATCAAAGGAAGTGGTAACTCAAAAGCCCTTAGCACAATACCTGGCACATAGTAGGTACTGTAGAAATGTTCCCCTTCATAGTTTAGGGACCATTCCAAGTAACTGTCCTAAATATGTGTATACTATTATACTTTCTAGTTATAAAAAATAATTTGACTGTTCTCCTTCTTACTTGCCCCATATTTGTCAGAGAGAACTCAGGTGCTTCACAGTGAGGTGTGTGTGTGTGTGTGTGTGTGTGTGTGTGTGTGTGTGTGTGTGTTTGGGGGGGAGGAGGAGGGACTAAGATGGAAAGAACTAAAGCAGATCATAAATCTCAAGCCTTTCACGACAAGACTCATGAGAATAAATATGGAGTCAAGCAATCAAAATCAGGAAAAAAAATATACACAATGTCCACAGTGATAGGAGAGGAAAGAATAAAAGAAAGAGCTACATAATTATGAGCAAGCTTAGCCCTAATGAAGAGATGAGAAAATGCATTTCCCTCTCTTCTTTGCAAAAACAGTAGACTATGAGTGTGGAACAATCAAGTGCCTGACACCCAGCAGGTGCTTTATAAAACCTTATCCCCTTCTACTCTCCTGTTAGACTCAGATATTTTTCTTTTCATTCTTTGTTGCAAGGGATAGCATCCTGACATGAAATGTGACTACCTCTTATGTTTCCTGAGCACAATACGAAGTGTTGGTCCACTGCCCAATTTCTGCCAGACTGCTTTCCAGATTTCCCAACAATTTTTACCAAATAATGAATTCTTATCCCAGAAGCTTAAATCTTTTCATTTGTCAAACACAATTCATTTAGAAATAAAGGTAGTGCCTAAACAAAAATTGTCAAAAAAAAGTTTAAATTAACAGGAAAAAAAAACGCATGAAACTTTTATAAAAAAAATTATAGTGTAAGACGCTAGGCATAACTCAGGAGTAGTGTTACCTCTGAGCTCAGCAGCAGAGTAGAATGAGAGAGAGCATCAGAGTCCTCCGGCATAACGATTCTGTCTCTAGGTAGAATCCACCACAGGAGCAACCCTGAGTGCCTTGAAGGAAGGAGCTCATCTTAGCCACACTCAGAATTATACAGTTATCTCAGAGGAGTGTGCCAGCTCCTACCTATCCTAAACCAGCCACTTCAGCTTGCTAGACCTCAGTTACCCTTTCAATCCCTTGACAAGTATAAAGTATATGAACTGAGGGGGCTCTCCCAGCCTATGGGTGATCTCACACCAATCAAGTCAGCTAGCTAGGACTCAGGTTCTGTTTAATTTACAGCGAAAGGTTGGAACACTTGATCTGACAGGGGCAAGTCTTTTTGTGGATGACCTGAAAAAAGTCACTTCGGTCCTCTCAGCCTCAGTTTCCCTTTCTGTGATAGCATCACGTTGATCACTATGATTTCACAGGCCCCTGCCAGGTAATGGGGCATCTCATAATAGTCACTTCAGCTTCCTTGGCCTCAGTTTCCATTTCAGTAACAGCAAGGGGTTAAATGATATGAGTTGTAAGGTCTCTGGCAGCCTTTTGGTGATCTCACACCAGTCACTTCAGCTTGCTAGGCCTAAGTTTGACTTTCAGTGAAAGTAGGGCTGGGGACTCCATTATCTGAGGAGGCTCTGCCAGGCTAGGGCTGATCTCACACCAATCACTTCTGATTTCTACACCTCAGCTTCCCTTTCAGTAACAATAGGGGATGGACTCTATGATCATGGATGCCCCTTACTACCCTGCTCTGGGTGTTCTCAAAACAACCACTTCAGCTTCCTAAGCCTCAGTTTCCCTTTAGGTACTAGCAGGGGATTGGACTCCAGGGTCTGAGATGTCCATCATTGCCACACTTTGGGTGATCTCACACCATTCATTTCACCCTTCCTCACCCTCAGTTTCTTTTTCAGTAACAGCAGTGGTTTGGACTGCAGGTTCTGAGATGACTCACACTGCCACCATTTCAGGGATATCACTACATTCTCCTCAGTTTTCTAGTAGTTTCCTTTTCTATATCAGGGCCTGATTAAAGTATGTCACCTGAGAAGGCCATGCCAAACTTTGGGGGATCTCACATCAGCCACTTGAGACTTCTAGGCCTCATTTTCTCTTTCAATAACAAGGCCAAGTTAAAATATGTGAAGAGAGAGGGCCCTGCCAACTCCTGGGTAATCTCAACTTTCTGGGACTCACTTTCCCTTTCAGTGAAATGGATATCAAGGACTAAATTTTCTGAGTTGATCTTGCCATCTTCTGGGTCAAGTCATAACGGCCACTAAAGATTTCTGTTTCTCAGTTTCTCTCTCAGTGACAAGCCTGGGTCAAAGTATATGATAGGTATGGGCTAAAGTCAGTGATGTGTTATGTCATACCAGAACCTCATTTTTCCTTTCCCTTTCTCTTTCAGATGCTGCAAGGAGTTAAATTATATGAGCTCCATGTGCCATGGTCGCCTTTGGGTGATCTCACACTACTCATTTCCTCTTTCGAGGCCTTTTGTAGTTTCTTTAGCATCCTGTATACTCCTAAATTATTATTCATGTTATTTGTGTACCAAGTATTACTTATTGAGAAGTTTTTTTTTTATTTTGTGCTCTTCTATCTATATTTTTGAAAAACAATTTTTAAAGGATCCTATTTACTATCTAAACTCAGGACCTTGTAACCACTGGGCTGAGTGCCTTTGAGTTACACAATCAAATACAAATTTTCTAGTAAACCCTAAAGGATTCACACAATCCAAAGGAGGAGTTGATAACTGAAGGTCACTGTAAAAATAGAAGAGTATTTTTAGTGAAAACTAAGATGTATCCTGACCAAAGTTTGTATATATTGGATCTATGATGTTTATGGGTATCTTGAAAAGTATTCTGATTTTGTTTTCCAGGCAGAGCAAGTACTTTGATAAATGTGTTTTTGTAATGTGTTGCTAAATTAGCAATTTTTGTTTGTATCCTGTTTGATGTATAAATAAGAAACACGAGTTTTTCCCTTCCAACCAGAAGTAATTTTATTATCTATTTGGGCCTTCTTCAGGAAAGACTTCACATTTGTTATCCAATTCTTTGATACATTGGGGAATTTTCTAATTATATTACACCAATATATGCATGCATATAATACATACCTCCAAGTGGCAGGTTTCCCAACCCCCTATAAACTCTCTCTGGTAGTAGTCTCCAGTCTCTGTTCATGTGTGTAGTCTGTCCCACCAAACCTGGACTGCACATCGTGTTCATCTCAGGCTTGTCAAAAAACCCTCAAGGCATGATGTAGAGACAACCTCTTCCATGTGCTTGCTTGTTGTAAGTTCTCTGCTATTTAAATTTTTTCTTGAGCTTTATGTATCTTGATCCTGTAGTCATCATAGCTGAAGGATGTGCTGGTCCATGTTTAACAACTGGCTCTCTGAAAATAAAAGTACAAACAACACAGTTTCCAGTTTAATCTGCATCATTAATACTTTCTTCATTTCATCCTTCCGCCTACATAATCTACAAAACAATCAATCAAATCCAGATTTATAGCATTTGTTGGTTTCTGGAGTGTAAATGTTCACACTGAAATTTAACCATCAGCTCTCCAGAGCTAATGCAAAATGGCTCCCACACTGCTGCACCCTGCATTATAAATGTTTGTGTACATGACCGAGCTTCCCATAACATCATAACAACTTTTCATAACATTTCATAAGCTCTCTAGTGGCAGGCACACTCGGTTCTTTGGGTACTTGCTGGAGAAAGACCATGATTGGCAGTGGGAAATAGGGTAGCAATCACACTTAAATTACACACAGAAGATATGGGGGCAAAAAGCCCATAAAGGCAGAGACAAGCAGTGAAAGTGGTACAGAAGCCGCATGGGAACAGGGGACGAGATGGTGACGTAAGGCTGGCAGCATCACCATGGAGAGGAGGCAGAGGACCACTCACATAACCACGGATTTGGGTTGGGAGCACTCGGCATCATGGACGCCATGGAAACAGAAGAGAGCTGGGGCAACCCAGGAGTCTGACATCTCCCTTTCATAAGGATTTTTTGGGGAAACAGACCAATTCCTCTCCCTGTGGCACCTTAGGGCATAACCCTTCAAAGTCATCATCCCAAAGTTACCAGTATGTTTTTGGTGTTTGGCTGGTCTGTCTGGAGCTATGGAGGTCTCAATTTTGTTTGGAATTTACAAATTGTAGGACCAGAAACCTTGACAAGCAATGCCTAGATGGTTTCTCCTGATTCCGCACATATACCCATGATGTGAATTTTACTTATTACATTTTGTAAATTATCCTCACTCCTTATACATATCCTTATACCATCTCGCCTAAGGCTCCAAGGAGCTGGAGCATGCACAGAGGCCACATCCCAGTCAAACCGTCTCACAGCAGATGTGCTAAATGGGATTCAGGGTAAGCAACAGGCCTCAAACCCGCTGGTGAGTTAGGGGGAGTGTCTACCCCAAGCATGTGAAGATTTTCCCCAGCAGAATGGCGTGATGATAACATTGTGTTCCAATGGCCAGAAAGGCAGCTGAAGCAGACAGCGTTGAGTGCTTATATCTTGGTCAGGTATCAATGATACCATCCACTGCATCCCGGGATGACGGTTTTGTGTAACTCTGCCTCACTTAAATCCAATTCACCGGCAAGTCAAGACATCAACCCATGTCATTTGTCCTCTTAGAAAATGAAGAACAAAACAACATAACGTACTTACTATACTGACTAGAAAGAGAAGGGGTGGTCGGAGGGACCAGAACATGATACAATTTTAACACACAACATTATTGTAAAGATGAACCATATTGAAAGACTTAAAAATTCTCATCATCCATGACTGCAGAGAATGGTAATGAAACAGTCTGCCACATATATATATATATATATATGTGTGTATGTGTGTGTCTGTGTGTATGTATATATATATGTGTGTGTCTATATATATATATATGTATACACATAATACACATGTGTATGAATGTATATATGTGTGTATGTGTGTATATGTATAGATGCACATATATATGTATTATATGTAACACATCTATAACATATTTATACAACACATAGACACATAAAATATATATTTATATGTATTGGATATGGCTAATGTGAGAACTAGTTTTGTTTGGCCTTGCGTATTTGTTGCAAGACCTTGGTTTTTATTTTTCATTAGTGGTTGGGGATGGGAGAAGGCGAGAAAAGTGTTTTCAGTAATTTTTAAAAATAAGATTAAGATTTTTAAAAATTGGCATTAGTATTTAGCAAAAACCAAAAGAGTCAAACCCAGAGATCTTGGACTGCCTCAAGAGCCCTTCAGTCTTTCTGGGGAAGTGATGGTCCCACTTTAACCTTCCTGCTCAGACACCATAGCAGGGCATTGGTAAACAAGATGGAGTCTAGGGAAGGGCCCACCTGGCTGGTTAGGAGGCTGGAGTTCAGGTGCTGTATAAGGATTGGTTGAAACACCTAGAGATGTTGACCCAGGGGAGGGGAAGGTTATTGACTCTGTAGAGAGGCAAATTTAGGCCTATTGTCACAAAAGTCACCAGAGTCCTTAGTGTTATCCAAAAAGAGAATGAGCAGCCTGGGGAGGTGGTGGGTTCCCTCCTTGTCACTGGAGACCTTCAAGCAAAGGTCAGCAGACAATTTGCCTGGGATAATGGGATAATGACTCTTATTTTGGCCTAGATTGAACCAGGTGACATCTGAGGAACTTTCCAACTTCTGTGCCCAAGGCAGATTCGGGGCCAAAAGGACATGTGTGCTGCATGTGTCCTGAACATCCCAGAAACCAGGGAACCTTTTGAAATTAGTGGCTTCCAGGAGGCCCCCACTAACGTCCTGGTGCAGGAATCTTGGGAGAGTAAAATCTGAAGTTTTACTTTTAATGTTTTTTTTTTTCCCTAGCAGCAAGTACAGGGTCTTACATACAGTAGGCACTTAAGAAATACCAGCTGGATTTGGTGCATTGCTGTGGTTGGTTAGTATCATTTGTCCTTAAAAAGCAATTCAAGAAAATATGGCGTGGGAGCATCCTTTTGGACACAAGGGGAAATGTTGCCTCGTAGAAAGGTAGCCTTCTGTCAGCCCAGTCTAATTCTCCTTCTGGATCTGGAGTCCTATGATTGACACATGAGAGATGGGTCATACAAATAAGAAGGCCTAATGAGAGTAATGAGAACAACAAATAATGCCTCTTATTACAATGAATAACAAATAGATAAGTATACTATATCAACATATAATAAATATAAATATAAAACATAATGTCTATCATCTAGGCTTCCAGGGACTACCATCAGTCTGAACTTCTCTGGGAAGGTGGAGTCTACCTGAAGGAGAAGAAAGATACTGTTGATCCAAGTATGTCACCTTGGTAGGTGGGAGAACCTCAACCCCAAGATAGATCCTGGGGAGACAGGGAACACTGAGGTGAGAAGAACAGTTGTCTTAACTATTAATGGGCTCAATTAATCAAACAAGCATTTCTTAAATGCCTACCATGTGTCGCTTACTGTTTGTGAGTACAAGTACTTTGTACCTTGCATTTCCAATCAAGTGAAATAAACCTGTTCCATATTTGCTCTCTTGTTAGCCCAGCTTCTTCCTTGTCTTCCCTTCCAGTCTCACAGAGGACTCACTCTCTGCAATGGCTATATCTTCCACCTACCTGAGATGCCCTTGAAAAATTGGGCTAATATTTCCCCAGTGACATTTTAGTGTGTTCTCTCCGGTAGTGATCATAAGCGATTAGTGTCTCAGCATCCTTCAGCCAATTAATATGAATTAGTTTTTTTTTACAAAGAGGCGATTACTTTGGGTTATAATAAGAAGGGAAAATATAAAGCATCCCCTCCTGCCCATGTCCAGGGATGGGGTACCTTGAGGCTACATGTGGCCTTCTAGGTTCTTGGGTAAGGCCTTTTGATTGAGTCCAAGTTTCACAGAACAAATCCTTTTCTTAAGGGGATTTGTTCTGTAAAGTTGGGATTCAGTCAAAGGGCTGCCCTTGAGGACCTAGAGGTCCACGTGTGACCTTGAGGCCACAGGTTCCCTATCCCTGGCCCAGTCACTTCAGTCCCAGGGAAGAGTAAGCTCAAACTTAAGGCACTTTCTATGGATCACTGAACTGCCAATTTCCCTCCTGTCACTGCTGCTTCCTCCTGCTGGGCTCAGTCCAGCCAGTCAAAGCTCTTCAGACTCTTAGCTTCAGCTCACCTTTGCTCAGCCTCTTCCAAATCCCTATGTGGACTCTGGCTCCCGGTTTTCAGGTGACTCACCATTCCTGTAGGGGGCCAGTACTGTTGAAGTCTGGAATGTTAAGTACTGTCCAGGTTTTACTTGAGACTTGTATTCCTGATATGCAAGGAAGAGAACATCCTGACCCTGCCTGTGTACCCTGAGACTGTATCACCAGAGGAACTAAATTAGGAAGTATTAGAAGTAAACCAAAAATGTTCTCATGGGAATAACCTTACTTGCTTGCCTGTAGAAAATCCCTCACCCTCAGATTAATAAACAGACTTTCTTTTTCACCACGCACTGAGACACTCCATGGATGCAGGTTGCCTGCGGCATATTCCCAACTTGCAAATTTCCCAAAGTCACAGATGTCCCCAATAGTTCTTCAGTTTAAAAGAGGAGAAAGTCATCTAAAGAGGAAAAGAAGAGAGGCTCACCTCCATGAACAGTGTTGGGCCTGGAGATGAGGGCCAGAGTTCTCTTCCCACCCAGAGGCTTACAGTATGTATCTCACTCAAGTGCATTCTGGGAGGACAGATTCAGAGACTCGCTCCATACCTTTTGAAGGCATCCCCGTTCCTGCTGAGCAGCCAATCAAAAGTCTGTCTTGTACAGTTCTGAAGGACTAATGCTGAAAAATACTGTCCATCGCCAGAGAAAGAACTGATGGCATCTGAATACACATTGACGTACACTATTTTTAACTTTCTGTTTTGAGATGTTTTGGCTCTCCTCTCACAACATGACTGTTGTGGACATGTTTTGCCTAACAGTGCATGTATAACCTATATCAAACTGCTTGCCTTCTCAAAGGGAGTGGGAAGGAGGGAGAGAATTTCGGACTCAAAGTTTTAAAAACGAATGTTAAAAGTTGCTTTTACACGGAACTGGGGAAAATAAAATACTAAATTAGAAAAAAGTCTGCCTTGTTTTGATGCTACTAGAATACTAGAACCAGCCAGTTACAGAAAGTTTGCACAGGGTCGAAAGTCCCCGTGAGCATCACATCTACTGCACATGCTTTCCAGTGTTGGGCTCTGCCTGACCCCTGTCCACATTAAGTTCATAATATGCCCAGGTGCCATGTCTGGGGGACTTCCAACTCTCCCATCAGCAGCACAGGAGTAGGGGCAAAGAAGTCTGAGGGTCTGAGTAAGTGAGGGTTGAGGTTTGGGGAGGGATAAAGGCCTTGAGGACAAGCAGGGGAGAAATTTGGGAGCTGAGGCTGCCAAGGAGATGAATTGGCTAAGCACAGAGTCAAGATTAAAGAGGTCATGGAGTGAAGTCATTGCAGGTGTAATGGCCTAAGAAAGTCATAAGTGGGGTTGAGGTCTTGATGCGGGGACAAAGTGGGCTCATAACAGTGCAGTAGCCATGAGGAAAGAGTCTTAAAACCACCAAACTCTCCACTTATAGCCATGGGCATTCAGACCTTTAAGACTTGTAAAACATTTTGCATGTATTATCCCATTTGATTATGATATCACCTTTTGGAAGTATTACGATGCTTATTTTGCAGATGAGGAGACTTCAGTCTCAGAGAATGCACAGAGAATGTAAGAAACTTTCCTGGGATCATACAGTCAGATATGGCATTCAAACTCTATGGTTCGACTGTGGACTCCAAGTCCACAGTCATCCTGCATACTACATTGTCTCTTTCTTCTTTTAAAAATAATAATTTTATTGATGCTTTTGCATTACACATACACACACACACACACACACACACACACACACACACCCATCATTTAATTCTATTTCTCTCACCAACGAAACTATCACTTCAAACAAGGAAAAACTGTTAAAGGAAACTGACTGATACTGTGACTGTATCTGAGGATGTAGACAGCATTAAAAATTTGTAGCTCCTCCCACCCACCTGCCACCAGGCGTCATCTCCCCACCCAGACTGCTTAAGTGGGACCACAAAGAGTGGGACCCATCACACCTTTACCGACACTTAATGTGTGTGACCCTTGACCAGGTACATCACCTCTCTGAGCCTTAGGCTTCCCCATTGTACAATGGGCTGATGTTATAATCCTTCCCAAAGCAGCTAGGCGTCGCTGCAGTGGATGGAACACAAGGAAGAGTGGGGTGGGGTGAGGTGGAGGGGGAGAAAGTAAGGGGTGGAGAGTGGGGGGGGGGCAGGAGTTAAGAAGAATCGTTGTCCTGAGTTCCAAACAGATGCTTACTGGCTTGGTTGGGTGACCCTGGGAAAGTCACTTCACCCTGTTGGCCTCTGTTTCCTCATCTTTAAAATGAGCTGGAGAAAGAAATAGCAAACCACTCCAGCATCCTTGCCAAGAAAACCAATAAAATCTCCCTTCCAGGGTTGTGGTGAGGAAATGATGCTACATCAACTCTAGAATGATCTCATCGAGCACTTTAAGATTTATGTAGTATGTAGTATATGTTCTTATCTGATTCCCTCATTATTATCTCCATTTTACAGAGGAGGAAACTGAGGTCCCACGAGGTGAAGTGCCTGGCCCAGGGTCATGGAGCTGGAATCAGAGGGGGATCTGAGCCAACTGGGCCGTTTCTTGACATTCCCCTTCCCATCACAGAAGAAGAATGAAGGGTGCAGCCTGCGCTGTAACCCTTTTGAGAGGGTCCATCCCATTCTGCCCCTGCAGTTCCGGCTCGGAAAGAAAACATGAGCTGCCATCCCCCCATTCTCTTTCACCAGTCATTTCACCGGCTGATGTGGTCAGGGCACCCGATGCCTTGGTGGGCAGCCCACTCGGCTTACAGATATGTAAGACCATACTATGCATTTGCATTTGTTATCTGTTTCTCTGAAGGTGGATAAACATCTTTTTTCATAAGTTCGTCTTTCCATGTTTTTCTAATTCAACCAGCGCATTTCCTATACCACAAAAATATTTCAACACAATCACATCCTGTCTGTGAGATTTTCTACAATTTTTTTTTACTCAGTTTTCTGCATCCCTTCTATTTTTGGCTACATTGATTTTCTTTTTACAAGAACATATTAGATTAAAATAATCAAAACTATCCTTTTTACACTTCAACAATGTTCTGATCTTATAATACAGTTTAAGCTCTGATACTGCTCAGTCTCCTTCCTTTACATCGTTTTTCTTTGTTAAAAATTCCAGATCTTTTATTCTTCCAAATGACCTTTATTACTATTTTTATAATTCAGTAAGAGAATTTTTTAGTAAGTTATTTGGGATGGCATTGAATAAAGAGATTAGTTAGGCAAAATTGTAATTTTTTATTAAATTGGCTTTACCTACCAATGAACAATAAATATTACTCCAATTATTTATATCTGACTTTATTTGTATAAAAAGTTTTTTATATTTATTTTCATATGGTTCATACATCTGTATTACCAGGTGTATTCTCTGGTATTTTGTGTTTTCTAGGTATTTTAAATGTTCTAAAACAATATTGAATAATATTATTGACACAGAGTATCTTTTCCCCACTTTTTTTTGATTAAATCTATTTCAGCCTTAACTGAACCCTGCTTTTGTATATAATAAATTCTATTCCTGACTTTTATTTTATGTTTGTGAGTATCTCTCATTTTTATAGCATTTCCTGAAAGCAGCATATTGCTGAATTCAAATTTGTAATCTGCTATCTGTTTCCACTTTGGGAGTAAATTCATTCCATTCAAATTCTAAGCTATTTATCATGTATTTTCCTCCTTCCTCTTCTTCCTCACTATCCTTCTCTCCCTATTGACCCTAAACCTCCTCACTCCTACTTTACTTCTACCTACTACCTTGTCTTCCTATTCCTTACCCTTCCCACCCCTCTGAAAGTCCCTCTCTTATACTCTCCAACCCTATCCCTCTGTCCTCTTATTTCTTTCTGAATTTAGAAGGCTTTTGTACCTTTCTAGACATGTTTTCCCTCTTTCATCCATTTCTGATGACAGTAAGGTTCCAGCACTACCCATCCTCCCCCTACTAACTTCTTCTGTATCAATTCTCTTTTATGCCTCATTTGTGTGAGATAATTACTCCTTTTTATCTCTCCCAAACCGGAGTAGAGCACAAAGGGCTGAATACGGCATCCACCTGGATATGAACAAGCTCTTTAAATGGGGACTAAGACAGATCTCAGGTCAGACGAAGAGAGTTGATCTGTTCTCACCAAAGGAACGCTCTCTCTCCACTCTCTAGGGAGGCACTCAGGAAAGCAGGGACCTACTCAGGATCCAGCTTCCCCTATATGTCTTCCATGCCTGTCTCTCCTGAAAAATTCCTAGAAGACCCACCCAACAAGCTCTGGCTCCAACTACTTTTACCCAGGTAGAGAGTAATGCCTCCGTGTTCTCGCCCACAATCTGGAGTTACAGCTGTTGGCTCTCAGGTCTCCCTCAGGAGTCCTGCACCTTCCAGAGCAGCTGCATCCTCTGATCTCGTAGCTCAGGAGAGAGCCTCATGAGCCCTCCAGGAGGGCCGGGACCCCAACAACCCTGGGAAACATAAGCAGTTTGAGGGGATCAAGCTCTGGAGAGGGGTTGAAGGTGGGAGGCTGAAGTGTTCCCAGGAACCTCTATGTACAGCTTAACATGAAGAGCCCCCTCCCCAGGGCAGATATTGCTGTGAAGAAACACTGAACTCCTAGACTTGGGGAAGTATCTGCCCCTCATTGGGCCAGCCTGATCCTTCTACCTCAATCATTATACTTCAGCTTCCAGAACCCATCTGAAACCCAGAATTTCTAAGGGCAGAGAATATTAGAGTTGATAGAGACCTTTGAACACAATCTTCAGTCACAAACTCACAAAACAACTCTTTTGAGGGAGGGGTACATATCAGTTCAGGCACGAGAAGTTTCTGATTTGGGGAGGTGGGGATTGTGAATGAGGAGGATGGCTGATATCCCTTCGTGGCTCAATAGGCCCTCTAGCTTTCCGCACTGGGGACTTCCTAAATGGAGGTCACCTGGTCCTAAGCAGTAGTTTTAAGGAAGAGGGAGGGGGCAGGAGAGAGAGAGACAGAAGCAGAAAGATACAGAAACAGGCAGAGAAAGAGACAGAGAGGCGAGGGGAGAGAGAATCAGAAACAGAGACAATCCAAGAGGACAAAGATAGAGAAGCAGAGAGAGACAGAGAAAGAGGCAGAGAAGTGGGGGGGGGGGAGAGACAGAGATAGAGAGGAGGGAGGGGGAGAGAGACAGAAACAGATATAGATGGAGACAGAGACACAGAGAGACACAGATACAGAGAGAGATAGAGAGCAGGAAGGTGCAGACACAGAAAGAGATAGAGAGGGACAGACAGAGATGCAGAGAGATGCAGAGAAAGAGACAGAGAGAGGGGGGAGAGACAGAATCAGAAACACAGAGACAGAGAGGAGAGAGATAGGAGAGTGAAGAGAGAGGGTGAGGTGCTGTGTTAACAGCTCACCTCACTTGAACCGCTCTCAAAAGGGGCTTAAATTAAGCCTTCTTCCCATGGGCAGGTTTCTACCCTACAGCTCTATTCACTTTCAAAGCTTGGAGTCTGCTTCAGCAAGTCTCTGCCATCAGAGCTTCCTCTCCTCTCTGCTCCTCTCCACTCTCAGAGGTCTGCTCTCCTCTCAGAGGTGTTCTGCTCCTCACTCAGAACTCTTCTCAACACTGGCTCGCCCGTTCACTGCCGGCTCTCTTCAATGTCTGTTTTCTCAACACTGGCTCTCTTTATATACAGTTCTACTCAGCATCCGACTGGTTACAACAGACATGCTCGTATCTGATTGGTTAGAGCCCACTTACATGTCTGATTGGCTAACATCCAATCCAGAAAACAGCAAAGATCCTACTTTGTTTGCTCTTACACCTTCAAGGCATGAAATCCAGCCTGTGTTCGGAGAAGACTTCATCCCAATCCCTCCTGCTTCTAATCCCTACTCTCCTGAACTGGGGTGGGAACATCACTGTCTCCAAATTGTTACTAGCCTCCCACCCTGTGAAAGATCTGGGGCCACCCCTTACCAGGGGTGGGGAACTTGTGGCCTTGAGGCCATGAATGGTCCTCTAGGTCCTCATGTGTGGCTGTTTGACTGAATCCAAACTTCACAGAACAAATTCCCTTAATAAAAGTATGCAGGTGGAGCCTTTAGACCAAGTCCAACTTTTACAGAACAAATCCTTTTATTAAGGGGTTTTATTGATCATTATTTATTCGTTTGTGATTATTTCATGCATTTATTGTGGGCTTCAGAGTACAGTAGGTTTAAGGTTTAAGGTGAGGAGAGGAAAGGACAGGAGAGGAGAGGACGGGAGAGGGCAAGACAGGAGAGGACAGGACATCAGACATGGGAGAAGATTCTGGGTGGGTGGGTTGCAGCAGGGGCTCCAGGTAGAGCCAGACTAAGGCTTGAGGACACATGGAGGAGGCAGACCCTGCAGCTCAGCTGTGGGGTGGGGTGGGGTGGAATCAGGGAGGGCTCCAGGGAGGAGGAGGCACCTGACCAGAGTCTTCCAAGGCTTTCTGCCGCCTCTTAGAAACCGCTGAGGGCCCCCCTGCCTGTCAGCCCCTGGTCCCGCCCTCTCCTCACTCCCTCGTGGCCCCTGGGAAGACCACTCCCTGAGTGTGAGGCTGGCTGTCCCCCCAGTCCCACGTGTGTTCTCGTCCACTGGGCGACTCTGCCCCCGTGGTGCCAGGACGTCCTTGTGGCGTGCCAGCTGAGGCGGGTCCTGTCGGAAGCCACGGAAATGTAGCCCGGGGTGCAGAAATGTACCGCAGAGCCTTAAGCCTCCCTTAGCTCGGTAAGAAGCCCGAGGTCGACCCTCCACGGCCCCCACGCCTCGGCACCACGTCCACGCTCCTCCTCCCTCAGCCCACTTGTGAGCTCTCGAAGCGCGGTCTGACCTCTACCCTGACTGGCACTGCAGGGGCTGGGCTGGCTCCAGGGCCAAGCTTGGTCAGCGCCATGGAAGGCGCAGCCTGGTCTTCTTTGCAGTTCAGCAGGTGGGGGCAGTCGTTAGGAGCCCCTGGCCCCTTCCCTTCCCTATCTGCTTTTTGTTCTGGGGGGTTTTTTTGCGGTGTGGGGGCGGGGGAAGGGAGGGCTCTCGTGGCTCTAGGGTGCGAATCCTCTGTCGTCCTGCAGGGGGCGATGGAGGGGAAGGGATGCGGAGGACCTCCTCGCCTTCCCCTGAGTGCTGAGGCTGGAAGCCGCCCTCGCGGAGGAGCCCCTGGTGGTGAGGCGACCAGACCAGCACGTGCTTCCCCTCCCCCTGCACTTTCCTGTCCCGCCCCAGCACGAGGCCGGAAGTCCGCAGAAGCGCATCCGCCCAACAGCGCGACGCTCGGCTCGTCGTGCTCACAGCAGGCACTGCCGTCATCTGGGAGGCCCCTGGGCGGGTGAGGGGGCGGGAGGGGGTCGTGGGGCCCCGCGCTTGTGGGGGTTTGGGGCGGCGGGGGAGGCCCGGGCCTTGTCCCCTGATTCCTTCTTCCAGCAGGAAGCCTCTGGCCCTCCCTCCGTCTGTCACCCCGGCCCTCCCTCCCTCCGTACTTTCTTTGGTCCCTCTGTCCATCTCTGCATCCACACGTGCCTTGGGCCCTTCATTCATCCCTCAGTCTGACCCTCCATTTTCCCCTCCGTACATCTGTCCATCCCTCCCTCGGTCCCTCCCCCTCTCCGTCCTCCCCTCCCTCCCCCCTGCTCCTCCTGCTCGCCCTCCTCCTCCTCCTCTCCCTCCTCCTTCCCATCTCTGTCCCCCTCCCTTTTCCCCTCCCCTTTTCTCTCTTCTCCCCCTCTCCTGCCTCCTCGTTCTCCCCTCCCTCCCGTCCTCCCCCTCCCTCCCCATCTCCCTTCCTCCTCCCCCTCTCCCTTCTCCTGAGTCCCCCCTCCCCTTTCCCTTCCACCTCCTCTTTCCCCTGTACTCCTGTCCCTTCCCTTGTCCCTCCTCCTCCCTTTCTCCCTCTCCTCCCTCCCCCTCCCCCTCCCTCTTCCTCCTTCCTCCTCTTTCTCCTCTTCCCTTTCCCTCCCCCTCTTCTTTGCCCCCCCTCCCCCGTTCTCCCAGAGATTGACCTTGGCCACGACCTTTATCACTATCCGCAGCCCTGAACTCCCCGGATGTAACTCCTCTCCTCTCTTGCCCTCTCAGGGACCCAACTCAACTACTCTCAGTATGAATGAAGCCACAGAGAGCCTCCTCCTCCTCCTCCTCCTCGTCCTCCTCATCCTTCTCCCTCCCCCCGCTCCTCCTCCCAGATCATGAGTTTGAGGATTTCTTTGAAGGTGATTATCCATTGTTTTGAACTCCCCAAAGGTAAGTTCTCTCTAACCTCAGCCTTGACCATTCTCCCAGGCCTGACCCTAAGAGAGACCCTCCCCATCCTCCTTCCCATGCCATTCCTTCTCCCCCTGTTCCCTCTCCCTCCTCCTCTTCCTCTCCCTCCTCCTTCCCCCCTCCTCCCAGAGAATGACCTTGGCCACGACCTTGATGGCTATCCTCAGCACTGAACTCCCAACATGTAACTCCTTTTCTCTCTTCTCCCCTCACAGACACGCCTTGACCATTCCCACCATGACTGGCACCATTTTCCTCCTCCTCCTCCTCCTCCTCATCCTTTTCCCTGAGGATGTTTCAAGATGATGCACAACCCTGAACACTCAGAAGGAAACTCTACTCCAACACTGACCTGTAGCATTCTCCCAAGGCCTGACCACCAAGAGATCTCCCCCCACCCCCAAGTGCCATTGAATTTATTCTACTCTCATTTTCAGTGAAGTTTATTATTGTTTACTATTATTACTATTTTATTTACTGTTATTACTATTATTGTTTGCTATTATGACTTTCATGCTGTATGGGTCAGGAAGTTTACCGATAGGCCAAGTTACCTCAGTTATCTGATTTTCAATGGGCTAAAGAAAAGTGCCTAACATTAATTTGATAATTCGTTGTATTGGAAATACTGTTAGGAACTGTACTCTTCTTTCATCTCTTTGAGATCTGGATGTAATTGTCAAAAGACTGACGTAAATATGTGGAGAAAATCAGTAGCAGATTAGTACCTGTGTTAGGGCGGTAATATTTTAAGATTTCAGGCTCTACCCCCATGCTTATTGTGCATTGTTGGGACCTCATGGAAGAACTAGAAATGGCAAAGGAAAAGATTTTTAGAAATCAGTCTTTAATTAGCTTTAGTCTACAGAGCAAGGTCAGATAAAGATCTGGAGAATCCTGCCCACCCCACCTTTCAGCATAATCCCTGGAAAGCCCCTAGTAAATCTAATAGTGTATAAATGTTAGGTATGGTAAATATGCATGGACACGGATATTGGTTACCCTGATCTCTGACTATTACAAAAGATGTTAAATAAATCCTTCCTTCTCGTGTTCAGACTAAGAATTGTTTCATTACCTCCCTCTCTGAAACCTCTCAAAGGTTTATTGACTTGGGAGCACTGGCCACCCCTAGCTAGCACAACCCCTTGAGAAAAGAAACCCTTTATCTGAAATCTTAGAGTAAGAAATTCTAAAACCAACAACTTAGAACACTTCGTCCAGGCCACTCTAGGGGAACCTCATTATAACAGCTGTGAATTCAAACTGTCCACCTTTCTAAGTGTACTTCTATATTGACTGACTACTTGGCCCAGCTCCTACCTGCTAAGTCTCTGAAAAAGAAAAGAGGTAGGGCATTGAGAGGGTGTATAGCTCTATAAGGAAGTAGAGGAAAAGATGATATGGAACTGGAAATCGTCATGGCATGTCTTTCAAAAATAGAAATATGTGAATTTATGGACAATAATGTCTTTTCTTTGGAAGTGACAAGAGTACCGGGCCTTGGAAATTAAGGGAAAATGTTAACCATTAGAGATTACAAATTATGTCATATATTATATAATGATATGTGTATAGAATATATATTATTCATAATATACTATACGTAATATGATTATATATGTATATAATATATAGAATGTAAAGAGGGCTTAGAGCCCAGGACTGTGAGGGGTGTTGGGTGATGGGGATGATGAGCCACCAGAGGATATGGAGGAGAGACTGGAAGGGGACCGTGGACCAAGAGAGCCCAGTGTCAGGAAAGCCCACAGGAGAGTGCTCCGGGGCAGACTGAGCACAATAGATGCCAGTGCTGTAAGGATGAAGTGGGAGAAAAGGCTGGCAGTAGTTGGAAAGAAAGAAGTCCCCTGGGAACCCGGCAGGGGGCCGTTTGTGTTGAGTGATGAGATCAGAAAGCAGGCTTCAGAGCAAGGAGAAGGGAGAGATAGGAGGGGAAGTGGAGGCAATGGAGACAGAGGGGCATTTGGGGAAGGGTGACAAAGGATCGTCTGCTTCAGGTCAGGCGTCACTCTCCAGAAGGGGGCATGTCTACAGCCAGCCTCAGTTCACCCAAAGTTGTCTGTGATGATGAGGAGGATACTGAAGAGGAAACTCTTCACCAAGACCCCTGGAGGAACTCCAGGAAAGCCCCTGCTGCTGGGAGCTGCCATGTGTCCACTATTTGAAAGGAAAAACTGACCCTGTGTTCTCAACACCTGCTCTCCCCTTCTGAGGTGACCTCTGGGACAAGCCCGGGTGCCATGAACCCTCGGGAAAAGACTGACCCCAACCACACCCAACCCGTACAACTCCCTAAGGAGACCCATCTTGGAGAAGAAGCATGGTATTCACTCTATTTTATTGTGCACTGGGCAGACACAACAGCCAGTAGATTGGCACAGGTTGGCACTCACCACTTAGAAAATGCCTGCCTTGCTCCAGGCACTTTACTAAACACTGGGGATCCAGAGAAGGGCCAAAGGCCTCAAGGGCCTTGAGCTTAAACTGGGGGAGAGAGAGGTGACATAGAAGCAACCCAGGACAAGGATGATTTTGGCAGAATAAGGAGATGATAGATGGAAAGAAGGCGTACTTAGGAGGAAGGGGTCTTCTTGCAGATGCTGAGACTTGGAAAACCCTGGAAGAGAGGGAGGGTCTCTGGCACCTTTGAAATAACACCTCTATGTGAAACCGCACAGGTGCCCTTTGGCATCTTGCAGCCTTTCCCGTAAGCGCAGCCCTCCCCCCTTTTACTCTAGATCTGTTTTCTTGGGAAAAGGTGGTCGGCATGGTGTGTGTCACCTTGCTTCTCTGTCCTCCACAGCTGAGAGCTCTTTTAGGGCAGGGACTTTCCAGGGCTTGCTTTCTTCCTTTTGGTCCATTCTTGTATCCCCAGAGCTTAGAATGGAGCCTGGTAATACCTGATAACTGCCAGTGAGCTGATTGACTGACTGTGCTGGGCAGTGGTAGAAGACACCAGAACAAAACCATGCTCACCCCTCTCGGACCTAACGGTCTTGCAAAGGCTTGGAGCCAAACAGGAGACAAGGAACAGAACTTAGACTACTGTAGCTCAAAAGGAGGGTGGGGCCAAACGATGTGAAATTCATCATAGAAATAGTGGGGAACCAAATTGTGAAGGACTTCCAATCCAAAGGAAAGACTTTCTCGTTCATCACAGCTTCAAGAAGGAGCCACCGTGTCTTCATGAGCAAGAAGAGTGCCACATGCATGCTGTGGTCAGTCAGTCAGTCAACAAACATTTGTTAGGTACCTACTATGTGCCAGGTACTGGATCAGGGACTGGGGTAAAAATCCAAATAAGAATGGAGCCAGTCCCTGCTGTTAAGAAGTGTACACTCCAGTAGAGGTAACAAAAAATCCAAAAAGGAATCTGAAGAGGGAGAGGTAGGAGGGCTGACTGAAAGGTCCAGGAAAGGCCCAAAGCAGAGGAGCTGGTGGGAAATGATTGGAAGGACTGTTTTGAGTCCCATCTTTAAACAGAGGCCATGGGGCAGAGGGTGCTGAGCTGATGTGAATGCCAGCCAGATGCAGGCTTGCAGGGCACGGGGATGGGTCGATGAGGAGCCTCTTGGGGAAGGAAGGCAGGGCAGAGAAGGCCAAGGTGGAGGCTGTGCCCCATATCTGGAATACTTTCCCCTCTAACCTTCACCCCTTGGGATCCATGGCTCCCCTTAACGTTCAGCTAAAGGACAAAATTCTCCAGGACACCGTTCTGGTTTCCCCAGGTGGTTAGTCCTTTTCTGTGTCCCCAATACGCCTCCTTCCTCAAACCTGTGGGTTTATATTTCAGGTAATTTGTGTTCATTTAACCTTCAATACATGGGGTTTCCCCCGTGGATGGTGGGAGATGGTTTTGTTTTGGTCTCTTCTACCACCACCCAGCACAGGCAGCCAGTCAGCTCCCTGGCAGCTATCAAGTGTTACCAGGCCCTGTGCTAAGCTCTGGGGATACAAGGAAGACTTAAAAGAAATAACCAATTATCTGAGGAGGCAGTGCCAACCTCGAGCTGATCTCACTTTCCATTTCTATGCTTCAATTTCCCTTTCAGGAACATCAGGGAGTCAGTCTCCATGACCTGAGATGTCCCTCACTGCCACCCTCTGGGTGATCTCACAACAACCTCTTCAGCTTCCTAGGCCTCAGTTTCCCTTTCAGTAACATCAGGGGGTTGGACTCCATGGTCTTAGAAACCTCAGATTTCAGGACCTCACTTTCCCTTTCAGTGAAATCAGCAAATATGTCTCAACTATCTGAGAGGGGCCTGCCATCTGTATTGTGAAGTCATAGCAATCACCAATGCTTTCTGACCCTCAGTTTCCTTCTCAGTGAAAAGCCTCGGTAAAATTACATGACACCATTGTGCCTTGCCAAGCTAGGTGGTATCTAACACCAGGAATGTCAGCTTTGTAAGTCTTAGTTTCCCTTTCAATAACAGAAATGGGTTAAATGATAAGTGCTGAAGGGGCTCTGGTAGGCTTTGAGTGATCTTCCACCAGTCACTTCAGCTTCTTAGGTCTTATTTCATCTTTCAGTGAAAGCAGGGCTTATCTCACAGGAGTCTGCCAGTTTATGAATAATCCCAGCTTTCTAGGCCTTAGTATCCCTTTCAATCCCTTGACAGTCATAAAGTATGTGAACTGAGGGGGCTCACACAGCCTATGGGTGAATGTACACCAGTAAGGTCTGCTTTAGAGGAGAGGGTTGGACCCCTTGATTTGACAGGGGCCAGCTATTTTGTGGACTATCTTCAAAGTGCCACTTCTGCTCTCTGGGCCTCTGCTTCCCTATCTGGGAAAGCACCAGGCTGACTTCTGCGATTTCACAGGCCCTTGCCAAGCTATGGGTGATCTCACAACAATCACTTCAGCTTAGTAGGCCTCATTGCTAGGTCTATTGCTTTTACTAAAAGGGAAACTCAGGCATAGAAAGCTGATGTTCCTGGTGTGGCATACCACCTAGGCTGGGAGAGAGAACTCTGGTCATATACTTTTCCTGAGGCTTTCACTGAGAGGGAAACTGAGGACCAGAAAGTGTTACTGATTATTATGACATCACACTAACGCTGGCAGGCTCCTCTCAGATAATGAAGACCTAGATGCTTATTTCACTGAGAGGAAAAGTGAGACCCAGAAAGTTGAATTTCCTGGTGTGAGATACCATATGGGCTGGGAGGAAGGACTCAAGTCATATACTTTTCCTCAGGCTTTTCACTGAGAGGGAAACTGAAGTCCAGAAAACTGAGATTCCTGATAGGAGATCACCCTGAGGTTAGCAGTGAGGGACATCTGAGACCATGGAGTCCAACCCATTGTCTTACTGAAAGGGAAATAGAGGCCCAGGTAGAGGAAGTGGTTGTTGTAAGATCACCCAGAGGGTGGTAGAAAGAGGCATCTCACATCATGGAATCTGAACACCTGCTGTTATAGAAAGGGTAACAGAGCTCTTGGAAACTGATGTGGGCATTGTCGCATCATCCAGTGAGGACAATGAAGGGCATTTCAGATACTGGAGTCTGACCCCTTTTGTTACTGAAAGGGAAATTAAGGCCTAAAAATCCAAAGGATTGTAGTGGGATCAGTCTGAGGCTGTTACTGCCTCCTCAGATCATGGAGTCCTAGCACCTGCTTTCAAAGGAATGGAAAATGAGGTGTAACTTGCTGAAGTGCCTAGAGAGAGATCACCCAGAAGATAACGGTGAGGGGCATCTCAGATCATGGAGTCTGAACCCTACTCGTACTGAATGGGAAATTGAGGTCTAGGAAGTACAAGTGATTGGTGTGAGATCACCCACATCTTGGAAGGGGCTTGAGAAATCGCAGACTTCAGTTTGCTGCAGTCATAGAAAGGGAACTGAGCATGCACATTGCTCAAGTGACTTTTATAAGATCATCCATAAAACGGTGACCTCTCTCAGTTCAAGGGTTCCAACCCTCTCCTCTTTTTTTGAAACTGAATTATTTTATTTGTTTTTAGTGTTCGACAATCACTTACATATATAGCAGATTTTTTCCACTCTCTGTCCCTCCTTCTCCCCTCCCTCCCCATTCCCTCCCTGAGACTGCACACAATCTTCTTTAGGTTCTACACATACATTCCTATTAAATGCCTGTTGCATAGAAAAATTAAAATGGCTTGGAGAAACCATAAGAACAAAACAAAACAAAGCATAATACGAAAGAAAATGGTCTGTTTCTATCTGGGATTCAATTCCATAGTTCTTTCTCTGAATCTGGAAGGTACTTTGCCTTAACAGACCATTGGGAATATTTTAGGTCCTTGCATTGCAATGAAGTTCTAAGCCTACTAGAAAAAATCCTCACACCCTGTGGTTGTTGCTGTGTACAAAGCTCTCCTGGTTCTGCTCCTTTTGCTCAGCATCAGATCACACAAGTCTTTCCAAGCCTCTTTGAAGTCTTCCTGTTCATTATTTCTTATACGACAATAGTATTCCATTGCATTCATATACCATAATTTATTCAGTCATTTCCCAATTGATAGGCATCCCCTTCACTTCCAGTTTGTGGCCACCACAAAGAGTGCTGCTATAAATATTTTTGTACATGTGGGACCCTTTCCCATTTTTGTGATGTCTTGGGGATACAGTCCTAGAAGCAATATTGCTGGGTCAAAGGGTATGCATATTTTTGTAGCCCTTTGGGCATAGTTCCATATTGCTCTCCAGAATGGTTGGATCAGCTCACAGGTCCACCAACAGTGCATTAGTGTTCCAATTCTCCCACATCTTCTCCAACATTTATCATCTTCCTGTTCTGTCATGTTAGCCAATCTGATAGGTGTGATGTGGTGTCTCAGAGTTTTTTTGATTTGCATCTCTCTAATCAATAGTGATTTAGAGCATTTTTTCATATGACTATAGATATCCCTAATTTCTTCCTCTTAAAACTGCCTGTTCATAGCCTTCAACCATTTATCAATTGGGGAATGACTTGTCTTCTTCTACATTTGACTCAGTTCTCTATATATTTTAGAAATGAGGCCTTCATCCGGGACACTAGTTGCAAAAATTCTTTCCCAGTTTTCTGCTTCCCTCCTAACCTTGGTTGCATTGGGTTTGGCTGTGCAAAACCTTTTCGGTTTCATGTAGTCATATTTATCCATTTTGTACTTCATAATGCTTTCTGTCTCTTCCTTAGTCAAAGATTCTTCCCTTTTCCACAAATTTGATATATACACTGTTCCTTGCTCCACTCATTTGTTTATAGTATCAATCTTCATACCTAGTTCATGCACCCATTTGGACTTTATTCTTGTATACGTTGTCAGGCATTGGTCTATGCCTAGTTTCCACCACAGTTATCCAGTTTACCCAGCAATTTTTGTCAATCAGTGAGATCTTATCCCAGAAGTTGGTGTCCTTGGGTTTATCCAACAGTAGATTGCTATATTCATTGACTACTGTGTCTTGGGCACCTAATCATTCCACCGGTCTACCCTTCTGTTTCTTAGCCAGTACCAAGTCGTTTTGATAATTGCTGCTTTAGAATACAATTTGAGATTTGGTAGAGCTAGGCCACCTTCCCTAGCATTTATTTACATTAGTTCCCTTGATATTCTGGACTTTTTTTCTTCCAAATGAATTTTGATATTATTTTTTCCAGCTCTAGAAAATAATTATCTGATAGTTTGATTGATATGGCACTAAATAAGTAAATTAATTTAGGTAGAATTGCCGTTTTTATTATATTGGTTTGGCCTACCCAGGAGCAACTGATGTTTTTCCTCTTACTTAGATCTGACTTTATTTGTGCGAAAAATGTCTTGTAATTGTGTTCGTACAGTCCTTGGATTTGTTTTGGCAGGCAGACCCCCAAATATTTTATAGTGTCTATCCTAGCTTTAAATGGGATTTCTCTTTCTATCTCTTGATATTGGGCTTTGTTACTAAAACAGAAAAATGCAGAAGATTTGTGTGGGTTAATTTTGTAACCTGAAACTTTGCCAAAGTTGTTTATTATTTCAAGTAGTTTTTTGGTGATTCTCTGGAATTCTCTAAGTATATCATATCACCTGCAAAGAACGATAACTTAGTGTCTTCTTTGCCTATTCTAATTCCTTCAATTTCTGTTTCTTCTCTTATTGCTACAGCTAATATTTCTAGTACTAAATTGAATAATCCTGGTGATAATGAACATCTTTGTTTCACCCCTGACCTTATTGGAAATGCATCTAGCTTATCCCCATTGCATATAACGCTTGCTGAAGGTTTCAGATAGGTACTGTTTATTAATTTGTGGAATGTTCCATTTATTTCTATGCTCACCAGTGTTTTTAATACCAATGGATGTTGTATTTTGTCAAAAGCTTTTTCAGCAACTGTTGAGATAATCGTGGTTTCTCTTAGGTTTGTTGATATGATCAATAATGCTGACAGTTTTCTTAATATTGAACCAGCCCAGCATTCCTGGTATGAATCCTACCTGATCATAATGTATTATTCTTGTGATAAGTTGCTGTATTCTTTTTGCTTAAATCTTATTTAAAATTTCGGCATCTATATTTATTAGAGAAATTGGTCTGCGATTTTCTTTCTCTGTTTTGGTTCTTCCTGGTTTAGGTATCAAAACCATATATGTATCACAAAAAGAATTTGGGAGGACTTCTTCTTCCCCAATTTTCCCAAATAGTCTATATAGTATCAGAATTAACTGCTCTTTAAATGTTTTATAGAATTCATTTGTAAATCCATCCAGTCCTGGAGATTTTTTCCTAGGGAATTCATTGATGACTTGTTTAATTTCTTTTTCTGAGATGGGATAATTCAAGTATTCAACTTCTTCTTCTGTTAATCTGGGCAATTTATACTTTTTAAAATAATCATACATCTCATTTAGATTGTTGAATTTATGGGCATATCGTTGGGCAAAGTAATTTCCAATTAGTGTTTTAATTTCCTCTTCATTAGAGGTGAGTTCACTCCCTTCATTTTTGATATTGATAATTTGGTTTTCTTTTTTCTTTTTTTTGAATTAAGTTGATTAAAGTTTATCAATTTTATTGTTTTTTTCATAAAACCAAATATTGGTTTTATTTATTAGTTCAATAGTTTTCTTAATTTCAATTTTATTAATCTCTCCTTTGATTTTCAGTATTTCTAGTTTGGTATTTACTTGGGGATTTTCAGTTTGTTCTTTTTCTAACTTTTTCAGCTGCATGCCCAATTTATCGTTCTTCTCTTCCTCTATTTTATTTATGTAGACATTCAAAGATATAAAACTTCCTCTAAGAACTACTCTTGCAGTATCCCATAAGATTTGGTACGTTGTCTCATTATTATCATTCTCTTGAATGAAGTTGTTGATTGTTTCTATGTTGTTGTTTAACCCATTCCTTCTTTAGGATTAGATTATTTAGTTTCCAATTAATTTTTGGTTTATGTTTCCCTGGCCTTTTATTACATATAATTTTTACTGTCTTATTGTCTGAGAAGGATGCATTGACTATCACTACCTTTCTGCACTGGATTGTGAGGTTTTTATGCCCTAGTACATGGTCAAGTTTTGTCTATGTGCCATGCACCTCTGAGAAAAAGGTATGTTCCTTTCTATCCTCATCCAGTTTTCTCCAGAGAGCTATCATGTACACCTTATCCAGAGTTTTATTCACCTCTTTGACTTCTTTATTGTTTATTTTAAGGTTAGGTTTATCAAGTTTAAAGAGGGAGAGGTTTAGGTCCCCTACTAGTATAGTTTTGCTGTGTATTTCTTCCTGTAACTCCCTTAACTTCTCCTCTAAGAATTTGGATGCTATACTGCCTGGAGCCTATATGTTTAGTAATGATATTGCTTCGTTGTCTGTGGTGCCTTTTAGCAGAATGTAATTTCCTTCTTTATCTCTTTTGATTAGATCAATTTCTGTTTTGCTTTGTCTGAGATTAGGATGGCTACCCCTGCTTTTTTTACATCAGATAAAGCACAATATATTCTGCTCCAAACTTTTACTTTTACGCTGAGTGTATCCCCCCGTTTCATATGTTTTTCTTGTAAACAGCATATTGTTGGATTGTGGCTTTTAATCCATTCTGAAATCTGTCTCCGATTTATGGGAAAATTCATCTCATTCTCATTTACAGTTATGATTACTATCTGTGTCTTTTTTTCCAACCTCTTTCCCACCTTTTGTGCTTTTAGTTCTTCCTCCTCCCTTCTCCTCCACATTAGAGTTTTAATTTTTGACCCCCACCTCCTTTCCTTCTTTCAGTCTCTCTCCCTTTTACTGCCCTTTACCCTTACTACTTCTTCCCTCTATTTTAATCTCCCTTCCCTTTTCTTTTCACTTCCCCTCCTACTGCCCATAGAGCTAGTTAGGTTTATATACTTAATTAAGTTTGCTGTTCCTTCCTTGAACCAAATCAGATGAGAGTAGCCCTCAAACAATGCTCCTCTCCCTCCCCTCTTTCCCTCTACTGTAATATAATTTTGTGCCTCTTCCTGTGATGTAATTTATCATTTTCTGCATCCTCCTTTTCACATCTTCTATTACAATCCCTTCGCACTATTCAATCACATTTCTATCATCACATCATGTACTTTATACCCACTCCCTCTATCTATGTATATCCCTTTTATAATTCATAGTAAATGCACAATTCTCAAGAGTAACAAGTATCATCTTCCCTTTTAGGGATGTAAGCAGTTTACTCATATTAAGTAACACGTTTGTCTTTTCCCCTGTTTAGATTTTTATGCCTTTGTTGAGACCTATGCTTGAAGACTGAATTTTCTATTGAGTTCTGGCTTTTTTCTCAGGAATGTTTGTAAATTCCTTATTTCATTGAATGTCCATCTCCTTGCCTGAACTATTATGCTCAACTTTGCTGGGTAATTGATCCTTGATTGTAGTCTCAGCTCCTTTGCATTATGGAATATCATATTCCAATTCCTTCCATCAACAGATGCACAAAAAGCTTTCGACAAAGTACAACACCCATTCCTATTGAAAAAACAGGAGAGCATAAGAATAAATGGAACTTTCCATAAAGTAATAAACAGTATCTACATAAAACCATCAGGAAGCATCATATGCAATGGGAATAAGCTTGATGCATTTCCAATAATATCAGGGGTGAAACAAGCATGTCCGTTATCACCATTGTTTTTCAATACAGCACTAGGAATGTGAGATTTGGCAATGTGAAGAAAAAGAAATTGAAGGAATTAGAATAGGCAAGGAAGAAACTGAATTGTCACTCTCTGAAGATGATATGATGACATACTTAGAGAATCAAGTAAAAAACCCCTTGAAATAATAAACAACTTTGGCAAAGTTGCAGGTTAGAAAATAAACCCACATAAATCATCTGCATTTCTATATATTACTAACAAAGCCCAACAGCAAGAAATAAAAATCCCGTTTAAATCCATGGTAGACACTATAAAACATCTAGGAGTCTGCCTGCCAAAACAAACCCAGAGACTAAAGAAGCACAATTACAAAACCATGTTTGGGCAAATAAAGTCAGATCTAAGTAAGTGGAAAAACATCAGTTGCTCATGGGTAGGCCGAGGTAAGATAAAAAAAAAGAAATGCTGCCTTCATCAATTTACTTGTTCTGTGCCATACCAGTCAAACTACCAGAAAATTACTATCTATAGCTGAAAAAAAAGGATATCAAAATTCATCTGGAAGAACAAAGGGTTCAGAATATCAAGGGATTTAATGAAAAGAAATGCCAGGGAAGGTTGCCTACACCTATCAGATTTCAAATTGTATGATAAAGCAGCAATCATCAAAACCACTTGGGATTGCCTAAGAAACAGAGGGGTAGAAGAGTGGAATAAGTTAGGTACTCAAGACACAGTAGTTAATGAATACAGCAATCTACTGTTTGATAAACCCAACAACCCCAGCTTCTGGAATAAAGATTCACAGTCTGACAAAAATTGCTGGAAAAACTGAATAACATTATGTTGGAAACCGGGCATAGATGAATGTCTGACACAATACACAAGAATGAAGTCCAAATGGATATATGATCTCGGTATAAAGATTGATAATATAAACAAATTAGGGGAGGAAGGAATAGTGTATTCCTCATATTTATGAAGAATGGAGAAATTTTTGACCAAACAAGAAATAGAGAATATTGTGAAGGATAATTTTAATTACATTGAATTGAAAAGTTTTTGAACAAACTCAGTGCAACCAAGATTTGGGAGTAAGCCAAAAACTGGAAAAGAATTCTTACAAGTAGTGTCTGTGATAAAGGCCTCATTTATAAAATATATAGAGAACTGATTCAAATTTACAAGTGTACAAGTCATTACCCAACTGATAGTCAAAGGGTATGAACTGGCAGTTAAAGCTATCTACAATCGTATGAAAAAATGCTCTAAATCACTATTGATTAGAGCGATGCAAATCAAAACAACTCTGAGACACCACGTCACACCTATCAGACTGGCTAACATGACAAAACAGGAAGATGATAAATGTTGGAGAAGATGGGGGAGAGTTAGAACACCAATTCATTGCTGGTGGAGCTGGGAGCTGATCAAACCATTCTGGAGAGCAACTTGGAACTATGCCTAAAGGGCTACAAAAATGTGCATACCCTTTGACTTAGCAATATCACTTCCAGGACTGTATCTCAAAGAGATCATAAAAATGGGAGTGGGTCCGACATGTATAAAAATATTTATAGCAGCTCTCTTTGAAGTGACCAAAAATTGGAAATCAAGAGGATGCCCATCCATTGGGGAATGGTCGAACAAGTTGTAGTATATAAATGCAATGGAATGCTACAGTGCTATGAGAAAGGATGAACTAGAAGACTTCAGAGAGAGCTGGAAAGACGTATATGACCTGATACTGAGTGAAAGGAGCAGAACCAGGAGAATTTGTACACAGGAGCAACCACAGTGTGCGAGGATTTTTTCTGGTAGACAGTCCTTCATCGCAATGCAAGATCCTACAGAGTTTCCAGTGACTCTTGAGGCAAGATGCCTTTCACATCCAGAGAAAGAACTATGGAACTGGATTGCAGAATGAAGGAGACCATTGTCTTTTGTATTATGTTTTGTTTTGCATATGGTTTCTCCCACTCATTTTTAATTCTTCTATGCAGTATGACTAAGATAAAACTCTGTTTAATAGCAATGAATGTGAACATCCTATATAAGATTGTGCACTATATCAGGCAGGAGAGGGGAGGGAGGAAGGAAGGTTGGGGAGAGAAGGGAAAAACCTAAGATACCTGGAAGTGATTATGGAACACTGACAAGAAAAAAATAATTTAATAAAAAAAAATTACTGTCTTCTATGATGCAGACAGCTTCGAAAAGGCTAATGCCAAATCAACGGTATCTAGACTGTCAAATCTATGGGCATACAGTTGGGCAAAGTAATTTCTAATTATTGTTTTAATTTCCTCCCCATTGGAGGTTAGTTAACCCTTTTAATTTTTGATATTGGTAATTTGGTTCTCTTATTTCTTTTTTTTAAATCAAATTGACCAGAGGTTTATCAATTTTGTTGCGTTTTTCATAAAAGTAATTATTACTTTTGTTTATTAGTTCAATAGTTTTCTTAATTTCAATTTTATTAATGTCCCTTTTAGTTTTCAGTATTTCTAATTTGGTATTTACTTGGGCATTTTCAATTTGTTCTTTTTCTAGCTATTTCAGCTGCATGCCCAATTCATTGACCGCCTCTTTCTCTCTTTTATCCATGTAGGCCTTTAAGGATGTAAAACTTCCCCAAAGAACTACTTTTGCATTATCCCATAAGGTTTGGTAGGTTGTCTCATTATTGTCATTCTCTTGAATGAAGTTGTTGATTGTTTCTATGATTTTCTGTTTAACCCACTCTTCAGGAAAAGATTATAGTTTCAATTAATTTTTGGCCTATTTTTTCATATGGAAGTGATTGTATAACACTGAAAAATAAAATAAAATAATTTAATAAAAAATTGAAAAAAAAAACTAAAGCGGATGGACTGCAGATCACTTTCCAGTCACCGAGACATAGCCTTGAGAAAATCCGAAGCTTCACATTACAAGTTTGGTCACAGGAATATACCTTCTTTTAGGAAAGACAACTCAAAAAAATTATTGGCATTGAGGCTGGATTCACCAAAATGAGGGAGCACACACAGTAAATAAATCCTTGAAAGATTAAAAAAATAAATCAATGGTATCAATGTAAAATTCCCCACTATTCTAAACTCACTAAACTTGCCCCAACTTTTACTGCTTCGGAGGAGTTAAGGGGGTATACTGTGCAGGATGCTGAGACCAAGAACCAGCCCCTTGCTAGGTGCTAGCACCTATAAACTTATAGTGTGTGTGTGTGTGTGTGTGTGTGTGTGTGTGTGTGTATACATGCGTGTGTATGTATATGTATGTGTTTATATATGTATATATAGTATAAAGTAGTATATATATGTATACAACTGATTTATACATACTACAAACTAGTATACGTATATACTATATATAAGTATATATATACATATATATATATACTATAAACTATATGTGTATACTATAGATCTATAGTATATAACCCCCTGAATTTAATCCTGTTCCAATATTTTTGCACAGATTTTTAAACTGAACTTGACATAATTTGGATTTCTTCAAAAAAGCTTTTCCAATTTAGCCAGAAGATAACCCATAGGGGATTTCTTTTTTAAAAAAAAAAAATTTTTATTTATTTAACTTTTCACATTCATTTTCACAACACTTTGGGTTCCAAATTTTCTCCCCATTTCTCCCCTCCCCCCACCCCAAAACAACGGGCATTCTGATTGCCTCTATCACCAGTCTGCCCTCTCTTCTATCATCCCTCCCTTCCCTTGTCTCCATCTTCTCGTTTGTCCTGTAGGGCCAGATAACTTTCTATACCCCATTGCCTGTATTTCTTATTTCCTAGTAGCAAGAACGGTACTCGGCAGTTGTTCCTAAAACTTTGAGTTCCAACTTCTCTTCATCCCTCCCTCCCCACCCCTTCCCTTTGGGAAGGCAAGCAATTCAATATAGGCCATATCTGTGTAGTTTTGCAAATGACTTCCATAATAGTTGTGTTGTATAAGACTAACTACATTTCCCTCCATCCTATCCTGCCCGCCATTACTTCTGTTCTCTTTGGATCCTGTCCCTCCCCAAGAGTGTTGACTTCAAATTGCTCCCTCCTCCCCATGCTCTCCCTTCCATCATCCCCCCACACTGCTTATCCCCTTCTCCCCCACCTTCCTGTATTGTAAGATAGGTTTTCATACCAAAATGAGTGTGCATTTTATTCCTTCCTTTAGTCGAATGTGATGAGAGTAAACTTCGTGTTTTTCTCTCACCTTCCCTCTTTTCCCTTCCACTAAAAGGTCTTTTGCTTGCCTCTTTTATGAGAGATAATTTGCCCCATTCCATTTCTCCCTTTCTCCTTCCAATATATTTCTCTCTCACAGCTTAATTTCATTTTTTAAAGATATGATCCCATCCTCTTCAATTCACTCTGTGCTCTCTCTCTCTCTCTCTCTCTCTCTCTCTCTCTCTCTCTCTCTCTCTCTCTCTGTGTGTGTGTGTGTGTGTGTGTGTGTGTGTGTGTGTGTGTAATCCCACCCACTACCCAGACACTGAAAAGTTTTCAAGAGTTACAAATATTGTCTTTCCATGTAGGAATGTAAACAGTTCAACTTTAGTAAGTCCCTTATGACCTCTCTTTGCTGTTTACCTTTTCATGCTTCTCTTGATTCTTGTATTTGAAAGTCAAATTTTCTTTTCAGCTCTGGTCTTTTCATCAAGAATGCTTGAAAGTCCTTGATTTCGTTGAAAGACCATTTTTTCCCCTGAAGTATTATATTCAGTTTTGCTGAATAGGTGATTCTTGGTTTTAGTCCTAGTTCCTTTGACTTCTGGAATATAGTATTCCATGCCCTTCGATCCCTTAATGTAGAAGCTGCTAGATCTTGTGTTATCCTGATTGTATTTCCACAATACTTGAATTGTTTCTTTCTAGCTGCTTGCAATATTTTCTCCTTGGCCAGAGAACTCTGGAATTTGGCCACAGTGTTCCTAGGAGTTTCTCTTTTTCGATCTCTTTCAGGCAGTGATCTGTGGATTCCTTGAATACTTATTTTGCCCTCTGGTTCTAGAGGACAGTTTTCCTCGATAATTTCATGGAAGATAATGTCTAGGCTCTTTTTTTGATCATGGCTTTCAGGCAGTCCCATAATTTTTAAATTGCCTGTCCTGGATCTATTTTCCAGGTCAGCTGTTTTTCCAATGAGATATTTCACATTCTCTTCCATTTTTTCATTCTTTTGGTTTTGTTTTGTGATTTCTTGGTTTCTCTTAAAGTCATTAGCCTCCATCTGTTCCATTCTAATTTTGAAAAAACTATTTTCTTCAGTGAGCTTTTGAACCTCCTTTTCCATTTGGCTAATTCTGCTTTTGAAAGCATTCTTCTCCTCATTGGCTTTTTGAACCTCTTTTGCCAATTGAGTTAGCCTATTTTTCAAGGTGTTATTTTCTTCAGCATTTTTTTGGGGTCTCCTTTAGCAAGGTGTTGACCTGATTTTCGTGTTTTTCTTGCACCTCTTTCATTTCTCTTCCCAGTTTTTCCTCCACCTCTCCTGTTGGGGGTGTAAGCTCAGTTTTCACATGGACAGCCTCGGGCAGGTAAAAGTGAGGACTTCTAAACCTCAGAGTTCTCACAAGGCCCCCCAGGGAACAGCTGGGGATTGAGGCGTGAAACACGGGCTATCTCGTGCATTTCCACCTCTTCTCAGTGGGAAACTTGCTGGGGAGAGCATCCCACCCTTGAGATTGGCCCGGGGTCTGAGCACACCTCTTGTTGATTAGCTAGGGGCTGAAAGCACTCACGGTATTCACATGCAAACTATGCGGCGGGAGAGCTTAAGCAGGGACAGGAAAGCTTGAAGGTGCTCTTCGTGCTGAGGGGCCCTTGGAGGGAAGAGGGTCCCTCCCCTCTTCCGCTCCCATCCTCTTGCTGTATGATCCTTGCCCCTTGGGAGGAGGAGGATTCCTCTCTCCTGAGGAAGAATTCACCCTGCATATGGATACGTAACTAAGACCCTGAATAAAGCCTAACCCTTGTTTGACTCTGGAAAGTCTCTTCTCTCAATACGTTTATCCTGCTGATCACCAAAGACCTGCGAAAGGTAAGAAGGCTCGGGTAGCTCATCGGCCTGTAGGCCAAACACTCTCCAACTTGATTTTCAAAATCCTTTTTGAGCTCTTCCATGTCCTGAGCCCATTGAATATTTATTTTGGCTGTTTGGGATACAGAAGCCTTGACTTTTATGTCTTTCCCTGATGCTAAGCATTGTTCTTCCCCATCTGAAAGGATAGGAGGAGATATCTGTTCACCAAGAAAGTAATCTTCTAGGTCTTATTTTTTTTCCCCCTTTTCTGGGCATTTTCCCAGCTGGTTACTTGACTTCTGAGTTTCCTCTCCACACCCACCTGGCCTCCAGTTCCACCCAGCTAGCGCTTGGGGTCTGAGACTCAAATGCTGCTTCCCAGCCTCAGGGCTTTGGGCGGGGTCAGGGCTGCTATTCAGTGTGATATTAAGTTCAGGTGCTCAGGTGGGGGCAGGGCTGCCACTTGGGGCTTAGTTCCCTCAGGGGGTTTATGAGGAGACCTTCAACAATGGATCTGAGCTCCTGCCTGCTTTGGGAGCCCCTGTCCACTGCTGCCTCCGCTGCTGCCTCCTGAGGGGGCCTGAGTCATGGGGACACCCCGCTCCCCTCTCGGCCAGCCAAAAACACTCTCTCACTGACCTTTAACTCCTGTGGGTGGAGGGACCCACCCTGCCACTGGATATTCTGCCCCTGAAGACTGCTCGGATCTGCTCCCCTAGGTGCACCATGGCCAAGGCAGGGCTGGGCTCTGCTCTGGGTCCAGTGAGTGATGGACCTTTGATGTCAGTTTTTCAGGTCTCTCTGGAAGACAAATCTCCTCGACTCTGTTGTTCTGTGGCTTCTGCTGCTCCAGAATTTGTTGGGAGTTTTTCTTTACAGGTATTTTATGGGCTGTGGGTTTGGAGCTAGCATATATGTATCTTTCTACTGCGCCATCTTGAATCCTCCCCCCCGGGGATTTCTTTAGAAGGAATGGACTGATTAGATCTCATACTTTGGACTAAAAAGATTTTATTCAACCAGAAATATTTGAACTACAATCTGAGATAGTCAAAAGAAGAATATGGAACCACTTTTTTCTTTCAAATCAGAAACCAAGTCACTACAACCAATTTTCTGCACCCCTCAGGAGAAATTTTCATATGTCATTCCAAGCTTTGTTGGTGGTGGCAGAAACGACACTGTACCATAAATCATTAAGACAGTAAACACGGCAGTTAAGTGGTGCAGTTAGGAGGACCTGAGTTGAAATCCAGCCTCAGACACTTGATTCTTATTAACTGTGTGACCCTGGGCAAGTCACTTAACCCTCATTGCTGAGAGACTATGAGGAGAGGGAGAGGGAGAGGGAGAGGGAGAGGGGGAGAGGGAGAGGGAGAGGGAGAGGAGAGAGAGAGAGAGAGAGAGAGAGAGAGAGAGAGAGAGAGAGAGAGAGAGAGAGAGAAACAGAGACAGAGACAGAGACAGAGAGACAGAGAGAGACAGAGAGAGAGTTCCACTGATCATTGCTGGTCTGTCTTCAATATAACACTGAAATATATACCAGATATGAATTCTTACCAGCATCACTTAAATAGTAGCCAAAGCAGAGATCCGGACCCTACCACCATGGAATCAGAATCAGAACCACAACTAAACCCAACCAGAAAGGGGACTTCAGTGCAACGCACTGCGATACTTTATACCAGATAGATTAGACTATCTAACCAGCAGCCGGAGACAGGATCACTTAACCAGTGGTCATAATCACATTTCTGGACCCTACACAGATCAAACAAGAGAAAAGAGTTTCATAACATGCAGACATATACCTCGTTTATTTGCCTACAAAAATGAGGTTAAAAACGCACAAGGTATGGAGCTTAGGGATGGGGATGGGGAATGCCTTGTTCTGCCTGTTAAAACCCAGAATTTCTCAGTCCAGCCCTTACTTTAGACACAGCGCTATGTTCATCAGAATGTTTGGATTGTTACCAGATAAAGGCCACCAAAAGTTTCAACTACTCATCATTGAAATGAAAGAGATATAAAACAAAAAAAAAAAATGCAGAAAATATAAAAAAATTAAAAAGTACGTGGAAATCCAGGGAATACACATAGAAGACAAACTTACCTCCTTTTTCAGTGATTTTTTTTCTTTTTGGACAGCAGTCTTTATGGCCTGCCTGAGTTTTCCCCTCCAAAATTCACCAAGATATGAACTAGAGAAGTCTTAAAGTGGAAGGTCCAGGCTTTCCAACCTCACCATCGATTTCTACATGGTTGCCAAATTGGTTATGGGAGAAATAGCTTCTCTGTGACTATGCGTGACAGCTGCCAAATATATATTTGCCCCAACGCAGAAATCATGGAGGTAAAAACCTAGGTTCTATTATTACATCAACCATAGGTATGGACTTCAGAGAGAACAACAAACCTGAAGGACCATCAGGATTCTAGCGAGTCCTTTATTGGCAAAGGCATTGCAGGAAAAGTAAAAGGAAATAAAAAAAATACAAAAGTCCCATCACAAAGATGATGGAGTCAGTGTTCTAGTAGAAGGTGATTTCACCACCTGGAGAATGCTCAGAAAATCTTAAAGCAAAGAGAGAAATGCTTTGTAGTTTACAGCCTTTAGTCCTTATCAGGTGAAAATGGAGTCCTAGAAGGATGATTTATCTTCCCACTGTATTTCTTGTGTGAATAATTCAATAGAATTTATTTGTTTAGGTAAATTAGAATTAAAATCACTTAAAAGGAAATTTAAATGAACCATGAAATTTGAAATGTAAACGTTTGCAATTAATTGGCAACAGACTGACAGAGAAATAATCAGATTGACTAACAGGGTAAAAAAGGAAGATGATAAATGTCGCAGAAGATGTGGGAGAGCTGTGACACTAACTCATTGTTGGTGGAGCTGTGAGTTGATCCAGCTATTCTGGAGAGCAGATTGGAACTATGCACAAAGGGCTACAACAATGTGCCTACCCTTTGACCCAGCAATATCGTTTCTAAGACTGTATCCCAAACAGATCACAAAAATGGGAAAGGGTCACACCTGTACAAAAATATTTATAAAAGCTCTCTTTGTGGTGGCCAAGAACAGGAAATAGATGGGCTGACCATCAATTGGGGAATGGCTGAACAAGTATGAATGTAATGGAATACTATTGTGCTATAAGAAATGATGAACAGGAAGACTTCAGAAAGGGCTGGAAGGATCTATTTGACCTGATGCTGAGTGAAAGGAGCAGAACCAGGAGAATTTGTACACAGCAACAACCACAGTGTGGGACGAATTTTTCTCATAGACTTAGCCCTTCACAGCAATGCAAAGACCTACAAAATTCCCAATGGACTCTTGAGGCAAAATGCCTTCCACATCCAGAGAAAGAACTATGGAATTGGATGGCAGTATGAAGCATAACATTTTCTCTTGTGTTTTGTTTGGTTTTTAAGGTTTCTCCCACTAATTTTAATTCTTCTATGCAACGTGGACTAAGATGAAAATGTATTTAATAAGAATGTATGTGAAGAGCCCTTTATAAAGTTTCACGCCATGTACGGGAGGGAGGGGGGATGGGAAGTGGAACATGGGAGAGGGAGGGGGAAATATCAAAAATATATGGAAGTGATTGGAGAAAACTGAAAACAAATTAATTAATTAATTAATTAATTAAAAAAGAAAAAAGGACAGAAATGCTGTGAATTTGAAAATGATGCCTGGAGAGTGATGTTATTTTATCTTTAGAAAATTGCCTTCTCTTTTAAGCTGGATGTTTCTAGATTGTGAATTAAGCTGATAGAAAATGTGGTCACAATGTTGTAAAATTGTTAAGTATTTGATAGGCACATTTTGCTTTAAAATGCACTGTATTGTCAACTTGGAGGCAGCTTCATGGTTTAGTATATAGAGTGTTGGACTTGCAGTCAGGAAGACCTAAGTTCAAATTTGGCCTCAGATACTTACTAGCTGTGTGATTCTGGGCAAGTGACTTCACCTCTGTTTGTCTTAATCCACTGGAGATGGAAATGTCAAATCACTCCAGTATCTTTGCCAAGAAAACCCCTTGGACAATATTGGTGTGCTATGATCCACAGGGTCAAGAAAACGCAAGTCAATGAGTGAACAACGACAAATAATAATAAAAACTTACTCTGTGGGAAGATACCTTTTAAACTGTCCTTATCTGTGAAATTCTTTGGGAATTTAGCTTCTATTGCTAACAGTGTGCCGTGAAGTTCTAAAGTAATGAAGTGGCCTAATGAAAACCTAGAGCCTCTCACAGTAAAAATGAGGGGGTTAACAAGTTTGTTTTAGAAGAGGGAATTTTTATCTGATGAATTATTTGGCTGTCGATGATAGAAATTTTAAAATTAAACCTGGAATAGTATGTCTTGAAGCCTTCCATATATTCAATCCCTTCAAGCCAATTTTGTCTCAACAAACGTCAGATTTAAATATTTTATATTTGCCTTAAGGGCTAATAAGAGGATCTCTTCAGTCCTGGATATCTGTTAGCATGAAAGCTGATAGAGGTCAGAGTATTTCCAGGTTTTTGAGTGAACTCTCAATGTGTTCACTGCCTGTGTGTAATTACAGAATGAGACTATTATCTTAATTACTAATGACTCATTTCTTCTTCAGGATGAATTTAAACTGGAAAGGATGAACAAGATAAGGCCTTGTACGTCTTTATTGTAAATGTTATGGCAACATTATGAGAAAAATTACGATGATGACTATATCTTGCTCTAAGCTGTGACAAATCAAACTTGCTCTTTGAGGTGAAAATCTCTTGGGATTATATTTTGTTATATTATTCTGAGTTTTGATTTCAGGTATGTCTGAATTATCATTAATTAAATCAATAATTCATGAGAAAATACATGGCTACCTCAAAGGAAGTTAGATCAGACAAATGCTACAGCTGGATATCTGTGCCTGGGAAGGTGGAGGGCATAACCTTGCATAGGCAAAGGTAGTATCTTCTTGTCTCAGTTTTCCCATTGTACTGTTTCCTTTTTTAACAGGAAATTTTCTCCCCTGGCTAATGCTGAGTGTGGACCCGATAGAACATTTCTAAAATATTGAACTTTGCTTCACGATAGGCTGTTCCAAACTAAAGGTTAACTCGATTCTTATCAGGAGCTAAATAATGTTTAAAAGAAGCTTTACCTTGTTATTCTTTTGAGAGGTTGATCTGTGCCCAAGAAGGACGGTCTTGGGTTTGTTTTAAAAATATCCCTCTTCCCTTTCATAAGAAATGTCTATAACCACAGCAGAAAAACTGTAAAAGTGTTTTTTTTTTTAATTTGGCGAATTTTTTTTTGAAAATAATTGTCAAACATCTCTGATTCTTCTATGTGATCTTTCTGCAGGCACTTCAACATGCTAGACCTCACTTCCCATTCCTTTGAAAGCAGGTGCTAGGAATCCATTATCCGAGGAGGCAATGTCAACCTCAGCTGATCTCACACCAATCCTCTGGACTTATAAGCCTCAGTTTTCCCTTTCAGGGACAGCAGGAAGTCAGATACCATGATCTGAGATGCACCTACAATGCCTTTTTCTGTGTGGTCTCACCATAGCCACTTCAGCAATCTAGGTCTCATGTTTCCTTTTCAGCAACATCAGGAGTTGGACTCCATGATCTGAGATGTCCCTCACTGCCAGTCTCTCGGCGAAGTCCCATCAGGAACCTCAGCTGTCTGAGCCTCACTTTCCCTTTCTGTGAAATCAGCCATCTTGGTCTAAATTATTTGAAAGGGGCCTGTCAGAATTAAGGTGAAGTCCTAACAGTCACTAAAGCTTTCTGAGACATCAGTTTCCCTTTCAGTGAAAAATCTCAGTCAAAGCAGTGACCCGAGTGTAACCTCCCAGACTATGTGGTATCTCACACGAGGAAAGTCAGGGTTTGGATGAAGGGGTTGAAACCTCTGCTGTTAATCAAAGGGAACTTGAGTTCTGGATAGCTGACCTGACTGGTGTGAAGTCACTCACTGTGGGAAAATCCCCCTCAGTTTATGAATTTTATGCCTGTCAGGGAAATGAAAGGGAAACTGAGGCCTAGCGAGCTGAAGTGACTGGTTTGGGATAAGGCATAGCCTAGCAGACTCCTCTGAGATAACAGAGACCTCAGCCCTGTTTCAATGAAATCAAAATTAGACCTAGCAAGCTGATGTGACTGGTGGTACGATCACCCAAAGGCTGCCAAGGCCCATTCAGCTCATACAATTTAACCCCTTGCTGTTACTGAAAGGCAAACTGAGGCCTATAAAGTTGAAGTGCCTGGTGTGAGACACCACAAAGGGGTGGGAGGGAGGACTAGGTTCATATACTTTTACCCAGGCTTTTCACTGAAAGGAAAAGTGAGGCCCAGAAAGCTGATGTTCCTGACTGGAGATCACCCAGAATTTTTCAGTGAGGGTCGTCTCAGAACTTTGATTCCTACCCCCTCAGGTTACTGAAAGAGAACAGAGGTTTAGGAAACTGGTGTGGTTGTTGTGAGAGTACCCAGATGGTGGCAGTAATGGCATCTCAGATCATGGAGTCTGAAGTCCTGATGTTCCTGAAAGGGAAACTGAGGCAAAGTGTTTCCTGTGAGATTAACCTGAGGCTGGCACTGCATCCTAAGATAATTGGTTGTTTCTTTTAATCCTTGCTTATATCCCCAGAACTTAGTACAGGGCCTGGTCACTCCTGATAGCTGCCAGGGAGCTGACTGCCTGCCTGTGCTGGGTGGTGGTAGAAGACACCAAAACAAAACCATCCCCCACCTTCTGGGGGGAAAGCTCATGTCCTGAAGGTTAACACAGACTACATGAAATACAAACCCATAGATGTTAGGAAAGGGGTAGGTGGGGGACGCAGAAGAGGACTAACCACCTGGGGAAACTAGAATGGCCTCTTGGAGAATTTGGACCTTTAGCTAAACCTTAACAAGAACATGGATCCCAAGGGGTGCAGGTTAGAGGGGAAAGCATTCCAGGTACGGGGCACAGCCTCCACTTTGGCCTTCTCTGCCCTGCCTTCCTTCCCCAAGAAGCTCCTCATGAACCCATCTCCATGCTCTGCAAGCCTGAATCTGTCTGGCATTCGCATCTGCTCAGCACCCTCTTCTCCAGCGCCTCTGTTTAAAGATGGGGCCCAGAACTGTCTTTCCAAACATTTCCCACCAGCTCCCCTGCCTTGAGCCTTTCACTGGCCTTTCAGTCAGTCCTCCTAGCTCTCCCTCTTTAGCTGCCTTTTGGATTTTGCTTCCTCTACTGGAGTGTGCACTTCTACACAGTAGGGACTGGCTCCACTCTTACTTGGATTTTTTCCCCAGACCCTGGGCCAGTACCTGGCATATAGCAGGTGCCTAACAAATGCTTCTTGACTGACTGACCACCGTATACAAGTAGCACTCTTCTTGCCCAAGAAGACACGCTGGCTCCTTCTCAAAGCTGGGATGAACCGGAAAGTCTTTCCTTTGGATTTGAGTTCCTTCACAAATTGGCTCCCCCCTATTTCTATGGACAAATTTCACATCGTTTGGCCCCACTCTCCTTTGGAGACAAAGGAGTCTAAGTTCTGTTCCCTGTCTCCTGTTTGACTCCAAGCCTTTACAAGACTGTTGGGTACGAGAGGGGTGAGGATGGTTTTGTTCTGCTCTCTTCTATCACCAACCAACACAGTCAGTCAGCTCACTGGCAGCTATGAGGTGTTACCAGGCTCCTTGCTAAGCTCTGGGGATACAAGGAAGGCCCAAAATAAAGAACCCAAGCCCCCAAAGTCCCTGCCCTCAAAGAGCTCCCAGCCTCATGGTGGGGAAGGACAGAGAAGGAAGGTGACACACAGTGTGCCAACCACCTTGTCCCAAGGAGACAGATCCAGAACAAAGGGGGGCTGCTCTCAAGGGGAAAGCTGCAAGGCGCCAAAGGATATCTGTGCTGCTCTGAGTTCACCCGTTATCTCAAAGGTGCCAGAGACCCTTCCTCTCCCCCAGGGTCTTCCAAGTCTCAGCTTCTGCAATAAGACTCCTGCCTCCTAAGTACGCCTTCTTTCCATTTATCGTCTCCTCCTTATTCTGCCAAAATCATCTCTGTCCTGGGTTGCTTCTATGTCACCTCCTCTCCCTCCACCAGTTTAAGCTTAAGGCCCTTGAGGTCAGGAACTGCCTTTGGCCCTTCTCTGGATCCCCAGTGCTTAGTAAGGTGCCTGGAGCAAAGAAGGCATTTGCTAAGTGGTGACTGCCAGCCTGTGCCAATCTGCTGGCTGTTGCGTCTGCCCAGTGCGCTACAAAATAAACTGAACATCAGGTTTCCTCTCCAAGATGGGTATCCTTAGGGAGCTGCACGGGTTGGGAGTGGTTGAAGTCAGAGGGGGCATTTCTTTTCCTCAGGGATCAAAGGGCCCAGGGCTTGTCCCACAGGTCACCTCCGAGGGAAGGAACAGCTGTTGAGAACACAGGGTCAGTTTTTCTTTTCAAATAGTGGACACATGGCAGCCCCCAGCAACAGGGGCTCTCCAGGAGCTCTTCCAGGGATCCCGGTGAAGGGTTTCCTCTTCAGCATCCACCTCCTCATCCCAGACAACTTTGGGTGGACAGAGGCCACTTCTAGATGCGGCCCCTTCTGGAGAGTGACTCCTTACCTGAAGCAGCCGATCCTTGTCCACACTCCATCAAATGTCACTCCATTGCCATTGCCTCCACTTCTCCTCCCATCTCTCCCTTTCCCCGCCTCTGCAGCCTGCCTTTTGACCCATCACTCAACACAGAGGGCCCCCTGCAGGGTTCCCGGGCACCTATTCCTTGCCAGCCGCTGCCAGCCTTTTCTCCAGCTTCATCCTTACAGCACTGGCATCTGCCGGGCCCGGTCGGCCCTGGGTGACTCTCCTCTGGGCTTTCCTGACACTAGGCTCTCTTGGTCCTCAGTCCTTGTCCTGCTTCTCCTTCTCCATCTCCTCTGGTGGCTCATCATCCCCATCGCCTCACATCCCCCAGTCCTGGGCTCTCAGTTCTCTTCACATTCTACTTATTATGCACATATATAACTGTATTATATATAATATACTACAAATGCTCTATATTCTATACACATGTAATTCACTTAATATAATTTCCAAGGCCTGGTACTCTTGGCACTTCCAAAGAAAAGAGGTTATTGTCCATAAATTCATATATTTCCATTTTTGAAAGACATGCCATGACGATTTCCAGTTCCATATCATCTTTTCCTCTGCTTCCTTATAGAGCTATACACCCTCTCAATGCCCTACCTCTTTCCTTTTTCAGAGACTTAGCAGGTAGGAGCTGGCCCAAGTAGTCAGTCAATATAGAAGCACACTTAGAAAAGTGGACAATTTGAATTCACACCTGTTACCACTAGGTTCGCTTAGAGTGGCCTGGGCTAAGTGTTCTAAGTTGGTTTTAGAATTTCTTACTCTAAGATTACAGACAGGTTTCTTTTCTTGAGGGGTGGCACTGGCTAGGGGTGGCCAGTGTCCCCAAGAGAAACCTTTGACAGCTTTCAGAGAGGAGGGAAATGAAACAATTCTCAGTCTGAACACCAGAAGGAAGGATTTATTTAATATCTTTTGTAATAGTCACAGATCAGGGTAACCAATATCCATATCCATATCCATTTACCATATCCAACATTTATGCAGTATTAGATTTACTAAGGGCTTTCCAGGGATTATGCTGAAAGGTGGGGTGGCCAGGATTCTCCAGATCTGTATCTGACCTTGCTCTGTAGACTAAAGCTAATTAAAGACTGATTTCTAAAAATCTTTTCCTTTGCCATTTCTAGTTCTTCCATGAGGTCCCAACAATGCACAATAAGCATGGGGGTAGAGCCTGAAATCTTAAAATATTACCGCCTTAACACAGTTACTAATCGGCTACTGATTTTCTCCACATATTTACGTCAGTCTTTTGACAATTACATCCAGATCCCAAAGAGATGAAAGAAGAGTACAGTTCCTAACAGTATTTCCAATACAACGAATTATCAAATTGATGTCAGGCACTTTTCTTTAACCCACTGCAAATCAGATAACTGAGGTAACTTGGCCTATCAGTAAACTTCCTGACCCATACAGCATGAAAGCAATAATAGTAAACAATAATAGTAATAACACTAAATAAAATAGTAATAATAGTAAACAATAATAAACACTGAAAATGAGAGTAGAATAAATTCAATGGCACTTGGGGGTGGGGGGAGATCTCTTGGTGGTCAGGCCTTGGGAGTATGGTACAGGTCAGTGTTGGAGTAGAGTTTCCTTCTGAGTGTTCAGGGTTGTGCATCATCTTGAAACATCCTCAGGGAAAAGGATGAGGAGGAGGAGGAAAATGGTGCCAGTCATGGTGGGAATGGTCAAGGCGTGTCTGTGAGGGGAGAAGAGAGAAGAGGAGTTACATGTTGGGAGTTCAGTGCTGAGGATAGCCATCAAGGTCGTGGCCAAGGTCATTCTCTGGGAGGAGGGGGGAAGGAGGAGGGAGAGGAAGAGGAGGAGGGAGAGGGAACAGGGGGAGAAGGAATGGCATGGGAAGGAGGATGGGGAGGGTCTCTCTTAGGGTCAGGCCTGGGAGAATGGTCAAGGCTGAGGTTAGAGAGAACTTACCTTTGGGGAGTTCAAAACAATGGATAATCACCTTCAAAGAAATCCTCAAACTCATGATCTGGGAGGAGGAGCGGGGGGAGGGAGAAGGATGAGGAGGACGAGGAGGAGGAGGAGGAGGAGGCTCTCTGTGGCTTCATTCATACTGAGAGTAGTTGAGTTGGGTCCCTGAGAGGGCAAGAGAGGAGAGGAGTTACATCCGGGGAGTTCAGGGCTGCGGATAGTGATAAAGGTCGTGGCCAAGGTCAATCTCTGGGAGAACGGGGGAGGGGGGGCAAAGAAGAGGGGGAGGGAAAGGGAAGAGGAGAAAGAGGAGGAAGGAGGAAGAGGGAGGGGGAGGGGGAGGGAGGAGAGGGAGAAAGGGAGGAGGAGGGACAAGGGGAGGGACAGGAGTACAGGGGAAAGAGGAGGTGGAAGGGAAAGGGGAGGGGGGACTCAGGAGAAGGGAGAGGGGGAGGAGGAAGGGAGATGGGGAGGGAGGGGGAGGACGGGAGGGAGGGGAGAACGAGGAGGCAGGAGAGGGGGAGAAGAGAGAAAAGGGGAGGGGAAAAGGGAGGGGGACAGAGATGGGAAGGAGGAGGGAGAGGAGGAGGAGGAGGGCGAGCAGGAGGAGCAGGGGGGAGGGAGGGGAGGACGGAGAGGGGGAGGGACCGAGGGAGGGATGGACAGATGTACGGAGGGGAAAATGGAGGGTCAGACTGAGGGATGAATGAAGGGCCCAAGGCACGTGTGGATGCAGAGATGGACAGAGGGACCAAAGAAAGTACGGAGGGAGGGAGGGCCGGGGTGACAGACGGAGGGAGGGCCAGAGGCTTCCTGCTGGAAGAAGGAATCAGGGGACAAGGCCCGGGCCTCCCCCGCCGCCCCAAACCCCCACAAGCGCGGGGCCCCACGACCCCCTCCCGCCCCCTCACCCGCCCAGGGGCCTCCCAGATGACGGCAGTGCCTGCTGTGAGCACGACGAGCCGAGCGTCGCGCTGTTGGGCGGATGCGCTTCTGCGGACTTCCGGCCTCGTGCTGGGGCGGGACAGGAAAGTGCAGGGGGAGGGGAAGCACGTGCTGGTCTGGTCGCCTCACCACCAGGGGCTCCTCCGCGAGGGCGGCTTCCAGCCTCAGCACTCAGGGGAAGGCGAGGAGGTCCTCCGCATCCCTTCCCCTCCATCGCCCCCTGCAGGACGACAGAGGATTCGCACCCTAGAGCCACGAGAGCCCTCCCTTCCCCCGCCCCCACACCGCAAAAAAACCCCCCAGAACAAAAAGCAGATAGGGAAGGGAAGGGGCCAGGGGCTCCTAACGACTGCCCCCACCTGCTGAACTGCAAAGAAGACCAGGCTGCGCCTTCCATGGCGCTGACCAAGCTTGGCCCTGGAGCCAGCCCAGCCCCTGCAGTGCCAGTCAGGGTAGAGGTCAGACCGCGCTTCGAGAGCTCACAAGTGGGCTGAGGGAGGAGGAGCGTGGACGTGGTGCCGAGGCGTGGGGGCCGTGGAGGGTCGACCTCGGGCTTCTTACCGAGCTAAGGGAGGCTTAAGGCTCTGCGGTACATTTCTGCACCCCGGGCTACATTTCCGTGGCTTCCGACAGGACCCGCCTCAGCTGGCACGCCACAAGGACGTCCTGGCACCACGGGGGCAGAGTCGCCCAGTGGACGAGAACACACGTGGGACTGGGGGGACAGCCAGCCTCACACTCAGGGAGTGGTCTTCCCAGGGGCCACGAGGGAGTGAGGAGAGGGCGGGACCAGGGGCTGACAGGCAGGGGGGCCCTCAGCGGTTTCTAAGAGGCGGCAGAAAGCCTTGGAAGACTCTGGTCAGGTGCCTCCTCCTCCCTGGAGCCCTCCCTGATTCCACCCCACCCCACCCCACAGCTGAGCTGCAGGGTCTGCCTCCTCCATGTGTCCTCAAGCCTTAGTCTGGCTCTACCTGGAGCCCCTGCTGCAACCCACCCACCCAGAATCTTCTCCCATGTCTGATGTCCTGTCCTCTCCTGTCTTGCCCTCTCCCGTCCTCTCCTCTCCTGTCCTTTCCTCTCCTCACCTTAAACCTTAAACCTACTGTACTCTGAAGCCCACAATAAATGCATGAAATAATCACAAACGAATAAATAATGATCAATAAAACCCCTTAATAAAAGGATTTGTTCTGTAAAAGTTGGACTTGGTCTAAAGGCTCCACCTGCATACTTTTATTAAGGGAATTTGTTCTGTGAAGTTTGGATTCAGTCAAACAGCCACACATGAGGACCTAGAGGACCATTCATGGCCTCAAGGCCACAAGTTCCCCACCCCTGGTAAGGGGTGGCCCCAGATCTTTCACAGGGTGGGAGGCTAGTAACAATTTGGAGACAGTGATGTTCCCACCCCAGTTCAGGAGAGTAGGGATTAGAAGCAGGAGGGATTGGGATGAAGTCTTCTCCGAACACAGGCTGGATTTCATGCCTTGAAGGTGTAAGAGCAAACAAAGTAGGATCTTTGCTGTTTTCTGGATTGGATGTTAGCCAATCAGACATGTAAGTGGGCTCTAACCAATCAGATACGAGCATGTCTGTTGTAACCAGTCGGATGCTGAGTAGAACTGTATATAAAGAGAGCCAGTGTTGAGAAAACAGACATTGAAGAGAGCCGGCAGTGAACGGGCGAGCCAGTGTTGAGAAGAGTTCTGAGTGAGGAGCAGAACACCTCTGAGAGGAGAGCAGACCTCTGAGAGTGGAGAGGAGCAGAGAGGAGAGGAAGCTCTGATGGCAGAGACTTGCTGAAGCAGACTCCAAGCTTTGAAAGTGAATAGAGCTGTAGGGTAGAAACCTGCCCATGGGAAGAAGGCTTAATTTAAGCCCCTTTTGAGAGCGGTTCAAGTGAGGTGAGCTGTTAACACAGCACCTCACCCTCTCTCTTCACTCTCCTATCTCTCTCCTCTCTGTCTCTGTGTTTCTGATTCTGTCTCTCCCCCCTCTCTCTGTCTCTTTCTCTGCATCTCTCTGCATCTCTGTCTGTCCCTCTCTGTCTATCTCTTTCTGTGTCTGCACCTTCCTGCTCTCTATCTCTCTCTGTATCTGTGTCTCTCTGTGTCTCTGTCTCCATCTATATCTGTTTCTGTCTCTCTCCCCCTCCCTCCTCTCTATCTCTGTCTCCCCCCCCCCCTCCCCCACTTCTCTGCCTCTTTCTCTGTCTCTCTCTGCTTGTCTATCTTTGTCCTCTTGGATTGTCTCTGTTTCTGATTCTCTCTCCCCTCGCCTCTCTGTCTCTTTCTCTGCCTGTTTCTGTATCTTTCTGCTCCTGTCTCTCTCTCTCCTGCCCCCTCCCTCTTCCTTAAAACTACTGCTTAGGACCAGGTGACCTCCATTTAGGAAGTCCCCAGTGGGGAAAGCTAGAGGGTCTACTGAGCCAAGAAGGGATATCAGTCATCCTCCCCATTCACAATCCCCACCTCCCCAAATCAGAAACTTCTCATGCCTGAACTTGGGTGTGTGCCCCTCCCTCAAAATAGTTGTTCTGCGCGTTTGTAGCTGAAGATTGTGTTCTCAGTAGGAGAAGGGTTCATCCTCCAGGATTTGAGATTCCCCTGATTTCTCCTGGGTGATCTCTCTCTAGGCACTTCAACATGCTAGACCTCATTTTCCATTCCTTTGAAAGCAGGGGCTAGGACTCCGTGATCTGAGGTGGCAGTAAGAGCCTCAGGCTGATCACACAACAATCTTTTAGATTTCTAGGCCTTAATTTCCCTTTCTGTAATAGCAGGGGTTTGGAATCCATTATCAGAGATGCTGCTCACTGCCACCCTCTGGGTGATCTCATAACAAGCACTTCAGGTATGCAGGCCTCTGTTTCCCTTTCACCAACAACAGGGAATTGGTCTCCATGATCTGAGATGCCCCTGGTTTCTCCTCATACCCCTTATCATACCCTTCATTGTCACCCTCTGGGTGATCTCATAACAAGCACTTCAGGTATGCAGGCCTCTGTTTCCCTTTCACCAACAACAGGGAACTGGTCTCCAAGATCTGAGATGCCCCTGGTTTCTCCTCTGTGATTTCTCTCTTCTCACTTTAACATGGTAGACGCTTAGTTTCGACTTTTTGAAAGGAGATGCTAGGACTCTATTTCCTGAGGAGACACTGCCACCCTAGGGCTGATCTCACAGCAATCCTTCGAATTTCTAGGCCCCTGTTTCTCTGTCAATAAAAGCAGGTCAGACCCCATGATCTGAGATGCCCCTCACTGCCACTCTCTGGGTGATCTCCCAACAACCAATTCAGAGTCCTGGTCCTCTGTTTCCATTTCTGTAACAGCAGTTTCGGGCTCCATTATCTGAGATGCCTCCCACTGCCAAACTCTGGGTGATCTCCCATCAGGAACCTCAGCTGTCTGGGCCTCACTTTCCCCTCCAGTGAAATCAGCATCTTAGTCAGAAATATCTGAGAAGGGCCTACCAGCTTTAGGGTGAAGTCCTAATAGTCATTAAAGCTTTCTAGTCCCCAATTTCCCTCTCAGTGAAAAGCCTTCGTAAAAGTCTATGACCAGAGTGTGCCCTCCCAGCCTATGTGGTATCTCACACCACGAAAGTCAAGTTTCTCAGCCTCACTTTCCCTTTCAGTAACAGCAATGGGTTAAATTATAGGAGCCGAAAGTTCTCTGGAAGCCTTTGGGTGATCTCATGCCAGTCACTTCAGCTCTTGAGCCCTTTCAGTGAAAGTAGGCCTGAGGACTCCATGATCTCAGAGGAGTCTGCAAGCTTATGCCCAATCCCAAACCAGTTACTTCAGCTTCCTGGGCCTCAGTATCCATTTCAATCCCTTGAAAGTCATAACACATGTGAACTGAGGGGCCTCTCCCAGCCTGTGGGTGATCTCACACCAACACTTTGGATTTATAAGCTTCAATTTCCCTTTCCGTAACATAGGGTGTCAGACTCCATGATCTGAGATGTCCCTCACTGCCAAAGGCTAGGTGATCTTACAACAATCACTGCAGCTACCTGGCCCTCTATTTCCCTTTCAGTAGCACAAGGGGTTGGACTTCATGGTCTTAGATGTCCCTCCCTGCTAACCTTGGAGTGATTTCCTATCAGGAACCTCTGCTTTCTGGGCCTCACTTGTCCTTTCAGTGAAATCAGTATCTAGGTCTTCATCATCTGAGATGGTCCTGCCGGCTTTAGGGTGGAGTCATAACCATCACTAAGCTTTCGTGTCCTCAGTTTCCCTCTCAGTGAAAAGCCTCAGGAATAGTATATGACCCAAGTCCTCCCTCCCAGCCTATGTGGTATCTCACACCAGGAAATTCAACTTCCTAGGTCTCAGGTTCCTTTTCAGTAACAGCAATGGATTAAGTTATATGACCTGAATGGGCCCTGGCAGCTTTTGGGTCACCTCAGTCCTGTCACTTCACTTTCCTTGGCCTCAGTTTCCCTTTCAGTAAAAGCAGATGGTAGGACTCCATCCTCTAAGAAGACCCTGCCAGCCTAAGGCTGATCGTTCTCCAGTTACTTCAACTTTGTAACCCTCAGTTTTCCCTTCAATACCTTGGCTCACTTAAAGTATGTGAACTGAGGGGGCTCTGACAGCCTTTGAGTGATCTAAAGAAGGATCTTATCCTAGTCAATTCACCTTCCTTGGCCTTAAGTTTTCTTTTCAGTAGCAACAGGGGGTTGGACTTCACGGACTGAGATGCCCCTCATTGCCACTCTTTGGGGGATATCATGCCATTCACCTGAGCATTTTAGACCTTAGTTTCCCTTTCAGTAATACCAAGAAGTTGAATAACAAGCTCAATGTGCTCTGTCAGCCTTTGGCTGATTTCACATCAGTCACTCCAGATTACTCCCTTTCAGTATTTTTGCAAGCTTAAAGTATTTATACAGAGCTGCTTTGCCATCTTATGGTTGATCTCACACCAGTCAAGTCTGCTATCCAGGAATCAGGGTCCCCTTCTTTTACAGCAGAGGGTTGGTCCCCTTGGTCTGGGAGGAGCCAGCCATTTTGGGGATGATCTGAAAAGAGTCACTTCAGTCCTCTCAGCCTCAGTTTCCCTTTCTGTGACAGCATCAGGTTGATCACTGTGATTTCACAGGCTTCTGCCAAGCTACGGGTGATCTTACAACAACCACTTCAGCTACCTGGGCCTCTCTTTCCCTTTCAGTAATACAGGGGGTTAGACTCCATGGTCTTAGATGTCCCTCACTGCCAACCTCTGGGTGATCCCTTATCAGGAATTTCAGCTTTCTGGGCCTCACTTTCCCTTTCAGTGAAATCAGCATCTAGGTCTAAATTATCTGGGAGGGGCCTGCCAGCTTTAAGGTGAAGTCATAATAATCACTAACGCTTTCTGGTCTTCAGTTTCATCTTCAGATTCTCAGAACATCAGAAGGAGCCAGACAAACTTCACATCCCAAAGAAGCTTGCCAAGCCCAACCCACACCTTTGAGAATGAGGCCCTGAGGTGGGAGGGCACCTGTCCAAGGTTGCTCAGCTGGATAGCCTCTGTGTCTCTAGAATTCCCAGATGAAATAAAAAATCTCTCCCTTCCCCTCCTCTACCCTAGAAGGGGTGCTTGGATTTTATACTGACCTAACGGCATGGTTTCATTCATCATGTTTGGAATGTATAGTGAGAAAACTCTTGCCACTGAGGCAGATGATCTCTGTGTAGGGAGGCCAAGTAGTGAGGCCTCAAGATTAGGCCTCTGGACAAGGTCAGTGTAGTTTCCTCTGCCTCACAGTTCCTATTTTCTGGGCTGAGGATAGACGACTTCTAAGGTCCCTAATCCCATGTATTTTTCCTGAAAAAGCCCAATCCTACCCCTTTCCTCTTGGGCCCAGAACAATGGTAAAGTGAGAGGGGGTACACATGGAAGGGGTCTCAGGACTGATGCTGACCACTGGCAGTGAAAAATTTCAAAGATTCCTGGGTCCTAATCAAGCTATGGCCAATTCTTCCCTTGTTCCTCCTAGCTGTTGGGGTCACCAGGACACTTACTGATGAAGGTAACCACCTTCCACTGGGGGTGGGAATAGGAGGCTGCTATTGCTGGTTCTGATATCAGTTTTCTTACTAGGACCTCTGGGCCCGAGGCCTCCAAGGCAAGTCTGAGTGGCTGGAACTGAGACCCCCTGAAACACACTATACTCCAACCCTCCCTTCCCAGAAGGAAATAATCACACTTTCCTCTATTTCTTTTGCTAGTTGGCATCAAAATAAACACCTTGGGCCAGAAGGCTTTTTGACCTTTGGAGCCACCATAAAGACCTTGAAACTTTGGGGATGTACCAACCTAACCCCATTTTTAGCCCATCCCTCTTCTCAGAGGCCTTGGTCTTATGGGGTTAGAGTTGATCAACATGAACCCAAAGACAAAGCTCCATATTAATGGATTACAAAGTGGGTGGGGCCCTGGGCTCCATAGTAATTCTCAGAACTATAAACACACATACACACACATACGCACTTTTTAATTTTTGCAGCCAAATCAATATACTTTCAATTCTTGTAACAGATCTCTGAAAGAGGAATTTTCTGAGACATCTATCAATACAGAAAGTAACTTTTCCCCTCTCTAAATGTCTATTGGAATCAACATAGCAAACATCAGAACAGTTAATAATTGGCACGTAGAGACAAAGTACTTGGAAGAGTAGCCTAATCACGTTGCCAGAAGGAACAGGTAAACCAGCCCATGTCCCAGATAACGATAGTGGCAATATCGTTGGCACTAATGATCTTCCATCAAGGTCTTTGGACACAGGTCCTAAGTGCCGAGGTGTGGAGCCATCAGAATGCAAAGTGGATGGCGTGCAATGTGGTCACCTATGCAGGCCAGAAGGGTCCCACTTGGCATCTCAGTTTCTATGTCCATTGCTGCAAACACTAGTCACTGTTCTACAAGAGAAGAGGCTTCCTCCATGGAAGCAGTTAAGGGAAAATTTAAAGAAACAAACATCAATCCCCGAAAGCACATTATAGGAACAGATCATTTCAGCAAGATATGGGCTGGTATACCCAATTGATTGTCTCCAGGAAATACTCACGTGGCAGGAGGCAAAACCACCAAAGACAGCTTACTCAGCATTTTGCTGGTACTCAGGAAAAGCCTTGTGGTAATCAGTGGCTGCTGTAAATAGCTGAGAAGTATCACTGGCTAGATATTCCAAGAAATCTTGCAAATGGCTCAGCAGCACATTAATGCTACTTTCATCCAGAGAGGAGCAGGTGAGCATAGGGCCCAAATGTTGGAAGAGGCGCAACAGGTGGGCACCTCCATAGAGCTGGCACATCTGGCAAGAGGGATAATGGGCTAGGAGCTTGGCATGTTGTTGTTTCTCAGACTTGTAAAGCAGCTGGGTATCTAGCACCATGTCAAAGTACTCTTGGATCATGGTTACCAACGCACTGACCGCCTCGCTTTTGTCTGGGGTTTGGCAGCTTGACTGAAAGGTGGCATACTCAGCCAGGATGACACTGACAGTCTTCTTGGCAGGCAAGATGAAAAGCTTCTTCACCAAGGTCACCAGCTCCCAATCTTGCATAAGCAGGGTACTCAGTGCCTTGGGCAGGTGTATCTGGACTTCCTGCCTGCCCAGGGTTTCTTTTCCTGGGCCGGCAGCAGAACGCCTGACTCCACGTGGTAGGCACCCTTTCCCTCGAACTACAGTCAATCTGCTTCTCTTGGAGCGAGGCTGCATCATTCCAACCCTAGAGATGTCACTTTCACTCTGATCACTGCTCTGGGAGGAGGTGACCTGGTGGTCCTCCTTCTGTTCCTTTTTGACATCACTCTCCTGCCTCAAATGGACAGTAGAGTAGCAGAGCACCTGATTCTCGGGGATCCATTCATAGACCCAGCCACTGACTATAGGACATGACTCTTTGGAGGTTGCTCCGAGGGCAGCGGATTGTGAACCCAGACCACTGGTGCTGACTCCCTCCCCTCCCTGAAAAATCGGCACACAACTGCTGCTGCTCCCACCGGAATCTCCCGGGGATGTGGTGCTAATCTGGCTGGTGCTGGGGAAGCTGCTGATGCTGCTGGAACTGTCACTGATGGTGGTGCTGGGGAAACCTCTGCTAGTGCTGAGGCCTCTGGGTCTGGGGCCATCACCACCGCTGGTGCCAGGGCCTGTGGGTCTGGGGCCATCTTTGCTGCTGGTGCCAGGGCCTATAGGTCTTGGGAAGATGCCACTGGTGCTGGAGAACCCTCTGCTGGTAATCTGGAAACTGCTGCTGCCACTGGTGCTAGGAAAGATGCTGGTGCTCTGGAAGCTGCTGCTGGCGCCGGGGACTGTGGGTCTGGGGCCATCACCTTCACTGGTGCTGGGGCCTGTGGATCTGGGGCCATCGCCTTCACTGGTGCTGGGGCCTGTGGATCTGGGGCCATCGCCTCCACTGGTGCTGGGGCCTATACGTCTTGGGAAGCCTCTGCTGGTGTTGGGGACTGTGGGTCCGGGGCCATCGCTGCCGCTGGTGCTGGGGAAGCTTCTGCTGGTGGTCTGGAAGCTGCTGCTGATAATCTGGAGGCTGCTGCTGCTGCTGCCTCTGGTGCTGAGAAAGAGGCTGGTGCTCTGGAAGCTGCCATTGGTGCTGGGGTCTGTGGGTCTTTGGTCATCCCTGCTGCTGATGCTGGGGTCTGTAGGTCTTGGGAAGTCACTGCTGGTGCTGGGGAAGCCTCTGCTGGTGCTCTGGAAGGTGCTGCTGGTAATCTGAAGGGTGCTGCTGTTGCCTCTGGTGCTGAGAAAGAGGCTGGTGCTCTGGAAGCTGCCACTGGTGCTGGGGCCTGTGGGTCTGTGGCCATTCCTGCTGCTGGTGCTGGGGTCTGTAGGTCTTGGGAAGTCACTGCTGGTGCTGGGGAAGCCTCTGCTGGTGCTCTGGAAGGTGCTGCTGGTAATCTGGAGGCTGCTGCTGCTGTCTCTGGTGCTGAGAAAGAGGCTGGTGCTCTGGAAGCTGCCACTGAGGCCAGGGCCTCTGGTGCTGGGGCCCTCGCCTGGGTTGAGGAAGTCGCCAGTACCGTAGAAGCCTCTGCTGGGGCTGGAGCTGTTGTCTCTTGTGCTGGAGAAACTGCTCCTGATACTAAGGCAAGCAGGAATGGGGCTGAAGCTGGTGCCCATGCTGTCCTGGAGACTGGGGGTGCAGTCCTCATCATTACAGCCCTCATCATCATACTCTTCACCATCATCACTCACTCTGGGGAAGCTAATGATGGGGAAGTCACTCCTGGTGCCAGAGAAGTAGAAGCTACTAGTGCTCTGGAAGAGGCAGCTAGTACTGGTGAAGGAACCCCTACTGGTGCTGGCGCCATCGCCGCTGGTGCCAGAACTGCCGCTGGTGTCTGGGCCGCCATTGTTGCCGGGGTCCCCGCTAGTGCTGCTGCTGCTTGGCCTGGCCTTCTGACCACATGGGAGGGGTTCAGGACTCATGAGTGGTAGAGGCACTCGGGGAGGTGCACAGGGGTGGGCAAAAACACCTGTAATGGCTGAACTGACGCCGCTCCCACTTTGATAACGCACCAGGTATTTGACTTGCTTGTCCTCCACGTCTACCCGGACGCACTCCCCCCTTTGCATCCTGGACCCATGGAAGGTCAGCACTGGCTCCCCCTCTTGGACAACCGGCAGATCCCTTACCAGTTTATCCTCTTGCTTGGAGGAAGCCATTTGGGGCCTGGGATCTACCCCTCTGGACTGATGCTCACCTCCTCTAGTCTCTGGCCGTCAGAACCCAGGGGCTGGAGAGATAAGAGAAAGCCCACCGGGCGGCGGTCATCAGCACGGCCCCCCCCCACCTTGAACAACCAGCAGATCCCTTACCAGTTTATCCTCTTGCTTGGAAGAACCATTTGGGGCCTGGGACCCTTCTGGACTGATGCTCACCTCCTCTGGTCTCCGGCCGGAACCCTGGAGCTGTGCAGACCAGAGAAAAGCCACCGGGAAGGCGGGCAGGCTGCAGGCGGGCAGGCGGGCGGGCAGGCAGGTGGGCAGGCTGCAGGCGGGCAGGCGGGCAGGCAGCTGGGCAGGCGGGCAGGCGGGCGGGCAGGCGGGCAGCTGGGCAGGCTGCAGGCGGGCAGGCGGGCAGCTGGGCAGACTGCAGGCGGGCAGCTGGGCAGGCTGCAGGCGGGCAGGCGGGCGGGCAGCTGGGCAGGCTGCAGGCGGGCAGGCGGGCAGCTGGGCAGACTGCAGGCGGGCAGCTGGGCAGGCTGCAGGCGGGCAGGCGGGCAGGCGGGCTTGCAGGCGGGCCGTCGGGGCGCCGCGCGGAGCTGGCAGAGGAGCTGCCGCCGCTCTCGCTCTGGCGGAGGACGCTGCCCGGGGGACTGGCGCCGACTCGCCCTTTATAGGAAATGTAGCAAAGTGGGAGCGTGCGCCCGGCGCCCACGGGTTGCTTCCCTGCGGAGAAGGCGGGAGGAGGGTGGGGGCTGCGGCGGGCTGGGAGGCAAAGGTTTGTATCCGCCCGAAACTCCAATGATGTGGTGGGAAGCTGCACGCTCTGAATTCAAAACTCAACTTCCTGGCGGGGCCATCCCCTCCCCTGCCTCAGTTCTCCATCTTGAAAATGGGGGGGAGGGGGGCGGGGGGGATGTGGGCAATCACGCTGAAACCAGGCCCGCTCGGGTTTGAGGACAATTGGGGAAAGACCCGGCATCTCGGGGCTAAGCCAACCCGTCCCGGCCCGCGTGGGCAGACGTCACGCCACCTCGCCATGCCACGTTAGGCCGCCATGCCACGTTAGGCCGCCATGCCACGGCGGGAGCGTCTGGGAGTGCAATGGCGGGGGGGGTGGGTCAGGGACAGAGAGGGCTCGGTTTTCCGTCTAATACTCGTTTTCCGTCCTTCGGCCCCTCACGTTCTCGGCCATTCATCCTTTCTGAAAAGGCCCTTTGGAAAGAGACGCTTTCCCGTGAGGGCGCCCAAGAGCCGAGTTAGAGACCGTCTTTCCCCACCGTGAGGACACGTGCCCCCGACCCCCGCGGCTTCCCGCCCCCCCTCCCCACTAAAACCCCTGAGACGAGAAAATGACCTTTGGTGGGATATATTTATGGTCCCACTCAGTGGCGCCCAGCGGGTATTCCGAGAAGCAGTGTAGACATGCCACGTGCCGACATCTAGGGCGGGGGTGATCTTTGAGAAGGTGGGGTGGGGTGGGGGCGGTGGGCGCTGGTTTTGACAGAGATTCGGTGTTTAGGGTCTGCCTTGGGCCGGCCGGGTCTGGTTTGTGCCCCCGAGCCAGCACCAGCACCCCGATCCTGTCTGGCACATGTGGGGAAAGGGCCGAAGGGAAGCCAATCCGAGCGTTCGGCCCAGTGGCCATTCTTCTTTGGGTGGGCCCCTTGAGCGACAGTCCAAAAGTGGGATGCTCCAGACCCAGGACTGTGCCTCCCCCAAATGTGTCTACAACAACGGTAAAAAAAGTGCTTTTCATTCCCTTGCTTCAATGTTGGGGGAATGGTTCCCCAACACTTTTCTCCTGCTCATTTGGCAGATGGGGAAACAGAGGCAAACAGAATAAAGTGACTCGCTAGGGTCCCACAACTATTTAAGTGTCAGAGGCCAGCTCTGAACTCATGACAATGAATCTTCCTAGCCTCAGGCCTGGCACTTTATTCACTGTATCACCTAGCTGCCCTAAAATAATACTCTGAAGCAAATGTTTTTGAATCAATACCACCAACACAGCTACCCACTTTACAGATTTCCAGTGGCAATGCCTGTTATCAGTGTAGCTGAGTCTTATTTACGGTGCTAAATCTGTTGAAATGGAACATGCTTCACCCTTTTGGGGAGGCGAAACTTTTAACTGTGTAAAGGTTTTAAAGATCAGAGTGGATGCTGTAGATCAGATCACCTCTTAGGGCTCTTTCTACTCTGAATCTGTGACCTCTTGGACCAAGCCTGTTGTATTTGGAGCCAAAGGGCCTGAGTTCAAATCTATGCCAGGTTACCTCCTAGCTGTGTGTTCTTAAAGAAGCCCCTTTCCATCACTGGACCTCGACTGCATCCTCTGTAAAACAAGGGGACTCTGACATATGGCCACAAAGGTAATGTTCAGCTCTCCTGTTCCGTGGTTCTGTTCCCCCTTTGAGGCAAAACTCCTGTAGGTGGCCTGAACCAGATTAAAATCGAATTGGGAAATGTTTAACCAAATAAGCAAATACAATCCCATAACATAGATAATGTTAATATGTGGTTTTTGAAGTTAATATGCAGCCCCCAGGGATCCATTTCTATTTGAGTTTGCCACCACTGGATAGAATATGAGTTTTGGGACTCTGGACAAAGCCCCTCTCCAAGCTTGGTTTGCATTAGATTAGATCTCTTATGTCCCTGCAGGGCAGAAAGGGAGGGAGCCATTCCTGAAGCATGACTCTGACACGCAGGGACAGCAGGCACAGAAGGAGAGCAGACCCCACTGAGAAATGGGCATCCCCCACTGCTCCCAGCTCCATAGCTGAACTAGAAAATAAAATAGCCAAACAGGAGGGAAGAGAAATATCAAAAAGAATAAAGTAAAAAAATAACTTTTTAGAAAAAAGGTAGAATCTCCTGATCATGTGACCAACAAAATGGATGGTGTCATGTGACTGCCGAGATTTAGGCCTAGAGCTTTTTTCCCAGTCCCTCTTAACGTTCAAAAAACCACCAAAGGAGGAATTATGTACTAGAGATAGAGCAATGACAACTGTTTCCACAGGACAAGAAAGATTATATAGATGGAATGATAGAACAGACAGACAGTGATAGAATCAGGGCTGGGGAACCTGTGTCCTTGAGCCACATGAGGCCCTCTAGGTCATCAAGTGCGGCCCTTGGACTGAATCCAAGCTTCACAGAACAAATCCCCTTTATAAAAGGATTTGTTCTGTAAAACTTGGACTCAGTCTAAAGGGCGCACCCAATGGCCTAGAAGACCATGTGTGGCAGGCTCCCCACAGCTGATAGAGATAGATAGGGTAGATAGATAATAGAATAGAAAGACAAATAAAGAGGGACAGATAGGAGGGATAAAGATAGGGATAGGACAGTGTCAACCCGAATTTTAAATGAAAACAGTCAATACAACAAAATGTATATCTTTAATCGAGCCCTGCTTCTATCACTGTCTGCTCTATCATTCTGTCTATATAATCTTTCTTGTCCTGTGGAAACATCTGTAATTGCTCCATCTCTAGTTGCAGCCCAGGGGTGCCACACAGCAAGTGCTGGGTACCCAAGGAAGGGGCTGGGAATGGGATTTATATAGGGTACTAAGGCGGAGAGAATGGCTAAGCTGCAGGTGGGAGAGGTCAGGCATCTCACAGTTTCATGACATAAGTTGCTCTGCATAACAAGCAAAAACCCATAATGAAGGCTGGGAGGGGAGATCTACAAAATAATCAGAGGCCAAAAGTGACATTGTCTGGTCAATCCCAGGCAATTCATTGGCCTGGGTATGGAGACCAGGGCAGCTTTAATCAGTTTTTAGTCAACTGTGGTTGTCTATAGGTAGGTAGGTAGGTAGGTAGGTAGGTAGGTAGGTAGGTAGGTAGATAGATAGATAGATAGATAGATAGATAGATAGATAGATAGATAGATAGATAGATAGATAGATAGATAGATAGATAGGTAGGTAGGTAGGTAGATAGATAGGTAGGTAGGTAGGTAGGTAGGTAGGTAGGTAGGTAGGTAGGTAGGTAGGTAGGTGGGTAGGTAGGTAGATAGGTAGATAGGTAGGTAGGTAGATGATAGAGATAGAACAGACAGATAAGTGATAGAGAGACAGACAGAACAGACGAATAGATAGGTAGGTAGATAGATGGATGATATATGGACAGAGATAATAGAGAGAGAGCATTTTTACGTGCTTACCATTGCCAGACGCTGTGAACATAGCCACACACTCTCCAGGACCCCTTTTTATTAAGGGAATTTGTTCTGGGAAGTTTGTATTCAGTCCAAAGGTCGCACTTGAGGACATAGAGGGCCTCATGTGGCTCGAGGCCACAGGTTCCCCCAGCCCTGATTCTATCACTGTCTCTCTGTTCTATCATTCTATCTATATAATCTTTCTTGTCCTGTGGAAACAGTTGTCCTTGCTCTATCTCTAGTACATAATTCCTTCTTTGATTGTTTTTTTGCAAGTTAGGAGGGACTGGAAAAAAAGCTCTCCAGAACTCTCCTGGAGAAACCAAGACAACACTGCTGGGGAGGAGGTAGAAAATCTTTCTAGTACAAAGTGGATCTAAGATAGCTGGTCTTCAGCTTGAAACCCTGTGAATTAAGAGTGGAGAACATAAAAAGCCTTAACTCATTCACTAAGCGCTTTTGTAGAGCTTTTAAAAATACCTACACTCATTCTTCTGCAGAGGTGAATTGAATATGTTACCTGATTTTTTTTTTTTTTGACGTATACATTAGCGTGGATGATTTTTTTTTTAAAGTACTTGTCCTTTGTAAAATTTATTTTAGGCAATTGGAGTTAAGTGACTTGCCCAGGGTCACACAGCTAAGAAGTGTGGAAGATCAGATTTGAACGCAGTTACTCCTGACTTTAGGGCTCGTGCTCTAACCACTGCACCATCTAGCTGCCCGTTAAATAACTGTTTAAAGACTCTGGAAGGAGTGAGGGGAAGGGAAATTTAGGCATTATGAAGACAAAAGAGATCAATAAAATTTATCTTTTTCAAAGATTCAGGAAAAAAACCCATAAGTCAAAGGGGAGACTTTGAATTAACCATTTGTGTGTTCGTCCTTCATTGCCAAAGAAGACCATGCCATCAGATAAGTGATGACATGACTTGCACTTGACTTTGCTTTGAGTGAGGGAGGGCTGTGCAGGTCACCAGCCTCACCCCTCCTCCAGAGCCATCTGAATCCAGTGACCAGATATTCATCAGGATGACTGGAGATGACCCAGAATGAGACAACTGGGGTTAAGTGACTTGCCCAAGGTCACACAGCCAGTGAGCGTCAAGTGTCTGAGGTGAGATTTGAACTCAGGTCTTCCTGACTCCTGCACTGGTGCTCTATCCACTGCACCACCTACCTGCCACAAAGATAATGACTGGGATGGTAAAGGAATGTTTCGGCCAGAGGAGAAAGGATGAAGGGGAAGACCTATCTGTCCAAGTATTTGAAGGGCTGTCACGTGGAATGGGAAAGAGATTCATACTTTTCACTCCTAGTTCTGCTTTCTGGGACCAATGGGTGAAAGCAACAGAGACATCACACTTAGGCTTGATGGAGGGAATGGGTTGACTGGGGAGGCGACGGATTGCCTCCCATCCCACTTGTCTGGGATGTTGTAGAGGGGACTCATGTTCCTGTCTAGATTGGACCAACTAGAATCTGAAGTCTCTTCCAACTCTGAGATGCTGTAGTAGGAGTTATAATAATATAGTAACAACAACCGCAATTATTATAATACATGGACCCTGGAGGAGGCATTAACCCACCTTGCCCCAGCTCCCATCTTGGAAATCAGTTGTCTGAATAAGAAGAAGTCCTCATCCACTTAGTTTTCCCTGTATGGAGAATTAGGTCAAACTATTTGGAGTTATCACTGTTTCTCATTAGAAAGCTCTTCAAAACACCAGGGCTTGATGAACAGTCAGAGCATGTCATCCACAGCCAGGAACTTCTGGAGGATCTCACCTTCTGTAAAGAATCTGCCGCCACTTGGACATTCCTTCAGACATAATATGACTCCTTGTGTTATGCCCCACTTGGTCAGAGAATTAAAGTTCTCCGTGTCTCTCAAAGAATTTTTGTATGATCTTAACATATACATAGCAAATGCCTTGGGAGAAGAGACCCTTTGAGTCTCCTGAATGAAAAATCTTTGCCAAAGTCAAACAAATCATAAACACAGTTCCTTCTGGCATTCTCCCTTCCTTTGAGTCAATCATAGTGTAGGTCTGAACATGGAACCCAATCTGTCAATCAGTTCACAAGGATTTATGTTTGTTTGTACTTCCTATGTCTCAGGCACTTTGCCGAGCTCTGGGGACACAAAGAGAAAAGATGAATGGCCCCTGCCCTCAAGGATCTCCTAGCCTTACAGGGCAGATCATATATACATACATACAGGCACGGGTAAGATACATACCTAAGAGATACTGAGCAAAGTTGGAAGGAAATCTGAGATGACCAGGAAAGGTCTCATGTAGAAGGTGATGTTTGAACCAGTCTTGGAGAAAACCAAGGAAGGCAGAGGGGAAGAGGGAGGGCATTCCTGGCTTGGGGGAAGGCCAGTGCAGAGGCAGAAAGATGGGGCATCAAATGTCCTGTGGGAGGCAGAACAGGAGCAACAGCCCAGGAACACTGTGACTGAACCTTAGAGGGCGTGGATGGCTAGTGTCAGAAAGGCAGGAAGGGGAGAGGTTATGAGGAGCTTTAAATGGCAAACAGAAAAGTTTGTATTTGATCTCAGAGGTAAGAGGGAGACACAGGAGTCTGCAAGAGTGGGGTGGGGTGCAGTGAGAGAAGGAATGATATGGTCAGACTTGCACTTTAGGAAAATCAGTTGGGTAGCTGTGCAGATGGTGGTTTAGCACGGGGACAGTTGAGGCAGGGATGCTACTCAAGAGGCTATTGTAAAAGCCCAGGCAAGAGATTCTGAGGGTAGTGAGATGGTGAAGTGTGAGTGATGGTGATAAGATGGCAGCGTGAGTGCAGAGAAGTTGGGAGATCGTGGGGAAGAAGACGTGGAGACAAGAGACCCTCCAAGGCAGAGGGGAGGGAAGTGGAGGCATTGGAGTTGGATAGGTGTTTGGGGGAGTGTGGTCGAGGGTCAGTTGCTTCAGGTAAGGAGTCACTCTCCAAAAGTAGGGCACATTGTGGAGCTTGTCTCAGCTGCCCCCAGATAATGATGTGGGATTGGGTGCCAGAAAGAGACTGAGGATGCTGTGAGTGTAAGATTTCAGAGGCTTAATTGCTACAGGGATGGAAAGGATGAACAGTGCAGAAGGTTGAGAAGGAGAATAGCATTGTTTGAGATAAAAAAAAATGTTTCTAGAGTCCAATGTGCTGAAAAAGACACTTTCTATAGGTTATCACCTACACTTTTAAAGTAGTCCATAACTGGTCTAATATCCGATATACAGATGCACACATACATTATATTATAATATATTAATAATTATATATAGTATAATAATATTATATAGTAATAATAATATATTTCACATATCTGTCTTTGTTCATCCTTCGTTTTCGAAGAAGACCATGACATCAGAGAAATGATGACATGACTTGCACTTGACTTTGTTTTGAGTGAGGGAGGACTGTGCAAGGTCACCAGCCTCACTTTCCCCTCCTGAACCATATGGATCCAGTGACCAGATATTCATCAGGATAACTGAAGAAGAACCAGGATGAAATGGGAGACCTTGGCCTATTCAGGTACTCAGTTAGAGTGAGGGAAGGCCATTTAGTGAATAAGCCTCTCCAAGAAGTAATTAGGGAATGGCCTCTTTAATGAGCAAAAGAAAAAAATAAGTAAATCAAGCTGGGAGGGAAAGAGCATATGTGTATGTATGTATGTATGCATGCATGCATGTATGTATGTATGTATGTATGTATGTATGTATGTATATCTCAGACCAAAAGCCAATTCACCGCAGATAAGAGGTCCAAAGATATAAGCAATGAGCTCTTAAAAGAATTGCACAGGATAAACAACCACATGAAGGAATATTCAAATCATGAATAATAAGAGAAATGAATATCAGAACCACTTTGGATTTCGGTTTCATACCCAGAAAATTGACAAAGATTTCACCTGGTAAGAGCAAAAGTATTTCTTCTCCCATCCCCATCCTATCTCTGTCTCCTGCCCACTTCCATGGCCACTCACACTGCTAAGATAAGCAAAGAGTCACCAACGTTAGTAACATGTTTAGTTTAGTAACCCTTTAGTAACATGGATTATCATCGGGACGTAACATTGTCTTGCCCCTGTTCCCTAATGTCCATCTGGCCTTACTGCTTGCCCTGATATGATACAGTTCAACCCCCTTGGTCTTGATTTTGCTTTGGCCACCACACTTGCCAACCCCTTACGTAATGCCGTATGAACTGCCAGCCAGTATTTACAAATACCTGGGCCCTTCTGTCTACACCGTTACTGCTTTTACTTTTTCAGTGGGAAGGGGAGCTCCTTGGGAACATAAGCTGTCTGGAACTTCTATTCCTATGCACCACTTTATTGGAAAAACTGTTATTTCATATTTTATTTATACATTTACTTTACATATTTATTTATCTATTTTATTTTATTAATAAAAATTTTGTTTTATTAAAATAAACTCTCCACCCCTAGATGTACCCTCTGGGACAACTCTCCCTTTCTATGGTCCAGCCTATAGAAACTCTGGGAGAAGCAATACCTAACTCTGACCAAAACCACCTCCAAACTGAACTCAGGAATGTCACCAACCATGCATATTTTTATAAGGTTTTTGTTTTGTGTAAGGTGAGAGGCAGAGAGGATTTGTACATAATAAGTACAATATAAATGTGTGAGCCAATGATTCTCTGCAAAGATCCCCCTCCCCCAGTCCCACATCTCCCCGTAACTAACAAGATACCTTACATGAAGGTACTTTGCTTTTCTTGTCCAGTTCCTTTGACAACTACTCAGGGCAGAGAACCAGGGCAGGGAAACAGTTGGTTTTATTGCGGAAGAACAAACCGTTAAAAATTAAGTATACACATACATTTTACCTTGAACAAAACCTCCCTGGGCATTCAGACAAACTTCCTCAAGGACACATGTCTTGTGGGTGATGTCTGGGCCTAGAAAAGATCATCTTGGCTTCAGCAAGACATCTCAGGGCTGATTGTGTGTGTGTTTGTCCTTTGTTGCCAAGGAAGACCATATCATCAGAGAAATGATGACGTGACCTGCACTTGACTTTGTTTTGAGTGAGGGAGGGCTGTGCAGATGACCAGCCTCACCCCTCCTCCAGAGCCATCTGAATCCAGTGACCAGATATTCATCAGGATGACTGGAGATGACCCAGGATGACACAATTGAGGTTAAGTGACTTGCCCAAGGTCACACAGCTAGTGAGCGTCAAGTGTCTGAGGTGAGATTTGAACTCAGGTCCTCCTGACTCCTGCACTGGTGCTCTATTCACTGCACCACCTAGCTACTTGGCACATAGTACGTGCTTAATAAGCAAATGTTTATTGACCAACTAGATAATGTCTAATGGTCTTACTGCTCTAATTGTCCATGGTCTATGATCTAGAACAAAGTTTCTTAGGCTGAGGTCTATGAATGCTTTTCTTAATGGTATTTCAACATAATCGATTCCCTTTGTATTTTGTTTAATGTGTAACAAACACGATTCTGAGAAAGGCTCCAACCATAGACTTCCCCAGACTGCCAAAGGGGTCCAGGGCAGGACTAGAGAAGTGGCCAATGGTGAAGGAGGAGTGAGGCTGATTCCACTGGGACTCCAAGTAGGTATATGGGAGGAAATTCACTTTCTTAGCTGTTCAGCGGGTAACATTTGGTTGTGTATGTACTACTTTGTTTTTCTTTTCTTAAAATTTCTGATTTACTTTTAACATTTTTATATGAGTTCCAAATTCTCTCCCTCTAGCCCGTGCTACACCCATTGAGAAGGTAAGCAATGTGATATCAGTCATACATGTGAAATCATGCAAAATATGTTTCCACATTAGCTATGTGGCAAAAAAGCATAGAAAAATAAAGTGAAAAAAATTATACTTCAATTGGCACTCAGAATTCATTAATTCTGTCTATGGAAGTGGATAGCATTTTTCATCACCAGTCTTTTGGAATTTTCTTGGATCATTGCATTGATCAGAATAGCTAAGCCTTTCACTTTTGACCATGCTTACAGTACTGCTCTTACTGTATAAAATGATCTTCTGCTTCTGCTTACTTTACTCTGCCTCAATTCATATAGGTCTCCTCAGGTTTCTCTGAAATCATCCTGCTTGTCATTTTCTAATTTTTGTAAATTTTTATTCGTTTTAAACAAATACAAAATGAAAAAAAGAGTATTGTCTTGCGCACAGGAGAATGTAAGAGAGGATTCAATATAAAACAATAAATTTCCATTTCAAGAAAATCTATGAAATAAATAGAACACATTGTTTTCCAAGCTGCCTAGCTTTTCTTTTCTTCCTTGTAGGTTTTCTTTTATTCTTTGCAGTGCACTTCTTACTTTATTTTCCCCCCCATTCCCCTCTACCTCCCCAAAGAAGGCTGCAAATAAATGCAGATATATGTGTGTGTGTGTGTGTGTGTGTGTATACATGGATATCTAGAAACATACACAGATATGTAAGACTGTACTATGCATTTGCCCTTGTCATCTGTTTCCTTGAAGGTGGATAGCATCCTCCTTCATAAATCCAAGTGTTTCCATGCTGTTCTAAATCAACCCACTCATCGTTTCCTATAACACAAAAATATTCCAACAACAATCACATCCTATCTGAGAAATTGTCTGTGAAAGTTTTCACCAATTTTCTGCATCCCATCTATTCTTGGCTACATTTGTTTTATTTTTACAAGAATATTGTAATTTAAAATAATCAAAACTATCCTTTTTTTACACTTCAACAATGCTCTCGCCTTACAGTATAGTTTAAGACCTCATACTGATGAATCTCCTTCCTTTACATCTTTTCCCCTGTTTTTTTTAAGAATTCCTGACCTTTTGTTCTTCCAAATGATCTTTGTTATTATCTTTTATAACTCAGTAAAAGAATTTTTTTAGTAATTTAATTGGGATGGCATTGAATACATAGATTAGTTAGGTAAAATTGTCATTTTTAATTATATTGACTTTACTTACCCATGAACAATAAAGATTGCTCCAAATATATAAATCTGACTTTATTTCTATAAAATGTTTTATATTTATGTTCATATAGTTCATGTATCTGTTTTAGCCGGCATATTCTCAAATATTTTGTACCGTCTAGTTATTTTAAATGGTCTAAAACAATATCGAATGATATTACTGAAACATAATGTAGTTTCCCCATTTTTCTCTTTTGATTAAATCTTTTTTAGCTTTAACTTTGAGATCATGATTACTACACCTCCTTTTTTGAATAATAAATTCTAGACTTGCCCTTTATTTTATTTTGGTGTGTATCTCTCATTTTTATTGTGTTTCCTGAAAGCACCATATTGTTGAATTAAAATTCTTAATCTGTGATCCATTTCTGTTTTAGGGGTAAATTTATCTTGGGAATGTCTGGTCCTGGGGGTGTTTTCTTACAGAGATCATTTATGGTTTGTTCAATTTCTTTTTCTAAGATAGGGTTATTAAAGTACATTCTATTTCCATTTCTGTTAAGGTGGGCAACTTATATCTTTGTAAGTATTTATCATTTATCATTTATCATTTCACTTGGATTGTCCATTTGAACTCAGCATATAATTGGGGAAAATAACTCTCCCTTTTCAATCAAATTAATCAATAATTTATGTATTTTACTGACTTTTTCATAAAACCAGCTCCTATTTTTATTTATTAGTTCAATTATTTGATTACATATTACATTACACATTACATTACCTATTAGATGTAATTTTTAATTTATTATGGTCCCCAGAGGTGTATTAGTATTCCTGCCTTTATGCATTTATGAGGTTTGTAATGCCGTAAATACAAGGTCACTTTTTGATTTGTAAAGTACAGATGAAAAAAGTATACCCCTTTCTATTTCCATTCAATTTTCTACAGAGGTCTATCATATTTAACTTTTCCACAATTCTATTTATCTCGTTAACTTCTTTCTTGTTTATTTTATGGTTATATTTATCTAGCTCTGAAAGGGGAAAGTTGAGGTCCTTTACTAGTATAGATTCACTGTCTGTTTCCTCCTATAACTCATTTAAATTTTCCTATAAGTATTTGCATGTTAAATCATTTGACGTACTTACGTATAATATTGATATTACTTGTCTATCTTTTCATGTTTCTCATGAGTCTTGTGTTTGAATGTCATATTTCCTATTCACCTGGGTTTTTTCATCAGAAATGCTTGAAAGTTCTCTGTTTCATTAAATATCTATTTTTCCTTTGTAAGATCAGACCTTGCACAGCCCTCCCTCCCTCAAAACAAAGTCAAATGCAAGTTATGTCATCATTTCTCTGATGTCATGGTCTTCTTCGAAAGTGAAGGACGAATGCAACTGTTTTGCTCGGTAGGTAATTCTTGATCGTAATTCCTGTTCCTTTACTTTCCAGGATATCATATTCCAAGCCCACTGCTCCTTTAATGTGGTAGCTGTTAAGCATAAAACTTTTTTTTTTTCAGAAGAGGCATGAAAATAGCGTACACATTCTTTCCCAAACAACCTGGGTTTCTGTGGAGCTGTGGTGAGTCAGATGCCTTTCCTACCCTCCTCTTGCTTTTTGGAGGAGGACTTTTATTTATTTGTTTATTTATTTCTGTATTTGTTTATTCTTAGATCAGGGATTACTTTCCAACAAGTGAGACCAACAAACACACCAAACACTCTCACTAACAAATACATAGACACACATATGGGAGGGCTCAAGGAAAGCTGATGGGCAAAGGAAGCATTTTCCAACCAAATTAAAATACGTTATTGCTTATGCCTTGAATATCCTTTGCTTAGCACAGAACAGAAAAGGCTACACAAGGAGATTTAAGAAGCTGAGTCTAGTGGAGCATCTCCACGATAACCTAATCCACCCCCCAAACAACTCTTGCATCCAGCCCTTTCTCTCCCTTCACATACTCTCATCACTGCTCACCTTGGGGATTGCACTAGTCTGTTAGTTGTTCTCCCTGCCTCACGTCTCTCCCCGTTTCAGTTCATCCTCCACATTTCTGCCACCTGCCTCTTTCTCCCTGGGGGTGGGAGGAGGAACGAACAGTTGCAGGTGGATATTATGCCTTCTCCCACACCGTATTCAGCCAAACTGGCCCTCTCTGTCTCTTCTTCATACATGTCACTCCCAGTGACATCTCCCAGTCTTTGCATAGAACTAGAATGCATTCCTCTGTACCTCTTCCTCATACAATCTCTCTTCCTCTAAGTCCCACCTTTGACACAAACCCTTTCCTGATCCCTCTGAGGGCCAGAGCCCACCCTTCCTCCCCAACTCCCTGGGAATCCATCTGCATTTATTCCTGTTATATTTGTTCAGCATAGGTGTTCTCAACGTCTCCTATTAGAATGTCCTTTCCTTAGGAGGAGGGATCACTTCCTTCATTGGATTTGTATCCCCAACACCCAGAACAGGCCCTTGCACTCATTAGGAACTTAATTGACTGGAGGCTGGGAAGTGATGAAGATGAACCTAAGACCCACTCGAGTCACCAAGTTCTTAAGTCAGGAGCCCCAGCCACTCTGCTATCCCCCCAATCTGTTGAATGAGTTACACCGTGATTTTTCCAGCTTTCCCAAAATTCCTTCCCCACTACTGCCAACTCAGGAAGACCCTGGATGGGAAAGAGTTCAGCCCAATCAAAGCAGGACATGGGCCTGAGCTGGAGGTCAGAGGCCTGGATCTGGGGGGTCAGTTGGCATGGCTTCTTCATTCAGAAAGGTTTTATCTATCTAGAGCTCAGTTCTCTTAATACTGCCTCTACTTTCTAGCAACACTGCCCTCAGAGGACTAAACAAGGCTACCACTTACTTCTAAGACCCTGACCCACTCCCCAGCAGGCTATCAGGCAAGCTGCTGCCAACTGGGGGCTTTGATTTGCCAGTATTATGCAGCCCTAGGGCTGGTCCTTGGCACTGGGTCATCCTATTAGGGATTCCATGCCAGAACTGGAAACGACCTTAGAACCTGCATGTCAGAGGAGGAGAAGACCTTAGAAGCCAGAATAGAGAAGCTAGCTAAGCGAGCCTTAGAATAGAAGGCATTGGGGAAACTAAGGATCTCTGAGAACTGGGTCACTGAACATGAGAGCCGAAAGTGCAGTATACATACTGTGCACACTATAAACATTAGAACAAGAAGGGGCTTTAGAACGTGGAGGCACTCAGAGATTCTTAGAACGTTGGTCAACAGGGACTGTAAAAGAGAAAATAACAGATGTGGCCTTGTAACTCAGGGTGGCTAGAGTTGAAAAGGAGGGCTGGTGGCCCTCATCTAATCTGATTCCCTTAGTATACCGATGAACAGACTCAGACCCAGAGAGGGGGAGTGACCTGTTCAAAGTCACAGAGCTTGTAAGTGGTAGAACCAAGAGAACTAAACGATCTTAGATGGCGTCAGATGCATTTCATCATCCTTAGCGACCAGATCCATGGTCACTGGGGCCAGAGAGGTCTGATTCATCTCCCTCCATCCTCATTCTCCACCTCAGCTACTACAGTGCACCTGGGTTGTCCCTGATCATCAATGTGCCTTCCTCCAACCATGTGCCTGCCCGCCTGCCCATCGTAGGTGGCTGCTGCTCGGAACCTCCCCTAAGTTCACCATGGCAGGGGCGTGGAGCTCCAGCCTGTGATGCTAGAGACCTTGCCCACTTTTTCCTAACAGGACAAGGGTACCAGAGAAGCCCTGGGTCTGTCTGCCTGTCATCCTTCACCCTCACCACTTGACTGACCCATCTGTTCTACTTATCACCTGCTTCCATCATGACATACTTAAAATCCCTTGCTGGTTCTGGGCTGTAGCTTACAACACTGAAAAATGGACTCCCTGAAAACAAAAGTAGACCCACATTGGGCTGAACTCTTTCCCATCCAGGGAGGCAGCAATAAATGTTAGGATCAAGTAAAATGATAGAAAAAATGGAAGAAAAATGTGAGATAAGTGATATTTTTAAATGACCTGGGAAACAAGCCAAGGATAGATCATTTAAGAACCACTGAACTCTTGAAAAAATGATTTAAAAAAACTAACACACTGTATTTTAAGAAATCATAAATGAAAATCATTTAGATCTGTTGGAACCAGAGAGCGAAATGAATACTGCAAGAATTCATCCTTAACTTCCTGAAAGACATTCTGAAAAAGTCCTAGGGATGTCAATACCAAAATCCAGAGTTCTCATGCTAAAAAACAAAACAAAACAAAACAAAAAACTAAGTACCAAGAAAAATACAACTGAAATACATACCCAGGTACCACAGTGAGGATCACACAAGAAATGCAAACTTCTTCGAAAAATGAGATGAAATTTGGAGTACAATATTCCCAAAGGAAAAGTATAGAGGCTTATGGCCAAGAATAAACTACAATGAAAAGTTAAGTATAGTTGTCCAGGACCTTTAACAGAATACAGGATTGTCATGCATTCCTGATGAAAAGACTAGAGCTTAGTGGGAACTCTGAAATGCAAACACAAGAGTCCAGAAAAACTCAGAAAAGTCAATTTATTGAAGCAGTTGAAGGAGCTGAATGATGATCTAGGGGCAATATTCTAACAGAAGGAAAAGATATAAGGGTCCCTTTGGAACCTTAATAAATTCAAAAGGTACTGAGGGAGTGAAATAAGGAAAGGAAAAAACAGAGAACCTCTGGCGTGTGGATTGATTTTCTTCTGAAACTTTTAAAGAGAAGATAGAGGAAGAAGTCACTAGTGTAGAAAGTAGAAAGAAAAGGTGGAAATTGCTATTTCTCATAATTAAAGTAAGTAAAAAGAATATACAGACACAGAGGAAAGAACGAGCAAGTGGGTGTCAGATGAACATCATTTTGATCTGAAATAGACAAAAGACACAAGAACACGGACACACAGGTTTGGTATGGAAATATAGTGAACTCAACAGGGAAACAAGGTGGGGGTAGGAAGAGGGGTCTAACATGAAGGACAATGCTGAGTAAGGAGTAGGCACAAGGGAAACGAATTTCTTGATCCAGAAGGACTTAGTAAAAGGTGAAAAAAGGGAAAAGAATAAAACTGAAATCTAAGTGCGTACCTTAGATTTCCTCTTAAGACAAGTGAGGCATGATGGAACAAATTGTGGCATATGAATGTAATGGAATGTTATTGCACTGTAAGAAACAACAAGAGAGATTGTTTCAGAGAATCTTGGGTAGTAGGAACTGACACAGATGGAAAGGAGGAGGACCAGGAAAACAATGTATAAAAGGACAGCACTTTAACGTTTGAAAAAAACTCTGAACTTAAATAATACAAAATAGCATTTGCACACACAGAGAACACAAAAGGAATTTTATAGGCAAACCGTGAATCTCCACTTAATACTGTTTGATGTTCATAAGGTATGGAATAAATTTCAGACGTTACTTTCAAAGCCACCTTGCTCATCTCTGCTTCCTTCTGATCTGCCTTTTGATCTCTTCTGTATGTATTTCAAGATATTTCAATGGTCTGCTTGCATTTTTGACATCACTACTGCTAACCTCCACTCACCTTTTCAGCCCATGGCCGCCTCGCCTCCCCCTGTGAAAACAGAGAAAGACAAAACCAGCGTAAAGGCAAGAACGAATCCACACAGTGGCTATGTCCAAAAACATGTGTTTCTTCTCCTTGTGTCCATCACCTCCCTCTCGGGAACGTGCTTCATCCAAGGTCCTTGAAAAGTGGGCTTGCTCTCGCACAGATCAGAGTCCCTAACACTTTTTCTTTGAAGATAATCACACGCATTCCCTTTTAAACAACTGCAACTTTTTTTTAATACCAGTTCCATCCTTTTACATGAGAAACTTTTACTTTCCTCCATTTAGACTCTCTACCTTATGATTTAACCTGTGAAATAAGTCTCCCCTTCTCAGAAATAAACTCCAGGGGAAGAAATGCAGTAGTCTTCCCCAAGCCACCTGCAAAGTGTATGTATAACACAGTAACATCACAATTATACATGCAAGACAGAAGGTTTCACTGCTTGTTATCCTTTAAAAGTCAATTCAGTAAATAGTGAACATGTAATTGCTTTGCAAAATTGGTGAAATAAGACCTGGGTACAAATATCTCCTATCTTCTACTCTCAAACACACAGACACACATAGACAGATATATAGAAAGACACACAGACGGAGAGACGGACAGACAGGCAGACACACACACACACACACACACACACATACACCAAGATAACTTTTCTTAGGTCATTTCCCTGAATCTATCCATTTCCTTGAAATAAATATGGACGATGACTAAGGAAAGGCAAGAACTGGTTTTAACATCTTAAAATAACCTCTCAATATGTATTTTTACACATACTATTTTCCCCTCTACAAAGCCTGCTGGATGCCCTGGAATATAAAGATAAACTGCCCTATGGACCCTGCTTAGAACAGATCTCCAAGACTGGCCAAGAACTAGACAAGTGAGAGGTGGGTGAGAAACAGAATTTTCTCCCGCACCTAAGTGAAGAAAAAAAGGGAGACAAGCTCACACTGTAATCAGTTTCTCAGCTGTCTAGTTCAGGGGTGGAGAATCCGTGACCTTGAGACTACATGTAGCCGTCTAGGTCCTCAAGTGTGGCCCTTTGACTGAATCCAAATTTACAGAACTAATTCCCTGAATAAAAGGATATGTTCTGTAAAACTTGGATTCAGTCAAAGGGCCATACCTGAGGACCTAGAAGACCACATGTGGCCTTGAGGCTGCAGGTTTCCGACCTCTGGTCTAGGAAGTTACCAGATTCTAGAGAAGAGATTGAGGACAGGATACAGATTCCTTTAGTGAACAGCTTTTGCAAAAACTGTTCCAAAACCTCAGGGTCTCATCTCCAGTCCCTGCAACTGTGCCCTGTCCATCAGGAGAGACTGCCATATACAAAACTCGGCAGGAATGTCCTGTAAAAATGGCTTCTTGGATCAGGGAGGTGTGCTTCCAGACAACAATCTGGTTTTCTGAGTAGCCATGAGTGCTGACCGGCTTGTTGTCATGTCTAGACCAGGTCAGTTTGCGCACTTGAGAACCGGTATCAATTTGCTGCAGGGGCTGCCCTGTCAGCGTATTCCAGAACTGGACGCAGTGCCAACTGAACCTCCTCCACCTGACGTTAACAGGCTGTGCTGGTGGGGAGACCATGAGATGACTTTCACAGCTGCCTTATGATGGGCATACCGCTGGAGTGACTTTCAACTGTAATTGTTCCAGACCAAAACCTTGTTGTTGTTCCCCTCTGAAATCAGCAGTTGGTGATCTGGGGACCGCTTCAGTCCACACACCTCCAGTTTGTGACCCTTCAGTGAACACCGAGAGTGCATGGGGCGTGCCCGGATATCTCTCTGGAGGAGCCTTCCGTCTGTGCTCCCAGAAGAAATCTGGTCTGCCTTCCAGGTCAATGAACTGACCCTGGCTACATGGCGCCATCAAGTACGGACAACTTCTTTCAGCATCTACATCCCAGATGAATTTTGTTATAGTAATAGTCGAACATCTCCGAGTTCTTCTATGTGATCTCTCTAGGGGCACTTCAACATGGGAGACCTCAGTTTCCATTCCTTTGAAAGCAGGTGCTAGGACTTCATTATCTGAGGAGATACTATCAGCCTAGGACTGATCTCATCCCAATCCTTTGGAATTCTAGGGCTCAGTTTCCCTTTCAGTCACAGCAGCGGGTTAAATTATATGAACTGAAAGTTCCCTGGAAGACTTTGGGTGATCTCATGCCAGTCACTTCAGCTCTTGAGCCCTTTCAGTGAAAGTGGGACTGAGGACTCCATTATCTCAGAGGAGTCTGCAAACTTATGCCCAATCCCAAATCAGTTACTTCAGCTTCCTGGGCCTCAGTATCCATTTCAATCCATTTACAGTCGTAACATATGTGAACTGAGGGGCCTCTCCCAGCCTATGGGTGATCTCACACACTTGCTTTCCAAGACTCATGTTCCCTTTGATTAAGAGGAAAAGATTGGACCCCATGATCTGACAGGGGCTAGCTATTTTGTGGATGATGTTAAAAAAGTCACTTCAGCTCTCTGGGCCTCAGTTTCCCTTTCTGTGACAGCATCAGATTGAACTCTATGATTTCACAGGCCCCCTGCCCAGCTATGAGTGATGTCTCACAAATCATTTCAACTTGCTGGGCCTCAGTTTCCTTTTCAGTATGAGCAGGGGATCAGACTCCATGATCTCAGATGCCCCTGACTTCTCTGTGATCTCTCTCTAGGCACTTTAACATGCTAGACTTGAGTTTCCATTCCTCTGAAAGCAGGTACTAGGAACCTATTATCTGAGGAGGCAGTGCCCATCTCAGGTTGATCTCACACCAAAGACTGGATTTCTAGGCCTCAATTTCCCATTCAGTAACAGCAGGCAGTCAGACTCCATGATCTGATATGCCCCTCACTGACAAAGTCTGGGTGGTCTCTCATTAGGAACCTCAGCTTTCTGGCCCTCCCTTTCCTTTTCAGTGAAATCGGGATCTTGGTCTAAATTATCTGAGAGGAGCCTGCCAGCTTTAGGGTGAAGTCCTAACAATCCCTAAAGCTTTACAGTCCTCAGTTTCCCTCTCAGTGAAAAGTCTGGGTAAAAGTATATGACTGGAGTGTGCCCAGCCAGCCTAGGTGGTACGTCATACCAGGTACATCAGCTTTCTAAGTCTCAGTTTCCCTTTTCCTCAGTTTCACAGAAGTCAACCTGATGTTGTCACAGGTAGGGAAATGGAGGCCCAGAGAGCAGAAGTGAAATTTTGAAGATCATCCACAAAATAGCTGGCCCCTGTCAGATCAAGGGGTCCAACCCTCTCCTCTTAATCAAAGGCAGCATGAGTCCTGGAAAGCAGACCTTACTGGTGTAAGGTCACCCATAGGCTGTAAAAGCCCCCTCAGTTCACATACTTTATGACTGTCAAGGGATTGAAAAGGAACCTGAGGCCTAGCAAGCTGGGATTAGGCATAAGCTGGCCAACTCTTCTGAGACAATGGTGTCCTCAGGCATGCTTTCACTGAAAGACAAAATAAGGTGTCATAAGCTGAAATGACTGGTGTACGATCACCCAAAGCCCACCAGAGCCCATTCGGCACGTATAATTTAACCCGTTGCTGTTTTCAAAAGGGAAACTGAGGCTTACAAAACTGGCATTCTTGGCATTAGATACCACTGGCTCATATACATTTAGTGAGGCTTTTCACTAAGGGAGAAACTGAGAACCACAAAGCTTCAGTGATTGTTATGACTTCACCTTAAAGCTGGCAGGCCCCTATCAGATAATTGAGACCTAGATGCTGATTTTACTGAAAGGGAAAGTGAGACCCAGAAATCTGAGGTTCCTGACTTGAGATCCCCCAGAATTTAGCAGTGATGGGCATCTCAGATCATGGAGCTCAATCACTTGATGTTACCAAAAAGGAAACTGAGGCCTAGGAAATTGAAGTGGTTGTTGTGAGATCGTCCAGATCCAGGGTGGCAGGGAGGGGCATGTCAGGTCATGAAGACTGACCCCCTGATGTTACTGAAAGGGAACTTTAGGCCTAGAAATCCAAAACAATTGGTGTGAGATTAAGCCGAGGCTGGCACTGCCTCCTCAGATAATTGGTTATTTCTTTTATGCCTTTCTTGTATCCCCAGAGCTTAGCATGGGGCCTGATAGCTGCCAGGGAGCTGACTGACTGACTGTGCTGGGTGGTGGTAGAAGAGACTGAAACAAAACCATCCCCCACCCTCCAGGGGGGAAACTCCATGTACTGAAGGTTAAATTAACACAGACTACGTGAAATATAAACCCACAGGTATTAGGAAGGAGGCCGGCTGGGGACGCAGAAAAGGACTTAACCACCTGGGGAATCCAGAATGGCCTCTTGGAGAATCTGATCTTTTAGCTAAACCTTAACAGGAGTCATGGATCCCAAGGGGTGAAGATTAGAGAGAAAGCATTCCAGGTACGGGGCACAGCCTCCACCTTGGCCTTCTCTGCCCTGCCTACCTTCCCCAGGAAGCTCCTCACTGACCCATCTCCATGTCCTACAAGCCTGAATCTGACTGGCATTCACATCTGCTCAGCATCCTCTGCTCCACAGCCTCTGTTTAAAGATGGGGCTCAGAACAGTCTTTCCAACCATTTCCCACCAGCTCCCCTGCCTTGGGCCGTTCCTGGACCTTTCAGTCAGGCCTCTTGACCCTCCCTCTTCAGCTTCCTTTTGGATTTTTCCTTCCTCCACTGGAGTGTACACTCCTTAACAGCAGGGATTGACTCCACTCTTATTTGGAATATCCCCCAGCCCTTGGCCTGGTACCTGGCACATAGTAGGTGCCTAACAAATGCTTGTTGACTGACTGACTGACCACAGTATACAAGTAGCATTCTTCTTGCGCAAGAAGACACGGTGGCTCCTTCTCAAAGCTGGGATGAACTAGAAAGTCTTTCTTAGGATTTGAAGTCCTTTACAAATTGGTTCCCCCCTGTTTCTATGGACAAATTTCACATTGTTGGGCCCCACCCTCCCTGTTAGACAAAGGGGTTTAAGTTCTGTTCCCCATCTCCTGTTTGGCTCCAAGCCTTTGCAAGACTGCTGGGTCTGAGAGGGGTGAGGATGGTTTTGTTCTGGTGTCTTCCACCACTGCCCAGCCCAGTCAGTCAGTCAGCTCACTGGCAGCTATCAGGTGTTACCAGGCTCTGTGCCAAGCTCTGGGGATACAAGGAAGGCCCAAAATAAAGAACCGAAGCCTCCAAAAGTCCTTGCCCTCTAAGAGCTCCCAGCCTCATGGGAAGTAGGACAGAGAGGGAAGGGGACACATAGCATGCAGACCGCGTTATCCCAAGGAGACAGATCCAAGATAAAGGGGGGGGGGGCCTCTCATGGGGAAGGCTGCAAGGTGCCAAAGGGCACCTGTGCTGCTCCGAGTTCAAGTGTTATTTCAAAGGTGCCAGAGACCCTCGCTCTCCCCCGGGGTCTTCCAAGTCTCAGCTTCTGCTGGAAGACTCCTGCCTCCTAAGTACGCCTTCTTTCCATCCATCATCTTCTCCTTATTCTGCCAAAATCATCTCTGTCCTGGGTTGCTTTTATGTCACCTCCTCTCCTTCTCCCTGTTTAAGCTCAAGGCCCTTGAGGTCTCTGGATCCCTGGTGTTTAGTAAAGTGCCTGGAGCAAGGAAGGCATTTACTAGGTAGTGACTGCCAGCCTCTGCCAATTTACTGGCTGTTGTGTCTGCCCAGTGCACAACAAAACAGAGTGAATACTGGGTTTCCTCTTCAAGATGGGTGTCCTTAAGTAGCTGCGCGGGTTGGGGGTGGTTGGGGTCAGAGGGGGCATGTCTTTCCCTCAGGGTTCATAGGACCCAGGGCTTGTCCCAAAGGTCACCTCCGAGGGGTAGAGCAGGTGTTGAGAAACACAGGGTCAGTTTTTCCTTTCAAATGGTGGACACGTGGCAACTCCCAGCAGCAGGGGCTCTCCAGGAGCTCTTCCAGGGGTCTTGGTCAAGGGTTTCCTCTTCAGCATCCTCCTCCTCATCCCAGACAACTTTGGGTGAACTGAAGCCAGCTGTAGACGTGCCCCCTGCTGGAGAGTGACTCCTTACCTGAAGCAGTCGATCTTTGGCCACCCTTCCCCAAATGCCCCTCCATCACCACTGCCTCCACTTCCCCTCCCGTCTCTCCCTTCTCCCCCCTCTGCAGCCTGCCTTCTGACCCATCACTCAACACAGAGGGCCCCCTGCCAAGTTCTCGGGGACCTCTTCCTTGCCAATGACTGCCAGCCTTTTCTCTCACTACAGCACTGGCATCTCCTGGGCCCAGTCTGCCCCCAATCACTTTCCTCTGGGTTTTCCTGACACTGGGCTCTCTTGTTCTTCCGCCCACTTCCTGCCTCTCCTTCTATATTTCCTGTGGTGGCTCATCATCCCCATCACCCCCCATCCTCCACAGTCCATGTTGTAGGCTCTCAGCTCTCCTTACATTCTATCTAATATATTTATATACAGCCATATCCTACATATACATTATATACATCTGTACATACAATCATATATTATAAATTACGTGATATATATTCTATACACATATAATTATAAAATATGATATAATTTGTAACCCCTAATGTTGATATTTTCACTTAATTTAATTTCTAAGGCCCAGTACTCTTGGCACTTCCAAAGAAAAGAGGTTATTGTCCATAAATTCACGTATTTCCATTTTTGAAAGACACGCCATGACGATTTCCAGCTCCATATAATCTTTTCCTCTACTTCTTTATGGAGCTGGATGCCCTCTCAATGCCCTGACTCTTTTTCTTTTGGGAGACTTAGCAGGTAGGAGCTCACTCAAGTAGTCAGCCAATACAGACAGTACACTTAGACAGGGGGACAGTTTGAATTCACACCTGTTATCATTAAGTTCCCTTAGAGTGGGCTGGACTAAGTGTTCTAAGTTGTTTTTAGAATTTCCTACTCTAATATTTCAAATGAAGGGTTTCTTTTCTCAAGGGATTGTGCTGGCTAGCTGTGGCCAGGGTTCCCAAGCAGGGAAACCTTTGAGAGCTTTCTCAGAGGTAGATAATGAAACAATTCTCAGTCTGAACACCAAAAGGAAGGGTTTCTTTAATATCTTTTGCAATAGTCACAGATCAGGGTAACCAATATCCATATCCATATCCATTTACCATATCCAACATTTATGCAGTATTAGATTTACTAAGGGCTTTCCAGGGATTATGCTGAAAGGTGGGGTGGCCAGGATTCTCCAGATCTTTATCTGACCTTGCTCTGTAGACTAAAGCTAATTAAAGACTGATTTCTAAAAATCTTTTCCTTTGCCATTTCTAGTTCTTCCATGAGGTCCCAACAATGCACAATAAGCATGGGGGTAGAGCCTGAAATCTTAAAATATTACCGCCCTAACACAGTTACTAATCTGCTACTGATTTTCTCCACATATTTACGTCAGTCTTTTGACAATTACATCCAGATCCCAAAGAGATGAAAGAAGAGTACAGTTCCTAACAGTATTTCCAATACAACGAATTATCAAATTAATGTTAGGCACTTTTCTTTAGCCCATTGCAAATCAGACAACTGAGGTAACTTGGCCTATCGGTAAACTTCCTGACCCATACAGCATGAAAGTCATAATAGCAAACAATAATAGTAATAACAGTAAATAAAATAGTAATAATAGTAAACAATAATAAACACTGAAAATGAGAGTAGAATAAATTCAATGGCACTTGGGGGTGGGGAGAGATCTCTTGGTGGTCAGGCCTTGGGAGAATGCTACAGGTCAGTGTTGGAGTAGAGTTTCTTTCTGAGTGTTCAGGGTTGTGCATAATCTTGAAACATCCTCAGGGAAAAGGATGAGGAGGAGGAGGAGGAGGAGGAAAATGGTGCCAGTCATGGTGGGAATGGTCAAGGCGTGTCTGTGAGGGGAGAAGAGAGAAGAGGAGTTACATGTTGGGAGTTCAGTGCTGAGGATAGCCATCAAGGTCGTGGCCAAGGTCATTCTCTGGGAGGAGGGGGGAAGGAGGAGGGAGAGGAAGAGGAGGAGGGAGAGGGAACAGGGGGAGAAGGAATGGCATGGGAAGGAGGATGGGGAGGGTCTCTCTTAGGGTCAGGCCTGGGAGAATGGTCAAGGCTGAGGTTAGAGAGAACTTACCTTTGGGGAGTTCAAAACAATGGATAATCACCTTCAAAGAAATCCTCAAACTCATGATCTGGGAGGAGGAGCGGGGGGAGGGAGAAGGATGAGGAGGACGAGGAGGAGGAGGAGGAGGCTCTCTGTGGCTTCATTCATACTGAGAGTAGTTGAGTTGGGTCCCTGAGAGGGCAAGAGAGGAGAGGAGTTACATCCGGGGAGTTCAGGGCTGCGGATAGTGATAAAGGTCGTGGCCAAGGTCAATCTCTGGGAGAACGGGGGAGGGGGGGCAAAGAAGAGGGGGAGGGAAAGGGAAGAGGAGAAAGAGGAGGAAGGAGGAAGAAGGAGGGGGAGGGGGAGGGAGGAGAGGGAGAAAGGGAGGAGGAGGGACAAGGGGAGGGACAGGAGTACAGGGGAAAGAGGAGGTGGAAGGGAAAGGGGAGGGGGGACTCAGGAGAAGGGAGAGGGGGAGGAGGAAGGGAGATGGGGAGGGAGGGGGAGGACGGGAGGGAGGGGAGAACGAGGAGGCAGGAGAGGGGGAGAAGAGAGAAAAGGGGAGGGGAAAAGGGAGGGGGACAGAGATGGGAAGGAGGAGGGAGAGGAGGAGGAGGAGGGCGAGCAGGAGGAGCAGGGGGGAGGGAGGGGAGGACGGAGAGGGGGAGGGACCGAGGGAGGGATGGACAGATGTACGGAGGGGAAAATGGAGGGTCAGACTGAGGGATGAATGAAGGGCCCAAGGCACGTGTGGATGCAGAGATGGACAGAGGGACCAAAGAAAGTACGGAGGGAGGGAGGGCCGGGGTGACAGACAGAGGGAGGGCCAGAGGCTTCCTGCTGGAAGAAGGAATCAGGGGACAAGGCCCGGGCCTCCCCCGCCGCCCCAAACCCCCACAAGCGCGGGGCCCCACGACCCCCTCCCGCCCCCTCACCCGCCCAGGGGCCTCCCAGATGACGGCAGTGCCTGCTGTGAGCACGACGAGCCGAGCGTCGCGCTGTTGGGCGGATGCGCTTCTGCGGACTTCCGGCCTCGTGCTGGGGCGGGACAGGAAAGTGCAGGGGGAGGGGAAGCACGTGCTGGTCTGGTCGCCTCACCACCAGGGGCTCCTCCGCGAGGGCGGCTTCCAGCCTCAGCACTCAGGGGAAGGCGAGGAGGTCCTCCGCATCCCTTCCCCTCCATCGCCTCCTGCAGGACGACAGAGGATTCGCACCCTAGAGCCACGAGAGCCCTCCCTTCCCCCGCCCCCACACCGCAAAAAACCCCCCAGAACAAAAAGCAGATAGGGAAGGGAAGGGGCCAGGGGCTCCTAACGACTGCCCCCACCTGCTGAACTGCAAAGAAGACCAGGCTGCGCCTTCCATGGCGCTGACCAAGCTTGGCCCTGGAGCCAGCCCAGCCCCTGCAGTGCCAGTCAGGGTAGAGGTCAGACCGCGCTTCGAGAGCTCACAAGTGGGCTGAGGGAGGAGGAGCGTGGACGTGGTGCCGAGGCGTGGGGGCCGTGGAGGGTCGACCTCGGGCTTCTTACCGAGCTAAGGGAGGCTTAAGGCTCTGCGGTACATTTCTGCACCCCGGGCTACATTTCCGTGGCTTCCGACAGGACCCGCCTCAGCTGGCACGCCACAAGGACGTCCTGGCACCACGGGGGCAGAGTCGCCCAGTGGACGAGAACACACGTGGGACTGGGGGGACAGCCAGCCTCACACTCAGGGAGTGGTCTTCCCAGGGGCCACGAGGGAGTGAGGAGAGGGCGGGACCAGGGGCTGACAGGCAGGGGGGCCCTCAGCGGTTTCTAAGAGGCGGCAGAAAGCCTTGGAAGACTCTGGTCAGGTGCCTCCTCCTCCCTGGAGCCCTCCCTGATTCCACCCCACCCCACCCCACAGCTGAGCTGCAGGGTCTGCCTCCTCCATGTGTCCTCAAGCCTTAGTCTGGCTCTACCTGGAGCCCCTGCTGCAACCCACCCACCCAGAATCTTCTCCAGTGTCTGATGTCCTGTCCTCTCCTGTCCTGCCCTCTCCTGTCCTGTCCTCTCCTTTCCTTGCCCCTTCTCACCTTAAACCTTAAACCTACTGCACTCTGAAGCCAATAGACTGAGTCCCTGCCCAAACTCCACTTCAGGGCTATTTCCTGGACCCTTCCTGTCTAAAGAGTGATTATCAGTTGTAACTCTTTCCCTTACCTTCCAGCTTGATTTAGTTTCTTTTCTTTTGCTCATTAAAGGGACCACTCCCTGACTATTTCTTAAACAGGCCTATTCACTGTATGGGACTTAGCTCACCCTAAGTGAGTGCTTGAATCTGCCCAAGGCCAAAGAGGCCAAGGTCTCCCATTGCATCTTGGGCCATCTCCAGTCATCCTGATGAATATCTGGTCCCTGGATCCAGATGACTCAGGAGAAGAAAGTGCGGCTGGTGCCTTTGCACAGCTCTCCCTCACTCAAAACAAAGTCAAGTGCAAGTCATGCCATTTCTCTGATGTCATGGTCCTCTTCAAAAACGAAGGACAAATGCAACAACAATAACCAACTTCACAGAACTGATACCCTGTAGGTCCTCAAGGGCAGCCCTTTGACTGAATCCAAACTTCACAGAACAAATCCCGTTAATAGAATGATTTGTTCTGTAAAAGTTGGACTTGGTCTAAAGGCTCCACCTGAATACTTTTATTAAGGGGATTTGTTCTGTGAATTTTGGATTCAGTCAAATGGCCACACATGAGGACCTAGAGGACCACTTGTGGCCTCAAGATCACACATTTTCCAACTCTGTTAAGGTCTGGCCCCAGATCTTTCACACATTTGGTGCCTAGTAAGGATTTGGAGAGAGTGATCTTCCCATCCCAGTTCAGGAGAGTAGCTACTAGAAGCAGGAGGGATTGGCATGAAGTTTTCTCTTAGCAGAGGCTGAATTTCATGCCTTCAAGATGTAACAGCAAACAAAATAAGATCTTTGCTGTTTCTTTTTTATTGAATTTTAGCCAGTCAGACATAAGTGGGCTCTAATCAATCAGATATGAGCATGTCTATTCTAACCAATCAGATGCTGAGTAGAACTGTATATAAAGAGAGCCAGTGTTGAGAAAACAGACCTTGAAGAGAGCCAGCATTGAAGGGGTGAGCCAGTGTTGAGAAGAGCAGAAGACCTCTAAGAGTAGAGAGGAGAGGAAGACCTCTGATGGCAGAGACTTGCTGAAGCAGACTCCAAACTTTGAAAGTGAATAGAGCTGTAGGGTAGAAACCTGCTCATGGGAAAGAGGTTTAGTTTAAGCCCCTTTTGAGAGCTGTTAAAGTGAGCTGAGCTGTTATCACAGAGCCTCTCACCCTCTCTCTTCTCCCTCTCTTTCCGTCTCTCACCTCTGTGCCTCTGTCTCTCTCTGTATCTGTCCCTCTCTGTCTCTGTGTTTCCAATTCTGTCTCTCTCCCCTCTCTGTCTCTTTCTCTGCCTCTTTCTGTATCTCTCTGCATCTCTGTCTGTCCCTGTCTCTCTCTGTGTCTCTATCTCTATCTGTCTTTCTACCTTCCTCGTCTCTCTCTCTGTGACTGTGTCTCTCTGTGTCTCTGTCTCCATCTGTCTCCCTCATCTCTATCTCTGTCTCTCTCTGCATCTCTGTCTCTGTATCTCTCTGTTTCTGATTCTCTATCTCTCGCCACCTCTGACTCTTTCCCTGTCTGTTTCTGTGTCTCTCTGCTTCTATCACTCTTTCTCTCTCTCCTCTCCCCTCCCTCTTCCTTAAAACTACAGCTAAGGACCATGCCCAGGTGACCTCCATTTAGGAAGTCCCCAGTAGGGAAAGCTAGAGCCACGAAGGGATATCAGTCATCCTCCCCATTTCCAATCCCCACCTCCCCAAATCAGAAACTTCTCATGCTTGAATTCGGATATGTGCCCCTCCCTCAAAATAGTTGTGTGGGTTTTTGGCTGAAGGTTGTATTCGAAGGTCTCTACCAACTCTTATATTCTCTGCACTTAGAAATTCTGAGTCTCAAGTTCTGAAAGCTGATCTATAATGAGAGTGGGGTACAAGGATTAGGCTGGCCCAGGAAGGGGCAAGTACTTCCCAGAGCCTAGGAGTTCTGTGTCTCTTCACAGCAATATTTGCCCTGGAGAGGGAGCTCTTCAGGGGAAGCTGTACATACAGACTGAGAGGTTCCTGGAATACTTCAGCCTCCCGCCTTCATCCATTCCCCAGAGCTTGATCTCCTCAAACAGCTTATGTTCCCCAGGATGGTGGGGTCCGGGATCTCCTGGAGGGCACATGGGGTTCTTTCCTGAGTTATGAGATCAGAGGCTGCAGCTACTCTGAAAGGTACAGGACTCCTGAGGGAGACCTGAGATTAAACAGCTGTAACTGCAGATTGGGGGAGAGAACAAGGCGGCATTACTCTGCACCTGGGTAGGTGGGTAGGAGTAGTTGGAGCCAGAGTTTGTTGGGTGGATCTTCTGGGATTTGCTTTTTAAAAAAATGTTTGTTTATTTATTTTTAGTTTTCGACATTCATTTACACAAAACTTTGAATTCCAAATTTTCTGCCCATCTCTTCCTTCCCCCCACCCCCATAATGCCTTGCTTTCTGATTATCCCTTACCTCAATATGCCCTCACTTCTACCACACCACACCCTTCCCTAATCCCCATCGCCTCTCTTTTCTTGGAGGGCAAGATAGATTTCTATACCCCATTATCTGTATTTCTTATTTCCTAGTTGTATGCAAAACCAATTCTCTACATTCATTTCTAATACTTTGAATTCCAACTTCTCTTCCTTCCTCCCCTCCCCACCCATCCCCTGAGAAGGCAAGCAATTCGATATAGGCTATATATGTGTAGTTTTGTAAAAGACTCCCATAATAGTCATGTTGTGTAAGACTAACTATTTTGTCCTCCATCCTTTCCTGTCCCCCATTTATTGTATTCACTCATTTGACCTTGTCGCTCTACAAAAGTGTTTACTTCTAATTATTCCCTTCTCCCATTTGCCCTTCCTTCTATCATCCCACTCACCCCACTTGTCCACTTCTTCCCTGCTTCCCTGTTGTGTAAGATAGATTGCCATACCAAATTGAGTGAGCATGTTATTCCTTCCTTAGTCAAATGTGAAGAGAGTAAGGTTCACTTTTTCCCTCTCACCTCCTCCCTTTTCTCTTCCACTGAAAAAGCTTTTTCTTGCCTCTTTTATGAGTGATCATTTGCTCCATTGAATGTTCCCCTTTCTCCTCCCAATATATTCCTCTCTCACCCCTTAATTTTATTTTTTTAGATATCATCCCTTCTTATTCAACCCAACCTGTGCTCTCTCTCTCTCTCTCTCTCTCTCTCTCTCTCTCTCTCTCTCTCTCTCTCTCTCTCTCTCTCTCTCTCTCCCCCCTCTCTCTGTATATATATATATATATATATATATATATATATAATATATGTGTGTGTGTATGTATGTATATGTGTGTGTATAATCCCTCCAACTACCCAAATACTGAGAAAAGTCTCAAGAGTTACAAATGTTATCTTTCCATGTAGGAATGTAAACAGTTCAACTTTAGGAAGTCTTATGATTTCTCTTTCCTGTTTACCTTTTCATGCTTCTCTTGATTCTTGTGTTTGAAAGTCAAATTTTCTATTCATCTCTGACCTTTTCATCAAGAATTCTAGAAAGTCATCTTTTTCATTGAATAACCATTTTTTCCCCTGAAGTATTATACTCAGTTTTGCTGGGTAGGTGATTCTTGGTTTTAGTTCTAGTTCCTTTGACTTATGGAATATCTTATTCCATGCCCTTTGATCCCTTAATGTAGAAGTTGCTAGATCTTGTGTTATCCTGATTGTATTTCCACAATACTGGAATTGTTTCTTTCTGCCTGCTTGCAACATTTTCTCCTTGACCTGGGAATTCTGGAATTTGGCTACACTATTCCTAGGAGTTTTTTTTTTTCCGATCCTTTCATGAGGTGATCAGGGGATTCTTTCAATATTTATTTTACTCTCTGGTTCTAGAATATCAGGTCAGTTTTACTTGATAATTTCATGAAAGATGATGTCTAGGCTCTTTTTTTTATCAAGGCTTTCAGTTAATCTCATAGCTTTAAATTGTCTCTCCTGCAACTAATTTCCAGGCCAGGTGTTTTTCCAATGAGATGTCTCACGTTGTCTTCAATTTTTTCATTCTTTTGGTTTTCTTTTGTAATTTCTTGGTTTCTTATAAAGTCATTAGCTTCTATCTACTCCATTCTAATTTTTAAAGAACTATTTTCTTCTGTGAGCTTTTGAACCTCCTTTTCCATTAGGTTAATTCTGCTTTTTAAAGTATTCTCCTTATTGGCTTTTTGGACCTCTTTTGCCTTTTGAGTTAGTCTATTTTTGGGGGGTGTAGGCTGTGTTCAGGGAGGACCAGTACCAGTACCAGTACCTTTGCTGTAATGGATGCTGAACACTTTTCAGGGCTCTTCCACCTTTGGTGTCTACCTGTTCCACCTAATTCTCACCTGTGTCTCCAAGAAGCTGCAGCATGCATAGTGGCCACACCCTGGTAAACCATTTTGGCAGACAGACCAAACCAGTTTGAGAGTAACCAAGGGTTCTCAAACCCATTGGTGAGTTACAGGGGTGTCTACTCAAGCATATGAAGACTTCATTTGATGAAATGGGCAGATGAGGACAATTTGTTCCAATGGACATGAAGGCAGATGAAGCAGGAGATGTGGAGTGCTTAGAGATTGGTTAGACATCGAAGACACCAAGGTCATCCACTGAACCATCGCCAAATGTACCCTTTCCAAAAAGACTATTTTATGGAGAACTTGAATGGGGCAGGTGATCACATGGTGGCCAGAAGAAACGACACAATGACACTCTCAAGGTTTCTCTCAAGAACTTTGGATTTGACTATGCAACATGGGAGACACTGGCACAGGACTGCTCAGCATGGCGTGCCCACATAAGAAAAGGTACTGTGCTCTTTGAGCAAAGCAGAATTGAGACAGCACAAAGTAAACACAGGATGCGCAAATTTGGGATATTCACCCCAAATATTCATATGCACTATCTGTGCCCAACCTGTGGTAGAGCATCCTGAACTCGTATTGGTCTGATCAGCCATAGTTGGACACACTGAAATTTCACTTTACTGTGGTGATATCATTTTGGTCTTCTTCGAAGGCAAAGGACAACAGCCTAGGGTATTTTTAAAGGTGCTATTTTCTTCAGCATTTTTTGTCTCCTTTAGTAGGCTGCTGACTCACTTTTCATGATTTTCTTGCATCACTCTCATTTCTCTTCCCAATTTTTCCTCCACTTCTCTTCCTTGATTTTCAAAATCCTTTTTGAGCTCCTTATTTTGGAGGTTTTGGATGTAGAAGCCTTGACTTTTATGTCTTCATCTGATGGTATGCATTGTTCTCCCTCATCAGAAAGGTTGGAAGAAAATACCTGTTCACTAAGAAAGCAACCTTCTATAGTCTTATTTTTTTCCACTCCCACTTACTTACACCCACTGTACACAAAGCTACTTGGGGAGTACTGAACTCAAGTAGGGCAACTAGAGCTTTTCCTCAGGGTGGTTGGTGAATTTAGAAGGTACTGAACACTTGTGAAACTTCCCTGCAGTGAGAATGAGCTCTTTTCTTATCTTTCCCTGACGTCAGTGCAGCCTCCTGGACAGTGGCTTGGCAATAGTCTTCTAGGATTTCTGAGTCTTTCCGTCTCAATGGTTCACTGGTTAGAGCACTGAGCCTGGAGTTAGGAAGATGTGGGTTCAAATCCAAGTTCAGCCACTTACATGCTATGGGGCCTTGAGCAAGGACACTTCCAAATGTTCTACATCAAGCACTCTTTCATCTTTCTGCCTCCTCAGTAAGTTTAGTAACCTATCTTAATGAATGTGTCTGTGATCTTACAGAGTGGTCTGGGGCACTGAGAGGTGAGGTGACTTGACTGTAGTCATGCTGCTAACATGGATGTGAGGTCGGACTTGAACGCTGAGCCCTTATGACTCTGAAGCAGAGATACTTGGGCCTCAGAGAATCCATCTCTTCCATCCAGACACAGTTCAAGCATCACCTATTCCATGACGCCTTTGCTAATCCCACCTGCTAGTGGCCTGTCTCCAGATAGCCTTGTATGTTATCTTTATTTGTCTTTATTCTCCATATACTTTTATAATAGTCCCTTATTTTATTTATTTTTCTTCTGTGTGTCTCTGCTTCAAGCATGTTGCTTGTAAACAATGTATTGTTGCATTCTTGTTTCTCATCCCTTCTGCTTATCTGCTTCCACGTTTAGGACTAATTCATCCCATTTATATTCACAGTTATAACTATTATCGGTGTATTTTCCTCCATCTTATTTTCCCATTTATCTTTATTCCTCTCTCTGCTTACTCTGTCCCTCCTCAAAAGTATGTTTTTCTTTATACCATTACTTCCCTTAATCCGCCCTCACTTTTATTAGCCCCCCGTCCTCTTCACTTTTTCCTTTCCCTCTCTATTTCCCTGTTAGGCTATATAGATCTCACCATCCAACTGTGTCATTCTTTGAGTCAATTAGGAAGAGAGTAAGGTTCAAGGCTTACTCAACTCCCCTGCTCATTTTCCCCTCCATTCTTAGAGGAAAAATTTTCATCTTGTTCTTTTCTCAAAATTTATTATTATATTTAATTAGGAAACATTGACATTATATCTTTTATGTTATCACTTTTTCTACTTCTACCTTTTGGAAGATATCATTCCTATTTTATAATCTGACCACAAATACAGACTGAAATTCTAAGATATCTCTTATTTACATCCTACTATGAGAATTCAGAGATGATCTAATGTCAATCTACTAATGAATAGATTTTGTATTGTTTTTATATAATATCTCCTACTCACCTGCTGAGATCATACAAATTTGCTATAAAAAGAATATATAAAAGGATATGACCATAGTCATATCAATGACATATATAATAACAGCAAGAAGACTCCCTTAACTCTGTTTGATTTCAAGCATGAGTCATGTCTGACAGCCAATTATGTAGTCACAGGAATCAAAAACAAGGCTCAAGATTAACCAAGTGAGAAAATTTCCTGTTCAGAAAGAAAATAACAGAATGGGGAAGCTGAGTCAAGAGGATCCTACCTTAGGTCATGGCAAAGTTGTCCCCAAAATTTTCCCACGCATACATAACCAGTTTAGCAGATCTCAGACTTTATCACAAGTCATTGTCTACTTTTAGTTTCATGGCAATTCAGACAACCATTCCTCTAATTGACTTAAAACAGTAGTAAATTATGATCTCAAAAGTTTGTACCTCAAATAACAAAATTTCACTAAGCTCAGTTTAGGGCTTGAATATTAACAACTCCTCATATTTCCATAATAGTTACATTTCACTTTTTCCTTTACTTATAAAATAAAAGTAAGCACATTCTGGAGTTTCAAGCATACAGCATGCCTGAGAGTTGCCTAATGTTGTTATATTGTAGTCACATCCTTAGCCTATTTGTTATTATCACATTTTTAAAGACGATTCAAAATCTAATAGCATCCATATTAAAAAATACAGTTGTCTAACAGTATTGCTGATACAATTGAATCTCAAATTTCACAATATAAGAGAATTTAGAAATATAATTCCTCACCAAGTTTCCATAGTCTAGACCACTACACTGGTGCGTGTTACCTGTTGATGCTGACCAGAGTTGATCTACATAGCCTGGTCTGGTAATGTAGCTAGTTTGGAGTGGCAGGAGAGGTACTGCATAAGCTCAGTGTGGAAGTCAGTTGATTGGTTTTTGGTTTTAAATTTTTTAATTTCTTTCAGAATCCAGGTGCTTTGTATCATAAAGACCGTGAAAGTTTCTTTCTCTTTGTGCATAATTTCTCTTTTGAGGAGCTTGAGGGGATTAGAGAAAATGTTCGGTTTTCAATCTATCATGTGTATTATTCTTATTTTTATATATTTGAATCTGTTGACTATACATCATAAAAATGAGACATTTAATTTATTAGAAAAACTTGCTGACAAGATTTGTTCCCAATTTCAGAGAGGAGGCATGGTTGAATAGTTCTCCATTGCTTTCTAGAATGGCCAGGGCAGTGCACAGTTCCACTAACAGTACAGAAAAGTAGCCGTTCTACTACACCTCCTTCAGCATTTGCTTGTTTTTTTTTATGGATTTTTTTGCCTTTAGTTGCATAGTTTAAAAACATTGTTCTAGGGACATTTTAATGGAAGCATTAATCTGATAGTGATTAAAACTAGTTTTTTTTTAAAACACTAGTTTTTTTTTCTAGGAAACCTTTACAGATGTTCCAACTTATGTTAAGCATAGTTAAGAGCAAGATCTAATTGCCTTTCAAAATATTTCGTATGCAACTTTAGTTTCATATAAATAATTACAAGAATCATAAAATACTGTTCAGCAGTTAACAATTATGTGATTTGAAACACTCAACAAAATATAACATTTTCTGGAATAGCTCTTTGGTGTTTTAGTTGGCCATTCAGGACAAAGTATGGACTTCTCACAAATAAAAGCTTCAGTGCAATTTCCCTTAGTGGTCAGCTGTGATTATGTTCCCTCTTTTGGCAGTGGCACGATAGGATTATAAAGAGAGCTAGGTACCTAGGATTTATATTTCAAATCTGACTAGTAATTAAATCAAATGATACATAGATATACAATGTGAAAAAAAAAAAAGACTAGTTTGTGGTCAGTTACTCCAATATAAAAGATGCAGTTTACAATTTTACAGTTGAATAATTTGACATAGCTTGCAACAGCAATTATTGATGCATGATTCAGTCACGTGGCAATTTTTGCATGAGCTAATTAAGCATTATAGGAAATACATAAAAGATGCAAACAATTGTTACTTTACGTTTTATGATGTTCTTAAATTCAGGTAACAACTCCATTTTTTTAAATTTTGGTTCCTGTTTAAATTTCAAATTGAATCTCACACACCCACCATTCGGCATCATAAATAATATATAATTCTGCAAATGTAAAATTAAAATAGATTGTACTTGTGTCATATCACAAAATTTTGGCAAATGAATATAGTATTTTGTAATATAGTACAATCAGGTTTACATTGGGAGTTATGGCACTTTAATTATGCAGCAATATCCTTAAGTACCAATTGAGAATGCCATAGTCATTCAAAGCCAGTTACTTTTGTACAAATAAAAGGCTTGGATTTGGATTTCAAGTAATATACTTTCCTTCTTTCCAATGAAAGTTATTATCACATCAAAACTGTTTGGGCAATCATGCAAAAAAGGTAACTGCTTCATTTTGGAATTGGTCCAAAACCAGGTAGAGTCTCATGAATTAAATGTTATAAAATGCAGCTTTGTGGAGTTTCAACATGCCAGTTTCTGGTCAAGGTATCTGTTTAAATATCCTTCAATCTTCAGAAATTGGAAACTTAATATTGCATGGTATTTTCAGGTAGAATTAATTCCAGTTGATCCCATATGCTGGGAAGCCCTTCACTTTCTCCTCTTTTCTCTCAAAAGTTGCAGTGTTTCTCCAAGCTATCTAATATCTGTCTAATATACAGATATGCTTCTTAAGTACCCAATTATGGATAAACATGTTACCAGCCTGGAGAGAACATGGTAGACCTATTAATGTTTCATATAAAAAGCCATTTTCATTTCTCTACAAGTGCTGCTGTGGCCGCAGGTGTCCTCATGCTTCCTCTTGCTGATGCAGTCAACTCTTGAATCTCAGCATTTAATTTGTTACTCACTCCATTGCTTCAAGACCATTATTAGCATTAGATGATCTTGTGTTTTCCATCAGTCTTAGATAACTGCTACAGCTCAATCATTTCACATTGATGATGGCTTCTTGAGTCAAAATGGTATTTCCTGGTTCTTGAGGATGTAGTTTGTATGTAAGTCTCTCATCCACTGAAAGAATATTTGTAAAGAAAATATTAGTGGATTAGCTCCATTATTTTTTCTATGGGATCAACTACACAATGTTCCTGCAAATGTGTTTTGGTTCTTGCTGCTCAATAAGTGGTTTTACAAAAGAAAGCATTTCCCACTCTCTGGTGAGCAGTCTCTGGCTATGCAATTCCCCAGTAGGATCTATTTGTCTAACACGTCAAATCCAACCACACTCGGATTCATTGGATTTGAATATTTCTGCATAGCAGCTGTTGTAACTGTTTCCAACTAGTGGTTGAAAACATGCTCTGATATCCAAATCTTCATGGCGCCAGTGACCAGTATGATGTCTGGGTAAAGAAGCGACACCACCCTTCTTCTTCTTACTGGCAATCCTTTTTTTCCCACAATTTATCCAATCTAATGGCCGTGAGATGTTACACAAGAGTTCCTGAAATTTCTTTTTCTCTAATTTATAGTGATTTAGAATTCTTTTTTCAAATGTTTATTGATAGCATCGATTTCTTCCTCTGAAAAATGCTGGTCCCTATCCTTTGATCATTTATCAATTGTTCTATGACTCTTGATCATATGAATTTTATTCAGTTCCCTGTACATCATAGAAATAAGACTTTTATTAGAAAAAACTTACTGCAAAGATTTTTTTTCCAACTTCTCATTTCTCTTCCAATTGCAGCTGCGCTGATTTTGTTTATAGAAAAATTTTTGAATTTTGTGTAATCCAAATTGTCCATTTGCCACCCTTGAATCTGTCTTGTGTTTTCTTTGCTCATGACCTTTTTCCCCAACCATAGAACTGCCAGGTAATTTTTTCCATGCGCTCCCCTTTCTGATGTTACTTACCCTTTAAGTCTAAGGAATATAGCCATTTGGAGCCTGATTCTGTCTTCTCTGTGAAATGTTCTTCTAATCTTAGGCTTTGCCAGATTACTTTTCAGTTGGCCCAACACCTTTTATTGAATAGCAAGTTTTTCAATTGTTAGAATTGTTAGGTGTAAGTCAGCAGTTGACTAAATAAACCAATAGAATTTTAAATGAATACATGAATTGGACAAAAGGGAGACATTACAAACAAATTCTTGAATTGAGACATTACCTTTCTTATCCGTTGATAGAGAAAGAATTCAAGAACAAAGAAGAGAAAGAGAGGATCCTATGATGTAAAATTGATCATTTAAAGTACATAAAATTTAAATGTTTTTGTAAGAAGAAAATTAATGCAGCTAAACTTTTTTCTTTTTTTAATTTTATTTTATTCTTATTATTTTTTAATGTTTTACAATCACTGCCAGAAAATTAAGATTTTATCCCCCCCCACACCTACCTCCCACTACCCCCTCCCTCCCCACTACCGCATACAATTCTGTATAGGTTCTACATATACTTTCCTATTGAGTACATTTTCACTATAGTCATGCTATGTAGTCGAACTAAAATAAATGGAAGAAATCATATAACAAATCAAAACATGATACACAAAAAAGCACACACACACAAACATGATCTGCTACATTCTGCGAATGACTTCCATATTTCTTTCTCTGAGTGTGGAAGGCATTTTGCCTTAGAAAACCACCATTGGGATTTTTTTTTAAATAAGTTCTTGCGTTATTACGAAATTCCAATTCTACCAGAAAAAACTCTCACACGCTGTGGTCGTTGCTGTGCACAAAGTTCTCCTTGTTCTGTTCCTTTCACTCAGCATCAGATCGTATAAGTCCTTCGAGGCCTCTCTGAAGTCTTCTTGTTCATAATTTCTTATGGCACAATAGTACTCCATTACATTCATATACCATAATTTATTCAGCCATTCCCCAATTGATGGCCATCCCCTTGACTTCCAGTTTTTGGCAACTACAAACAGTGCTGCTATAAATACTTTTGTACATGTGGGACCCTTTCCCATTTTTATGATCTCTTGGGGATACAGTCCTAGTAGCAATATTGCTGGGTCAAAGGGTATGCACATTTTTGTAGCCCTTTGGGCATAGTTCCAAATTGCTCTCCAAAATGGTTGGATCAGCTCACAGCTCCACCAACAATGAATTAGTGTTCCAACTCTCCCACATCCTCTCCTGAATTTATCATTTTCTTGTTCTGTCATGTTTGCCAATCTTATAGGTGTGATGTGGTACCTCAGAGTTGTTTTGATTTGCATCTCTCTAATCAAAATTGATTTAGAGCATTTTTTCATATGATTATAGATATCTTTAACTTCTTCTTCCGAAATTGCATGTTCATATCCTTTGACCATTTATCAGTTGGGGATAAACTTTTAAAAAACAGGTAAAAGGAGGAAAAGTCTTTGCAGGAAGTTTCTCTGTTATGTAAAGTACATGGAGAAGCGATTCTAATTTGTAATCATCAGAGAAATTTCCTAAGTGACAAATAGGCAAAGGTTTTCAGAGGAAGAAATCTAAACTATCCACTAGTTGGAACAATTATCATTTGGTATTAATAATTTTATTAATAATTAGGAAAATGAAAATTAAAGCAACTCTGAAGTTCTATTTTACAATTCTGAGGAATAGGGCATTGAGAGTAAAGATAAGAAGATAGTTAAGAGAGTGACTGTTTGTTCTTTGTGAACTGATTAGTAAAAATGACAATTAAAAAAGGAAAATGACAATTGTAGGGCAAAACGGCCTCACTAATAAACTGTTGTTGCCACTGTGAATTGGTCCAGCCATTCTGAAAATTAATTTTAAATCATGTTCCAAAAGCATGAAACTGAGGATACCTTTTGATCCAATTATACTACACCTCGGCCTATACCCCAATAAGATTTTTAAAAGAGGGGTACACATGTGTACAAGAATATTCTAACAATTTTTGTAGAGGTAGTAGTAAAGTGGAGACTAAAGGGATACCCTTCAATTGACAGAATCCCTAAACAAATGATGTTATATGAATTCAATGGAATACTATTTTAGTCTAAGAAATGCTTAAATAAAGAGTTTCAGAGAAAACAGGGACATAGAAACAAAAAAGCAAACACAAAGGTCTGTCATGTGGATGAAGGATTGGAAGGCAGAAACATGAGCAACAGCTGGAAGTTATAAAGAGAACCGTTTTGGCATGACCTCAGAAAAATCTTCTAAAAATGGGAATTCTCCCAACCTACAGTTTCTTGGAGGGGAACCAAGGAAAAGCAGAATGACCATTGGTCTAGTATGTTACTCTGGGGATTCCTTTCACATATAGATTGGAAGAGATGACTGCTACAGATTCTCTAACAGTCAAGTTTTGTGCAAATTCTGTGAATCCAGGCTGACAAGGAAATCTGAGGACAACAAAAGATTTTGAAAAGGAGTTTACTGGGACTGGAGCAGACCCAATTGTAGAGCTGAACTGAGCTCTCCCTGGACACATCTGAGGATATGTGTGTAGCACTGGCAGACTTTAGCCTAATGTAGCAACCCCTTAGTTCCAGAGACAGCAGCAAGAAGATGCTGATCACCTACCACCTCTAATTTCTCCCTCCAGGTGCTTCACTGACTTAGCTAGGCTCCCCCAGTGATGCCTGTCAGAGAGGCCTGGCTTATAAGTAAGGAGGTAATAGGCCATCCATGTTCTACAAGAGGACTTTCCTGTCTCCAGCTGATAGTGTCTTTCCCCAGAAATGACTTTGTTGTTATTTTCTAGATAATTTCCATATATAAAATTAATATATTTTCTAGGCACACAGACATAGAATCAGAGACACATACTCTCATAAACATACACAATATATATGTATACATATATAGATTTATGTGAGTATGTTTACATTTACACACACACACACATATGTATATATATGTATACATATATGTCTATCCTGTCTTCCATGATAGGATGTATGTTACTCAAAAGAAGAGACTGGTTGTTTTTTGGTATCCCTACGGCCTACCAGAGTGCCTGGTAAATAGTAGATGCTTAACAAATGCCTGATGCTTAGTGGCTTGATATTTAGGGGCACCTGGGCCTTTCAGTTTTCACCAAATAATATCACAGACATGACTATCTCATATTTGAGCCTAACAGGGAAAATAGGATAACTGAGTACAGAACTTGGCATATGGTATCTGGGGGCATTCACTGCACGGTGGTGATAGAGGGACATCAAATTTCCTACCCAACAGAGTCTCTCTTTTTCTCCAATGTCCTTCTCAAGATACCCTCTTCTCTCAATCATGGTTTCAAATATATTGCTCTGATTTCCAAGGTCCCTGCTCTGCCACATCCACCTGCCTCTATTGCTCTATACTCTCTTGTAAAAAAGCAGCAGGATACAATCTTTGGCTCTCCTATGCTACTCTGTGCACAACACCCAGGCCATCTCTTCAAGGAAATTATTGACCTCTAACGTTGAGGAACTTCCTCAATCTACCTCTATTTTCCCTCCCTTGGAGCAACTGCTTTCCCTAGCAGTTTGTGCACAGAGCTGGAGATGTGGAGGAAGTCTTTCTATTCCTTCCAATTGCTCAATAGATATTGTTTCCCTCCCAGCAAATTTATGCTGAATCACAAGAGCTCAGCTGCATAGAGCTGTCCCTTCCAAAGTGCTGATCTGGTTTGGGCTTCTCATCCTCCCAATTCCTCTTATCCAGCTTAATGAAAATATCCCCCTCCTATGGAGCCCTCTGTGTCCTTCTTGAGAAGTCAGTCAGGGTCTCTCTACAGGTACAGGTGTGTCTGGTGGAACTCCTCAACTAAGTTGGGTGGAAGGGAATGACAGGTGGACTAATTCCTCTGTACATGATATTGAGTCCCTTCTATTACATCATCACACTTGTGCCAGCATCCCCACTTTAAGAATGAAGTTCTACCATTTCCTCATATTCCCATTCCATCCCATTTTACACTAGGCAGATCACTCTTACTGTCGCTTCAGGAAACTGCATTGTGTGCACACAAGGTTGAGATATGAATCATGAAAAGAAGTGACAAAACCTTCAGCTCTGGTGTGATCATAGCTGAGGGTGATAGCTTGTTCAGTTTTTGAATGAAATGAAATTAGATATCATGTACAAAGCCTTTCTACTGCTTTCATTATTGAATTGGGTGAGAGCTCTTAAATGTGTATGATCTAAAGCATAGAAGGGCCAGGATGCTTACAATGGGATGTGTGTGATTTTGATAGACCCAGTCACAGAGTTCCCACCATGAGGCCTTTGATATTGATTACGTACCCAATGTTTCCCCTAGACCTGTGTTGCCTTAGTGCTGAGCAGCCCAGATTCCCTTTTCCAGATGTTGTTCCCATTTCAGCAGGGCTGGCATTGACTGCCCCTCTGGGATCTTTACCAGGTGTATGCATGGAAACAAACATGAGACATTTGAATATGTAAACACCAGAGAGTGGAATGAGATGTATCATTTTTGTCAATCTCTGCCATTTCTTCAAGGGTGCAGTATAACAATGGAGATTCTCCTGTATATACTTGTATGTTTACTCAGTGTGTGCTCTGGCTTTTGGGGATCCATAATGATAGCAGCTAATTCTTAACTGAAAAGTATTTTATCGATGCCTTTCAGGAAACCAGATAAATCCCTTCTTAATGGAGGGCATGTTCCAAGGAGAAAGCTTATGGGGCAAAAGATCAGGAGGGAGCTCCTGGCTAAAACCTTCAACAGGTTCTTGTATTTTTGTGAGAATCCCTTCTCTCTGTTCCTAAAGGAAGTCTGCCTGTGCGAAACAATGCTTGCATGTGTCCTGAGCATGTTTAGAGAGCTTTTAGACGGGGAAGCCTACATTGGCTGCAGCCCCACACATCACTTTTATTTATATGGCCATAACCACAGTAGCGCCAATACTAGCTCAGCTACAGCTGTGACTGTAATTCTCAGTCATCCACGAATGTCTTAGAACCCTCTACCTGCCAAATCAGGAAGAGCCTTTCCTGCTTCCCAGGCCTCCTCCCAGAAGATGTCCTTCTTAAAGTAGCCACCCTATTAGATAGAGCTCAGTGTAGAAAAGCCCACTCCTATTTCTCCAAAAATGTTCAACACACTTGGAAAGTATCCTAAAAAAATCTTCCTAAGATCAACTCTTCTCCTTAAAGGCACATATTAAAAAGTTCAAAATGGACAGAAGTAATTGTGGAACACAGAGATGTAAAACTTCACTTAGCAATAGCTAAAGTAAGTCAACAAAAATTAAATAGATTCTCACCCTTGGATGTGTCTAGTGTATCTGAAAGTGGTCACCATCTGAGGGAAACTTATTAAAAAGCAAAGATCCAAGAGTGAAGTCCAGATGCACTCCATAGTGATGTTTCACAGGAATTCATTCAATATTGTGTTGACAGAACCACAAAGCACATGCTCATCATGGGAGTTTGTTTATAGAAATATTGGGGGTTTCCAATGGCAATCCCACATCAGGCCATTTTCAGCAGAAATTATAGATTGTGCTTCAGATGGCCAGATTTATCAATCAGCAGAAACTATGGAAGGAAGTGGTAGAAACTGAGCAACTCTTCACTAAAGGTTGTAAAACATTAGTACCCAATGAATACTTAGCAAGACATGAGCTGGTGGCTGGAATTATCTATCAGAAACTGAGTATTTTTCAAAAGTGAGCAGATGACCAAAGTTCCTATTACAAATGGAGACGTCAGAATATCCTTGGGAATTCCAAAACAAGTGCAATGATTCGGGTTGTTTTTTTGTTTTTGTTTTTTGTCAGCCCACAAATGTTTATAAAGCATTTATTATGGGTCAAGTACTGTGATAAGTTCTGGGCATGCAAATATGAAAAAGGAAAGTTACTCCTTGCCCTCAAGGAGCATATAATTTATTTTATTTTTTACAGATTTATTAATTATTTTTCGTTTGCAACATTCACTTGCAGAAGTTTTCAATTTCCTCTACCTCTCTACTGTCCCAACCCACTTCCCCTTCCCCACGATGACATGCCACCCATTATAGTCTTTACATACACATTCTTATTAAAGATATTTTCACATTAGTCATGTTGTATAAATGAATTAGAACATATGGGAGGAACCATAAGAAAGAAAATAACAAAATAAAAGAAAACCAAAAAAGAAAGCAAATGGTATGCTTCAGCCTGCATACAGATTCCTTATTTCTTTATCTGGATGTAGATGGCATTTTTCTTCATGAGTCTCTTGGAGTTGATTTAGGTCCTTGCATTGCTGAGAAGAACTAAGTCTATCAAAGTCAGTCATTGCACAATGTGACTCCTACTATGTGCAATGTTCTGGTTCTTCTCACTTCTTTCAGCATCAATTGTTGTAAATCTCTCCAAGTTTTTCTGAAGTCTGGTTCTCATAATTTCTCACAGCACAACAGTATTCAATTACATTCATATACCACAGCTTGTTCAGCCATTCACCAATTGATGGGCATCCCCTCAATTTCCATTTCTTGGGCACCACGTAAAGAGTTGTAAATAATTCTGTACACGTGTGTCCCGTCCCCATTTTTATGATCTCTTTGGGATACAGCCCTCAAGGTGGCATTGCTGAGTAAAAGAGTATGCACACTTTGATAGCCCTTTGGGAATAGTTGCAAATTGTTCTCCAGAATGGTTGAATCAGTTCACAACTCCACCAACAATGCATTAGTGTTGTAATTTTCCCACATCTTCTCCAGCATTTCTCATTTTCCTCTTTTGTCACTTTGCAATCTGATAGATGTGATATGGTATCAAAGCCTTTTTTTAGACTTCCAGTTCTCTAATCAACAGTGATTTAGAGCATTTTTTCAAATGAATATAGATAGTTTTAATCTCTTCCTCTGAAAACTGCCTGATCACACCCTTTGACCACTTATCAATTGGGGATTGACTTGTATTCTTGTAAATCTGAATCATTTCTCAGTATATTTTAGAAAGGAGGCCTTTATCAGAGACACTGGTTGAAAAAAATTCCCAATTTTCTGTTTTCCTCCTAATCTTAGATGCATTGGCTTTGTTTGTGCAAAAACTGTTAAATTTAATGAAATAAAAATTAACCATTTTGCATTATATAATGCTTTTTAACTACTGTTTCATCATATATTTCTCCATTCTCCATAAATCTGACAGGCAAACTATTTCTTGTTCTCATGATTTGCTTATGGTATCAGGTTTTATATCAAAATAGGGTACTCATTTGGACTTTATTTTGGTATGTGGTGTAAGATGTTGGTCTATGCTCAGTTTCTGCCTTTTTCCAGAATTTCCAGAAAATTTTGCCAATTTTCTGTTTTTCCCAGAAGTTTCTGTCAAACAGTGAGAAGAACAATGTTTTAATAGCATACTAAGTGCTCTTAATCTCTAAGTTGCCTGGATGAAAAACTTACAACATATAGAGACCTAGAGGAAGACCTGAAAACTGTGTGGGAACAGCATGAGGAACTAGCAAGGAACAAGTGAAGAACTAGAATTGTCCTAAAGGTGTATTCATGGAGCCTGAAGCAGATGAATTAATATCCTAATACTTTGATTGAGTGACCAGAGACAGTAATTCTGTGCAATAATCTGAAAAACATTATACAGAAAACAATCAATAGCATGATATGTAAACTCCATCAAAATGACTAAGGGAGATGAATAATGATGATAATAATAATGATAAACACTTCTCTTGTGCTTTCTGGTTTGAAAAGCAGTTTGTAAAATATCTCATTTGAACTTTACAGACACTCTGCAGTTTGCTTGGCACAGGCATTATTATCATCCCATTTTACAGACATAAAAACTGAGCTTTAAGGGAGTTTAAGTGGCTTGCCTATGGGCACACAGTGAGTAAGGCAGAACTTCAGTGTAGGTCTTGTACCTCCAATTCCAGGTGTGTCTCCACTATGCCAATACACTAGTGCCATGACAAAGCTCCAAATCTGAAATAGTTTTAGAAAGAAATTTATTAAGTCATTTGGTAGAGGAAACTGAGGCAGAAAAGAGGGTGTGGCTCCCTCTTGTACAGCCTCTGGAAGGTTTATATTATGTAAGATTTAGACCAGTGTACCCACACACAAACGGAGGCAGACATGATGCCTCCATGAATGTCTCTCGCCTCCAGGTCATTCCACACCCAGCCTGATCTTTATCTCCTCCTGCCTGTAGAAAGGAGTCTGAGCCCAGCTCCTTCCCCAGACCCCCTCCCCCTTCCTCCTCTGCTCTGGGAAATATGAGAAATCCAAGTGCCATTCAAAGTCTGCTGGCTTGCAGAGGATGCTGCAGCTACTGTGCTCCTTCTTCCCTTTTGTGGAGCCCAGGACAGTCCTCCCTCGTATTCCCCCTTTCCCTCTTTGTCCACCCCCTCCCACTTTCTATAAAGGGTTTGACCCTCCACAGCACCTAGCTGAGCTCAGCTACTGCCCCCCCATCCCCATCTTCCAGACTGACTGATCCTGATGGTCCTGCTAGTGCCTAAGTGGCTATGAGTGAGGTAAGTGCCTCTGCTCATGCCTCAGTCTCTCCCTTTCTTCTCCTTCTCTATCAGACCCTTTGCAACCTATTCATGAAGCAGAGGCACCCTCCCCAATTGTTTTTGCTTAGTGCCTAGGAGGATGTGTGAAAAACTGGGTGGAAGGATCTAGGAGTACAGATACTTTGGTTTATACCTGTGTTGTGTATGTAGGGAAGATCATCTATGTTTGTGTAAGTGCATCTGGGTAGGTGTGTGGATGTGTGGATATATGGTTGCATGCCTCCTCCTCCAGGGCTATCGTTGCCTGCTCAGACATTTGTCTGGAGGTCTGGGGCTTGAGGGGCTATAGGCTAAGTTGAACCCTACAAAGAGACCAACAGGGAGAAGCCTCTGAGGAATACACTGTCCCTTCCTTCTTCAGGTGGACATTTCTATCCGTTCTTCCTCCCATCCTTGACTTGGCCTTGGGACTGGGGAGAGAGGAGATAGTCTAACAACTCTTTCACCTTCTTCATAGCATCTCCTTTGTCTGGTATGGTTAAATTAAAGGGTATATTATTTTGGTTTTGGTTTCAACTAGAACATCGGAAATGAGGGTTTCTAGGTATATTGTTGTTGGAAAGAAAGAGGGGATGGTCCCTGGAACCTATGGATCTCTATGATTTACAGACGGAAAGAAGAGAGTTGTTTTAGTATGAACATCTCTCACTGGGAAGGATTTGGGGCATTTTGTCAAACTGTTATTGATAGCTTGGATTTCTTCCTTTGAAAACTTCCTGTTCCTTTGACCTATTGGAGAACAGCTCTTAACCTTGGAAAGTGGGATCAGTTCCTTTTATATCTTGTATACACAACAGTCATTAGAGAACTTTACTACAAAGATTTTTTTTCCTCGATTAACTGTATTCCATCTATTTGTACAAAAACATTTCAATTTTATAGAGGTAGAATTATCCATTTTACTTTCTGTGATTCTCTCTGTTGCTTGTTCTGTCATAACTTCCTCCCCTCATAGATATGAAAATTAATTTTCTCCTTGTTCCTCTAATTTGCTATTGATTTCCTTTTACACCTAATTCGTGTATCTATTTGTAGTTTAATTTGATAGGTGATAGGAGGGGTTGATGTCCTATCAAATTTCTGACATATTGTTTTTCCCCATTCTATCTTTTTTTAATCAAAAGTGTGTCCTGCTCTTCCCCCTGCCCAACTTTTGTCTTTGCATTTATTAAACAAATTATTTGTTCACTTGTGTATATTGCATCCTTTATCTTTTCAATTAATCACTCTTGTAATTTTTAATTTCTGCAGTGGCAGGAGAGCACCGCAGCTCGTAGCTGTCCCATACAGTGCTGATCTTGCTTGGGCTTCTCATTTCTCCAAATTCCACTTATCCAGCTTAATAAAAATATCCCCCTCTTATGGAGCCCTCTGTGTCCTTCTTGAGAAGCCAGTCAGGACCTCTCTACAGGTACAGGTGTGTCTGGTGGAACTCCTCAACTGAGCTGGGAGGAAGGGAATTACAGATGGACTCATCCATCTGTACATGATGAGTTCCTTCTATTACATCATCACACTATTGTGCCAGCATCCCCACTTTAAGAATGAAGTTCTACAATTTCGTCACATTCCCATCTTAGCCATGTCACACTGAGTGGACCACTCTTACTTTCACTGCAGGAATTTGCATTGTGTACACACTATTTTGAGATATGAATCATGAGAAAAGTGACAAAGTTTTCAGTTCTGGGGTGATCCTAACTAGGAAGGTGATAGTGTGTTCTGTTGCTGAATGAAATGAAATGAGATACCAGAAGCAATGCCCTTCATACTGCTTTCATTATTGAATTGGGTGAAAGCTCTTAAAAAGGTATGATCTAAAGCATCGAAGGGCCAGGGTGCTTGCACTGGTATGTGTGTGATTGTGATAGACTCAGTCACAGGGTTCCCACCATGAGGCCTTTGATACTGATTCCCTTCCCACTGCTCCCCCTAGACCTGTGTTGCCTTAGTGCTGAGCAGCCCAGATTCCCTTTTCCAGATGTTCCCATTTCAGCAAGACTGGCATTTGTTGCCTCTCTAGGACCTGTACCAGGTGTGTGCATGGAGACAAACATGAGGCATTTGAATGGGTAAACTCCAGAGAGTGGAACATGATGTGTCATTCTTGGCAATCTCTGCCATTGGCAAGAAGCCCCAGTCCTGCTGCAAGGGTGCAACATAACAATAGAGATACTCCTGTATTCACTTATTTGCTTACTCTGTGTGTACTCTGGCCATTGGGGAACCACAGTGATAGCAGTCACTTAACCCCTAACTGAAAATTGTTTTTATCGATGCCTTTCAGGAAAAAACCGAACAACTGATACCTTGGTACTGCAATTGATATTGCTCCAGAGGCTCCCTGGTCCCTTTTGATCAGAAGTGACCTTACTCTTCAGTACCCCTGTGAAATAGGCATTGCTAATGATAACGTTCCACAGGGCCCCTGCACCCTCTTGCCAGATTGTACTCCTCTCTGCCCTTGAACTGTGACCCAGACATCTGTAAAGACAATGGAGCACCCAAACAGCTTCCAGTGTTGTATCTCATGCTGCCACAGGGGTCTCTGTAATGTCTTTCTAGCCAATTACTAGATCCCCTTATTATCTCTGACTTGAGAGCCCCAAAGCTTCTGCTGCTTCTGACTATTAAAACTAATAAAATAAACAGGATAATATAGTATAATAAGAAGAGGATAAAAAGAGATAACAAAAATAATTAGAAAATGACTCAGTTACAAAATTTCCAACTAAATAAATAATGATTTCGTAGTAATGATTGACAGGCTTCCTTTAAGTCAGGTCAACTAATTCCTCAGTAATTAGTGACAAAGGAGTGATTTCAGAGTTTCTTTTTATGACAGAAGAGGAATAGGAAATTACAGTTATCTTGTGGAACTTGTTTGGAATATAATTCAATTGGACAAGGCAGGTCATCTGAGTGCCTTGCTTCTCCCAGGCATTCTTAACCCAAATTTATACTGCTGGCAACATTTAGCTGGCAAAGTGGGATTACCCCAGTAGTACTTAATCCACAGCTGAAGCATTTTATTACCAGAAAGATTTCTTTTAAGGGGACTGTCGCCTGAACTAAGAGTGGGAAAGAGGAACTTGTGATTTGGAGTTAGCAGTCACCCTTCTTGCACCCCGCCCCGCCATCCCCCAATCTGGTACTTGGCAGAAAGGGTAAGGGAACCTCAGAAGATTACACTACTTGACTCATCTTTTATGTCTAGCTGCAAAACAATAAATCAGCTTATTCAGAAGGTCTAAAGAACTTAACTTTTTGTCCTTCCTACTTTGTCCAGCTGCCAGAAAGACAAACTTAGTCTTTAAAAAGGGTCTTCTGGCGGAGCCAAGATGGTGGAGTAGAAACACACAAATACTCTAGCTCCGAACCCACAGCCCATGAAATATCCGTAGTAAAGAGCCGCCAATAAATTCGGGAGCAGGAGAAGCCACATAATAGGGGAGCGGATAAGATTTCTGTTCCAGAGGGACCTGCAGACCTCTTGTGGAGGGTCCGTCGCACGGAGCCCAGCCCAGCCCTGTACCGGTCCCGGTGACGAGGGGAACAGATCTGAGCGGACTTCAGGGATGGGATCTCCAGCAGCCGAGCAGGTCCCTCCACCCACAGGTGGCGGGGGTTGGTGGGAGGGCCTCTTTGGTGGGTCGAGAGGGAACTGGGGTGCCCCCGTGCTTGGGCCCTCTCGGAAGGCAGCGTGGAGGCGGGAGCGGACCGGGGCTCCCCATGCAGGCAGGAGCCCGGATCCATTGTTGAAGGTCTCCGCATAAACCCCCTGAGGGAACAGAGCCAGTGAGGCCGCGCTGCCCCCACCTGAGCACCTGAACTTAATCTCACACTGAATAGCAGCCCTATCCCCGCCCAAAGCACTGAGGCTGGGAAGCAACATTTGAATCTCAGACCCCAAGCGAGGGCTGGGAGGATCCGGAGGCGAGGTGGGTGTGAGGAGAATATTCAGAGCTCAAGTCACTGGCTGGGAAAATGCCCAGAAAAGGGAAAAAAACCAAGACTATAGAGGGTTACTTTCTTGGTGAGCAGGTTTCTCCTCCCCTCCCTTCTGATGAGGAAGAGCGGTGCTCCCCATCAGGGGAAGACAGGGGAAGTCAGTGCTTCTACATCCCAGCCCACTCAATGGGATCAGTTCTGGGAAAAGGTCTTAAAGAGCCCAAACAATTTTCAAAATCATGATAGAGAGGTGGAGGAAAAACTGGGAAGAGTAATAAAAGACTTGCAAGCAAAGTATGAACAACAAATCAGCACCCTGCTAAAGGAGACCCAAAAAAATGCTGAAGAAAATAACACCCTGAAAAATAGGCTAACTCAATTGGCAAAGGAGATTCAAGAAGCCAATGAGGAGAAGAAAGCTTTCAAAAGCAGAATTAGCCAAATGGAAAAGGAGGTCCAAAAGCTCACTGAAGAAAATAGCTCTTTCTAAATTAGAATGGAACAGATGGAGGCTAATGACTTTATGAGAAACCAAGAAATCACAAAACAAAACCAAAAGAATGAAAAAATGGAAGATAATGTGAAATATCTCATTGGAAAAATAACTGACCTGGAAAATAGATCCAGGAGAGACAATTTAAAAATTATGGACCCACCTGAAAGCCATGATCAAAAAAAGAGCCTAGACATCATCTTTCATGAAATTATCAAGGAAAACTGCCCTGAAATTCTAGAACCAGAAGGCAAAATAAATATTGAAAGAATCCACCGATCACCACCTGAAAAAGATCCAAAAAGAGAAACTCCTAGGAACATTGTGGCCAAATTCCAGAATTCCCAGGTCAAGGAGAAAATATTGCAAGCAGCTAGAAAGAAACAATTCAAGTACTGTGGAAATACAATCAGGATAACACAAGATCTAGCAGCTTCTACATTAAGGGATAGAAGGGCATGGAATAGGATATTCCAGAAGTCAAGGGAATTAGGACTAAAACCTACCCAGCAAAACTGAGTATAATACTTCAGGGGAAAAAATGGTCTTTCAATGAAATAGAGGACTTTCAAGCATTCTTGATGAAAAGACCAGAGCTGAAAAGAAAATTTGACTTTCAAACACAAGAATGAAGAGAAGCATGAAAAGGTAAACAGCAAAGAGAAGTCATAAGGGACTTATAAAAGTTGAACTGTTTACATCCCTACATGGAAAGACAATATTAGTAACTCTTGAAACTATTCAGTATCTGGGTACTTGGTGGGATTACACACACACATATGCACACGCACACACTCATAGGAGACAGAGTGCTCAGAGTGAATTGAATAGGATGGGATCATATCTTAAAAAAAAAAATGAAATCAAGCAGTGAGAGAGAAATACATGGGAGGAGAAAGGGAGAAATGGAATGGGGCAAATTATCTCTCATAAAAGAGGCAAGCAAAAGATTTTTTTTTAGTTTGGGGAAAAAGAGGGGAGGTGAGAGAAAAACATGAAGCTTACTCTCATCACATTCGACTAAAGGAAGGAATAAAATGCACACTCATTTTGGTATGAAAACCTATCTTACAATACAGGAAGGTGGGGGACAATGGGATAAACAGGGTGGGGGGGACGATGGAAGGGAGGGCATGGGGAGGAGGGTACAATTTGAGGTCGACACTCACAGGGAGGGACAGGATCAAAAGAGAGAATAGAAGTAATTGGAAGCAGGATAGGATGGAGGGAAATATAGTTAGTCTTATATAACACTACTATTATGGAAGTCATTTGCAAAACTACACAGATTTGGCCTATATTGAATTGCTTGCCTTCCAAAGGGAGGGGAAGGGGAGGGAGGGAGGAAAAGAAGTTGCAACTCAAAGTTTTAGGAATAACTGTCAAGTACTGTTCTTGCTGCTAGGAAATAAGAAATACAGGTAAAGGGGTATAGAAAGTTATTTGGCCCAACAGGACAGAGGAGAGGATGGAGACAAGGGCAGAGAGGAACGATGGAGAAGAGAGTGGAGTGGAGATGGGGGCAATTAGAATGCTCGGTGTTTTGGGGTGGGGGGAGGGGACAAGGGGGGAGAAAATTTGGAGCCCAAAAATTCTGTGAAAATGAATGTTAAAAATGAAATTTAAGAAAAGGGTCTTCTAATACCTTGATTATTTTGTCCTTACAGTGATATATGTCTTACTCTAAATTATCTAAATTACCCTAAATTATAAATTATGTCTAAATTATCAGCTACTAAATAAGAAAGTCTTATCAAGCTGTCTATTCATTAAATCTATAGGTGACCTAGACTTAAAAGAATATCTTTGTTAGTTTGTCTTAGCTATTAGGGCTAGCTTTTCCTGAAGAAGGGAGCTTAATCCTACAATCCAACTAAAATGAAATCAAAGTCATCAATACTAACTGGTTTAAATGGTATTCCTTTTCAGGTCACCTCTTAGGCCAACCACTGGTGTTTCATTACATGAGCATGCACATGGCAGCCTCCACCCCTGTGTTACAGATCACTCCTTTCAGCCTCTCATGTTGTCTTGGCATTGGAAGAATGTCTCAACCTGACGTTTTGTTGGCTATATCACTCAAGAATTTGATGTGAGGTACTAATTTAAAGTTGTTTGATGGGGAATGTTGAGAGACCTTGGCTTGGTGCTTCTTCCACTCAACTTTCTAGTAATAGCTTCTTGAATTGCATTAATGATCATTTGATCTTTTGTGAAGGACAGGAACCATCAAAGAGAAGAGGGCATTATCACCTGACTCTGAGCATTTTGACTGGTTGGGTCCCATACCTGACAGGTCTATTTAATCCTGTGGTCTCTAATGTTTTTTCCAGGCATGGATGCTGCATTTTGTCAGAAACTTTTTCTGCCATTCTTGAGACAATCATATGATTTCGGTTGTTGTTTTTTAATTAACGTGGTCACGTAAGCAGATGGTTTACCTAATACTGAACCAGCCCTACATTCCATGTATAAATCCCACCGGGTCCTAATTCATGATCCTAGTGATATATTGCTGCAATCTCCTTGCTGGTACTCTATTTAAAATTCCTGCATCAGTATTCGTTTGAGAAATTGGCTTACAGTTTTCTTTCTCTGTCTTAGCTCTTTCTGGTTTAGGTATCAACACGATATATGTGGCATAAAAGCAATGTGAATGGACTCTTCCTTTGTCTATTTTGCAAAATAAGTTAAAGAGTATTGGGATTAATTATTCTTTAAATGTGGGGTAGCATTCACTTGTGAATTCATCTCACCCTAGGAAAGTTTTCTTAGGGAGTTCATCGATAGCTTGTTCAATTTCTTTTTATAAAGTGGGGTTACATATTCCATTCCCTTTTCTGTTACTCTGGACAATTTATATTTTTGGAAGTATTCATTTTTTTTACTTCAATTGTCAGATTTATTGACATACATCTGCCAAAGTAACACTTAATCACTGCTTTAATTTCCTCTTCATTGGTGGTGAATTCACCTTTTTTATTTTTGGTATTGGTCATTTGGTATTAGTCTTTCCTTTTTTAAACCAAATGAACCAATGATCTACTTTTCATTATCTTTTCTTCTATTCATCCATCCCTTCATTTGATTTCTTAGTTTAGTGGGGTTTTTTAACTTTCCATCCTTTAAATCTCCTTTGATTTTTAATATTTTCAAGTCATAGTTTAGTTGGGGATTTACAATTCATTCATTTTCTACCGTTTTTAGTTGCATGCCCGACTGATTGATCAGGTTCCCTATGTCACTGAGGTAAGCCTTTAGCGATATAAAATTTAGATATATATCCCACAAATTATGGCCATTATCTCATTGCTGTCCAGAGTGCTTTCTTATATATCTTTTCTAAAATTCTAATCACCTCCATAAGTTCTGTGCTCTTTGTCTTGTGGTTAGATTGAACTAGTTCTGAGAGCAGAAAGGTGAGGATCCCCTCCAGTAGTTTTACTGTCAATTTTCTCCTGTAACTCATTTAATGGAAATATGGATCTTGTAACATTTGGTGCATTTTAGCAACAAGTACTTAGTGACTCTTTTCATTAAATCTTTTTTCGCTTTTCCTTTGTATCAGATATAGATTGCTATTCCTGGTTTGTTTTTTCTTCCTTCAGATGAAGCAAAATCCATTTGCTTGGCTTTTAACCTTTACTCTGTGTCTCTGCTTCAAATGTTTCTTCTAAACAACATACAGTAGGATTCTGGGTTATAATCCACTCTACTATCTGTTCCTCTTTTATGGGGGATTTCATCCCATTCACATTTACAGTGATGATCACTAACTGTGTATTAACACTGTTTATACTTTTCTTTCCCTCCCCTCTCACCCTATCCCTCCTCAGTAGTGCATTGATTCTGACCACCCCATCCTTCAATGGGTCCTCCCTTCCATCAGTGCCCCCACGTATTCCTGTCCCCCTCTACATCCAGCTGAATGTGTATGCCATTTCCTCTTCGAGTCAAATCTATTGAGAAAAAGTTTCAGGCCATGCCCACCCCCTCCCTTCTTTCCTTGCACTGCAATAGGTCTTTTGCACCTTGAAATGTGACATTATTTATTCCATTCTACCTCTCCCTTCCCTCTTCTCCCTGTACAGCCCAAGTTCTCACTCCTTAATTTTTTATTTCATGCCATCAAAGCCAAATTATACACACGCTCTCGGTCTGTACATACTCCTTCTCGCAGCCCTATTAGAGATACAGTTCTTAAGAGTTACAAGTGTCTATTGGGCGTGGGGATAGCCATGCTGGCAGAGTTAAAAGCAGGAACTCATTTGAGCTTTCCCCCCAAACCCTCCAAATACCTGTTTAAAATGAGTCTAAACAACTTCTAGAGCAGGATAACCCACAAAAAAACCCAGAGTGAAACAAATTTCCAGCCTTTTAACCTCTCTCCACCATTTTGGTGCCAGCCTGGGCTAATTAAATTCAATGTTGAGAGCATTTTTCCCGAAGCTCTCCTGTTTCCGTTTCAAGGGGAACAAACTTGATAGGACACGCATCATCCAAGGGGTGGAAATCCTTATGCTATACTGTATTAAGAAAGTTCGGATTCGCTCCTGTAAATGACGCTCTCGGACTCAATCAAAACGAAAGTAAAAAGCTTTAATTACACAAGGCACGGTACAGACAGTTTAGGACAGCAGAAGAAGCAGAGGGCAAATATAATGATTATTAATACAAGGGCTATAATTACAATAGATAGATAGAGGAAGAGAATACATCACCAATTCAAGGGAACCTCCAATAACTCAATCGGCTGGGAGCCCCGTCGCAGCCAAAACAACTTGAATTGTGTAAAGATGGTCCAGCGCGAAGCGTCCTCCCACGGGTGAGGCTAATCGGCTGGGAGCCCCGTTGCAGCCGGAACAAATTGTGTAAAGATGGTCCCGCGCGAAGCGTCCTCTCACGGGTGAGGCTCAACAGGACTTTGTGGTCCGAGCTTTTTATAGGGTTCGCAAAAAAGAAGGCTCTCGGCCAAGGCAGTTACATACAGAGTTTTAGCCTACTTCCCTAGCATATGCAGTTTGTGTGTCTGGGTCTAATTCTGGCTTTTTAATTGCTGACATGTTCAAAAACCTTGAAGCTCAGCACATTTTATCACTGTCAAGTGCTTATGCTCAAGGAAGGGGCCACCTTCCCTTGAACATAAGCAGTTTCAGGAGTGGCGAGTTCCTGTTTTTATTGCCAAGGACATACAAGGTTTAAAGAATGGTCAAGTCCTGAGACTAAACGTTCAATAGCTCAGGCCTATTAAATTTGAATGATATTACAATTTTAATAAGAAAATCTAATTTCTTATTCATATACCCTAATGGGAAGGTGTGTGATTCCAAAGAAAGATGCAGGCCATGACAATGAGGATTATATACGTTGAATTTACTGGGCTTCCTGGAAGTAATTGTGTTGTGTAAGGCAACTTACTCAGGAGACCAGCCCTGTGGTGGCAACAGGGCAGAGTTTTTATCCTGCACTGCCCATGGGTCAGGCCAGGTATTGTGCGGGAGGAGAACAAAAAAGGCCACAAGCCAGGGATGACCGGGGATTATTTTTATTTATACCAAGTTTTCCCCAGGGACAGTTGAAGCTTCTCTTGCTGTTTGCATTAAAAGTAGTTTACATTCTCTTTGGGGTGATAGCTCCCACTCACAGACTGTTGCACCTACTGTACATAAAGCTATTTGGGGAGTACCCAAGTCAGGTAGGACAACTAGAGCTTTTCCTCAGGGTGGCTGGTGAATTTAGAAGGGACTGAGCACTTCTGGAATTTCCCTGCAGTGAGAATGAGCTTTTTTCTTAGAAAGTAGCCTCCTGGAGAGAGACTTGGCTATAGCCTTCTAGGATCTCTGAATCTTTCCATCTCAAAGGTTCACTGGTTAGAGCACTGGGCCTGGTGTTAGGAAAATGTGGGTTCAAATCCAGGCTCAAGGGGCCTCAGGCAAGGGCAAGTCCAAATGTTCCAAATCAAGCATTCTTTCATCTTTCTGCCTCCTCAGTAAGTTTGCCAACCTATATGAAAGTGTCCGGGATCTTACAGAGTGGTCTGGAGCACTGAGAGGTTAGGTGACTTGATTGTAGTCATGCTGCTAGCATGGATGTGAGGCAGAACTTTAACTCTGAGCCCTTCCGATTCTGAAGAAGAGTTCCTTGGGCATCAGAGAATTCCTCTCTTCCATCCAGACCCAGTTCAAGCATCACCTATTCCATGAAGCCTTTTTGATCCCAACTGTTAGTGACCTGGCTTTCAGTCTACCTTGTACTTTGCCTTTATTTGTCTTTAATATTCACATACTTTTATGTATTTTCTGTCTCATTAGAACCTAAGCTTCTAGTTGCTAGGGACAGTGCATCTCTAGAACCTAGCCCAGTTCCTGTTTTGCAGGAAGTACTTAAAAAATGCTTGTTGATTGTTTACTTAGGCCATTCGTATTTCTCTGTGTAGGAGACCTAAATCTATACCTAAGGAATGGATAACTTAGGGAGGTGTTGGTCTAAGTTACAGCAATTATTAATGATTATAGCTTCATATTTTATATGCTTCATTTGTAGTCTTCCTCACTTCTCACTATCATTTTAATGATCATATTTACTTCAAGTATTCCCTTATAGTTTAATTTGATACATTCTGTGAGGTGTTGTTCTATCAAATTCCTGACAAATACCTTTACACTTATGCCGTCGGTTTTTGTTGCTGTTATTTCAACTAGAGTTCTTGCTTTGTGTAAATGGACTGTTGGGCAAGGGAGGGTGACAGTGAAGGGAGGGTGCAAGCAGATGGTTTAAGGACATGTGGCACCCAGAGACCAAGAAGTCAGAGCAAGAGAAGGAAGGATCAGATGATGGTGGGGCCATTCACATGATGGCCTGACTAGAATCGAAAAGAAGAACAAGCCAGGGATAGACACCTGGAGGCGGGACACGGCCACAAACAGGAAAGGAAAGGCTGTTACACATGAATCGAAGAAAGACACCCGGTACACAAGCACGAATGGATAGAAGACAGCCAGGTAGATTCCAGACACAAAGATAAATGGGCAGAACATCGTAAAATCTCTTCTTTCAGCGCTGGAAGTCTCAAGCCAAACCCTGATCCTGAGGCTGCAGAGAATCACGCTGCACATCCAAGACCCCTCTCTTTCCCCTTCCCACCTCCCCATGAATAACATTTAGATACTTGACCTCAATTAAAAGCTTTTTATTGGTGTTTTATGTACCTTATATCATGTTATCCCATGTGTCTCTCCCTCTTCCTCTCCTCCTCCCTGAGAGCCTTGCCATGTGACAAATGATATTTTTTGTTGTTGTTTTAGGAGGGAGAAGTAGTCAACGTAACTATAGTGCGCAGAGGAAAAGACAATTGAGGCAGAAGACACACTCTCTGAGAACATTCCAGTTACTACGGGCTTACTCTCTGGGGAAACGCATCTAGCCTCTGAACATTCAGTGGATGAGATACTTATGGGTGGAGTACTCTGAGAACATTCTACTTACTACAGGCTTGCTCTCTGGGAAAGCACGTCTACTCTCTGAATATTCAGAGGAAAAGATACTTGTGGCAGGAGACAGTCTCTCTGGGAACATTTCAATTACTACAGCCTAACTCTCTGGGGAAGCACATCTAGCCTCCGAACACTCAGCAGACAAGACATTTGGGGCTGAAGACACAATCTGAGAACATTCTGCTTACTCCAGGCTTGCTTTCTGGGGAACCACCTCTACTCTCTGAACATTCCGAAGAAAAGATACTTGTGGCAGAAGATGCTCTCTCTGACAACATTCCAGTTACTATAGGCTTACTCTCTGGGGAAACATATCGAGAAAAAAATGAATAATGAAACAGAGGTCTCTGAAGCATTCCTGATGAAAAGACCAGAGCTGAAAAGAAAATGTGACTTTGAAATAAAAGACTCAAAAGAAGCTTTGAAAGGTAAATATGAAAGAGACTCCATAAGCGAAATGATACGGTTGAACTCTCTCTCTAAGAGAAGATGAAATGCATATCTTCTAAGAATTTTATCGTTATTCAAGTAGGTAGAAGGATTCTCTCTAGAAACAGGGTTTGAGAATGAGCCAAATAAGGTGGGGATGATGTAAAAAAAATAGGGGAGAAATATGGATGCTCTGAGAAAAGGTAGAACGGAGAGAAAGAATGGGGGAAATGATTGCATATTAAATAGGCATGCAAGGAAGAGCTTTTGCATTGGATTGAAAAATGCAGGGTGGGGAGGGGCTGGGGCTGGGAATGTCAGGTAGCCAGTTCTTGGAGCTCAGTCAACTAAATTCATTCAAAAAGGGAAAATAAATATTGACACAATTGATCCTAAAATTCCATCTCGCCCTAGAGGTAAGTAAGAGAAGGAGATAGGAGAAAATAAAAGTAGTGCTAAAAAGTTGGGCAGATAAAAGAAGGCACTGTCCTTATGAAAAGCAGACATTAGAGGAATGACAGGGGAGAGAGAGAGAGAGAGAGAGAGAGAGAGAGAGAGAGAGAGAGAGAGAGAGAGAGAGAGAGAGAGAGAGAGAAGGAGAAACACAAGAAAATAGGATGGAGGGAAATGCATAATTAGTAATCCTAAAAATGTCAGAGGGATAAACTCATTCATATAATGGAAGCAGGTAACAAAATGGAGTAGAAAACAGAATAGAATCCTTGAAAGCTTATTTATGAAAGGCCTCTGGAGAAAACTGAATGGGAATAGAAAGGAATGCAGACAGATGTTGCTTTATGTAAATTCACGTTATAAAATTGAACTGTATGTAAGGAATTCTATGAGAAATCAGCATTGCCAAAGATCCACCCATGTAAACTTTACCAGAGTGCAATGGGATCTCTTTCTGCTCCTGTTGCTGGCTTGGACCTCTGTCACCTCCTACCTGCCACCTCCCAAAAAGCCTTTAAAAAGTCCTCCATGTGAAAGTAGAAGAAGGGAACTATAGAGAGAAAACCACCAGCACTACTGGATGAGGGCTTGGCTTGAGACCTCCAGCGCTGAGAGAGGAGACCTTGGTTTTAGTCGGCCAACCCACCAGAGAGTTTGGTTGATGATGTTTGGTATTTTGTCCATCTGCCTTGGGGAAACGTGTGTCTGGGCCTCTCCTGAATATTCTGTGTCCAGCCCCCATCTGTCTGCCTGCCAGCATGTTCTTCCTGTCAGCTCCAGCCAGGCCCTGGAGTGGCTGGCCCCGATAGCCATGTGTTCTTCCTTCTGCTCTTGCTTCTCCTGTGCCCAGCCACTCCTTGTCCATGTTCTTGAACAATATGTCAAACATTTCCCCGTGGGGGCACAGCTCCTGCCTGCCTCCCTCCCGTTGTTTTGCACATCCACGGGTAAATTCACATTATGTAAAGGGTCTGCAGAATGCAGAAAAACTTATGTTTTTTCTTTTAAATATTTACTTAGTATTTTATTTTTCCCCAATTGCATGTAAAATATTTTTTATTATTTTACTTTTTAAATGTTCTACAATCATTACCATAAAACTTAGATTTTAACCCCCCCACACCTACCCCCCATCACCCCCTTCGTTCCCCAATACGGCATACAATTCTATATAGGATTTACATATACTTTCCTATTGAATACGTTTTCATTATCATCATGCTATGTAGACAAACTGAAATAAATGGAAGAAATCATATAACAAATAAGAACATAATATACACACACACACACACACACACACACACAAACATGATCTGATACATTCTGCGAATGAATTCCATAGTTCTTTCTCTGAGTGTGGAAGGCATTTTGCCTTAGATAATCATTGGGAATTTTTTTTTAAGTTCTTACATTATGACGAAGTTATAACAATGAATTAGTGTTCTAACTCTTGCACATTCTCTCCAACATTTATCATTTTCCTGTTCTGTCGTATTTGCCAATCTGATAGGTGTGATGTAGTACCTCAGAGTTGTTTTGATTTGCATCTCTCTAATCAAAAGTGATTTAGAGCATTTTTTCATATGATTATAGATATCTTTAATTTCTTCCTCTGAAAATTGCCTGTTCATATCCTTTGACCATTTATCAATTGGGGAATGACTTGTATAGTTGTAAATTTGAGTCAGATCTCTATATATTCTAGAAATGAGGCCTTTATCTCCAAGATTAACTGTAAAAATTCTTTCCCAATTTACTACATCCCTCCGAATTTTGGTTGCATTGGGTTTGGCTGTGCAAAAACTTCTCAGTTTAATGTAATCAAAATTATCCATCTTGCATTTCATAATGCTTTCTATCTCTTCTTTAGTAAAAAAATTCTTCTCTTCTCCATAAATCTGATAAATACACTATTCCTTGCTCCTCCAGTTTGTCCATGGTGTCAATCTTTATACCTAGATCATGTACCTATTTGGACTTTATTCTTATGTAGGGTGTCAGGCATGGGTCTATGCCTAGTTTCCACCACACTGCTATCCAGTTTTCCCAGTAATTTTTGTCGAACAGTGAGTTCTTATCCCAGAAGCTGGTGTCCTTGGGTTTATCAAACAGGAGGTTGCTATATTCCTTGCCTACTGTGTCTTGAGTGCCTAGTCTATTCCACTTGTCTACCCTTCTGTTTCTTAGCCAATACCAAAGAAAGTATTTTTTAACATTTGTTTTTTCAATTTTGAGTTCCAAATTCTCTGCCTTACTCTCTTCTGACTCCCCTCATTGAGAAGGCAAGAAATCTGATATAGCTTATACATACGTAGTCATGTAAAACCCATTTCCTTATTAGTCTTCTTGTAAAAGAAAACATAGACCAAAAAAAAAAAAAAACACCAACTAAAATAAAGAAGGAAAAAATGTATGCTTTGTTCTGTTTTCAGATGCCATCACTTCTTTCTCTGGGAATAGATAGTATTTTTCATCCTAAGTACTTCAGAGTTGTCCTGTATCATTGTACTGTTGAGAATAACTAAGTTATTCTCAGCTGATCATCTTACAACATTGCTGTTACTGTGTACATTGTTCTCCTGGTTCTACCCATTTCACTTTCCATCAGTTCATGTAATTCTTTTTAGGTTTTCCTGAGAGCATCCTGTTCATAATATTTATAGCATGATAGTATTCCATTACAAGCATATATCACAAGTAGTTCAGCCTTTCGCTGATTGATGGCTATCCTGTCAATATCTAATTCATTGCCACCAGAAAAGAACTTCTATAGATATCTTTGTACACATAGGTCCTTTTCCTTTTTCCTTTGTAAAAAATCTCTGTTGGGATACAGACCTAGCAGTGGTATTGGCAAGTCCAAGGGTATGTGCGATTTTATAGCCCTTTGGTCATAGTTCCAAATAGCTTTCCAGAATAGTAGAGTTCACAACTCTACCAACAGTGTATTAATGTCTCAATTTTCCCATATCTCCTGCAACATTTGGCATTTTCCTTTTCTGTCTTATTAGCCAAATTTTTAGGTGTGAAGAAGTAGCTCAGAACTTTTTAAATTTATATTTCTCTATTCAGCAGTGATTTGGAGCATTTTTTCATATGGCTCCAGATAGCTTTAAATATTTCATCTGAAAACTGACTTTTCATACCTTTTGATCATTTATCAGTCAGAGAATGGCTCTTATTTCTATAAATTTGACTCATATCTTTACGTATTTGAGGTATGAGGCTTTTATCACAGAATCTTGACTTTCAGAATTTTTTCACAGTTACAGTTGCTAATAGTATTTCTCTCCATCCTGTTTGACTGTTTATTCTGTTGTCTCCTCAAAAGTGCTTTGCTTCTGAATACTAGTTCCCCCAATCTGCTCTCTCTTCTCTCACACACACCCCTTCTCTTAAGCCTTTCTCCTCCTACTTTCCTGTAGGGTAAGATAGCTTTGAATACCCATTTGAGCGTGCAGGTTATTCCCTCTTTGAACCACTTCCAATTAGAGTCACTTGCAAGCATTCTTTGCCACTTCTCTCATCTTTCTCTCCCCTGTGAAATGTTTTTCTTACCATTTTTAGATGATTTACCCCCATTATACCTCTCCCTTTTCCCTCTCAGGACATTCCTCTTTCTCACCCCTTAATTTTATTTTTTTAGATATGATCCCTTCATGTTCCACTCATGCCTTTGCCTTCTGTCTATATATACTCCTTCTAACTTCCCTATTAATGATAAATTTCTTATGAGAACCCATGTAGGAATGTAAATAGGTTAATCTTACTTAGTATCTTATGATTCCTCTTTCTTGTTTCCCTTTTAATGCTTCTCTTGAGTTTTGTATTTGGAAGTCAAATTTTCTATGCAACTCTTGTCTTTTCATCAAGAATGCTTCAAAGTCCTCTATTTCATTGAATATCCATTTTTCTCTGAGGGACTGTACTCAGTTACACTGCGTACGTGAATCTTGCTGATAATCCAAGCTCCCTTACCTTCCAGAATATCATATTCCAAGCCCTCTAATCCTTTAATGTAGAAGTTGCCCAATATTGTATAATCCTACCCGTGGCTCCTCAGTATTTGAGCTGGTTCTTTTAGACTGCTTGTACTTTTTTCTCCTTCATCTGAGAGTTCTGGAATTGGGTTCTACTTTTCCTGCAAGTTTTCATTTTCTAATCTGTTAGCAGGTGATCGAGGGATTCTTTCAAAATCTATTTTACTGGGGAGGAGCCAAGATGGCAGAGTAGAAAGACACACATATGCTAGCTCCAAAACCACAGCCCATAAAATACCTGTAAAGAAGAACTCCAAACAAATTCTGGAACAGAAGGCACAGAACAACGGATTGGAGGAGATTTCTGTTCCAGAGAGCCCCGAAAAACCGACACCAAAGGTCCGTCGTGCACCATACCCGGACCAGAGCCCAGCCCTCCTTGGTAGTGCGGCACCGAGAGGAGCAGATCCCAGCAGGCTTCAGGGACAGAATCTCCAGCATCAGTGCAGGTCCCTCCACCCACAGGCCAAAGGTAAGTGAGAGAGTCTCTTTGGCTGGCCGAGAGGGGAGGGGGTGTCCCCATAACTCAGGCCCCCTCAGGTGGCAGCAGCTGGGGTAGCAGCAGACAGGAGCTCCCAAAGCAGGCAGGAGCTCAGATCCATTGTTGAAGGTCTCTGCATAAACCCCCTGAGTGAAATAAGCCCTGTGAGGTGGCCCTGCCCCCACCTGAGTACCTGAACTTAATCTCACACTGAATAGCAGCCCCGCTCCCGCCAAAGCCCTGAGGCTGGGAAGCAACATTTCAATCTCAGACCCCAAGCGCTGGCTGGGCAGATCTGGAGGCGAGGTGGAGGTGGAGAGGAAACTCAGAAGTCAAGTAACCAGCTGGGAAAATGCCCAGAAAAGGGGAAAAAATAATACCATAGAAGTTTATTTTCTTGGTGAACAGATATCTCTTCCCATCCTTTCCAAGGACGAAGAACAATGCTCACCACCAGGGAAAGACATAAACGTCAAGGCTTCTGTATCCCAAACATCCAAAATAAATATTCAATGGGCTCAGGCCATGGACAAGCTCAAAAAGGATTTTGAAAATCAAGTTGGAGAGGTGGAGGAAAAACTGGGAAGAGAAATGAGAGAGATGCAAGAAAAGCATGAAAATCAGGTCAACACCTTGCTAAAGGAGACCCAAAAAATGCTGAAGAAAATAACACCTTGAAAAATAGGCTAACTCAATTGGCAAAAGAGGTTCAAAAAGCCAATGAGGAGAAGAATGCTTTCAAAAGCAGAATTAGCCAAATGGAAAAGGAGGTCCAAAAGCTCACTGAAGAAAATAGCTCTTTCTAAATTAGAATGGAACAGATGAAGGCTAATGACTTTATGAGAAACCAAGAAATCACAAAACAAAACCAAAAGAATGAAAAAATGGAAGATAATGTGAAATATCTCCTTGGAAAAGCAATTGACCTGGAAAATAGATCCAGGAGAGACAATTTAAAAATTATGGGACTGCCTGAGAGCCATAATCAAAAAGAGAGCCTAGACATCATCTTTCATGAAATTATGAAGGAAAACTGCCCTGATATTCTAGAACCAGAGGGCAAAATAAGTATTGAAAGAATCCACTGATCACCTCCTGAAAGAGATCCTAAAAGAGAAACTCCTAGGAACATTGTGGCCAAATTCCAGAGTTCCCTGGTCAAGGAGAAAATATTGCAAGCAGCTAGAAAGAAACAATTCAAGTATTGTGGAAATACAATCAGGATAACACAAGATCTAGCAGCTTCTACATTAAGGGATAGAAGGGCATGGAATACGATATTCCAGAAGTCAAAGGAACTAGGACTAAAACCAAGAATCACCCACCCACCAAAACTGAGTATAATACTTCAGGGGAAAAAATGGTCTTTCAACGAAATCAAGGACTTTCAAGCATTCTTGATGAAAAGACCAGAGCTGAAAAGAAAATTTGACTTTCAAACACAAGAATCAAGAGAAGCATGAAAAGGTAAACAGCAAAGAGAAGTCATCAGGGACTTACTAAAGTTGAACTGTTTACATTCCTACATGGAAAGACAACATTTGTAACTCTTGAAACTTTTCAGTATCTGGGTAGTTGGTGGGATTACACACACGCACACACACACACACACAGAGAGCATAGAGTGAATTGAATAGGATGGGATCATACCTTTAAAAATGAAATTAAGCAGTGAGAGAGAAATATATTGGGAGGAGAAAGGGAGAAATGGAATGGGGAAAATTATCTCTCATAAAAGAGGCAAGCAAAAGACTTTTTAGTGGAGGTAAAAAGAAGGGAGGTGAGAGAAAAACATGAAGTTTACTCTCATCACATTCCACTAAAGGAAGGAATAAAATGCACACTCATTTTGGTATGAAAACCTATCTTACAATACAGGAAAGTGGGGGAGAATGGGATAAGCAGGTCGAGGGGGATGATGGAAGGGAAGGCAATGGGCGGAGGGAGCAATTTGAAGTCAACACTCTTGGGGAGGGACAGGATCAAAAGAGAGAATAGAAGCAATGGGGGGCAGGATAGGATGGAGGGAAATATAGTTAGTCTTACACAACAAGACTATTATGGAAGTCATTTGCAAAACTACACAGATATGGCCTCTATTGAATTGCTTGCCTTCCAAAGGGAATGGGTGGAGAGGGAGGCATGAAGAGAAGTTGGAACTCAAAGTTTTAGGAACAACTGTCTAGTACTGTTCTTGCCACTAGGAAATAAGAAATACAGGTAAGGGGGTATAGAAAGTTATCTGGCCCTACAGGACAAAAGAGAAGATGGGGACAAGGGAAGGGAGGGATGATAGAAGAGAGGGCAGATTGGTGATAGGGGTAATCAGAATGCTCTGTGTTTTTGGGGTGGGGGGAGGGGACAAATGAGGAGAAAATTTGGAATCCAAAATTTTGTTAAAATGAATGTTAAAAGTCAAATAAATTAATTAAAAATAAAATAAAATAAAAATAAACAAAATCTATTTTACCCTCTGGTTCTAGGATATCAGGGCAGTTTCCCCTGAAAATTTCTTGACAGATGTTGCCCAGGCTCTTTTTTTGTTTTTGAATATTGCTTTCTGGTATTCCAATAATTATGAAATTATGTCTACTGGATCTAATTTCCAGGTCAGTGGTTTTTGAAATGAGGAATTTTATTTGCATTTTTGTCCATATTTTTGTTCTCTTGATTTTATTTTATTTTTTCTTGCAGTTTCAGTGTCATTAAATTAGCTTAACATGCTCAGTTCTAATTTTAAAGGAATTATTTTCTTTGTTTAGATTTTGTATTGAGTTTTTCATCATGTCAATTCTCCTTTTTAAGGAGTTGTTTTCTTTAGTGGATTACTGTACCTCCTTTTCCATTTGACCAATACTCCTTTATAAGAAGTTTTCTTAGGTGAATTTTTGTACACCATTGTCCATTTGTATGTTTCCTTTGCCAAGCTGTTTACCCTTTTTTCATGATTCTCTTGCTTACCCTTCGTTGCTTCTCCCAATTTTTCTCCTGTCTCTCTTATATGATTTTTAAAGTCCTCTGTGAGCTCTTTCAGGGCATTTTTAGGCCTGAAATGAATTCAGATTTCTCTTTGAAGCTTTGCGTGCAGATATTTTGGCATCATTGGTCTCTTCTGAGTTTGTTTTGATCTTCCTTGTCACTACAGTAGCTTTCTGTGGTCAATGATTTGTTGTTGTTGTTGTTGCTTTGGTGATTTTTCATCCTATGCTGTAAGAATTAAAATTGAGCTCTGCTCTTGGGGTACTGGGGGAAGTCTCCCAAGTTTCTTGCACTGAGGGGCAGGGCTTATTACTCTGGCCCCTGGCTTGATACTCTGGTGACTCAGGGGCTGGCTTTTTATCTGCTGCGCCTGAACCTCCAGGGCTCCCAAGGCTCACAACTAACCTGCTGATTCATGCATTCCCTCTTGGAAGATGAGGTTTTCAGGAAGTTACTCCATACCTACCCACATCTTCAAAACTCAACATATAAGGTGAAGTATAACACAAATGCTCAGGGCTTGTGGAATGAATGAATTTTATGGATGTGAATGGAGATAGCATGTGGTTGAAATGAACATTGATGTTCACCAAGGGGAGAGAGAGAGTATGCATACATGCATTGAGGTCAGGAAATGTGGGAGCTAATGCCTCATGGGTCCTGAGCTCCCGGAAAGGGGGTCTTACTGCACCGTAATCTGAATTTTAGCTCTGTGTCCAGTGCTTTGAATGAGGAAGAACTCAGTTCAGATTCTGCCTCTGATACTTACAAGTCGAGTGACCCTGTGCAAATCACTTAACAAAGCTCTCTCCACCATTTTGGTGACAGACTGGGCTAATTAAACTTGATGCTGAGCAGGTTTCCCTGAGGCTCTCCTGTCTCCATTTTAGAGGGAATAAACTTGTTAGGACACACCCCACCCAAGGAATGGGATTCAGTATGTTATACCCTAATAGGAAAGTGTTTGATTCCAAAGAAAGAAGCAAGGAGCACACCTGCATGGATTATATAAGTCAGTTTGCTAGGCTGACTGGGGCTCACTGTATTGCTTAAGAGAATTTACTCATGACACCAGCCCTATGGTGGCAATAGGACAGAATGTTGTATCTCCACACCACCATTGGGTCAGGCCAGGTATTGTGCAGAGACACAACAAAGAAAGTCAAGAGCCAGGGATCACTGTTGGTCAAGTATAAGTTTTCTCATGAAATAATTGAAGCTTCTCTTGTTGTTTACATTAAAGGTAGTTGACATACTCTGTGGAGTCATAGGACCCACTAGGGCAACTAAAGCTTTTCTTCAGGGTGGGTAGTAAATTTAGAAGGGGCTGAGAATTTGTAGAACTTCCCTGCAGTAAGAACGAGCTCTTTTCTTATGCTTCCCTGGTCACAAGGCAGCCGGCTGGATGGTGGCTGGGCAAGAATGTTCTGAAATCTGTGAATCCTTCCATCTTGGTTCACTGGTTAGAGTAACAGAAATAAAAAGTTTAAATTTATTAAGTCCATTTTGATTTCCCTTTTCTGTTAGCTTTTTTATGCTCCTCTTGAGTTTTATATTTGGAAGGAAGCCAGATTTTCTGTTCAACTTGGTCTTTCATCAAGAATGCTTGAAAGTCCTCCATTTCATTGAAGATCCATTTTCCCCCTGAAGGATTATACACATTTTTGTTCTGTAGGTGATTCTTGGTTGATTCTTGGCTTGTCCTCCAAAATGTCATATTCAAAGCCTTCTGATCCTTTAATACAGAAACTGCTAAATGTTGTCTTATCCTAACTGTGGTTTCACCATACTTAAATTATTTCTTTCTGCTTGCTTGCAAGATGTTCTCTTTTATCCAATTTCTCTGGATAGTTGGCTATAACAATCCTGGGAATAATTATTTTGGCATTTTTCCTGGAAGTGATTGGTGGGCTCTTTGGATTTTTCTTTCATCTTTTGTCCCAAAATATCCTTAAGGAGATTCCCCTCCCCCCAGTCCTATCCCTCAGGGTAACCATGCTCCATGCACCTGGTCAGCTGTAGTCTCTTGACTGCCCCCAGTAGCTAAGGGAGGAAAATGAAGATGGGAAAGAGGGCCACGGATGGAGGTCAAATGGCCATCGGGACTGAGGGGGAAGCCCAGGCTGAGGAGGCCAGGGCTACTGGGAACAGAAGCTCTGGTGTCTCTCTTTAAGTGACACAAAGCCCACCCCAAGAATTCATCACCAAGGGCCCCACACCGTGCCCTTTAAAACCACTGCCCAGTTCGAAAAAAAAGAAGAAACATTTCACTCCATCCAGCAAGAGTGCTTTTTCCCAAGAGGCACTGATCTACTTTGGCCCAGAAGCTAGAGCCAGATTTCCCAGTGCTATGTCCCCATCCCACCCATATCTCTCTCTCTCTCTCTCTCTCTCTCTCTCTCTCTCTCTCTCTCTCTCTCTCTCTCTCTCTCTCTCTCTCTCTCTCTCTCTCTTTTATGCCACCCCCACCCAGCTATCCCGACAAGCCCCATCAAAGGCCCCGAAACCAGCCGCAACACCTCCGGGCTTCCTGAGCTCCAGTCTGGGTGGAGCAAAGATTCTTCCCTGGGGCTACAAACTTAGTACCCATGTTCTAGGTCTAAGATTCAGAGACACCTGGAGATGAGCCTTGAGGGGATTAGGGGGAAACCCTCTCAGTAGTTTGTGGTTTGTTTGTTTTTTTGTTACAAATTCATTTTACTCCAGCTCCAATGAAATCCTCAACCCCGCCCCCAAGCTGAAGGGCTTAAGCATCTCCATCTCCATTGAAGGGGACTGTTATCCCCATCTTCTTAAAAGGAGACCATTCCGTCTGTCAGCATCAGGTCTTTCCCCCACGCACCGCTACCCCCCCCCCCAATACGAACACATTTCTGGTCTTAGGGGTGGATGGTCTCGAGTGTGGGGCACGCATGGGGATCACCCCTTCCGCAGCGACCTCGTGGTCTTATCACTTTCGGGAGACTGCATGCATATCCCTCCTTATGGCTCCAAGCCTGGGCCATGGGTGCCGGAGCACTGCCTGTTTCTTCTGAGGAAGGCTGGTCCCAAAAGTCTCAGCTTCTGGGGCAGCCCACCTGATTGAAGTGGCACTGGTTGACCCCGAGATGAAGGAAGCAACACGCAGGCAGCGCGCGCGCGCACACACACACACACACACACACACACACACACACACACACACACACACACACACACACAAAATAGCTTCCCGGAACCGAGACCTAAGTTTGCGGAGCAGAAGAGAAAACCCCGTTGGGGAGTTTCCCTGCTCCTGCTCACAGCACTCCCCGGGCCTCAACCCACTCCGCACCGAACCTCTCCCACCCCCAACGCCGATTGGGGGCTTCCTGACTCCCCAGGGACTGCCCTCCCCGGCACTACCTCTTCCCAAACAGTGTCTCCTCCTCCAAACCATACAACACCATTAACCAGCAGGTATTTAATTACCATCTCCAGAGGTTCTCCAGGTCCTGCTGCTCCACCCCGCCCCTCCTCCCCGTCCGCTAATTAAACTTTAGGGTTTCCTGGTACTTGCTGGTCCAGGCGCTTGCGCTTCAGGTTTGGTGGGATGCAGTGCCTTGACTTGCGGTGCTGTCTGCAGCTAGCGGATTCTGCTGAAGAGATTGAGCACCGAGCCCGACGCCCTCGACGGATACGACTTGGGGAACACGTTCCAAAACCTGAGAGTCTTGTCTCCGGCGCCCGTGACTATGACCTCTCCGTCAGGAGACACTGCGAGGTACAGAACTCTGTAGGTGTGCCCAGTGAGTTTGGCCATTTGAATCAGGGAGGGGTACCTCCAAACGACGATTTGGTTCTCTGTGTACCCGTGGGTGCTCACCAGCTCGTTGCTGTGTCTGGACCAGGCCAGGTTGCACACCTGAGATCCGGTGTTGACTTGGTGCAGCTGCTGCCCCGTCAGCGTATTCCAGAAGCGCACGCAGCAGTCGGTAGAGCCGCCGCCTGAAGCCAACAGGCTATCCTGGTGGGGAGACCACGCGATGGCTTTGACTGCGGCCCGGTGCTGGGCGTACTGCTGAACGGGCTTTAAACTGGCCGGGTCCCAGAGCAGCAACTTGTTGTCGTTCCCCCCCGACGCCAGCAGTTGGTGATCCGGGGACCACTTCAGTCCACACACCTCCTCCTCGTGGCCTCGCAGCCGGCGCTCAGACTGCAGTGGGGTGGCCCTGATATCTCTCTGCACCACTCGCGTGTCGCTGCTCCCGGAAGAAATCTGGTCTGCTTTCCAGGCCAGCACGCTGACCCTGCCAGTGTGGCTCTTCAGTACGCACGTTTTCTTCTGGGCCGCCACATCCCAGATCTGCACCAAGCCATTTTGAGTGCCTATGGCCACGAGTTTGCCCTGCTCTGACCAGCTGACGGAGGTCACCGCGTCCCCATCCCCAGACAGATCACAGAGTCTGGTCAACTGGTAGGTGGTGGCACTCCACAGGTAAGCACGGGCGGCCAGGCCCACCGCGATGACATTCAGATGAGACCAGTCCAGCAGGTTTAGGTAGAAGTCATCACGGAGATCAGGGGCCGCGAGGATCTTAAACGGGCTTCTGGAGATGTTGCTGGTCAGTTCCTGTGCAGATGATAGTAAGTTCTGACTTCTCTCGCTGACGGGTGATAAAGCGTAGGGTGAGACTTCACTACCTGTGCTGGGGCTGCGGTGGGCCATGCTGGGGGAGTAGGTGAACAGATTCTTTCTGCGGAGCGCACAAGGTTGCGCGCCTCGGTCTCCTGCCCTGAGATCCTGGACTTGCTGGATGCCAGCTCCCAGCAACTCGTTCTTCAGCAGGGCAGAGTAGACGAGGCCAGCTTTGCGGCGGGCTCTGGATTGCTGCCTGGGCCTGGGCGCTTCCCCTAGGCTGGGGAAGTGCAGGCCCCAGTTGGTTCTGGCCCGCACTGGGATGTAGCGGTCTCCGGATTTTCCGGCACCCGCACGGGGAGACACTGCAGAAGGGGGCAGGGCCAGACTCCAGCTAGTTGCCATCCCTGAGAGGGCAGGTGGGCTCTGTGGGGATCTCCTGGGGAGTTTCCTGCTCCGAGGTTTCCTGCTCCTGGCCCTGGGAGGGGCCGGGCCAGGACGCACCCTTCTGTAAAGTGGGCTCACTTTACCCAGCCCAACTGGCCTCGAGGTGGGACCACGCTGGCAGGACAGGCTGGAGACTGATGGACGGAAAGATTGGGCCACGGCCTCACTCGGGATGAGTGTGGATATGGCTGCAGCCCCAGCCTGTCGGCGTTCGGTCGAGAGGTCTGGGTCAGTGGGACTCCATCAGCACCACAGACATGGCTGCTGAGGTCCCTCTGCCTTTGCGTGTCTCTATTCCGGGCGGACAAGGAAGGCAGAGGTAGGCCAGGTGAGAACAGGGCACTGGGGTCGAAGGAAGGGCAGGGTGGGGCAGGGGCTGGGCCTGGGCCAGGATGAACTGGAGCTGAAGGAGCAGCTGTCAGGGGTCACGATGGGGGCGGGGGCGGGGGCGGGGGCCAGCGGGGGAGCAGGAGGGGGCCAGGAGGGGCAGGGTGAGGCTGACCACCAAGACTTCGAATAGCTCCGACACTGTGTGGCACTCGCAACACAAAGACCCCGTGCAGCCAGGGTGAGGGGGTGGCTTGTGCACGAGGGAGCCCTTGGAGATGCCAAGGTCCTAGAAGACAAAACAGTGTTGTGAGAGTCCCAGAGTTCCGTGGGTGTTAAGTAACCTCAGTAGGAAACATTCGAGAAGCCTGGGACATCTCACCTGAAATGATGCAAGGGAGAGGAGGCAGAGGCTGGAGCATGCATGCCCTCAGTGGTTGCACCAGCAGCCCTGAATCAGGACCAGAGGCGCCCCCACCCCATTCTGGGACGACAGAGGGCAGGTGGGCTCCGAGAGTTGTCTTCAGGAAGCAGGCCCCAGAGCCCCAGAACCTGCCCAGAACCCGGACACCCCCTCCCCACGAAGCCCCTTAGACCATTCCATCTTTTCCTGGGGGAGGGGGGGAATTGGAGGGGGAGTCGGGGGGGGAAGGGGGCCAATAGAATTGTCAGCTCTTCGTGGCTCGGATGAGGCTCCAACCCACTGGCTATGGAAACCATTCTGGATTCTGGAGGTAGTTAGTTCTCTTCTGTGTCCCCCACCTGTCCCCTTTCTGATACCTGTGGGTTTATATTTCATGTAGTCTGTGCTAACTTAACCTTCAGTACATGGGGTTTTCCCCCTGGAGGATGGGGGATGGTTTTGTTTTGGTCTCTTCCACCACCGCCCTGCACAGTCAATCAGTCAGCTTCCTGGCAGCTATCAGGTATTACCAGGCCTGGTGCTAAGCTCTGGGGATACAAAGAAGGCTGAAAAGAAACAACCAATTATCTGAGGAGACAGTGCCGACCTCGGGCTGATCTCACACTAAACACTTCACTTTCCTATGCCTCAATTTCCTCTTCAGGGTGTCAGACTCCTTGATCTGAGATGCCTGTCATTGCCACAATCTGGGTACTCTCACAACAAACAGGTCAGCTTCCTAGGCCTCTGTTTCTCTTTCAGTAATGTCAGGAAGTAGGAATCCACCATCCCAGATGACCCTCTCTGCCAAACTCTGGGTGATCTCCTATCAGGAACCTCACTTTCCCTTTCAGTGAAATCAGCATCTAGATCTTAATTATCTGAGGGGGCCTGCCAGCTTTAATCATAAAAATCACTGAAGCTTTGTGGTCCTCAGTTTCTCTCTTAGTGAAAAATTTTGGTAAAAGTATATGAGCAGTGTGCCCTGCTAGCCTACGTGGTATCTAACATCAAAAACACCAGCTTTGTAAGCCTCAGTTTCCCTTTCCCAGCAGTGGGTTAAAAGATATGTGCTGAATGGGCTCTAGTGTGCTTTGGGTAATCTCACACCAGTCAATTCAGCTTCTGAGGACTTATTTCCTCTTTCAGTGAAAGCAGGTCTGAGGACACCATTATCTCAAAGAAGTCTGCCAGTTTATGCCTAATCCCAACTGGCTAGGCCTCAGGTTCCCTTTCAAGTCCTTAACAGTCATAAAGTATGTGAACTGAGGGGGCTCTCATAGCCTACGTGTGAACATACACCAGTAAGGTCTGCTTTCCAGGACTTATGTTGCCTTTGATTAAGAGGAGATTGTTGGACACCTTGATCTCACAGGAGCGCTATTTTGTGGATGATCTTCAAAATGTCACTTCACCTCTCTGAGCCTCTGTTTCCCTAACTGTGACAACATCAGGTTGAATTCTGTGACTTCACTGGCCCTTGTCAAGATATGGGTGATCTCACAACAATCACTTCAGCTTAGTAGGCCTCATTGCTAGACCTATTGCTTTTACTAAAAGGGAAACTGAGGGTTAGAAAGCTGATGTTCCTGGTGTAGCGTACTACCTAGGTTGCCTGAGCTCATTACAGTCACATATTTTTACCAAGGCTTTTCACTGAGAGGGAAACTGAGGACCGTAAAGCTTTAGTGATTGTTAGGACTTCACCTTAAAGCTGGCAGCGTCCTCTCAGATAATTTAGACCAAGATCCTGATTTCACTGAAAGGGAAAGGGAGGGCCAGAAAGCTGAGGTTCCTGATGAGAGATCACCCAGAGTTTGCCAGTGAGGGGCATCTCAGATCATGGAATTCAATGCCCTGTGGTTACTGAAAGACCAACAGAGGACTAGGAAGCTGAAGAAGTTGTTGTGAGATGACATAGAGTGTGGAAGTGAGTGGCATCTCACAATATGGAGTCTGACCACCAGCTTTTACAGAATGGAAAATTGAGGCCTAGAAATCATAAGTGGGTGTGAGTCTGGGAGCAGCAACCTCACATCTAACTCAGAACTTTCACAGCCTGACCAGCTGTCCACCCAGTTACCATCCAAAATGGCATCAACTGTCAAGGATCAGCTTATCTTGAATGTCCTAAAGGAAGACCAGGTTTCCCAGAACAAGATTATTGTTGTTGGGGTTGGTGCAGTTGGCATGGCATGTGGCATTACTTTCTTAACAAAGGAATTGGCTGATGAACTTGACCTAGTTGATGTAATAGAAGACAAACAAAAGGGAGACATGATGGATCTACAACATGGCAGCCTTTTCCTCAAAACGCCAAAGATTGTTTCTGGCAAAAACTACAGTGTGACTGCAAACTGCAAATTGGTCATTGTTACGGCTGGGGCACATCAACAGGAAGGAGAAAGTCATCTTAATTTGCTCCAGCATAATGTGAATATCTTTAAATTCATCATTCCCAATATTGTTAAATACAGCCCTAATTGCAACCTGCTTATTGTTTCCAATCCAGTGGATATTTTGACATATGTGGCCTGGAAGGTAAGTGGTTTTCCTAAAAACCGTGTTATTGGAAATGGTTGCAATCTGGATTCTGCCCGTTTCCATTACCTAATGGAGGAGAGACTTGGTGTTCATTCTTCAAGTTGTCATGGATGGGTCCTTGGGGAACATGGAGACTCCAGTTCCTGTGTGGAGCACTGTGAATCTTGCTGGTGTGTCTCTAAATAAGCTTCATCCTTCTTTGGGAACTGATGCTGATGCAGAGAATTGGAAAGATGTTCATAAACAGGTGGTTGAAAGTGCTAATGAGGTAATCAAACTAAAGGGCTACACTTCCTGGGCCACTGGATTATCTGTGGCAGATCTGGCAGAAAGCATTATGAAGAATCTTAGGACAGTGCATCCATTTTCCATCATGATTAAGGGCCTATATGACATTAATGAGGATGTCTTCCTTAGTGTCCTATGTGTTTGGGGACAGAATGGTATTTCAGATGTGGTGAAGGTCAACCTGAATCTCGAAGAGGAGAGCCATTTAAAGAAGAGCACAGATATTCTTTGGGGAACCCAGAAGGAGCTGCAATCTAAAAACCTTTGAATGTGCTGCCATCAAAAGAACATGACAGGGGTTGAGGGGTTATATTTGATCCACTTTTCAAATAGGTCAAATCCTTCTTCTGATTGGTGACTAAACACCAGAAATGTAAAACCTGTGAACATACTCTAGTTTCTTCCTAAAGTTAGAAATGGGGAATAGAACCCTGTTGTAGTTTACATATGATGCTGGATATGACTTGTATAGTCTCAGTGGTTGGTGTCAAGCAGAACCAGTGCCCCACAGGTATATAAACTACCTGCTTTGAATGTAGGTGCTACAGGTTCCCTTAGGTCCAGAAGACAACTCTTCTGGATACAAAACACCATACAATAGTAATTCTTTATTAATGCATTGAATACCTTTGTGTTCCTCTCCATTAGGGCACTACAGCATGGCCCCATGAATCACCTTTCCAGAGGACTTGATTTTGTCTGCCTATATATACCACTAGTCGTAAATTTCTGTATTATACAAAAAGATATGTATATGTACAACAACACAACCAATTCCTCAAGTGTCATACTAACCCTAAATACTGAATAAAAAACAAATAACTGATAAAAAAAAGAAATCGGAAGTGATTGGTGTGAGATCAGCCCTAGCCTGGCAGGGCCTCTTCAGATAATGGAGTTCTCAGCCCTGCTTTCACTGAAAGTCAAACTAAGTCCTAGCAAGCTGAACTGACTGGTATGAGATCACCAAAAGGCTGCCAGAGACCTTTCAGCTCATATCATTTAACCTCTTGTTGTTACTGAAAGGGAAACAGAGGCCTGCAATATGAATGCAAATATGAATGAATGGCATGATATCCCCCAAAGAGTGGATGTGAGGGGCATCCCAGCCCACCAAATCTGCAAAGGTTCCTGATAGGAGATGAACCCGAGGTTAGCAGGGAGGGACATCTAAGACCATGGAGTCCAACCCCCTGTGTTACTGAAAAGGAAATAGATGCCCAGATAGATGAAGTGGTTGTTGTAAGATCATCCAGAGGGTGGTAGTGAGGGGCATCTTACATCATGGAATCTCCCCTTGCTTTAACAGATACGAATATTGAGGCCTAGGAATCTGAAGTGAGTGGTATGAGATTAGTCCTGGGCTGGAAGTGCCTCCTCAGATAATGGAGTCCTAGTACCTGCTTTGAAAGGAATGGAAACTGAGGTCTAGCATGGTGAAGTATCTGTAGAGAGATCACGAAGGGGAAGTCAGGGCAGCTCAGATCATGTAGACCCCCTGCTGGTCCTGAAAGGGAAACTGAGCCCTAGCCAGTTGAAGTGATTGGTATGAGGTCACCCATAGCTTGGCAGGGGCCTCTGAAATCATAGAGCTCAACCTGAGGCTGTCACAGAAAGGGAAACTGAGGCTGAGAGGACTGAAGTGACTTTTCAGATCATCCCCAAAGTGGCTGGCCCCTGTCAGACCAAGGGGACCAACCCTCTGCTGTAAATGAAGGGGAACCTGATTCCTGGATAGCAGACCTGACTGGTGTGAGATCAACCATCGGATGGTAGAGCCCTCTCACTTCCCAACTTTAAGCATGCCAAAGTATTGAAGGGGAAACTGAGGGTTACTAAGCTGAAGTGACTGGGGATCAGTCAGCCTTAGGCTGGCAAGGCCTTCTCAAAGGAGGGAGTCCTACCCTCTGATTTCACTGAAAGGGAAACTGAGCCCTAGGAAAGTGAAGTGACAGGATTGAGGTGACCCAAAAGCTGCCAGGGCCCATTCAGGACATATAATTTAACCCCTTGCTGTTACTGAAAGGGAACCTGAGGCCCACAAAGCAGAAGTTCCTGGTGGGAGATAACCCAGAGGTTGGCAGAACCCTCTCACTCCACATACTTGAAGCAGGCCCTGTTATTGAAAGGGAACATGAGATCTGGAAAGCTGAATCCAATGGAGTAATTTCCCCCAAAGGGTGGCAGTGAAAGGCATCTCAGAGCCTGGAGTCTTACCCCCTGCTGTTACTGAAAGGGAAACAGAGGCCTAGGAAGCTGAAGTGATTGGTTTGAGGTGACCCAGAGGCTGGCAGTTAGGGGTATCTCAGACTATGCTGTCTGACTCCATAGTGAAGGGAAGTTAGTGAAAGGGAAGCTAGGGCCTAAAGACCAGAAGTGATTGGTATGAGATCAGTGATAATGGAGTCCTCAGCCCTGCTTTCACTGAAAGTCAAACTAACGCCTAGCAAACTGACATGACTGGTGTGATATCACCAAAAGCCAGCCAGGTACCTTTCAGCTCATATCATTTAACCCTTTGCTGTTACTAAAAGGGAAGCGGAGTCCTGCAATGCTCAGGTGAATGACTTGATATCCCCCAAAGGGTGGCAGTGAGGGGCATCTCAGCCCATCAAAACCAACACCCAGTGTTACTGAAAAATAATTGAAGCCTAGGTTGCTGAAGGCACTACTAGGGATCCCCCATGATGTAGCAGGGGCTTGTAAAATGATAGCGTACAACCTGATCCCATGACAGAAAGGGAAACTGAGAAAGAAAATGCTGAAGAGAATTAAAATATCATGCAAAAATTGCCGCCCTCTGTTGGATCAAGGGGTTCAAACCTCAACTGTTAATCAAAGGGAACCTGAGTCCTGAATAGCTTACATGATTGGTGTGAAGTCACCCATTGGCTGGGAAAGCCCCCTCAGTTCACGTATTTTATGCCTGTCAAAGGACTGAAAGGGAAACTGAGGCCTAGCAAACTGAAGTGACTGGTTTGGGATAAGGCATAAGCTAGCACACTCCTCTGAGACAAGAGACCTCAACCCTGTTTCAGTGAAATTAAAATAAGGCCTAGCAAGCTGATGTGACTGGTGTACGATCACCCAAAGGCTGCCAGGGCCCATTCAGCTCTTAGCATTTGACCCTTTGCTGTTACTGAAAGGGAAACTGAGGCCTATAAAGTTGAATTTCCTAGTGTGAGACACAACATAGTCTGGGAGGGAGGTCTTGGGTCAAATAGTTTTACTGAGGCTTTTCACTGAGAGGGAAGCTGAGGACCAGAAAGTATTAGTGACGGTTTGACTTCACCCTAAAGGTGGCAGCCTCCTCTCAGATAATGAAGACCTAGATGCTGATTTCACTGAAAGGAAAGTGAGGCCCAGAAAGCAGAGGTTCCCGATACGAGATCACCCCACGGTTAACAGTGAGGCACATGTAAGACCATGGAGTCCAACCCCCTGTGTTACTGAAAGGGAAATAAAGGCGCATGTAGAGGAAGTGGTTTTTGTAAGATCATCCAGAGGGTGGTAGTGAGGGGCATCTCACATCACGGAATCTGACCACCTGCTTTTACAGACAGAAAAACTGATGCCTAGACATCTGAAGTGAGTGGGGTGAGATTAGCCCTAGGCTGGCAGTGCCTCCTCAGATAATGGAGTCCTAGTACCTGCTTTCAAAGGAATGGAAACTGAGGTCTAGCATGGTGAAGTGCCTATAGAGATCACACAAGGGAAGTCTGGGCATCCCAGAGCATGGAGTCTGACCCCCTGCTAGTCCTCAAAGGGAAACTGAGACCTAGCAAGCTGAAGTGATTGGGCTGAGATCACCCATAGCTTGGCAGGGGCCTCTGAAATCATAGTGATCAACCTGAGGCTGTGACAGAAAGGGAAACTGAGGCTGAGAGGACTGAAGTGACTCTTTTCAGATGATCCCCAAAATGGCTGGCCCCTGTCAGACCAAGGGGACCAACCCTCTGCTGTAAGGGAAGGGGAACCTGATTCCTGGGTAGAAAACCTGACTGGTGTGAGATCAACCATCAGATAGTAGAGCCCCCTCACTTCCCATACTTTAAGCATGCCAAGGTATTGAAGGGAAAACTGATGGTTACTAAGGTGAAGTGACTGGGGATCAATCAGCCTTAGGCTGGCAAGGCCTTCTCAAAAGAAGGAGTCCTACCCTCTGCTTTCACTGAAAGTCAAACTAAGGCCTAGGAAAGTGAAGTGACAGATTTGAGGTGATGCAACAGCTGCCAGGGCCCATTCAGGACATATATTTTAACTACTTCTTGTGAGTGAAAGGGATCCTGAGGCCTCAAAAGCTGAAGTTCCTGGTGGGAGAAAGCCCTTAGGTTGGCAGGACCCTCTCATTCCCCATACTGGAACCACTCCCTGTTATTGAAAGGAAAAATGAGATCTATAAGGCTTAGCCCAATGGAGTGATATCCCCCAAAGTGATATCACCCCAAAGGGTGGCTGTGAGGGCCATCTGAGACCCTGGAGTCTTACCCCTGCTGTTACCAAAAGGCAAACTGAGGCCTTAGAATGCACAGGTGAATTGCATGATATACCCCAAGGAGTGGCTTGAAAGGGCATCTCAGACCCTGGAGTCTTAAGCCCTGCTGTTACTCAAAGGGATATTGAGGCATAGGAAAATTCAGTGATTGATGTGGGCATCTCAGACCCTGGAGTCTTACCCTGTGCTATTACTGAAAGGGAAACTGAGGCCTCGGAAGCTGAAGTAATTGGTGTGAGGTGACCCAGAGGGTGGCAGGTAGGGCCATCTAAGTTCATGGAGTCTGACCCCTAGATGTCAGTGAAAGCGAAGCTAGGGCCTAGAAATCAGAAGTGATTGGTGTGAGATCAGCCCTAGCCTGGCAGAGCCTCCTCAGATAATGGAGTCCTCAGTCCTGCTTTCACTGAAAGTCAAACTAAGGCCTAGGAAGCTGAAGTGACTGGTGTGAGATCACCAAAATGCTGCCAGGGACCTTTCAGCGTGTATCATTTTCCACCTGCTGTTACTGAAAGGGAAACTGAGGCCTGCAATGCTCACGTGAATGGCATGACATGCCCCAAAAAGTAGCAGTGAGGAGCATCTCAGCCCATCAAATCCATCACTGTGTGTTACTGAAAAAAACTTGAAACCTAGGAGGCTGAAGGTTGTAGTAGGAGATCCACCATGATGTGGTAGAGGCTTGTAAAATCACAGTGTTCAACCCGATTCTGAGACAGAAAGAGAAACTGAGAAAGAGAAGGCTGAAGAGACTTTAAATATGAGGGAAAAATTGCCACACCTGGTCGGGTCAAGAGGTTCCAACCTCTTGTCTTAATTAAAGGGAAAGTGAATCCTGGACAGCTGACCTGACTGGTTTGAATTCACCCATTAGATGGGAAAGCCCACTCAGTTCACGTATTTTATGCCTGTCAAGGGTCTGAAAGGGAAACTGAGGCCTAGCAAGCTGAGGTGACTGGTGTGAGGTCACTGATATCTAAGCAGGGGCCAGTGTAATCACAGAGTTCCACCTGCTGCTGTCACAGAAAGGGAAACTGAGGCAGAGAGGACTGAAGTGACTCTTATCAGATCATCCCCAAAATGGCTGGCCCCTGTCAGATCAAGGGGACCAACCCTCTGCTGTTTACAGGGAAACCTGATTCCTGAGTAGAAGACCTGACTGGTGTGAGATCAACCTCACTTCCCATACTTTAAGCATGCCAAGGTATTGAAGGGAAAACTGAGGGTTACTAAGCTGAAGTGACTGAGGATCAGTCAGCCTTAGGCTGGCAACGCCTTCTCAAAGGAGGGAGGCCTACCCTCTGCTTTCACTGAAAGGCCTAGGAAAGTGAAGTAAAGGTTTTGAGGTGACACAGCAGCTGCCAAGGCCTATTCAGATAATATAATTTAACCAGTCCTTGTGACTGAAAGGGAACCTGAGGCCTAGAAAGTGGAGTTTCCTGCTAGGAGATAACCCTTACGTTGACAGGGCCCTCTCGCTCCACAAATTTCAGCCAGGTGCTGTTATTGATAGGGAAAATGAGGTTTAGAAAGCTGAGCCCAATGGAGTGATATCCCCCAAGGGGTGGTTGTGAGGGCCACCTGAGACCCTGGAGTCTTACACCTTGCTGTTACTGAAAGGCAAACTGAGGCCTGGGAAGCTGAAATGATTGATTTGTGATGACTGAGAGGCTGCCAGAGAGGGGCATCTCAGACCCTGGAATCTTACCCCCTGCTGTTACTGGAAGTGAAATTGACCCCTAGGAAGCTGAAATGATTGGTGTGGGTTGACTCAGAGGCTGGCAGTGATGGGCATCTCAGACCCTGGAGTCTCAGCCCCTGGTTTTACTGAAAGATAAATTCAGCCCCAGAATGCTCATATGGATTGCATGGTATACATGAAAGAGTGGCTAGACGGGGCATCTCAGACACTGGGGTGTTACCCCCTCCTGTTACTGAAAGGGAAACCGAGGCCTGCAATGTTCAGATGAATGGCCTGATATGTCCCAAAGAGTGGCAGTGAGGGGCATCTCAGCCTATCAAATCCAACACCCTGCTTTCCTGAAAAAAAAATCTGAGGCCTAGGAAGCTGAAGGTTGTAGTAGGAGATCCTCCATGATGTGGCAGAGGTTTGTAAAGTCATAGTGTTCAACCAGATCCTGTGGCAGAAAGGGAAACTCAGAAAGAAAATGTTGAAGAGACTGTAAATATCAGACAAAAATTCGTGCCTCAGGTCGATGCAAGAGGTTCAAACCTCTGGAGTTAATCAAGGGGAACCCGAATGCTGGACAGCTGACCTGACTGGTTTCAATTCACTTATTAGCTGGGAAAGCCCAATCAGTTCATGTATTTTATGCCTGTCAAGGGTCTGAAAGGGAAACTGAGACCTAGCGAGCTGAAGTGACTGGTTTGGGATAAGGCATAAGCTAGCACACTCCTCTGAGATAACAGAGACCTCAGCCCTGTTTCAATGAAATTAAAATAAGGCCTAGCAAGCTTATGTGACTGGTGTATGATCACCCAAAGGCTGCCAAGGCCCAGTCAGCTCTTAGCATTTAACTGATTGCTGTTATTGAAAGGGAACCAGAAAGTTGAAATCCCTGGTGCAAGACACCACGTAGACTAGGAGGGAGGACTCGGGCCATCTACTTTTTCCCAGGCTTTTCACTGAGAGGGAAACTGAGGACCCGAAAGCTTAGTGATTGTTATGACTTCACCCTAAAGCTGGCAGGTTCCTCTCAGATAATGAAGACCTAGATGCTGATTTCACTGAAAGGAAAAGTAAGGCCCAGAAAGCTGATGTTCCTGACTGGAGATCACCCAGAGTTTGTCAGTGAGAGTAATCTCAGACCTTTGATTGCTACCCCTGAAGTTACTGAAAGATAAACAGAGGCCTAGGAAGCTGACATGATTGTTGTGAGAGTACCAAGATTGTGGCAGTGATTGGTATCTCAGATCATGGAGTCTGAAGCCCTGATGTTCCTGAAAGTTAAATTGAGGACTAGAAAAGCAAAGTATTTCTTGTGAGATCAGCCCAAGGCTGGCACTGCCGCCTCAGATAATTGGTTGTTTCTTTTAGTCCTTCCTTCTATCCCCAGAGCTTAGCACGGGGCCTGGTAATACCTGATAGCTGCCAGGGAGCTGACAGACTGACTGTACTGGGTGGTGGTAGAAGAGACTAAAACAAAACCATCCCCTACCCTCCAGGCAGGAAACCCCATGTCCTAAAGTTTAAGTTAACACAGACTACATGAAATATAAACCCACAGGTATCAGGAAGGGGACAGGTAGGGGACACAGAAGAGGACTAACCACCTGGGGAATGCAGAATGGCCTCTTAGAGAATTTGGACCTTTAGCTAAACTTTAACGGGAGTCATGGATCCCAAGGGGTGAAGGTTAGAGGGGAAAGCATTCCAGGTATGGGGCACAGCCTCCTCCTTGGCCTTCTCTGCCCTGCCTTCCTTCCCCAGGAAGCTCCTCTGTGCTAAGCTCTGGGGATACAAGGAAGGCCCAAAATAAATAATCCAAGCCTCCCAAAGGTCCTTCCCTCAAAGAGCTCCCAGCCTTATGGGGGGGAGAACAGAGAAGGAAGGCAACACATACCATGCAGACCACCTTATCCCAAGGAGACAGATCCAGGATAAAGGGGGGGGGCATCTCATGGGAAAGGCTGCAAGGTGACAAAGGGCACCTGTGCTGCTCAGATTTCAGGTGTTATTTCAAAAGTACAACCCTGGAACCACTGGGAGCTGGTTATAAGTTATTAGTTTCCCCATCTGTACCACAAAAGAGTGGGACAGAATCCCAGGTCCATCTCCCACCCCCTAGACTGGGCCACTTCCCGGCCTTGGGCCCAGACTCTCAGTCTCCCCAAGTGCAGGCACAGATGAGGAGCCAAGCCCCGCCTAATTCCCCCAGGAGCAAGGGCCCTGGAGAAATGCCCTCCCTCAGTCTTTGAGGTATGGGGGCTGGCCCTGCTGGTTCCAGTAGCCAGTGAGTTGGAGCCTCATTCGAGGCAAGAAGAGCTGAGAGTTCTGTTTGCCCCCCTTTCCCCACCCCTCCCCCCCGTTGCCAGGACAAGATGGAATGGCCCAAGGACCTGCTTGAGTGGGGGGGCATTTGGGTTCTGGGCAGGTCGTGGGGTACTGGGGGCTGCTTCCTGAAGACAGCTCTCCGAGCCTGCCTGGCCTCTGTAGTCCCAGGACGTGGGCAGGGACCCCTTTGGTCCCTATGCAGGGCTGCTGCTGCAACCAGTGAGGACTTGCGCGCTCCAGCCTCTGCCTCCTCTCCCTTGCATCATTTCAGGTGAGATGTCCCAGGCTTCTCGAATGTTTCCTACTGAGGTTACTTAACACCCACGGAACTCTGGGACTCTCACAACACTGTTTTGTCTTCTAGGACCTTGGCATCTCCAAGGGCTCCCTCGTGCACAAGCCACCCCCTCACCCTGGCTGCACGGGGTCTTTGTGTTGCGAGTGCCACACAGTGTCGGAGCTATTCGAAGTCTTGGTGGTCAGCCTCACCCTGCCCCTCCTGGCCCCCTCCTGCTCCCCCGCTGGCCCCCGCCCCCGCCCCCGCCCCCATCGTGACCCCTGACAGCTGCTCCTTCAGCTCCAGTTCATCCTGGCCCAGGCCCAGCCCCTGCCCCACCCTGCCCTTCCTTCGACCCCAGTGCCCTGTTCTCACCTGGCCTACCTCTGCCTTCCTTGTCCGCCCGGAATAGAGACACGCAAAGGCAGAGGGACCTCAGCAGCCATGTCTGTGGTGCTGATGGAGTCCCACTGACCCAGACCTCTCGACCGAACGCCGACAGGCTGGGGCTGCAGCCATATCCACACTCATCCCGAGTGAGGCCGTGGCCCAATCTTTCCGTCCATCAGTCTCCAGCCTGTCCTGCCAGCGTGGTCCCACCTCGAGGCCAGTTGGGCTGGGTAAAGTGAGCCCACTTTACAGAAGGGTGCGTCCTGGCCCGGCCCCTCCCAGGGCCAGGAGCAGGAAACCTCGGAGCAGGAAACTCCCCAGGAGATCCCCACAGAGCCCACCTGCCCTCTCAGGGATGGCAACTAGCTGGAGTCTGGCCCTGCCCCCTTCTGCAGTGTCTCCCCGTGCGGGTGCCGGAAAATCCGGAGACCGCTACATCCCAGTGCGGGCCAGAACCAACTGGGGCCTGCACTTCCCCAGCCTAGGGGAAGCGCCCAGGCCCAGGCAGCAATCCAGAGCCCGCCGCAAAGCTGGCCTCGTCTACTCTGCCCTGCTGAAGAACGAGTTGCTGGGAGCTGGCATCCAGCAAGTCCAGGATCTCAGGGCAGGAGACCGAGGCGCGCAACCTTGTGCGCTCCGCAGAAAGAATCTGTTCACCTACTCCCCCAGCATGGCCCACCGCAGCCCCAGCACAGGTAGTGAAGTCTCACCCTACGCTTTATCACCCGTCAGCGAGAGAAGTCAGAACTTACTATCATCTGCACAGGAACTGACCAGCAACATCTCCAGAAGCCCGTTTAAGATCCTCGCGGCCCCTGATCTCCGTGATGACTTCTACCTAAACCTGCTGGACTGGTCTCATCTGAATGTCATCGCGGTGGGCCTGGCCGCCCGTGCTTACCTGTGGAGTGCCACCACCTACCAGTTGACCAGACTCTGTGATCTGTCTGGGGATGGGGACGCGGTGACCTCCGTCAGCTGGTCAGAGCAGGGCAAACTCGTGGCCATCGGCACTCAAAATGGCTTGGTGCAGATCTGGGATGTGGCGGCCCAGAAGAAAACGTGCGTACTGAAGAGCCACACTGGCAGGGTCAGCGTGCTGGCCTGGAAAGCAGACCAGATTTCTTCCGGGAGCAGCGACACGCGAGTGGTGCAGAGAGATATCAGGGCCACCCCACTGCAGTCTGAGCGCCGGCTGCGAGGCCACGAGGAGGAGGTGTGTGGACTGAAGTGGTCCCCGGATCACCAACTGCTGGCGTCGGGGGGGAACGACAACAAGTTGCTGCTCTGGGACCCGGCCAGTTTAAAGCCCGTTCAGCAGTACGCCCAGCACCGGGCCGCAGTCAAAGCCATCGCGTGGTCTCCCCACCAGGATAGCCTGTTGGCTTCAGGCGGCGGCTCTACCGACTGCTGCGTGCGCTTCTGGAATACGCTGACGGGGCAGCAGCTGCACCAAGTCAACACCGGATCTCAGGTGTGCAACCTGGCCTGGTCCAGACACAGCAACGAGCTGGTGAGCACCCACGGGTACACAGAGAACCAAATCGTCGTTTGGAGGTACCCCTCCCTGATTCAAATGGCCAAACTCACTGGGCACACCTACAGAGTTCTGTACCTCGCAGTGTCTCCTGACGGAGAGGTCATAGTCACGGGCGCCGGAGACAAGACTCTCAGGTTTTGGAACGTGTTCCCCAAGTCGTATCCGTCGAGGGCGTCGGGCTCGGTGCTCAATCTCTTCAGCAGAATCCGCTAGCTGCAGACAGCACCGCAAGTCAAGGCACTGCATCCCACCAAACCTGAAGCGCAAGCGCCTGGACCAGCAAGTACCAGGAAACCCTAAAGTTTAATTAGCGGACGGGGAGGAGGGGCGGGGTGGAGCAGCAGGACCTGGAGAACCTCTGGAGATGGTAATTAAATACCTGCTGGTTAATGGTGTTGTATGGTTTGGAGGAGGAGACACTGTTTGGGAAGAGGTAGTGCCGGGGAGGGCAGTCCCTGGGGAGTCAGGAAGCCCCCAATCGGCGTTGGGGGTGGGAGAGGTTCGGTGCGGAGTGGGTTGAGGCCCGGGGAGTGCTGTGAGCAGGAGCAGGGAAACTCCCCAACGGGGTTTTCTCTTCTGCTCCGCAAACTTAGGTCTCGGTTCCGGGAAGCTATTTTGTGTGTGTGTGTGTGTGTGTGTGTGTGTGTGTGTGTGTGTGTGCGCGCGCGCGCGCTGCCTGCGTGTTGCTTCCTTCATCTCGGGGTCAACCAGTGCCACTTCAATCAGGTGGGCTGCCCCAGAAGCTGAGACTTTTGGGACCAGCCTTCCTCAGAAGAAACAGGCAGTGCTCCGGCACCCATGGCCCAGGCTTGGAGCCATAAGGAGGGATATGCATGCAGTCTCCCGAAAGTGATAAGACCACGAGGTCGCTGCGGAAGGGGTGATCCCCATGCGTGCCCCACACTCGAGACCATCCACCCCTAAGACCAGAAATGTGTTCGTATTGGGGGGGGGGGGTAGCGGTGCGTGGGGGAAAGACCTGATGCTGACAGACGGAATGGTCTCCTTTTAAGAAGATGGGGATAACAGTCCCCTTCAATGGAGATGGAGATGCTTAAGCCCTTCAGCTTGGGGGCGGGGTTGAGGATTTCATTGGAGCTGGAGTAAAATGAATTTGTAACAAAAAAACAAACAAACCACAAACTACTGAGAGGGTTTCCCCCTAATCCCCTCAAGGCTCATCTCCAGGTGTCTCTGAATCTTAGACCTAGAACATGGGTACTAAGTTTGTAGCCCCAGGGAAGAATCTTTGCTCCACCCAGACTGGAGTGCAGAAGACCCGAAGCTGTTGCAGCCTGCTTCAAGCCTTGGATGGGGGTTGGCCTGGTGGTGGGGTGTGGGTGGTGTAGGAAGTTGGGGAGGAGGACTGGTTTTGTGCATTAGGGATGAGGAAGTACTTGGGATGGATTTATTTTTATTTTTATTTTTTTATTTTGCTTATATTTAAATATGTTTAAGTTTTCAACATTCATTTCCACAAAATTTTAGGTTCCAAATTTTCTCCCCATTTCTCCCCTCTCCCTACCCCAAAACGCCAAGCATTCTAATTATCCCTATCACCAATCTGTCCTCCCTTATAACATCCCTCCCTTCCCTTATCCCATCTTCTCTTTAGTCCTGAAGGGCAAGATAAATTTCTATACCCCCTTACCTGTATTTCTTATTTCCTAGTTGCAAGAACAATACTCAACAGCTGTTCCTAAAACTTTGAGTTCCAGCTTCTCTTCATCCCTCCCTCCCCACCCATTCTCATTGGGAAGGCAAGCAATTCAATGTAGGCCATATCTGTGTAGTTTTGCAAATGATTTCCATAATAGTCGTGTTGTGTAAGACTAACTATATTTCCCTCCATCTTATCCTGCCCCCCATTGCTTCTATTCTCTCTTTGGATACTGTCCTTCCCCAAGAGTGTTGACTTCAAATTGCTCCCTCCTCCCATTGCCCTCCCTTCCATTATCCCCCCCACCCTTCTTATCCCCTTCTCCCCCACTATCCTGTATTCTAAGATAGGTTTTCATACCAAAATGAGTGTGCATTTTATTCCTTCTTTTAGTCAAAGGTGATGAGAGTAGCTTCATGTTTTTTCTCTCACCTCTCCCCTTTTTCCCTCCACTGAAAAGTCTTTTACTTGCCTCTTGTATGAGAGATAATTTGCCCCATTGCATTTCTCCCTTTCACCTCCCAATGTATTTCTCTCTCACTGCTAAATTTCCTTATTTTAAGATACGATCCCATCCTATTCAATTCACCCTGTGCTCTCTGTCTCTGTCTCTTTCTCTCTCTCTGTCTGTCTCTGTCTCTGTCTCTCTGTCTCTGTCTCTCTGTCTCTGTCTCTCTGTCTCTGTCTCTGTGTGTGTGTGTGTGTGTGTATGTGTATGTGTGTAATCCCACCAACTACCCAGATACTGAAAAAAGTTTCCAGAGTTACAAATATTGTCCTTCCATGTGGAAATGTAAACAGTTCAACTTTAGTAAGTCCCTTATGACTTCTCTTTGCTGTTTACCTTTTCATGCTTCTCTTGATTCTTGTGTTTGAAAGTCAAATTTTCTTTTCAGCTCTGGTCTTTTCATCAAGAATGCTTGAAAGTCCTTGATTTCGTTGAAAGACCATTTTTTCCCCTGAAGTATTTTACTCAGTTTTCCTGGGTAGGTGATTCTTGGTTTTAGTCCTAGTTCCTTTGACTTCTGGAATATCGTATTCCATGCCCTTCTATCCCTTAATGTAGAAGCTGCTAGATCTTGTGTTATCCTGATTGTATTTCCACAATACTTGAATTGTTTCTTTCTAGCTGCTTGCAATATTTTCTCCTTGACCAGGGAACTCTGGAATTTGGCCACAATGTTCCTAGGAGTTTCTCTTTTAGGATCTCTTTCAGGAGGTGATCAGTGGATTCTTTCAATACTTATTTTGCCCTCTGGTTCTAGAATATCAGGGCAGTTTTCCTTCATAATTTCATGAAAGATGATGTCTAGGCTCTCTTTTTGATTATGGCTTTCAGGCAGTCCCATAATTTTTAAATTGTCTCTCCTGGATCTATTTTCCAGGTCAGTTGTTTTTCCAATGAGATGTATTTCACATTATCTTCCATTTTTTCATTCTTTTGGTTTTGTTTTGTGATTTCTTGGTTTCTCATAAAGTCATTAGCCTTCATCTCTTCCATTCTAATTTTGAAAGAACTATTTTCTTCAGTGAGCTTTTGGACCTCCTTTTCCATTTGGCTAATTCTGCTTTTGAAAGCATTCTTCTCCTCATTGGCTTTTTGAACCTCTTTTGCCAACTCAGTTAGCCTATTTTTCAAGGTGTTATTTTCTTCAGCATTTTTTGGGTCTCCTTCAGCAAGGTGTTGACCTGCTTTTCATGTTTTTCTTGCATCTCTCTCATTTCTCTTCCCAATTTTTCCTCCACCTCTCCAACTTGATTTTCAAAATCCTTTTTGAACTCATGGTTCCATGGCCTGAGCCCAATGAATATTTATTTTGGATGTTTGGGATACAGAAGCCTTGACTTTTATGTCTTTCCCTGATGGTAAGCATTGCTATTCCTCATACAAAAGGATGGGAGAAGATATCTGTTCACCAAGAAAGTAACCTTCTATGGTCTTACTTTTTTTCCCTTTTTTGGACATTTTCCCCAACCAGTTACTTGACTTTTGGATCCTTTGTCAAGAGTAGGGTATACTCTGGGAATCTGTGAGATCTCAGTTTCTCCAAGGTGGCACTATCAAGTGTGTACTGGTCTGGATGCAGAGAGGGATTTTTGTGCCCAGAATCTTAGCAGTTACCTCTCCACAGCCACCTGTCCTCCAGTTCTGCCAAGTCAGCACTGGGGGCTGATTTTCAGATAAGCTGGATGGGCAGGGCCACCATTCAGTGTGATACAAAGACCAGCTTGCCCAGGGCCTCCACACAGGGTGGAGGCAAGACTCAGCTCTTCAATGCCCCCAGGGATTTTACTCTCTAACAACGTATGTGGCTGCTGTGCCTGCCAATGTGGCCTCTAAGGTGGCTGCCTGCTGCTGGAGCTACGGAAGGCCCTTCTGGGCCTTCCTGGGCAGCTGAAAAAAACCCATCACTGACCTTTGGCACCTGTGGGTTGAGGGATCTGCGGACCCGCTGCTGCTTAGACTGGGGGTTTCTCGACTAGAGATTCTGCCCCTGAGGGCTGTTTGCGAGCCATGCGAGCGTGGCCAAGGCTGGCCTCCATGCTCCCCTCTGTGTCTGGTGCAACAGACGTTTCCTGTGGACCTTTCAGCTCACCCTGGTCTGGAAATCTCCTCCACTCTGTTGTTCTCCACTTCTGCTGCTCCAGAATTTGTTGAGAGTCCCTCTCTACAGGTATTTTATGGGCTGTGTGGGGAGACCCTGCGAATGTGTGTCTTTCTACTCCACCATCTTGGCTCCGCCCCCTTGGGATGGATTTTCTACCCAAGCTAAGAAGTTCTTTCCAGTTTTCATGGGGAGGAGAGAGAGAGAGAGAGAGAGAGAGAGAGAGAGAGAGAGAGAGAGAGAGAGAGAGGCAGACAGACAGACAGACAGAGACAGACAGACAGAGACAGAGAGACAGAGACAGAGACACATAGAGAGAGAGGCAGAGAGAGAGGCAGATAGACACAGACACAGAGAGAGGAGACAGAGAGACAGAGAGACAGAGAGACATAGACAGGGAGACAGAGAGAGAGAGAGAGACAGAGAGAGAGAGAGAGAGAGAGAGACAGAGAGAGACAGAGAGAGACAGAGAGAGAGACAGAGGGAGAGACACCACACTGGCAAAATTCTGGTCCAAAGTCGATCATAGCCTCTTGGGAAAACGTAGTCTTGTTGGATGGAGTGAAGCGTTTCTCCTTTTGTTCGTACTGGGCATTGGTTTAAAGGGCACTGTGTGGGGTCCTTGGTGATGGACTCTTGGGGTAGGCTCCATGTCCCTTGGAGATAGGAACCAGAGCTTCTGTTCCCAGTAGCCCTGGCCTCCAAGGACTGGGTTTCCTCCTCAGTCCCGATGGCCATTTGACCTCCATCCCTGGCCCTCTTTCCCCTCTTCATTTCCCTCCCTTAGCTGCTGGGGGTAATCAAGAGACTGCACCTCACCAGGTGCATGGAGCATGGGAACCCTGAGGGATAGGACCGGGGAGAGGGGGTCTCCTTAAGGAAGGATTGGGTAGTCTGGACAGGGCCAGTTCACCTGTGACCTTTAGGGCCAGCTGCAGTCAGCTAGAAGAAAGGAGCTAGCTCCAAGGAGGAGAAAGGGAAGACTTTTTGCGGCCAACCTGGGCTTTCTCATACCTCAGGCTTTTAACCCCTCATTCAGCAGTCAGCCAATCCAAAGGTAGGTACAATACAAACAAACATAAAATAAAGATCTGGAGTAGAATTTATTGGGGTGGGAGCAGGGATCATAATCATGATTTCAGGCAAAGTTAAAGCTAAAGGAGATTTAATCCTAAGAGAAAAATGGGGAAATACCATATGTCAGACATTTTAATCAATATTGTTTTAGACTATTTAAATTAACTAGACAGTATGGAATATTGTTGTGCTGTAGGAAATGATGAACTATTGGACTTAGAAAAACATGGAAAGACTCCACCTTATGAAGAGCTTATTCACCTTCAGAGACACAGAGAGAAAACAAGTATAGGCCAGTCTGGCATAGAGATGCATATTTATGTATATGCATGCTTAAAGTATGGGAAGTGACGGGTCTGTACCATCCTGTGGTTGATCTCACACCTGACAGGTACAGCAGAGGGTTAATCCCCTTGATCTGACAGGGATCAGCCATTTTGGGGATCATCTGAAAAGAGTCATTTCAATCCTCTCAGCCTCAGTTTCCCTTTCTGTGACAGCATCATGTTGAACTCCATGATTTTACAGGCCCCTGCCAAGCTATGGATGACCTCACACCAATCACTTCAACTTGATAGGACTCAGTTTCCCTTTCAGGACCAGCAGGGGGTCTACATGATCTGCGCTGCCCTGACTTCTCCTGTGTGATCTCAACAGGCACTTCAACATGCTACACCTCAGTTTTCATTACTTTGAAAATAGGTACTAGGACTCTATTATTTGAGGAGGCACTGCCACCTTAGGGCTAATCTCACACCACTCACTTCAGATTTCTAGGCTTCTGTTTCCCTTTAGGTAACCGCAGGGGGTAAGATTCAAGGGTTTGAGATGCCCCTTATAGCGACTCTTTGGGGTATATCACGCAATTCACCTGAGCATTCTAGGCCTCGTTTTGCCTTTCAGTAACAGGGCCTAGTTCAAATATGTGGAGTGAGAGGGCCCTGCCAACCTCTGGGTTATCTCCCACCAGGAAATTCAACTTTCTAGGCCTCAGTTTCCCTTTCAGTAACAATAAGGGGTTAAATTGTATGTGCTGACTGGACCTTGGCAGCCTTTGGGTGATCGTACACCAGTCACATCAGCTTGCTAGGCCTTATTTTGATTTCATTGAAACAGGGCTGAGGTCTCTGTTATCTCAGAGGAGTCTGCTAGCTTATGCCTTATCCCAAACCAGTCACTTCAGCTTACAAGGCCTCAGTTTCCCTTTTAGTCCCCTGACAGCCATGAAATACGTGAACTGAGGGGGCTTGCCCATCTAATGGGTGAATTCAAACCAGTCAGGTCAGCTATCCAGGATTTAGGTTCCTTTTGATTAATAGCAGAGGTTTGAACCTCTTGATCTGACCTGGGGTGCCAATTTTTCCCTGATATTTAAAGTCTCTTCAGCCTTTTCTTTTTCAGTTTCCCTTTCTGTCATGGGATCAGGTAGAACACTGTGATTTTACAAGCCCCTGCCACATCATGGGGTATCTCCTACTTGTCCCTTTAGAGTCCTAGGCCTCAGTTTTTTTTCAGTAACACAGAGTAATGGATTTGATGGGCTGAGATGCCCCTCACTGCCACTCTTTGGGGCATATCAGGCCATTCACCTGAGCATTGCAGGCTTCAGTTTCCCTTTTAGTAACAGCAAGGGTTTAAATGATACGAACTGAAAAGTTCCTGGCAGCCTTTTGGTGATCTCACACCAGTCACTTCAGCTTGCTAGGACTTAGTTTGACTTTCAGTGAAAGCAGGACTGAGGACTCCATTATCTGAGGAGGCTCTGCCAGGCTAGGGCTGAACTCACACCAATCACTTCTGATTTCTAGGCCCCAGCTTCCCTTTCACTGACATCTAGGGGTCAGACTCTATGATCTGAGATGTCCCAACTGCCAGCCTCTGGGTCACCTTACACCAATCCCTTCAGCTTCTTAGGCCTCAGGTTCCCTTTCAGTAACAGCAAGGGGTTAAATGATATGAGCAGAAAAGTCCCTGGCAGCATTTTGGTTATCTCACACCAGTTACTTCAGCTTCCTAGGCCTGTTTCCCTTTCAGTAACTGCAGGGGTAAGGACCCAGGTTCTATGATGTCACATATAGCCACTCTTTGGGGTATATCATGCAGTTGACCCGATTATTCTAGACCAGAGTTTGCCTTTCAGTAACAGCAGGAGTCAAGACTCCATGATCTGAGATTTCCTGACCCCTTCTGCATGATCTCTCAACAGGCACTTCAACAGATTACACCTCAGTTTCCATTGTTTTGAAAGCAGGTACTAGGACTCAGGGGGCAACTGCCAGCCTAGAGCTAATCTCACCCCACTCACTTCAGATTTCTAGGCCTCAGTTTCCCTTTCAGTAACAGCAGGGGGTAAGACTCCAGCATCTGAGACGCCCCTTACAGCCACTCCTTGGGGTATGTCATACAATTCACCTGAGCATTCTAGGCCTCAGTTTGCCTTTCAGTAACAGCAGGGGGTAAGACTCCAGCATCTGAGATGCCCCTTACAGCCACTCCTTGGGGTATGTCATACAATTCACCTGAGCATTCTAGGCCTCAGTTTGCCTTTCAGTAACAGCAGGGGTAAGACTCCAGGGACTGAGATCCTCTCACTGCCAGCCTCTGGGTTATCTTACAACAACCCCTTCAGCTGCCTGGGCCTCTATTTCCCTTTCAGTAACACAGGGGCTTTGACCCCATGGTCTTAGATGTCCCTCACTGCTAACCTCAGGGTGATCTCCTATCAGGAATGTCTGCTTTCTGGGCCTCATTTTTCCTTTCAGTGAAATAAGCATCTAGGTCTTCATTATCTTACAGGAGCCTAGTGAAGTCAGAACAATCACTAACACTTTCTGGTCCTCTGTTTCCCTCGTGGTGAAAAGCCTCGGGACAAGTATATGACCCGAGTTCTCCCTCCCAGCCTATGTTCTTTCTCATACCAGGAAGTTCAACTTTCCAGGCCTCAGTTTCCCTTTCAGTAATAGCAGTGGGTTAAATTATGAGAGCTGAATGGTCCTTGGTGGCCTTTGTGTGATTTCTTTTCCGTCCATCACCTCAGCTTGGGAGGCCATATTTCGACTTTCAGTGAACCATTATCTCAGAGGAGTCTGCAAGCTTATGCCGAATCCCAAACCAGTTACTTCAACTTCCTGGGCCTCAGCATACTTTTCAATCCCTTGAAAGTCATAACCTACGTGAACTGAGAGGTCTCTCCCAGCCTATGATTGATCTTACTCCAGTTATGTCTGCTTTCCAGGACTCATGTTCCCTTTGACTAGGAGGAGGGTGCTCGATCTTTTGATCTGACAGGGGCCAGCTATTTTGTGGATGATCTTAAAGAAGTCAATTCCACTTTCTGGGCCTCCTTTTCCCTTCCTGTGACAACATCAGGTTGAACTCTGTGATATCAAGTGGCCATGCCATGCAATGGGTGATCTCATACCAGTCAGCTCAGCTTTCTGTGCCAATGATTCCCTTTCTTTTTTTTTTTTTTACCGTTGCAGAATTTTATAAGATTAAAAAAGGCAGGTCTTTCTTTGAGCCCCTTCTCCCCGCATCCAAACAGCTCACCTGCTCCTTCCTACTCTATAGCAAAGCAGAGAGAAATACAGAGTAAGGTGTTTTAAGTTAATGTGTTAGGAAAAAGAGGGAGGTGAGAAGATACATGGCATCTCTCTTACCCTAAACTTCCAAAGAGTATTAGAAAACTCAGCTACATACTTAGTGAGCTGGGGGAAAAGATCCCCTTTGGCTCTCTTCTTCCCCCTCCTCTCCAGAAATTTATTTAGCAGGAAAGGATAGGTATCATCCATTTCTCAGAAGGAGATAGGCAGCATGGCCCCTTAGCACTCCTCAAAGCCAGGCATGGGAATGACCCAGGCAAAATCTTCTACTGGTTACCTGAGATTGGCCAGGTGCTGTCTTGTTTCAGGATCATTCAGGAGAAAGGAATGGAATTCTTGGAGTTTTCCTGTCTCGTTCACATCTAGCCCAATGTGAACACTCTCATCCATAAAGTTCACTCCTTGCAGAAAGTCATCTTTTTGAAAATGTCGAGATGTTCAGGCTGGGGCTCCAAGTGTGAGTCCTGAGTCCCCCTAGGGTGATGGCGCTTCAGTTCCCTGGACAGGTGTTCTTGTTGGCGGTGATAGACATTAGTTCTAGAGCTAGCTCAGCCCTAGCTCCATCCAGCCCTTTGGCCTGAATGTCAACAAGAACTAAGTGATTATCAGTGCTGCCAGACACCAAGGAGTACCTCCTCTGGAGAAGTGCATCAGGTATGGCCTGGGCATTCAGAAGGACCTACTAGGAATACTCTCTGAACAAGGGGGTATTGACCTGCTTAAGGGCCACAGCAACTGCTGAGGTGGCATGGTTATGAGGTCTACCTTGCAGGGAGGGGAACACAGCAAAGTTTATTTGGTCTTCAAATGTTTAGGGGATCTCTCTTCTGGTTTAGGGGTTCACAGACTGTATGCCTTTGCAATGGAAAATGAGTCCTGAGCTGGCCCCATGCAAGATCTTGTGGGTGCTGGTTGTGATGATAACTGTATGGTTGAAAGGTAAAGGAATGACTTTGGAAGCCACAAAGTCACTGATGTGTGCCATGTCAGCCATCAGATGGGCTTTGACCTTGTCACACACCTCCCTCATGCGGGCATAATCAATGAGATGAGGGTAGGTCACTGGTGCCCCCTATGATACAACATGGCTGGAATAGCTGGGCTGTGAGGACCAGCTGGTCATAGTCAATGAGGCCCGTTGAAGGATTCAGTATATGGCACTGATTCAAAAAAGATGCACTGGACATGTAACCATGAGTAAGGTGGCCTCCATCAGACAGAACCAGTCCCATGATCCTGTCCTGGGGCTGCAGGACAGCTATATAGGCATCCAGATTGACTAGATATCCTGAATATGGCTGAAAGTTGACCCCCCATCTGTCAGGGTCAAGGTCAAAGGCCTCTAAGGCATGTCCCTGGCATATTAGGTCAATCTTATCCACAGCCTATGATCCACCACAGTACCTCTTGTCAGGGTAACACTCTGAATACCTGCTGTTTAGACAGGATTCCAAAGCCTCCAGGGCTGCTGGGCTATAGAAGTCCTCAGAGGCAATGAGCTCTATGCCCTTATGCTGTCTATTCTTTTCTCTTTGTAGGAGTTCCCACATCTCAAGGTCACTGTCAGACAGGCTTTCCTGGCCTGGTCAGCCTCTGAAGGCCTCTGCAGCCTGGGCTTTGGCTGCCTTTCCATGTTGGGTCTGAAAAGTCACCTGAAACAGCTGACTGCATCTCTGGAGGGGCTGGAATGCAAAAAGCAAAGGGAAAGGTAACATTGTAGTTCAGAGACTCAGCAGGTCCTGCTAAACACCTGGGCCCCCAGCATCTCAGAAAAAAACACAGATTCCCTTACAGGACCAGCACGAGGTTGGACTCCATGATCTAAGATGCCCCTCTGGGTGATCTCTCACCAGTCACTTCAGCTTGCTAGGCCTTATTTCATCTTTTGGTGAAAGCAGGGCTGAGGACTTCATTATCTCAGAGGAGTCTGCCAACTTATGCCTAATATCAAACCAGTCACTTCAGCCTGCTAGGCCTCAGTTTAATTTTATGTGAAAGCAGGGCCAAGGACTCCATTTATGAGAGGAACATGCTAGTTTATGCCTGATCCCAGACCAGTCACTTCAGTTTGCTAGGCCTCAATTTCCCTTCCATTGAAAGTATTCTCTAGGACTCCATCATCTGATAGGGCCCTGGTAGTCTATGCCTGATTTTACACCAGTCACTTCAGCTTACTAATCCTTACTTTCCTTTTAATGAAATCAGGGCCTACAACTAAATTCTGTGAGAGCAGCCTGCCAGCTTCTGGGTCAACTTCAGCTCTCTGGGCCTCCATTTCCCTTTTTGTGACAGCATCAGGTTGGCCCCTGCCAAGCTATGGGTGATCTCATACCAATCACTTCAACTGGCTAGGGCTCAGTTTCCCTTTCAGGACCAGCAGGGGGTCAGACTCCAAGATTTGAGATGCCCTGAATTCTCCTGTGTAATCTCTCTCTAGGCACTTCAACATGATAGACCTCAGTTTCCATTCCTTTGAAAGCAGCTGCTAGGACTCCTTTATCTGAAGAGGCACTGCCAACCTCAGGCTGATCTCACACCAATTCTTTGGATTTATAAGCCTCAATTTCCCTTTCAGCAACACAGGGGGTCAGACTCTGTGATCTGAGATGCCCCTCTCATGCCAGTCCTTCAGATTTCTAGGCCTCAATTTCCCTTTCTGTAACAGCAAGAGGCTGAGATACTGCTCGGTGAAGCAGAGAGTAACCTTAAGATGCCTTAAGTGGTGGTCTTTGACAGTGTCTGGGGCTGAAGACAAGCTGGCTCTGAGCCCCTCCCATTGCACTTGGGCTGATTTAAGGAGGACAGATTTGTCACTGAGTCCAGACTTGGGGCCTATTTCAGCCTGGGTGTGACCAGCAGAGCCCATACCCAGCTTTCACTTACAACTTTCCCTCCTGGGCACATTCCAAAGTGCTGACCTGGATGCTCTCTGAGGTCTTCCCAGGAGGGGCATGCCAGCCCACTGGCTGGCCCTGCACAAGCAAAACCCCCAACCATCTGGTCACAGCTCCTGCCCTGAAAACAAGAGTTGGCCCCAGCCTGCAGAGGCAAGCAACTGGTGAAGAACTAGGGCAAAGGGAGCGCTGAATGGGGCCCATTGTCATTGAAGAGGGAAGGGGCAAAATGATGGAGAGACACTCAAAACTTTTCCCTTTCAATGGGAAGCAGCCACTGGGTTAGGCCCAGCCTAAAAACCTTATTAAAGAAGAGGCCTCAAAAGCCATATTTTACTGAAGTCATCATTTTGAGATGGCATAAAGTTAATAGAAATATTGGCTTGGTCAGAACATGTAGGTTCAAACCCCCACTTAGTCACACACTGGCTAAATGACCTTGGGTCAGTATGGAATTCACATTCCTCTTGTGCAAAATGGGGATAATAGTCTTCCTACCTGAGTGAGAAAAGCATTTTATAAACTATAAAAGTTGGCCATTCATAAGTATCATAACAATGTTAACGGGGCAGCTAGGTGGTGCAGTGGATAGAGCACCAGTGCAGGAGTCAGGAGGACCTGAGTTCAAATCTTACCTCAAACACTTGACACACTAGCTGTGTGACCTTGGACAAGTCACTTAATCCCAGCTGCCTTATCCTGGGCCATCTCCAGTCATCCTGAGGAATATCTGGTCACTGGATTCAGATGGCTCTGGAGGAGAAGTGAGGTTGGTGACCTGCACAGCCCTCCCTCACTTAAAACAAAGTCAAGTGCAAGTCATGACATCATTTCTCTGATGGCATGGTCTTCTTCAGCAACGAAGGACGAACACACAATGATAATACTTTATAATTTATGTAAATATTTTAAATATATATATTTGGATAAATTTATATGTATACATAAATTTATGTTTATGATGATGATAATACTTTATTAATAAAACTTTTATAGAGGGCCAACTCCTGTTTTCAGGGCAGATGATGTGCCTAGGTGGTAGGGGGAGCTCCATGTGTAGGGCCAGCCCTTTCTAGTTAAATCATCTTGTTCAGGATCTCTTCTCCTCACTCTACAGTGCCAAGCAAGGCCTGTTCCTCTGAATGCCAGAGTGTCCTAGAGTTAGAAGGGACTGAGCCCCTTGTTTTATGAACAAGGAAAGTGAGGCCCAAGGAGATGAAATGCCTGCCTAAGATTACACTCAGGATTATAGGTCTAGTGTTGAAAGGGATGCCATCTAGACCACTCATCCCATCTCCATTTTTCAGAGGAGGAAACTGAGGCCCAGAGAAGTAAAATAACTTATGCAAGTTCATACAAGCAGTTAATAACAGAGGCAAGATTTAAATGGAGATCCCTGGCTTCAAATACTCTACTTGTCCCATAGCACTAGGCAGAACTGAACATATTCACTCCATTTTACAGATAGCGAAACTGAGACTCAGGTATCAGCACTCTTTCTACCTAAAAACTTAAAGTACATGTATATCCCCCAACATCTCTAGAATACAGGAAAGAGTGAAGTTATTCTCCAGTATTATAGTAGGAGAAACTGAGGCCCAACTGAGATAGCCAGGCATTTATCTTCCCCCATCCCTCCAGTACAAGGAAAGGTAAGGGCATTGTAAAGTCATTTCTCTGTCTGCCTTCAGGAGAAGTCAAGACAGAAAGGCTTTGAAAGCAAGCCATCCTGGAAAGATCCATGTGATGAGGTGGGAACATCCCAGGATGCCCCCCCTCCCCCTCCCCGGAGTTTCACTGATATCAGATTACTATGAAGTTTAGATGGAGGAAAGCTATTCTGGAGCTGTAGTACCAGCGCCACCTAGTGGGAGACTTTGGAAAAGCCAAGTTCAACTCAGGAGTACAGGTTGGTGATGGGCAAAGAGGGGACTGAGGTTTCCAGGCTAAATTGCCTTCCTTGATTGACTGCTGAAATCAGCTGGGATCTGGACCTGTGGTATACAGCCGACTGTATCTGGGCCTACTTGCACTTTGATGCAGAACTACCCCTGGTCTTGCAAGAGGACTACAACAATTGCCCCAGCCTCCTGCATTTACTGCAGAGATGCCCTGTTCTTTATCCTTGGCACCTGCCATATTGCAAACTGGTTCCAGGGGAGAGTTGAAAAATCTGGTAGCTGCTTCTGTTCTTTGCAGAGATGGGGATCTTAGTGTGGGATATTGAACACAGGCAGATGCCAACGATATGTTCATTGGTTTTGCTGAAGTTTGGAGTTTTGTTTCTTTTTTTTATTTATTCATTCATTTATTTGTTTGTTTGTTTGTTTTTGGTGACAAGAGATGGCTCACTGGGCAAGAGGGAGAGGGACAGATTTGGAAAGTGGAAAGAAAATATGTCCATCAAAGTTGTTTAAAACAAGTTACAGCAATTCCTTCCACCTAAAACACACACACACACACATGCACAAGCACTCAAGAGACACACATCTGAACACTCTTTATCATTCAAGGCACAAATTAAGTACATGGCTTCCATTAAATTAAGCTTTACTTACCATCCCCCTAGTCCCAAGTGTGATACTTACTACCTGTGTGACCTTGGTCATGTCCCTTCCCCTTCCTGGGTCTTAGTCTACTCCTGTGTAAATTCAAGGAGTTGGATTAAGTGGCCTCAGACCTATTAGCTCTAGATCTAGGATCCTGTGTGACTTTGAGCAAGTCATTTCCCCTTCCTGGGATTCGGTTTTCCCACTCTGTAAAACAAAGAGATTGGACTACAGGGTCTCTGAGGATCATTCTATTTCCAAATCTAGAAGCATATGTGTGACCTTGGACAAGTCCCTTCCCCTCTCTGGGTCTCAGTTTCCTCTTCTGTAAAATGAGGGGGTTAGACTAAGTGGCCTAAGTTGTCTCCCTGCTTCAAAGCCAGAATATTGTACAATTCTCCCTTCCACATTGAGAATTTCCCCATCATGGTTTCAATATATTGCAGGTTGGCACAAGAAATTAAATGGGAATTTGGGGTGAGTTCTGTGGAAGCCCAGATGATAGGTTAAGAGCAGCAGATGAGATAAAGCCTATGGCCACATACTTAACCCAAATTTTACAATAAGGTATTGTAAACAACCCATAACAGAAAAAGAAAAAAAGTTCGACTTTTTCTCTCCTATGAAGAGAGAACCAAAAAGTTTTACATGGATTCTCTAGATGGAGGAGGGCCCTGGGCCCCTAAGCCCTGCGATGTGGAAGGGATAACTGTAATGCACAGGCAAATCCTCTGTAGATAAATCATCCTGTTCTGAATCTCTCCTCCTAGTTCCATAACGCCAGGCAAGGCTTGTTCCTCTGAGCACCTGGCTGACAGCTGGGATTCTTTCAAAGGTGCTGGAAGAGCACAGTGACAGGCTGTTTGTTTAGGAACAGTTTCAGACAATGGCTTTGTCTGTCTGTGGCCTAGGTAGGGTTGGTGCTGGCTGCCATGGGAAAACCAGATGGAGCTGGAGGCAAGTACCAGAACTCTAGAGTAGGGAAGGGTGTTGGGGGAACCCCTGGCTTCCTTCTGGCCTCTGCTCAGCTCCCACTTCCCACAGGAGGCCCAACCTTGCCTCTCCTTTCCCTCCATCACTTAGCAGTCTTTTCCCAGAGGGACACTGCATCTAATTATTGTATATTTTGTGCTTTATTTCCTGTACTCTTCTTGGTTTTCTGCAATAGCATGTAAGCCGTTTCATTTCTGACTTCGCATCCCAGTACCTAACAGTGCCTAGAAGGGAAATGAGGATCTTTGAGTTGGAAGGGACCTCAGAAGCCAATTAGTTCCACCCCCTCATTCATATTAAAGGAAATTGAGTCCCAGGAAAGGCAAGGGACTTGACCAAGATCACACACATAGGATTCTAGCTCCAGGGCTGGAAGGACCTCAAGAGGCCAGCTAGTCTAACCCCCTCTTTTTATAGAAGGGGAAACTGAAGCCCAGGGAAGCAACTTGTCGAGGCTCATACCTAGGATCTTATCTCTAGAGCTAATGACCATCTAGTCTAACCCTCTCATTTCACAGAGGGGGAAACTGAGGCCTAGGAAGGGTAAAGGACTCACCTAGGGTCCTAGTGCTACTAAGTAGCTAAGGTAGGAAGAAACATTAGCTCTTCCTGATTCCAAGTCCAGCTCTCTATGCTCTACTGTATCTACTCATTTTCAAGTTTCAATTCATAGATTGTCTGATGCAGTGCAAAGAGTGCCAGGTTTGGAGTCAAAGACCTGGGTTCGAATCCTAACTCTGCATGACCTTGGGCCAATCACTTTACCCGGATGAGCCTCATTTTTCTCCTTTGTAACATGAGAAAGCTAGACTAATTTCTAAGGCCCCTTTCAACTGGAGATCTAGGATCTGTAATTTCCTGGGCCAACACTAGGGGTGGAGGAATAGGAAGAGGAAGGGGGAGAGATTTTAATGTTTGATTAAGGGCAGCAAGGTGGTGCTTCAGTGGATAGAGTGCTGGGCTTAGAATCAGGAAGACCTGAGTTCAAATCTGACCTCAGACACTTCCTAGATCTGTCACCCTGAGCAAATCACTTCACCTTGTTGGCCTCAGTTACCTCATGTGGAAAATGAGCTGGAGAAGGAAATGGCAAACCATTCCAGTATCTCTGCCAAGAAAACCCCAAATGGGATCAGGGACAATTGGACACGACTGAAAATAGTTGAATAACAACAAGGCTGACAGCACCAATTTGTCATACAGACACAGGGAATTGTTGAGCAGGGGAGGCTAATAGGGAACTTACTTTTCAATTTTACAAAGTGATATAAAAAAGTCTAATAAGGAACAAAGTAGATGCCTAAACAAATCGTGAGGCCTGCTTAATGGAATTGTAAGCAGGGCTAGGGAGCAGGAGTCCTCGCTTTGCTGATGCACTGCCCTACCTTAATGTGCCACCATTTGGAACAACTGCCCATCTACTAGCCACATAATGAAGACTGGCCTCCGAGGCAAAATTGGGGTGCCTTTAAAAAGTCTCTAGTTAACAAAGGCTCCTTTCAGACCTTCAGAAATTGGAGAAAGATGAGCTAATCACCTAGGTGGCGCCATAGTGCATGGAGTGCTGGCCCTGGAGTAGGGAAGATATGACTTTGAATGCAACCTCAGACACTTCCTGACTGTGTGACCCTGGGCAAGTCATTTCATTTCTGCCTACCTTAGTTTCTTCATCTGCAAAATAGGGATGGTACTGATGATGATGATGATGATGATGACGATGATGATGATGATGATGATGATGATGATGATGATGATGATAACAATAATAACAGCATCTCCCTTCCAAGGTTGTTTTGAGGATCAAATGAAATCATATTTGTCAAAAGTTCTTAACACATAGTAAGTGCTATCTATGCTCATTCCCTTATGGGCTGCCTAGGTCTTCTGGGTGGGAGAGAAGACTCAGGCCCTCTCTCTCCCGTGGCCAGCATGAAGCCAAGAGCACATGACCCTGTGGCTGGTTTTGTCTCTGTAGTGTCCATACTTTTAGGTGAAGGAGACCAGCTTTGGCTATTGTGAGCTTTGAAAGGATAGGAGAGTGAGCTACCAAGAACTCCTGATGTGGACTCCACATTAGGTTTTACAACCAGCATCAAGACCTAGAGGAAGGGGGACCCAAGCCTGCAGACCCATCCAACAGTTTTGTCATATTGGGAAGTGAACACAGGTTCATGCTGTGTGGAAACAATGGTGTTGAACCCACTTTTCCCAGAGACTGAGGAAGAGCATGCTTCCCTAGGTATGAGGGGGAGGGCAGAACTGTTTGGACCTGTTTTGGGTATATCTTTTAAGTAAATATTTATAAAAGTAAATTGGTTTATATTTATTTATTATATTTATAAAAGTTAATTAGTTAAATAGAACCAGAACATAAATTAATGGCAGCTGGGGGGGAGGACTTGGGAAATAGAGCCCAAACTGGTAGTATTAGAGATACCCTCCACCCCTCAGAGGTACCCTGGGGAGATGAAGCTAGCCTCACCTTGGTGAAGTGAGGTCAGAGCAATCACTATGAAATGATAGATATGAAAGAAACACAAGAAGATTGATGAGAACTGAGGCAGAGGGGACATCAGCAGATCCATAACGGAAAAAGAAAGGAAAAAAAAAACACCTGAGCCAGGTGTAATTATAATGATGAAGCCTGGCCCCAGAGAGAGTCAAGAAAATAGAGTGGCTTTGCTTTCTTGCAGAGGTGGGAGAGCCATTGATCCAGAATATTGCATACACTGTTTGACCGTTGATATGTGGTCAACATGTTAATTTGTCCTGCTGACTCGCCTTTTCTGGTGTTTCTTTTCTAATCAGTGTCAAATATGGCCTCTGAGCAGGGCAGGGTGAAAGATATGTTTGTCAACCAGTACAATTCAAAAGTAAAAGACATCAAAAAATCTATGTTTTTAAAAATAAAAGCCACAGGGCAACCTTCACCTATTGCAGAGTTCTTAAATGGACTAATCGGTCAGTCCAGAGAAGTGGCACTTCAACATACTAGCAATTATAGTCCACTGTGGTGATGACTTCTTTGTTAATCCTCCAAAAAATAAAACACGTTGGCTTTGGGGCTGACTCTTGATTGTCATTCTTCACGATTCATTTATTCAATAAATGCTAGGCACACAATGGCTAGTGTGGAAATTGCCCAACTGTCAATACACAGTGGTCCCTTCCATTGGAAATAAGCCTTGGGTTCCCTGAGGCTTGTTTTAAATGTGCCTCTCAGTATGTAACTGGGTCCCATATTTGACCCGGGACTTGACCTGGGTGGGCGTCCCACAGTACCTTACATTTGGAGGTTTTGAAATAGCAATGTGGGTTCTTTACTGAGGGAATGGACTCTCATCAACCAACTATTCCCTCTCATGGTGAGGGGTAGTGTCAATCAGGAGCAATGCTTGGCTTAGTAGCAGCCTTTTCTCATTCAGACTTGGAGCATCCAGAAGGTGGGGGTCAGCCTGAAGGGGCTGAGAGGCTGGCAAGACCCATGCAGCATTAGAGATATCCTAAGGCCAAACAAGCACCCTGCCTGACTCTGTCACCCACCTCACACTCTCATGGCTGGAGACCCAGTTGAGAGATCATAGGTTCTTTTCATTTGGAGAGGAAGTGGGGTACATTCCCAGCTGGTGCCCAGGGCATCCCCAGGAAGCAGGAGCTATCTGCAGTCTGGCTGCAGAGAGCAGGTAATGGAGAGAGTCTGCCATCTCAGCCCTGGTCCGGGTACAGTGATCACTACAAAGGCCACCTTGTTCTTGTCAGTGAAAGGTTGTTCATCCACTTGCCAGCCTGGGTTGTTGTCAGTGAATGAAAGAAAAGTCATTGCTCCAAATCAAACCCCCAAGAGCCTTCCCAGGTAGATGGGTGAAAGCAGACAAGGTACCCTTGGGTTTTGGGCCGCAGAGGAATTCGAACTCAATTAGGGGAGATCACTATGACCAAGAGGAAAGCAACTGATGGGGGAAGCCAGAAAAAGAAAGAGAATGCTCTCACCAGCTCAGCAGTAAACGAATAAGGAATAAGGAGGCAAAGGGAGCATACTCACTGTGACAAGGAAAAGAACCCTTGATTTAGACTCAAAGACCTGGTTCAAATTCTGTTCCTTGCCAGCAGTGTGATGTTGGCAAGTCCCTGTCCTCTTTGATCCTCACAGCAGGCATTATTATCCCCAACTTACAAGGTGAAGAAAATGTTTAAATGAGACAAGGGATGGAAAGCACTTTTTCAAAAACAATTCAGCTAAAAAAACTTATTCTTTTTCTCAATCCCTTTCCAGTATCCTAATGGAGTGGAGTAGAGGGATAAACCTGTGACTTCAAGGCCACATCTGGCCTTCTAGGTCCTTGGGTTCAGCCTTTTGTCTCAGTCCAAGGTTTACAAGGGGATTTGTTCTGTGAAGTTTAGATTCAGTCAAAAGGTAGCACTTGAGGATCTAGAGGGCCACATGTGGCCTCAAGGCCACTGGTTCCCTGCCCCTGCCCTAGGACTTTATCAACCAACCAAAAGGTTTCTCAGGATAACTACAGAGCAGAAACAGAAAGATTCAAATACTTCATAATTACCCCCAACTTACAATGAGGGAATTGAGGCTAGAAGGGGTTTTAGTGACTTAGCCAAAGGCTTAATGGATGCAGTGGTCTGTAGGCCTTCTCTACCTATATTTTGGCATCTCTGTCTGGCACTAGGAATACTGGCACCATCTTTCCAGGTCTGCATATGATTTAGCAATTTTGTCTCAAACCAACTCCTATCAGCTTTTGCTAATGCTTCTAGGTGAACATACCATATTCTTTCCCACTTACGTGTAACAGTTAAATCCAAACCTCGGGAACCCTGTTGACTCCTGGTCCAGAAACATATTTAGATCAAGGGTCAGCCAACTAGAGGCCAATGGGCCAAATTCTGCAGCTGCCCATTTCTGCATGGTCCTGAAAACTAAAAATAGTTTTTGCATTTGTAAATAAAAAATGTAAAAAAACATTCTCAACTCCCAAGTCCTAGTGGCACTAGATCAGAGTTTGCTGAGCCTTGATTTAGACAGATAAGACCTGGAACACTCTGCTTCCAATCTCCAGTGGAGATTTTGATTTCTACCTTTTGTTAGAGTAGGGCAGCTGAGGCCAGGTGCTCACTCCTCCACACAACTGTCCCCAAGAGTGAGTATTGTTATAGAATTATCCCTACCTACCAACCTCAGATATTTGCTATTTGTAAGATGTATGATGCTTTTTCGGAGTTCGGGATAAAAGTCACTTTCCCTGGTTGTAAGGCAAAGTCTCATTTCTGACATGTGTTAGGGATGCTCCCTCCTTTTTAGGATTTCCAGGATGGTGATTGGTGAGGAGCAAATTGTTAACCTTTGCTTTCAGATCTTTGGGGCCTTTGCATAATGAAGTTATTGGCTGAGAGGAATGAGAGTTTGAGAGCAGAATGCTCCCTGATTTACTCAAGTTTACTTAACAAAAGACATGTAAAAGATCTCATCTATGATGCCAGGTGCTAGGAGACTGTCTGGGCCCAATAAGCATTTTCTCCATGAAGTGACTATTGATAAAAGAGGGGGAAGCCATAGATAGATAGATTAGATAGGTAGGTAGATAGATAGATAGATAGATAGATAGATAGATAGATAGATAGATAGATAGATAGATAGATAGATAGGTAGGTAGATAGATAGATAGATAGATAGATAGATAGATAGATAGATAGATAGATAGATAGATAGATAGATAGATGATAGATAGACTTTCCCCTTTCCCCAGACATCTCTCAAAGGTTACAGGTCACAGAGCAAGCTCTAAGCTGCATGAGGAGAGGTCCAGATTTCCCATCTCCTCCCACCTCTCCCCCACTGCTTTTTTGGGTCCAAATGATGTTGGGCAGAGAAGAAAGACAAGAATAATTTTCTTGAGAGAGGACATGATAGTGGCTCCTTGAAGGAAGGGATGGATGTCAACAGAATTAGGGGAAAAGGGGTAGTCCATTCCAGGCAAACAAGGATCAAGGAGAAGGGTGACAAGAATGAACCTCCCTTCCTTAACCCATCTTCCTCTCTTCCCCCAAGCCTACTTTCCCCCTACTTGCCTCCCTTCTAGCCCCACTATTTTCCCATTCTTTCTCAGTCTAGCCAATGGTCTTTATCTCCCTTAGTTCTCAGTTAGGTTGTGCATCTGGCCCTGGGGCAGGACCGGTGCCAGTTCCTTAGCCAAGGTCATGGTTAGTAACCACACTGGCCATTGGAAAAGGACTAAGGTGGAACTGAGGATGAAATGGGGCTGAAGACAAAAATAAGGGAGAGTCTGAGGGTAGAATAAGGGGGCTGGGAAATGTGAAGCAGAATGCCGATGGAATTGGTCATGAAGAAGACAGGGAAAAGGAAGAGAAAGAGGATATAGATGCTGATGGGACGGTCTGCTAGGATAAAAATAAGGACGGGGATGGGGACAAGGATGAAGATGAAAATGAAGATGACAAGGATGAGGAGGATGGAGCAGCCTAGCAGGGATGAGGATGAGGATGAAGATGAAAATGAGCAGGAGGAAGAGAAAATATATGAAGATGATGATGAAATAGCTTGACAAGGGCAGGGGGTTATTGGAAGAGCAGCCATTGGTTTTCAATAGAAACCCAACCTTTTCAACAGTGCCAGAGCCTCAAGTTTACCAGGCCCATGGCCTAGCCAAGGGAAGGTTGGTTCAAGAAGAATCGTGCTGACATGGTAAGTGTAAGGAAAATGCTTTGGAGAGACCATAGAGCACATGTTGACAATTCTGTAACTAGTTCTAGTTGGCTGGCCACATGGTCAGGTGGATCCTTTCTCATTAGCTACTTAGACAAACTTGTTGGTATCTTCAAAAAGGCCTGAACTATCTTTGGTTCCTTGTGCTTCGTTCAGGTCTGGGGAACTCAGTAACCCTTTCCCTTGTGGAGTCATACGAGAGACTATGCCAGGGGTGGGTAATTTGCAGGCTTGAGGCCACATGTAGCCCTCTAAGTTCTCAAGTGCGGCCCTTTTGGGGAATTGTTTCCTGAAGTTTGAATTTAGTCAAAGAGACACATTTGAGGACCTAGTGGGCCACATGTTGCCTCGAGACTGCAGGTTCCCTACCCCTGAACTGTACGATAAAGGAAAGGGCCTTAGGGCCTTCCCCATCTGAGGCCATATGACCCCCAAGAAATGGACCTGGACCATTGGCCTTTTCCTTCATTCTTTTCCATTCTAAGTACAAAGAGTGAAATCGCCAACCACCAGAAATCAAGCCACAGGAATCCAGGTATTGGAGTCTAGACTGAATTTTGAGCCTATTCCCACAGAAACCATGGTGTAGAGGAGAATATGCCCTGGAGATAACTGAGGAAATTGTTCCTCTTATATCCTTGAAATAAATATCCCTTTGTAAACACTACCTAATATTAAGTAGTTAAATAGAACTGGAGCATTCTTCAAACCCCTAACAATAAAGAAAATACAGCCAGTGGAAACTGTAGATAATGGCAGCAGAGAAGACACACTGACAATCCCTCAGGATACCCTGAAACCCTGAAGGGAGATGTAGTACCTTAGGCCCTGAGACAACAGGTTAGAGTTAAAAGAGGGAAAAGGAAGCTTCACAATTTCATTTATAAACTGTTTATGCTTTAATGTGTGAATTAAATGATCTTTATTTCAAAATGACAAAAGTGAGTGTGTGTTTTATTAAAGGGAAATCATACTGGCTGATTTTGAGTCAACAGAAGACACAGCTCCCACAGTGTTGCTCCAGATAAAAACTTAAAATTTCCATCATCAGACCTAATAAAAATCAAGAAATTGAAGGGAACTACAGTAAGAAACTTCTTTTACCACAGAATTTCACAAGTAGTTAGCCAGAAGTCCAAGGGAACCACCTAAAAAGTCAGCACCAACTCAAGCTAATGAGCCCAGCCTCCCAGAAGGACTGGACATAGGTCAAAGACATACGTGGCCTGCAGGGCCGCAAGAGAGGAGGGCAACTTCCACTCCCCAGAAAGCCTCAAGAATGTAAAAAAGACCCAGGAATGTCAGAAAGCCCCAGGGTGGGGACCTTTGAAGCCCTGGGGACCAAGAGTGTCCAGGGTGATATGAAACAATACTTAGGGACAGCCCAGGCTCAGGGGCTCTAAAATCCCTACTACTCTGTCCCCAGATGGTCAGAAGGGACCCTGAAGATTCAGCTCTCTGAATCTCAAAGGTACAGGGTGGATCCAATTCGAGGAGGTAAAGGTCAGCAAAAGGACACGGGGGACTCAGAGTTAAGTCAAGTAGGGTCAACCAGCCCCTCAAAAATGTATCAAGGGGCAGAGTCTGGCCTTGGTGCCAAACTTCTATTACAGGAACTAAAGTGGAGAAATCAGTAAACCAAAGAAAATGCCAACCAGTATAAAAAATGATTACACATCTAGAAACTCCAAAAAGAGTAACTCCATAACAATTACAAGCAGAGAGACTCAAGAGAAAAATGAATTTTCCACAAGGATCACTGGAATACTTAGAAGAAATTAAGCAAGAGTTACAAACTTTTTTAATGTTTTATTTTTTGGAAAATTAATAGCTTAGAAGAAAAAAATGATAAACAATGCCCAAGAAATAGGCTCTCTGAAAACTAGACCAAACAAAACCAATGACTCCCCAGGACAGCAAGAAATGTTAGAACAAAATCAAATCTAGCCTCACACATTGACTAGCTAGTGTGTGTCACATCCAGTGTGACCCTGGGCAAGCCACGTAATCCTGATTGCCTAAAAAAAATAATACAATCAAAAAATTGAAAAAAATGAAAGATAAGATCTGATATTAAAACAAGTAACCTGGAAGGCAAGTCAAGGAGAAATAATTTGAGACTCATTGGACACCCTGGAGATCATGATTTTATATAAAGCCTGACCACTCTTCCCAGAAATCATAAATGAAAACTACTCAGATCTATTAGAACTAGAGGGCAACCTGAAGATAGAAAGAATCAGCTCCTGAGGAATATTGTGGTCAAGCACTCTCACTTTAAAGAAGTACCAAGGAACCACAGTCAAGATCACACAAGACATGACAACTTCTACTAAAAAATGTCAGATCTTGACATACAATATTCCAAAAGGCAAAAAAATGGGCTTATTACCAATTACCAAAAACTTACTTATATGCAAAGCTGAACATAATCCTATAGGGGAAAACAATAAACCTTTATTGGAATAGTGATGAAAAGACTAGAGCCAAGTAGAAACTCTGAAACACAAACACAAGAATTCAAAGAAACTTAGAAAGGTAAATTTATTTAAGCATCTAGAAGGAGCTATGTGATGATGTAGGGCTAACATTCTAACAGCGGGTGAAGGAATAAGTGTTCCTCCAGAATCTTAATGCCTTCAAAGGCTATGGCCAGAGTTAAATAAGGGAGGAGAAGAACCTGGGGTTACATTGGTTTTGTTCTGAGGACTTTAAAGTGGGGAGAGAGCAAAAAGGAGAAAGATAGTAGAGTAGCAAGAAGAAGGTGGAATTTGTTATTTCTCATAATTGGGATGAATGAGAAGATTATGCAAACATGGAAGAAGGGTTGAAGGGAATAGGCATCAAATGAACCTCACTTTCATCTGAAATGGACAAAGGAGGGTAGAATACACTGGAAAAAACGCAATTTGGTATGGAACTATATCAAATTCAGCAGAGAAAGAAGCAGGAAAAGGGAGAGAGGAAGAAAAGCAAAAAACTAGAATTTAATGGGTACCCATCAATTGGAGAATGATTGAATATATGAGATGTGAAAGCAATAGAGTATTATTGCTCAGTAAGAAATAACGAAAGAGACAATTTCAGAGAATCCTGGGTAGTAAGAACAAAGGCACAGAGAAATGAGCTGGACCAGGGGAGCCATATATACAAGAGAAAAACAAGCCTGCTACCCACCTCCTGACAGACAAGTGGTGGACTGAAGATGCAGAAAGAGATTTGACCACTGGATGGTTTTTTTTGCTATGAGGTCCTTTGTTTGTTTTCCTCTCTTTTTTAAATTGGAGCTGGGTAGAGAAGCAGTAGTGATATTATAAAATTAATTGGAGGGAGGGGCAGAACAGCAATGGTGATATTACCAAAAAAGGCTACCGAATCTATATTTTTGTACATGAGGCAGTTCATATGGAAGCACTAACAAGCAAGTGAGTGTTTAAAATAACCTGCAAAAACATATTTTTGAAAAAAGTAAGTGGTTTGAAATAGGGATTCATAATTTCATATATAATCCTTTTTTGTGTTCTGCTGTATATGTGGAAATTCTGGGGCTTTTGGTGTTTATATTGATATACATGAACACACATCTATGTATATGTTTTTATATATAGACACATATATTTATATATACATATACATGTGTACACACACACACACAAACACACACACACACACACACACACAGGAATCATGATGGCTCTGGAGTCAGAGGATTCTGGGTTCAAAGTCCCACTCTAACTTTCCTTTCATTAAGGTACTTTCCCTCTGGGCCTCAGTTGAGGGAATTGGACTGAGTGCCCTCCCAAGTCCCTGACAGCTCTAAACCTATCCTATGCAGAAATATGCTGGAGCCAGCTCAAACCAGGTCACAGAAGCCGATTGTTTAATTTTCAATGTGATCATTTACACCTTGGAAATCTATAAATGTTTCAAATCAGGGCTTGATTTTGTTGTTGATTGCCTACCAGAGGTGGGAAACCTGCAGCCTTGAGGCTACATGTGGCCTTCTAGGTCCTCAGATGCAGTCGCTTGACAGAGTCCAAGTTTTATAGAACAAATCCTTTTATTACAGGGATTTGTTCTGTGAAGTTTGGATTCAGTCAAAGGGCCACACTTGAGGACCTAGAGGGCTACATGTGGCCTCAAGGTTGCAGGTTCCCCAACCCTCTTAAGAAAGTGACTGGAAAAATGTTAATAATTCTGATTAAAATTAAAAATGGGTCATGAAGACATTTTCCCCCAAGAGTTGGTTTGTAAATCAGCACACACCTGCCTACGGGTAAGTTACTGGGCCTCCAATTCCTCTTGTTTAAATAAGCGGGTAGAACGAGATGGCCTCTGAGGGCCCTTCTGTAAGGAATAATCCCTCTCCCAGGGGAGATTTTGCCCCCTCTAAAACTCCTCATTTTCTTCCACAAAGCCTCCATAGAGCTAGACTGCGTACTTACAAATTATTTGATGTGGCGAGCAAGGGGCCCCTTTAGGTTTAAAGCCTCTACAGCCACTGATTAGGAAGGGGCTCCTAATTCAGGACCCTAGCAAAGCCCTGGCTGCAAGTACGCAAGTTAACTGAGACAGTTTCTGCTGTCATGGAGCTCACTATCCAGTAGAGGGAGCCACATACACATAAATTACAGTGACAAAATGGTCCAGGATGAGACATAAATAAAATGAATCTAATGTTGGTTTTAACTGGGATGAAATATCAAAGTGATACATGTGAAATCTTCCATTCCTACCCCTTCGTTTCACAGAGGAGGAAACTAAGACCCAGGGAGATCTAGTGACATAGTTGCAGGGCTATTAAGCACCAGTCAGCAGATTTGAATTAATGCAAATTTAGGCTGCATTAAGAGAGATCTCTGTGGAGGACTGTGGACAAGGCAGTGGTGGTGTGGGAGCCAGGAAGACCAGGCCCAACCCCCGATTCTAACACACACTGGCTGTGCCACCCTGGGGAAGTTGCTTTACCCCTCAGTACCCCAGAGGTAGAGGGGGTTCCTTTACTGGAGAGTTCCCTCCACCATTAAAATCATAGGCCCCATCCAAAATGGCTAAGCCTGGATTATGGAGAAAACAAGGGAGTTCCAGAAAAATATCTACTTCTCTTTCATTGACACCAGGAGTGAGGAATCTGCAGTCTCAAGGCCACATGTGGACCTCTAGGTCCTCAAGTACTGTCCTTTGATTGAATCCAAACTTCACAGAACAAATCCTTTTATTAAGGATTGTAGATGGTGACTGCAGCCATGAAATTAAAAGATGTTTGTTCCTTGAAAGGAAAACTGTGGCAAATCTGGACATCATACCAAAAATCAGAGACATCACTTTGTCGACAAAGATCCATATGGTCAAAGCTATGGTTTTTCCAGTAGCAATGTATAACTATGAGAGTTGTACTACAAGGAAAGCTGAACGCCACAGAATTAGTGCTTTCAAATTATGATGTTGGAGAAGGCTTTTGAGAGTCCCATGGACAGCAAGGAGATGAAATCAGTCAGTACTTAAAGAAAGGTCAAATACTGAAGCTGAAACTTAAATATTTTGACCAAATGATGAGAAGATGGGATTCATTGAAAAAGACCCTGATGTTGGGAAAGATTGAAGGCAAGAGGAGAAAGGGATGGCAGCGGATGAGATGGATAGATGGTGTCATAGAAGCAATGAACATGAGCTTGGACAAACTTCGGGAGATACTGGAGGATAGGATGGCCTAGTGTGCTATGGTCTATGGGGTCACAAAGAATTGGACACAACTGAATGATCGAACAAGAGCTCATAGACCTTCTGTGGACCATTTGGAATGTATATCTTGACTATGGTGTTTGATCCTTCCCTATAGAAAGGTCATTGAGAAGCTGAAGAATGCCCAAGGTGGGGGGGCCTGACCAGGATGGTAAAAGGCCTCAAATGCCCTTTGAGGATTGAATAAATGACTAGAGGTATTCAGCCTGGAGAGAAGACTGAAGACAGACCCAATACAGTTTTGAGTACTCAAAGAGCTGTCTTGTGGAAGAGGGATTTGACTTCTTCTCCTTGGCCCCAGAGGGTAATAATTAGGTGGCTTGATGATAGGGGAAAATCTTCCTACCAAAGAGAGCTGTCCCCAAGGGGAATGAATGGGCTGCTTTGGGAGGTGATGAGTTCTCCCCTAACTGGAAGTCTTCCATCAGGGGCTGGAAGAGCATTGGTGGGATATGATTAGAAGGGATTTATGGTTGGGGGCAGCTAGGTGGCACTGCAGTGGACCTAGAGTCAGGAAGAGCTGAGTTCAAGTCACTTCACCGTTTGACTCAGTTTCCTCATTTATAAACAAAAGAAAATGACAAACCACTCCTGTATTTTTCCCGAGAAAACCCCAAAAGGGGTCACAAAGAGTTAGATATGACTGAAAAATGACTGAACAACATAGACAGGTAAGAGTTGAATTAGACGACCGCTGAGATCCCTTCTAGCTCTGAGGTTTTATGATGAGCATGGAATGCATTAACAGGTACAAAACAAACCCTACATAGGGTCAGAGCAGGAGGGGTCAGGATGGGGATCTATGTTTGCTTCTATCCCCTTTTACATTGTAGTCCACTGTCACACACAGCCCTATCCCCTCCCCCCCGCCTCAGCTCAAGGCCTGCATAGACCAGGTTCAATCTTGGTTGCTATCCTAAAAGGTCAATTTCCCTTTGGTTCCTTATCAGCCTCAGAGTTTTCTCTAGAAAAATCTCCAAATATAGCTAAGGTGCTAAAATGCATGCTGGTTGTGTCTACTCCATCAATGTAAGGTCCCAGCTCAGTATAAGCGCTCAAGTGAGTGATGGATACAGATACAGAAAATGTATAAAACACAAAGGACTCACAGGAGTCCAAAAACAAATGTAGAAAACACATAAATGGTCCCTCAGTAGCCACATTTGTCCTCAAGTGAGTCCCACTTTTCCATAAGATCCTAGAGTCCTCCTGGCTCAGCATCATCCCATGGTTTGGAGTCCCTTCAGAAAGGAACTTAATGGAAGAGGTGATCTCCTTTCTTGAAGAAATTCCTCTTCTTTGGATTGAAGGGTAGATCTCCAAACTCCCAAATTTGAGCTTACAAGGAAAGGTTAGATTCTGGAGTTGGGCTACTAGGGAAATTTCCCTCTTCTAATCACCAGGTAAGGGTCCTGGAATGACAAAGTCCATGAATTCTCCTCTTGGGGCATGTGGGTGAGTACACAGATCTGCTATGTGCCTCCTCAAGACACCACTATTGACTGTTCTTTTGGGCTAGGAAAATCCATTTTCAGGTCTCTGATACTGATCTGTATTCATAAAAGAGAAAAAAGCAGGCATATGGTGAACAGAAACTCTCCTCCTAGGAACCATGGGCAAAGGTTACCCTAGCACATGCAACACCCATGGGCTCATGCCCCAGACAACCATGAACTGCTTCACCACACACGCTGCCACTGCTGCCTTCTTATGCTCAGAAGCCCAGAGCTTTTAATGAAGATTTATTTTATGGTCTGTTCCAAATCAACCAAGTCACTCTAAGCAGTCCCCATTACTGGAACTGAATTAGGGGTTGGCTTCTGTCCTAGTAACAAGGTGCCAATGGGGATGCCCATACCTATATCCTTCAATGAAGCAAGGTGTGTAGGCAAGGTTGCCAGACGATGCTCTCTTCCCAGTAAACTCATCAAGTCAATTAAAAAACATTTTTTCAACACCTATTCTGTGCCAGGCCCTTGGGATACAAGAATAAAGAATGAAACAATCCCTGCCTGCAAGGAGCTTATATTCTAATGAGAGAGACAAAAAAGTACCTAGAAAAGTATACACAGAAGAAATATAAGGAGAATAAATACAAATATATCCAAAGAAGAGCTAGACAAAGGAGTAAGGGGAAATCAAGGCATTCTCCTGACCAACCCTTTACCATATTTATTGTTGCTCAGTAGATTTGTGACTCCATTTGGGATTTTCTTGGCAGATACCTCTCCAGCTCATTTTACAGATGAGGAAACTGAGGCAGAGTGAAGTGATTTGTCCAAGGCCATATAGCTAATAAGTGTCCGAGGCCAGTCAGGTCTTTCCTGACTCCAGGCCTGGCATTCTATCCATTGCAGCACCACTTAGCTCTATTCAGAATACTTTACAATGCTTACCTGTTAATACATGAGGTCATCTCCATGCCACCATCCCAGCCCCTACAATAAAACATAAACTTCTTGAGGACAGGGACTGTTTCACTCAGGTCTTTGGATCCTCTTTGGATCTAGAACAGAACCTGGCACTTAGTTGGTGCTTAATAAATGTTCCCTGAGCTTATTCAGAGAATTAGAGTATTTAGAATTGGAAGGTACCTTCAACATCACTGAGTCCAAACCCCTCATCTCTCCCAGATGAGGAAACTGAGGCCCAAGGAGGGAGGTAACTTTCTCAAGGTCACACAGATAGTCAGAGATTGAGCAGGGACTCAGACTTGTGAGTCCAAATGCAAGGCTCTTGCCACTATAATTTTGGGGAAGCCCTGGTCTAGAGTCTTTCCCAAGGAAAGAGCAGGCCCAGGAATTCAGGTGGAGAGCTTGCTTCTTCGCTGTCTGTTTGGGGTGCAACCGAGTAATATGCTAGCTGGCAAGCAGGGTGGGGCTACACTGTGGAACCCCTTGAATGCCAGGCTGAGAGATCTGCACTTATTGTAGTAGCTTGGTATAGCGGGAAAGCATACTGGGTTTAGAGTCAGAAGACCTGGATTGGAATCTTTACTCTGCTGGGGGGAGGCGGGGTGCAGCTGGTAGTAATTGAAAGTTTCAGAGCAGGCGAGTAGCCTTGACCAGAACTATACAAAGGAAATTGAGGTGCTAAAATGCATGCTGGTTGTGTTCCCAGTGACTGAAATTCCCTAGTCTCTGCTACTGGGTCAGTCAGGAGGGCCTGCTCTATCTAGGTTCCAGCTATGACTCGGTCCTTTCCCTACCGGGCTCGAACTAGGGTCATGGTATAGATGGTGAGCACCACAGAGCTATAGCAGGAGGAGACAGGTTTCAGAAGACTAGGAAGTTGAGTGGTCTCTCCCAGTCCTACGGCATGATGGGGATCGATCCAAAGTTGCCTAATTCCCTCAGTTAAGATCAGGACGGATTGTACTGGAAGGCATGAAGAGAATAACAGCTCCCTTTTCTAGGCAGTTTTCAGGCTTTTGATAACCCTGGGAAGGTATCATTAGTCCCTGATTTTACAGAAAAGGAAAACAAGCATTTATTAAGCATTTACTGCATGCTGGACACTGTGCTGTTTTATAAACATTACTTTATTTGATCTTCACAATAGGCCTGAGAAGTAGGTGCTGTTATCATCTCCATTAGACAGATGAGGAAACTGAGGCAGACCAAGGTAAAGTGACTTGCCCAGGGTCTCACAACTAGAAAGTGTTTGAAGCCAGATTAAAATTCAGACCTTCCTGACTCCAGGCCCAGCACTCTATCCATTACACCACCTAGCCACCTCTAGAAAGGGGAAGTTACTTGCTCATAGTCCATATCTAGGAAAGACCAGACCTGAGGACACAGACCCCAAGCTTCCAACTTTCACTGGCCCTGCCATAACTTAGTGAAAAGACTTTGGTTTTAGCCCTACTCTCTGTCTTATAACCACAAGACCCTAGACAAGTCACTTCCATACTCTGAGGCATAGTATCCTCTTCAAATTAGGAATAAACATCATAAATATTCAAGCCTCAATGATCCAAGGGGTATGTCTTTCTGTTTCAAGTGTGTTTCTTGTAAACAACATATTGTTGGATTCTGCTTTCTATTCTGTTTTCTGGATGAGGTCATCCCATTCCCATTCAAAGTTACGATTGCTACATATTTCTCCATCCCATTTGCCTCTGTTTCTTCATCACTGTTTTTATCCTACTCCTCCTCAAAAGTGTATTTTGCTTCTAATCACTGCCTCCCTTAATCCACCCTCTCTTTTATCATCCTCCCTCCACCTTCTCCTATCCCTTTTCCCTTCTATTTCCTTATTGGGTAAATTACATCTCTGTACACAACTGAGTGTGTAGATATACCGTTCCCTCTTTGAACCAATGCCAATGAAAATGAGGTTGAACCATTGCCTGCCACTCCCTCATCCCCATTTCACTGCCATCATAAAAAATTCTTCCTTATGCATCTTTTATGTGAGAAAATATAGCCCATTTCTACCTCTCCCTTCCCCCTTCACCCAGTGCATCCCTCTTCCTTATCCCTTAATTTGTTTGTGGAGATCATTTCAACATAATTGGCTAGCACCTACATCCTCTGTCTATGTAAAGTCCCTTGAACTCCCCTAATAATGACAAAGTTCTTAGGAGTTACATATGTCATCTTCCCATATAGGTATGCAAACAGTTTCACTTTATTGAATCCCTTATGACTACTCTTTCATAATTACCTATTTATACTTCTCTTGAGCTTTGTGTTTGAATGTCAAATTTTCTATTCATCTCTGGTATTTTCGGAAAAATTCTTAAGTGTCCTCTATTCACTAAATGTCCAATTCCCACCCCCCACCCCCATCCCAGGATTATCAATTTTGCCAGGCAGCTTGTTCATAGTTGTAATCCTATGTCCTTTGCCTTCTAGAATATCATATTACAAGCTCTCTACTCCTTTAATGTAGAAGTTGGTAAATCTTGTGTGATAATGCCCGTGGCTCTGCAATACTTGAACTGTTTCTTTCTAGATAGTTGGAGTCTTTGACCTTAGTTTAAAAAGGTCAAGGTCTCCCACTGCATCCTGGACCATCTCCAATTGTCCTGATCGATGTCTGGCCACTGCACCCAGATGGCTTCGGAGGAGAAAGTGAAGTTGGTGACTCTGTACAGCCCTTCCTCACTCAAATCCAATTCACTTGCATGACATGACATTACCTTCCTGATATCATGGTTGTCTTGGAGAATGAAGGGTAAACAACCACAACCTCTGTGAGTAACATCTCTTTTGCATATGAGGCACAATGATGATCACAGTAAATATTTCTATTGTTTTTACTGAGGCCCAAGGAGAGGAAGTCACTTGCTCAAGGTCCACTGCTAGTAAGTATTAGAAGTGGGATTTAAACCCAGGTCTTGATGACTCCAAGGTCAGTACTCTATCTACTACACTGCTTCCTCTACATGAAAAGACTCATTATAAATGTTAAAGGAATGTGTGCAAAGAATGCTGACTACATCATTCACCCTAACAATTCATGGAGAATCTGGCCAAGACGCAGAGGCTTCCAATGTTGTTGGAAGACAAAATCCAGGTAGCACAGTGGTTAGAGTGCTGGGCCTAGGAGTGGGAGGACCTGAGTTCAAATCTGGCCTCAGACTTAGCTGTGTGACTTAAATCACTTAACCTCTGCCTGCTTAAGTTTCTTTATCTGTAAAATGGGGATCATAATAGCACCTACTTCCCAGGGTTGTTGTGAGGATCAGTAAAGCACTTAAAGTACTATAGAAATGCTAGCTATGATTATTATTTTTTCATGAGGAACACAATACAGATGTCTTACAACTTATGTTTTGCATGCTTAAAACATATTTGAAGTTCAGAAAAGAAAGAAGCTGTTCAGTCATTCAGCTGTGTCTGACTCTTCATGATCCCATGGACCATAGTGCACTGGGCCCTTCTATCCTTCACTATCTGTTGATGTCATATTCATTGTTAAAAATCTCTCTTAATCATAGACTCTTGAGGCCTTTGAAGGTGTAAGGTGTATTTGTTGCAGAGGGGATTCTTTGTCGAGTCCAGGTTGGATTAGATGGCCCTTGAGATTCCTTGCAACTAGGAGCTTCCCTGACCCTTTTTTGATTCCAGCCCTCTTGCCAAATCTCTCCATTTTTCTAAATGGAAATTCCGTGAATTCCCTCACTTCCCCCCCTTCCCCCAGACCACTCCTTCCATCATTCCTCTTTCCCTCTCACTGCTAGTCTCCCAGTGGCTACATTTTACCCTCCTTTCCGTGAATATCCTTTGGCATCATAGCCTTGACATCATGCTCTTTCTCAGATGGGAAAACTGGTTTCTACAGGGAAACTGGTTAGCTTGGAACTTTATGTACCCATTAGAGATATAGTCATGTTCAAAGATGCACAGATTGGGTTTGTTCTTTTTTAAAGATTTCTATGTCAAGTTTGTAACATATGGTAAGTTTTTATGATGGTCTCAAGAACTAAATGAGTGCAACCGGGTTCATGATTGACTCATTTGGATGCATTTCTTTTTGAGAAGGTCGCACAGAGTTCTTTCATATAAATATGATTTTCCTGGAACTTTTCCCAATAGCAAAAGTATTTTGGGAGAGATGACAGAGCAAAAAAGGGGAGGAACACTTAAAGAAACAAGGTCTTGAAGGAGCTAAGATGGGATAGGATCAGTGGCAAAAGTATAGGGTTTGGTCTTGACAAGGAGGAGAACTACCTCTTTGCCAGACACTGGGCCAAAGGAAGAAAGAATACAGAATGGTTACAGAGGGGTTCTGAGAGATCAATATAAAATCTTAGGCTTAGGTTGAAATAACCAACATCGAAAGATCAAGATAGGGGAGATGTGGTGGTGTTGGTCAATTATTTCAGTCATGTCTGATTTTTTATGATCCCATTTGGGTCATGGCAGAGACACTGGGGTGGTTTAGCCATTTTCTTCTCTAACTCATTTGATAGATGAGAAAACTGAGCCAAACAGGGTGAAGTGACCTGCCCAGGGTCACATAGCTAGTAAGTGTCTGAAGCCAAAGTAGAACTCAAGAAGAGGAGTCTTTCTGATTCCAGGTCTGGAGTTCTGTTCACTGCACCACCCACCATGTACCTTCTGTAAAAACTATTTAAGTTTTATGTGAACCAAACAGAATTCATTATTATTCTCCTCTTCTGGACTTCTCTATTATAGTCTTCCCAGTTAACCAAGTTCAAAACCTCAGTGCCACTCTTGGCTCCCCAGTCTCACTCAGCCCACATATCTAATCTACTGCCAAATCTCGTTTCTCCCTCAGAACATCTTTTCAATACAGTATGTTCCCTTATATCCACTCATCCTACTTTAGGCCTTAATTTCCTCTTGTCTAGACTGTTATAATAACCTAATTGGTCTCCCTATGTCAAACGTGTCTCTTCTCCAATCCATTTTACACTTCACTGTCAAGGTGCCTTTTCTAAAGGTGGATGTCTGCCAGTGTCAACCCTCTGCTCCTGAATCCTTGGTAGCTCCCTATTGTCCTTAGGGGAAAATGCAAAAGTTTCGGTTGAGTAGCTAAAGGTCCTTGTAGGTCAGCTCCCACTTGCCTTCCCAGACACTCCCATTTCAGCTATACTGGCCCACTTAATGTTGTGCCTATGCCCATGTTGTCCCCTAAACCAGGAATGTATGATGTACTCCTTCTTTACCTGGGCCTCTTAGGAACCGGAGCTCATGCTCCCTAGAGGAAGCCTTTCTGGACCTCCTAGGTACTAGGGTTCTCTTCCTCAAATAACTTTGCATTTACTTCTCTGTTTGAATGCCATACCCCCAGCAGAATGTAAAGCCCCTGTAGTCAGGGACTATTTGGGGGTTTTGTTATACAGTTCCCACAACAGGCTGCTCATTGAGTCACTTGCTTGGACATCTCTTGGATCTCCAGGTTGGTGGTTTATTGGAAAGAGGACTGGGTTGGTAATTGGAAGAACTAAGTCTGAATCTTCTAGTACTTGTATGACCTTGATCAAGTCAAGTTTTCTCCTCAGAGAAATGAGGGAGACTGGAATAGATGAACAACAAGGTTTATTCTGGCTCTAACGCTGACAGTTCCTTGATGTTGCTCAGTAAAGGTAGTCTATAGAATCATAAAAGTTAAGAGTTGGAAAGTGCCAACCCTCTCATTTTACAGAGGAGGAAACTGGGGCCCAGGGATGAGAAGAGATTCACACAAGTAGACCCTCTGCTACCCTATGAAATATACAGAATGGCTTGTGTTTTTCTCCCACTATAGGATGAGCACTATTGTCCAACGATGTCTCTATTTTCTGCAGTGTCAGCTTGGCCCCACCTCCTGGAATGGCGCCCAAAGACAAAGAACTTCAGGTGACTAGTTCTCCCTGCCAATAATAGCCTGCCATTCTGAGACCCCAGCCCCTGAAGTAGCATAAGCTCTCCACACCTGGAAAAATGTAGCCAGAACAGGAAGGACAATCAGAAGGGTTCCCTGACAAAATGGCAGCTATGGAGGCATGGTGGTCCTGCCTAACTTAGCTGGTGGCACTGGCATCAAACCCCTGCCTTCTGAGAGTAGATTGTACCTCCTACACAGAAGCACCTTAAGGGATGAGTTCCATGGACAGGCCAAGAAAGGAAGAAGGATGGTGTTGTAGAAATCAATCAACAATAATGTATTAAATACCTACTATGTGTCAGAAACTTGTGCTGGGAACAAACAAAAAAATAAAAATCCCTCCCCTCAAGGAGTTTATACTCTGTTGGGAAAGTGAAAATAGCAACAGTTTTGGAGTTGGAGGACATGGGTTCATATCTGACTCTGATGCTTACTACCTGTGTGATCTTGGGCAAGTCATTTACCCTCACTGGGTCTCAATTTCTTCAACTGCATAATGAAGGGATCAGACAAGATGGCTTCCAAGATGCTTTCCAACTCGAAATCTACAATCCCATGATTCTGTGTATTCACTGACACCTGGGGGAAGCAGGAATGGTCCCTTGTAAGCTGGAGCTAAGCTTTGAAGGAAGCTAGGGATTCTAAGAGGTAGAGGTTGGCACATCACCAAGCATGTGCTAGGCCCTGTGCTAAGTGTGGAGGATACAAAGAAAGCCAAAAGACAGTCTCTGTTCTCAGGGAGATAACAAGCAAATAACCATGCAAACAACATATAGACAGGACAATTTGGAATTAACAGAGGGAAGGGGCAACTAGGTGGCACAGGGTGCCAGGCCTGGAGTCAGGAAGACTCATCTGAGTTCAAATTTGGCCTCAGACACTGACTAGCTGTGTGACCCTGGGCAAGTCACTGCACCTTGTTTGCCTCAGTTTCCTCATCTGTCAAATGAGCTGGAGAAGGAAATAGTGAACCACTCTAATATCTTTGCCAGGAAAACCCCAAACGGGGGTCACAGAATCAGACACAACTGAACCTACTCAACAACAACAACAAGGGAAAGGCACTAGAATTAAGACAGATTGGGAAAGACTTCCTATAGAAGGTGAGATTTTAACTGGGATACGAAGAAAGCCAAGGAAGTAAGAAGGCAGAAGTGAGGAGGGAGAGAGTATTCTAGACATGAGAGATGATGTGTTCTGAGTGAGGAACAGCCATAATCCAGTGTGACTAGATCACAGAGTAGTGGAGAGGAAGAAGGTGTAAAGAGGCTGGAAAGGTAGAAGGGGCCAGATTCTGAAGGAAGTTGAATGCCAAAGAGGATTTCATATTGGATTCTGAAGGTACAAGGGAGGCATTAAATTTATTTATTATTTCTCGAGTTGGGGGGAAGGGTGACATGATCAAACTTTTGCTTTAGGAAGATCAATTATATAGCTATGGGGAGAATGGATTGGAGTGAAGAAATACTTGAGACAAGGAAGATAACCAGAAGGCTATTGCAATAGTCCAGGTGAAAGGTGGTGAGAAAATACTTTCCACGTATAGAAGACAGACCATGAAAATTTATGGAGATGGGAGATAGAATACTGTGTATGAGAAACAGCTAGCAGGTTGGTTTGGCTGAAGGGTAGAGTTCTTGAAAGAGGGTAACATGTAAATAAGCCTTGAAAGGCTGGAGTCAGGTTTGTCTTTATATGTCTAAGGAGTGGGTATTTAATTAGAAGCAATTGGGAGTCATTGAAGCTGCTTGAGCATGGGAGTGACTTGGCAGCCTGTGCTTTTGGAATATCACTTTGGCAACTGCATGGAAGATAGACTGGATAGAGAAGAAATTGGGGACAAGGAAATCAGTAAGGATGGTGCAATAGTCTAGGCAAAAGGTGATAAGGTTTTGAATCTTATCAGGGTTCTGGCCACCATGGAGAGAAAAGGTCAGAAGCTAGAAATGTAATGGAGTTAAGAGTCAACAAAATTTGGAAACTCATTGGATATGAGGGGGGTTTAGAATCAAGATCTCCATGACAAGTTTGTGAACCCAGGTGACTGGAAGGATAATTGTACCCTTGACAGAAATAAGGAAGTTCAGGAGTGAATGAGTTCTATTAGGGATATATTGAGTTCATAGATGCTTTGGGGATATCCAGTTTGAAATGTCCAACAGGTGGTGTAAGTGTGGAGCTTCGGAGAAGGAGTAGGCCTGGATATAGAAATCTAGAAGTCATTTGCACAGAGATGATAATTGAACCTATGGGAGCTAATGAAGTCACCAAGAGTGAACAGTGCCAAATGCTACAGAGACGTCAAAAAAGATGAAGACTGAGAAAAGAGTTTGGCAATTAGGAGATAACCAGTTACTTTGGAGAGGGTCATTTCTGTTGAGTGATGAAAGGGCATTCGCTTTAAAATCCAGAGATCTCACTTCAAATCCCACCAGGTCCATCACTTATTAGCTGGATGAGCTTGGACTAGAGCAGAGGTGGGGAAATCTCTGGAAAGACCTCCCCTGCCTCTGGACTCTATGGAAGGCCCAAAGGGTAGCAAGTCTGACATCTGTCACAGAACTTTAAAGCAAGAAAGGACCTTCAGAGTTTCTTGTCTAAGGTCAGCCCACATTGATCTTAAAGGCTCCATCTTTGGTCTTTGACTGTGTGCCAGGATGGGGAACCTGTGACCTCTAGGCCACCTGTGGTGCTCTAGTTCCTCAAGTGTGGCCCTCTGACTGAGTCCAAGTTTGATAGAATAAAGCCTCTTATTAAGGACATTTGTTCTTTGAAGTTTGGATTCAGTCAAACTGAATGCTGCAGGTTCTTCACCCCTGCACTAGAGATTCTCCAGTCCCTTCTGGCATGAATATTCTTTGGTTCTAATCATAATACATGATCCCTGACTTTAAGGAGCATAGAGAAGCAGCTATAATTCAATGTAGTCTGCTAATGGCATCAACAGGTCACAGAAAGCGCTGTGTTTGGCTGGGAGGACTCACGGGGACTAGAGGCAAGGAGCTAGGAAAGGAAGGGGGAGTAGCACTGGAGCTAGGTGTTAAAGGATGGACTGGAGGAGATGGAAGGGCAGGGGCTATGTTCCTGTTGTACTTTTCAATCCTGTGAAGTAGGGTACAAGTGGTTGAATAGGTGTTTGCTATGATCTAAGGCCTTTCCCTGTCCTCTAACTTGGTTCCCTCATCTGTCCATCGAGGATATTAGCCTAGATGATTTTTAAAGTACCTTCCACCTCTAAATCCTAAGATGTATTTGTTGAAGAAACCAACCATGCCTTTATAAATCAGGAGTAATCTTACTAGAACAAAGCACTGCCCAATCATGGCGTCAAGGTCATTTTGAAACCCATCTGTTTTATCAGGGCCCACTGAGCAGACATTATCTCAAAGTGAAATGAATGCCTAGCCTAAGGAGGGGAAAGATGGGCTGGTTTTTGAGGAGCCTGCTGATCACGGAGTCAGACCCCAGGGGTTCACATGATTGTACCAGCTCTTTCCAATGGGGAGATCTCCACCCTGTTCCTCCTTTCTGGTGCAGTAACAAATAACTCTCAGGAAATGACTGTTCTGAGGAGTCACATCAGCCCAGCAGTAAAACATTCTAGTTACCTTGCAATCAAATGCACTCAACCTCCCTTCCAGTTCCAGCTGTGACTCAGTGCCTAGAACAGATCAAAGGCCCTTCTTATTCTTAAAGACCCAAGCCAATGGTAACAGCTTTCAGGCCTGGGCTCCTGGGGGGTGGGGGGAGAGGTTCAATGGAAAGACAAATTGGCCCTCTTTTCTGCCAGCACAAAACTGAGATATTGATTGAAATAATTGTGACAGAGACACCTAGCAGAGGGAGAGGATCTGGACAGGGCTGGAATTCAGGCTACCTGTAGAATGTCATTATAGAATGTTTACTAGACCTCCATGGAAGGAAGCTCTGTTTAGAAGTAAATGTGTACAATACATAGTGCGGAGGGTGTGCAGGGGCTAGGCTTGTTTCCCCAAAAAGAGAATGTGAATGGAATTAAATGCTCTATTTCCACAAGGTTTCCACTATGTGCTGCAGCCACCCCCCATCCCTAATCCCCAAACCAACTGGGAGTGGGAAGAAGGGCTCCTGATAAATGGTGTCCATAGCACCCAAAGCTTATAAATCTCTATTAATGGGTTGGCATTAACCAAGCTGTGGTTACATTAGACTCACTGTGTACATGGAACACTGGTGCTAGAAGAGCCTTTAGAATATTAGTTCAGTTCAATTTCCAAAGATGCTGGGGAACCCTAACTACTGGGTCATTCATTCAGTATGCTGTGTCTTTCACATTGCTGATGGGTCAAAAAAAAGTCCAGATGATGATTTATTTGCCTAATACTGTTTTGACATGTTCAGTCAGGTTGAGTGGTAAGTCAAGTAGATGCTGTTAATCCCTGACTTCATACACCCACTGTGGAGCACCAGGCTCTCTAGAAGAGCAGATTCCCCCTTTTTTCAATAAAGCACTAGCATGTGAGTCTTATGTTGAACTAGGTCTAGTTACACCTGGTTACTTCTCTTCCTTTTTCAATTCCACAGCGAAGAGGTAGTGTTCTGGGTCAAGAGCAAAGTCATCTGAAATCACCTCCCTTCTTGGAGGAGTTTCAAAGCACATACACAACTCAAAATACCTAAGAGCCAACATCAGGCAGTAATCCGTCACGGACTCACAGGGGATTGATGATGAGCCAAAATAAAGTTGGAGAAGAGCACCTTGAGTATCTACTTTGTAAGGATTAGTACAGAGGGGAGGGAAAGAAGCCCTCCCCAAAAGGCATTAAAATGACTCTCATTGGTTTGCACTTGACTTTAATTTTGCAATCCTGAGATAATCAATTTTACATCTGACAAATGAACAAAGACAAAAGCAGCACTGAAAGTTTCATAAAAGCATGTTTCTTCAGTTTTGGCACAGATACATAAGAAGAGTTCTTCTGGGAGGAAAGGGTTACTACATTCTACAGGAGCGAAAAAGAGCATTTGACAGGTTACATAACATTTGAAGATCCAGGAGAATTCTTGGTTTGGTTCAAAACGATTATCATTCTCCCCTGGTAAAGCTGTTCCAACAAGAGTCCTCTGCCACAAAAGGGAAAGAGCGGCCAATTCAACCAAGTGCCTTGTGAAATGGCTCCTCTCTGGCTCTTTAGCCTTGCTCTTCGTCAGTGTTCCAGGAAACATGTTGGAATCCTCTGATGCCTCTTATTTGGCAAATAACTAGGGAGTGCCAACTGACCTTGGAGATTACACTTCATTGAAAACATTGATAATTAGTTTAAAAGTTTCATCTAGTTGAAAACACTACATGAATTATTGGGGAGGTGACAAATAAAATCAAGTTTGAAATATTTTTTACCAAATAAACCAAAAGGATGAGAACACAAATAACATTCGAGACATTATTGCTTGAAGTTGCTGTTTATATTAAGTTCTCAAGCTGAACTGACCTTAGTTGATGATATTTGGGAATTCAAAGTCCCATGCTGGAGCAAAATAGCATAACATTCTCAACATCTGCAGTACTTTGTACATACACTAAATGAAGTCCATTTAATTATTTCTGACTCGAGCAGAAGCAAATGCTAACCTGAAGCTGCAATATATCCCCAGTGCGGCAAAAACAGACCAAAAGTTTGTCATGTGAGACAACACTTACAACCTGCAGAAAGAGGGAGAGAACTCCCTTTAAAATCGAAGGGTGTTTCTGTCATCAAACCAAGTCTAACAAGAAGGGAAAGGATAATATGGACCCAGAAGAGTATGTGAAATCTAATCTTCCGGGGGAACTCCCAAACCACAAGTGTTTGTCTAACAGGTAGAAAGCCACAGACATAGAGAACCTAAGAACTACCCTAAGCTAAGCTGTGGTATTCATCTTATGTGGTTCAACTAATAAACCAAAGCTGAATCTAAAGGAATCACTTCCAAAACATGCACAACAGCGTGCATGTCTGTCAGTAGTCATCCAGAACACTAACGTATGAAATGAGCCTCAACTCCCCTGTGAGGTAGGTCCGAATTTATTATCCTACAAGGACATGAGGTACAGAGGAATTAAGCCACTTGTTGGAGAGAACTCAGCAGAGCCCTGAATTGGGCCAGGAATGACTTGCATTTGGATTTCTAAACCACTTGACTTTCCATGTCTCCATAGCATCCATCCCATTCCCATAGATCTGCAGGGTGTGGCTCTTTGAAAAAGTGAGCCAGATGCCAAGATGTGAAATTCTTACCCTTTAAAATGTCAAAATGGGGCTTCCCTCCCACCTCCATCTGCCCCTGTCATCATAGTTAGGATTCTTGCCTGGATAGCAATTGGCAGCTGTGCATTCAGATCCCAAAGACTCAAGGAGCCAGAGTCCCTCAGGGCCTTAGCCTCTCCCTGGTGATGAGGCCCCTCCAGAAGAGGTATTAGTGCTTACCACTAGGGAGGAGCCTAGGTTAAGGGGAAGGGAAGTAAGGGGATGGAGAGAAACTTTGGCTTCCTCGGGTCTTGGGGATCTAAATGTGCAGCAGTCACTGTAACTTAGTTGATCACCAAATATCCATCTGCTCAGTGGCTACTAAAAGGGAAGCATTGATAATTTAAGCTATGGGTGGCAGAATTAGGGAGGACCTCGGTGGTGGTAGTGGTTCTTACTGTTCTTCCTCTAGGCTAAGAATTCAGTACGAAATGTTCCACTCTCAAACTTCCCATGATCTGGGGGACTAGAACCCACAAAACAGAAAATGCATGCTCAGAGTCAGGAGGCAGAAAACTAGAGAGAAAAATCTAAAAACTTCCTTCCCTTTCATTTGCAGAGCACAGATCCCAACCAGTTGCTCCCTTCTCTGTGGAGATGAAGCCTTACAATCCATCCAAACTGCGCACAGTCCTTGATAAAGGCCAAAAGGCACCTGCCTGCCAGGCTATCAGAGGCCCTCCTTCAGGCAAGTTTCGTATCTGAAACTTAAATGAATTAAAAAATAGCCCCATGGGTCAAAGTGGTCCAATTAACCAGCTGGGAGTAAAGTCCTGCCTCCCTGACCTGGCCCAGGCAGGTTAATACAGTAAAATCTCAAGACAACACGCTTTTATTATTTTAAGCTCAAGTAGTGAGGGCTACTCTTTTTAAACTGGTTTTTTTTCACTTGTAAACAAAATAAAAGTGTTAAGGACTGGGAAAAATAAAAACTATTTTCAGAAACTTACAAATCTTACAGCCTTTTTCATTAAGGGAAAAAAATACCCTTCAGACGTTAAAAACAAACAAAAAAAAGATTTCAAATACGGCTCAGTAGAAATGGTAAAGATTGTTGATCAACTAACAACTAACAATGGTGGGAGTTATTGCTTGAAGATGGGTGATGTGTCCACAAGTGACTTGTCAGAGGTCACTCATACAAGGCTTGATTTCCCCCTTTCTTCTGATGGGAACTAGAATGCCATTTTTCCATGCTCAAGAATTAGCCTGAACACTGGTTTATGGGGAAACATTGAAAAATGAAACTCCCTTGAGTGGAGGGCAAATATTAGTGAACTGCCAATATTTTCTGACACTAATATTCACCATATGATTGAATTTTCCCCTCAAAAAAACATCCCAAAGAACAGACCTTAAACAAGAAAAGAATAATCTAGTCAGCTGGTTTATAGCTATCTGAGGTGAGTGATTTTTTTAGCTTATTTATATATATAGTCCTATTGACCAATTCATTTTGCTTCTTCCCCTGCCCCCAACTTTAGCCTAATATCTTTACTCAAGATAGACAAGGCCCTTCTCCAACAATACCTTTAATATCTCTGCTAGCAGTCTCTTATGGTTGCAATCCTAATCTAGCACAGGGAGGGGAAGATGGGAGAAACAAAGCACCCCTGACTCCTGAGTCCTGACCAGAAGAACTGTAACAGCTGAATGAATGAATGAATGTTTCTCTGTTTTGGTTAGCAGAACCATACAGATGGTTTTTCTTCTACAAAAACTGAAACGTAATTAGGTATACCAAACAGTCCACCCAGGGCTGGGGGAGGGAGGGATGGGCAAGGACATCCATCCATCCTACCCTCACTGTCCATGAAGACATGAGTCTCATTGATTAGAGAAGCACACATAGTGTGTAGGCTCAAGTACTGTTTCAAAGTGGGGAAGGGGGTGTCCAAGGAAGAAAGGAGAGAGAGGTTTATGAAAGAAAGAAATGTGATAAAAAGGCAAGAAGAGAAGGTAGGAAAGATGAGCTTGGGGAAGGACAAATATCATGCAGCCTCTTGGCCAAACCAAACATTACTTTGTCCCTTCTCCTCACACTGTTTTGTGAAAAGAGCAGCTAGCTGTGTGAGCAGGCAGTTCCTTTGGAATTCCCTCAATCTGGCCCCACATTTCACAAAACATGTGACAAGCTCAAAGGATAGATACTGGTAGAATCAATGAGAACTGGGTTCCAACTCACTCTGGAGGAGCAACGGGCAGCTATAGCACTCTGGTGTCATCAATCAATAAGCCATCATGACAATGTCATTAAAAAGAAAACCAAATCCCCCAAATGGTCGACTACATCTAACTTTTTGACTGACTCTTCTAAAGAAAGATCATTTTAAAAGATAAGCAAACACAAAAATAAGAGAGAGAAAAAAAACTGGGAGGGTAGTGTCTGGATAACTTAAGAAAATGAGATAAGCCCATGAGTCAATTCTAACATAATGAACAGCAGCATTAGAAATACTTTGATAAAGCTATCAAAGTCCTTTTTTTACAATTAACTCTATGTGCTAGTACAAGACTCTGCACCCCGCACTCCCCCTTTCCTTGTAACAGGCTTCCCTCACTCTGGTTATCTACACTGATGTGTTTCATGTTTCATGGAAACAATTCCCAACTTGCTGTCATTCTTCAGACAAAACCAAGGGGGGAGAGGTTTTATAAAAAAAAAATGACAGCCAAAGGGACTGACCAAATTTCAATTCCTCAAGGAAAATGAGAATTGTGGGGGTAACACTCAACACCTATTAATATTATATTAATTAATAAAATATAATTAACTAATTATTTAATTAATTAATAGCATATTAATGAGAACCAGACATTTCACACACAGACTGGAAACCAATTTTTGGTATTCAAATGTCACAGTCCAAAAAAAGCGTCATTTGGATGATGCTGGTTGGAAATGAAACCACAGATATAATTTCCCCTAACCTCCGTAGGGAAACAAAACATGTTAGGTGAATTTTCAGAGGTGTCCACCTTACTATCTTGGCAAATGAACCTCTGATCTTGCAGTAGGCAAACATGTAATTATTAGCAGGCACACATAAGTATATTTTTTGTTTTGCTTTTTGCTTTTTTGAGGGGGAGGTAAGAGAATAGAGCTGAAAGGCAAGAGGGTGTCTGAACAAAATATATGTAATATAACAACAGCTGGATGCAAAAATCTTGGCCTTTGATGGTCTCTAATAGAAAGTGTGCCAAAAGGGTTCCTAGTGGCCATTATGAACCTCATGGACCAAATAATGCTGTTCAATTCTAGATGTTCATTCCTTATCACTGTGCATTCATTTTTAAATTTCAGAAGAGTTAGGGAACAGGGTTCCTTCCTCTCACACTTAACGGTGACCCAAGTACAGCCCAACCAGGTACCCTAACATGGAGAATGCAGAAGCTACAAAAAGTTCCAGCTAAATACATGCCTCGAATTACCGCTATTATCCAAATGTTGAAAACTATTTTCTAATTTCTCGTTTGAGACAGTTTGAATAAATGCCCTTAAACAAGGATTTGGGACAGCTACTGCCTAATCTTAAAACTGTAGCTTCTCCATTTGAGGCTAAGCAGAGCACCCAAAGTCCAAAGAGGAGGGGTCAGTGGCTGACAATGGTGTCTTCCCAACTCCCTGAGACACTGGTATGAGACACTGCATATATAGGGAAGGGCTCAGGATTTTGTTTTCTTCTTTTCATGGTAGGGGAAACGCAGGGGTGGGGGAGAAGGAGGGAAGGAGGGAGAGAGACAGACAGACAGAGAGACAGAGAGAAACAGAGGGAGGGGTGTGGCTGAGGTCATTTGGGGAAGGGAAATTTGTGTGGGGAAAAAAAGCAAGCTAGAAGGGGCTGCAAAATGTCCTCGATGGCACAGGTGAGCGTGTGCGTGTGTGTGTGTGTGTGTGTGTGTGTGTGTGTGTGTGTGTGTGTGTGTTTAAACAGGTAGTCCAACCTTTCCCAACTAAGGTTTTTGTTTCAGGAACAGTGCAGAACATCAGTTGAGTTATACATTTTAAGTCTACTTGTTACAAAAGACAACTTAGATTGACAGCTGAACAATTCCAAGATAATTTGTTATGGCTTGGCCATACGCTGGCGTATACATGTCTGTACAATCAAGAGGATGCTTCCAAATGTCTTTCATAGTTTACAAATCTCTGCAGACTCATTGACAACACAGTAAAAGCAGTTTTACATTCTGGAAACATGGCATATCACAGTTTAGATTAAGCAAGGAGGCAATATTTACAAGTCCTAAGTTAGGGCTTAAGGAGCTGACTCACTAACATAGGTGATGATTTTGCAAAGTGCAGGACCAAACCAGTACTACTGATTGCATGCCCTTTGCAAGCAGGGTAGAGTAAAATGAGCTCTAGTTTCCAAAAGCTTATCTGTAAGGGTTTACTGGAACACGGTGCTTTGAAAGAATGTCCTAGACAAATGAAACATATTGAGAAAGAGACAAGGGCTATACAAATGAAAAGGCAGCATGCTCAGAACAAGCTCTGTGTTTTAAATCAGCACTGATGTTAGATCCTTAGTGGAAACTATTGTTTACGTTAAAAACTCTGAGTGCAAAACACAAACCTCATTTAACAGGGGGAAAAATGTGCAAATTGCTTTCTTCTTAAATGAACAAAATTAACTGAGTAAGGAGACTATTCTAGCTAGCATTATAACATTCTGAACACAACAAAATAGACCATATCCTTTCCAAAATCATCTAACAAGGCACTAAGGGTAGAAAAATGACAGGAAATGTGAAAGTGATCACATTATGATGCTTTAGTCAGGTCGGAATATGGGATACTTTGGTAGGAATTCTATTAGGATTACCTGCAAAACAACCAAAAAAGAACATAATGAAAAATGACTTCCATTTAAATATTCACATCTATCTTCATTTGCTGTGGGAGCATACTTTGGACTCAGTTATAAATACAATGCAAACCCAAGTCTATTCAAATAAATCAGTCTCTCACAAATGAGTTTGTCTCTAAAGAGTAAAATCAGTGATCATCTCCTTACGTTCTGTGTGCTGCAATGACAAGGGCATATAGCCAAATCGTCCCCCACCCCATCTCTCCAGACCATAGTTTCCTCACCTATAAAATGAGGGGGTGGCTGAACTGGCTGGTTTCTCGGGCCCCTCACAACTCAATCCCTCTGCACTACTGTCAGTACTGAAAGTCTTCATTGTCTAACTAGATGTTTGTTTATACTCATCAAAACAACACCATTAATGTGATTGCTGCTCTTTTGAGGTGGGGGTGGGGGACAGGCAATATAGCAGGGCTCAATATCACCAAAAAGAAAACCATGATTTTTACAGAGAATCAGAGTCTTTTCTTAAATGAAGATTCAAATGGACCGATCCCATATCTGAACGGAAGTGTGATGAGGCAGTAGTACAGCCCAAGACACTTGACTGGGGAGCTGTTTATGCTACAGCCCTGATCCTAGGTGAAGTCTCATCCTACAGTGAATTTTGAATTTGGGATCTTGGGTGTTTTTTGGTTCAAATGGGCTCAAGGGAGAGAGGAGAGATTACAGCATTCTTAAGAGCTGGAAGGAATTTCAGGGACCACGTAGTACAGAGATTTTTAACCCGGTGAGTGAACTGTTTTGTTTTGTTTTTTTAATATTCTGAAAACTGCATTCCAATTTGCTTTGTAATTCCATGTGTTTTATTTTGTGCATATAAAACCTGGATTCTGAGAAGGGGTCCACAGGCTTTCCTATAACAGAAAAAAAGGTTCAGAATTCCTTCTAGTCCAGCATCCAAATTTTACAGAAGAGGGAACTGGTGGGGCCCAAAGAAGTAAAATGTCCAAGGTGACAACATCCAGCAATTGCAGAAAGGGCACCCAAACCCAGGGACTTCAGACTTCATGGCTAGTGGTCCTTTTTTCCCCATCACACTTTTTCATAATTCAACTTGAAAGTTCTCATAAAAATCGATTTTTATTAAAACACACACTGAAGGAAAGCAATTTGCTGTTCTGGACATAGGAAACCTAAAACACCAAATGCAGTTAAATGGTTTGTCCATCTCTATGTAACTGACACTGGGGTTTTGAAGGCTGACCATATGTGGGGATCAGTGGTTTATGAATTAAGAACACTTAAGCCCATCTTCAAGTCAAAAACACAATTCACAATGTGTTTTCCTCTGCTTTAATCAAAGCTAGATAGCCAAAAGAAGACAGGGCCCCCTCCACAAAGTCTCCAAGTACAATCGGGATTTTTCATGCATGTTTGCCCAAGATGCTATTCCCAAATTCTGCATCAGGCCACAGAAGCTGTTACTGTCACGTCGACTTTGTTACTATGTCTTGGGAATGTTTCACAAGTGGATTAAACTGATACAACATTGTTTGAACCAACAGAGACTTTTCTAAGGCATAACAATTGGTTGTAGCTTTCAGGATAATTATGTTATTATCCATAACTCTAAAAGGGAAGAATGATGTTTACAGTAAGCAGATCAAAGTAAAAAAATGGGGTAATCAACAATAATATCTGCTGAATTACACATTTTAGAATGGATACCTTCAAAGTAATGGGGAAAAACCTATTTCATATATGTATATATATATATATATATATGTATATACTTACATATTCCACCATATTATTACTTTCACATTTCCGTTTACTCAACTTCCAGTGCAGACCAAGCTAGGAAAATAAAATTTGTTAAAGGTGATATCAGTTTCCTTCTGCAGAGATTTGGTCAGGCCACTTCTCTGCTCAAACTTCTTCAGGGGCTCCCTAGTCCTTCCTAAATGGAGGAAACCCCTGTGCCCAGCTGGCAGGATCCTCCTTACTCTGGCATTCTACCTTACCATCCTTACCTCATTCCACTCCTCTCTTCATGTTCTCCATTCCTGCTACAATGAGTTACTAGCCATTCCACAAACATGCCCCACACTCCATGACTCTGCAACTGTGCTCTTGTCCCCAGTGACTCTACCACCCAAATAAACCACTGGATTCCTCCCCACTATCCCAACACAACTCAAATGCCCTCCCTCTTCTAGTCAGTTGAGAAGCACCTGTTAAGCTCTTGATGTGTTCCAGGCCCTGGGCTAAGCACTGCTGTTAAGAAGGGCAAAAAACAAAGGCCCTGACCTCAAAGAACTGAGTCCAGTGGGGGAGACCATCACATACAAATAAGATAATTACAATGTGCTTAGAGGGAAGACACTAGTAGTCAGGGAGAGAGTGGTGAAGTTTCGGCCAACTGTAAAGGTGGGATCAGAGAGGCAGAAGTGAGGGGGGTGTGGGGGGTAGCCAGAACAAAGGAACTAAGGGAAGAGACAGAACATGTTTGAGGAAGGGCAAGAAGGCCAGTGTAGCTAGACTGTATGGTGCATAAAGCAGAAGAAAGGACAAGAAAACTGGAAAGGTAGCAAGGGACCAGGTTGTGGAGGGCTTTCAGTATCAAATGGAGGTAAAAGGAAGCCAGTGGGATCTATTTGGGGGAGGGAATGGAGGTAAGAGGAGGCCACTGGGATCTGGGGGAAAGGGAAAAAGGTTCACATAATCAAACCTATGCTTTAGGAAAATCGCTTTGGCAGCTGAGTGGACTGGAATAGAGAGAAACCTGAGGCAAGGAACACAATTATGGGGTTAGTTCAGGTGAGGTTGATGACATTCTAATGGTGGAAACAGCATGAGTAGAGAGCTTACATGGCAAGACCTATATTTTAGAAAAGCTGAGGGAAAGATGGAACTGGATGAGAATAAATATGAGGCAGGAAGACTAAAGAGAGGCTACTGAAATTGTCTAGGTATGAGGTGATGAAAGCATGTACCAATGTGACAGCTGTGTGAGTGAAGAGAATGGGACATAGAGAAGAGAAACTATGACTGTAGAAACAAGACTGAAAACAGACTGGCTATGTAGGGCAGCACCTGGTGACTCAAGACTAGAACTCATGAAAAAGGATAAGGCTAAACAGAGAGGTGGACAGAGAGCTGGGCCTGGAGTCAGGAAGACCTTGAGTTCAAATCCATCCTTAGATACTTATTAGCTCTGTGCCACCTTTCCTGTGTCATGGATCCTGTCTGGCAAACTCTAAGGACTTGTTTTCAGAATAATGTATTTAAATGCACAAAGTAAAATACACAGAATTATTACAGAGGAAACCCATTATAATGAAATGCTGTTATCACAATATTTCCAAAAATATGTAGCGGACAGAGTCAGCATAGATTTGCTATTTTCTCCAGTTCTACTAGCAGTATGTAAATAGAAACTAAGGTTGGAGTGATCCAATATTGGGGTTTCAGAAGCCATGATAAGCAACAAGACAAGGAAGAAAGAAATTCAAGTGCAGAGCATATTGTAAAGTGGAACTGAATCTACCAAGAGATCAAGATAGGAAAGATAGAAGAGTATAACCAGGGCAGGGGTGACAGCCTAGGAAAGGACTGAGGGAAGGAATGGCAGGAGGCCATGTTGAGGCTAAAGAGCAGAGTTAGCTCCAATAAAGGCTAAAAGAAAGGTGGAATGATGAAGGATTAGAATCAAAGAAGGGAATTTCAGAGTTTATGAACATGGAAGCAGAATACTTGGGGGTGATGGCAACACCATCCCTGCGTGTAGATGAGGAGGCTGGGAAGAGCAGATGATGGGAATGTAGCTGACTGAGGAACAGGAAAATAAAGGTGTTTGAGGATGTTGCAATATGTATGTTGAGTAGAGTGAAAGACTATGGACCAGGCACTAAACTCACTGAAGTAGGAAGGAGAAAGTCCTAGGGGCTGACAGATACTGGTTATGAGGACCTGGACTAGGAGAGAAATTTGGATATCATGAACCTTAAAGGAGGTAAGGCTGCCGAATGACGTTGGTAGGGAGTCTGAAGTGGCAAGGGGAAGCAAGGACCCATAACCATGGGTCCCCTCATGACTGGGGTGGGGGAGGGGGAAATGGGGAGCACTGAGTAAAAATGCAATCAGTATTGTAAAGGGTGGCCAGAGATATCACATTATCAGAAGGAAGTGAGGTGTCAGTGAGTGCCATAAGATGGAAGGAGTGAGAAAGAAAAAGGTTTAAGATGAAAGCAAGTTGGTTAAATAACAGGCATTCCAGAGGGCACAGCCTCTCATCTCTACCCCCACCCTGAGCTGGCCCAGAGCTCTTGGTTCTACACTTCTCTAATGCACTTAAATAATATTAACCATTTTAGTGGTGAGGTTTTATTCCTCTACCCTAACTCCATGAGGACAGGTATTATGTCTTATCTTAAATTCCCTCTGCACCTAAAGCTCAGAAGTTCTTCTACACAGAATGCTTGGCAACACACCAAGAGCAGGTTTATGTTCTGGAAACCATAGGACACCACATTTTTCATTATGCAAAGAGGCAATATTTACAAGTGGGGTAAGAGGGGACCTTAAGTAACTTAACCATTAACAAAATACACGGCAAAGCCAGTGAAGTTAAATTCTGAGTCCTTTACAAACAGGTTTGAGTAAAAATATACCTAACTACCAAAAAGTTTATGTGAATGGAACCAATAAGAGTTTACAGGAACATGATGCTTTGGGCTCAAAATCCCCTTCAACATTTCTTACCTTGTGGTATAATCTGTTATTTTCCCATTCCAACAACTTCTGAATTGACCTTCTTGTCTACAGAAGGAAGGAGAGGAAGGAAAAAAGAGTCAGTAGGTAGAATATGGTTTACAAACATTTTAATCCACCTAGGAAACTTTATTTTTTCATGTTTTCTACCCATCTATAAGAATCCATTACCCCCTTCATCCCATCATCCCTTCCCCCTCCCATAATTTCTAAGTCTGAAAAATGACAACTCTAACACAGGCTAAAATAGTTGGTGCTATTGGAAAGATCATATTTATATGAAAAAGCTCTGTGCTACCTCCTCAAAAAGAAATGCACCCAAATGAATCAATCACCAACTCAAATACACTCACTTAGTTCTTGAGACCATCATAAAAACTTAACCTAGTGTTTCAAACTGATAAAAAAAATCTTTAAAAAGGAACAAACCCAAGATCATTATCTGCACATCTTTGAACATGACTATATCTCTAATGAGTACATAAGGTTCCAAGCTAACCAGTTTCCCTATAGAAGGGCTTCCCATCTGAGAAGGAGCATGATGCCAAGGCTATGATGCCAAAGGATATCCGTGGAAACGAGGGTAAAATGCAGCCACTGGGAGACTGGCAGTGAGAGGGAAAGACAGGAATGCTGGAAGGAGTGGCCTGGGGGATGGGGGGGGAATGAGGGAATTCACAGAATTTCCATTTAGAAAAATGGAGAGATTTTACAAGAGGGCTGGAATCAAAAAAGGGTCAGGGAAGCTCCTGTTTGAAAGGAGCCTCATGGGGCATGTAATCCAACCTGGACTCGACAATGAATCCCCTGTGCAACAAATACACCTTATACCTCCAAAACCCGTACTGTCTCCATCATCAGCTCAGTATGGCAATTTCTCTATCTCTGTCTCTCTGTCTCTCTGTCTCTCTCTCCCTCCCTCCCTCTCTCTCTCTTTCTCTTTCTCTCATCTTCAATCTCTCCCTATCTAATGGCTCTCTTTCCACTGCCTATAGACACATTCAGGTCCGCCTAACCTGAAAAAACTTTCACTTGACCCTATCATCCCCTCAGGTTGGCCTCTCCTCCAGAACACACTCCCCACTTCCTCTTCTTCTACTCACTTTTAAACCCTCAACAGTCTGGTTTATGGCTTCAACATCCAAGGTTACCAAGGACATGTTCATTGCTAAATCTTTTCTTAGTCTTCAGCCTTCATGACCTCTCTGCAGCATTTAGCATTAGAGGCCACCCCTTCCACCAGGATATTCCCTTTGCTCTCAGGCATTTTCAACAGTGCTCTCTCTCTTCAGTCTCCTCCTTTCTTCTGGTCACCCCTTCTTAGTCAGACTTCTTTGCTAGAACACCATCCTCCGGCCCACTCAATGTAGACGTCCCCCAAGGCTCTCTTCTGGGGCCTCTTCTTTTCTTCTTCTATACTCTTTCTCTAGGTGATTTCCTAAGGTCCTGGTGGGCTCAATAACTGTTGTGTTCATCTTTTGTTTCTGAAGAAGACCATGGTATCAGAGAAATGATGACATGACTTGCAGGTGACTTTGTTTTGAGTGAGGGAGTACTGTGCAAGGTCACCAGCCTCACTTTCTCCTCCGGAGCCATCTGGATCCAGTGACCAGATATTCATCAGGATGACTGGAGATGGCTATCGGTTCAATAATTATGCCTATTGTGGATGATCCACAGATCTATATATTCTGTCCTGAACTCCAGACTCCTATTACCAACCATCTGACAGCTACAAGTAAATGTCCTGTAAACATCTCAAACTAGATACATGTACAGACCTCTCTACTTCTGTCTAGGACACCACCATCCTTCCAGTCACCAAGGTTTACAACCTAAGAATCATCCTTGACTCTTCATCCCACCTCATGACCTCAACCCTACCCAATCAATTTTCATCTTAGTAACTGTTCACACCAATTCTTACCACAAACACCCCAGTTCAGGCCTTTCTTTCTTCTCATCTGGACTGTGGCACTAGTTTCTTCACTGGTGTCCCTCTATTAACACTCTCCCCTCCCTAATCTGTCTTCCATCCAGCTCCCAAAATGCCATTGCTGAAAGAGACATCTGACCCTGTCACTACCTGACTCATGAAGCTTTGGAAACTCTTTATTGTCTCTAGCATAAACTACCAATTGCTTTTGGGGGCCCTTCAAACCCTTCCCGGTTTCACTGCCAATCACTTTTCCTGACTCCAGTAGTACTAAGCCCCAGCCACACTAGTCTGACCACTCTTTCCTCTACTGGCTCTGATGGGTCATGGTGCCATGCCTTCCTCTCACAAGCCTTAACTTTCTAGGTCATCCATTGCTTCCTCCAGGAGGCCTTTCCTGAGGGCCCCAGTGGTGAGGCATCTGCCCACCAACATGACTTGGTACTGACGTGGCATCTATTTTAGACTGATTTAGATGCTCTTGATCTCTAACAGAACCTAAGTTTCTTGAAGACAGGGGCTACCTCAGTTTTGTCCTTGTACCCTCCGTGCTTGGCACACAGCAGGTATTAATAAATATTGGTTGAATGAAATCTTGAAAGAAGTATTAGCTCTCATTTCCAAATTTACTTACAAAGTTACAGATGAGCAAAGGGAGGCTTCAGGAAGTGAGGTAACTTACGCCCCGTGTCATCATCCCTTATGTGCCCAAAGCTTCTGATGACTGGTGTGAAGTGACTCTGACAACTAAAACATCCCCCAAAGCAGAGTATGTAGGGCCCTGACCCTCCAAAACCCTCTGACTGAAGCTTCATCCTGACTCAAAGTACCCTGGCTCACTTCTGCTCTGTCAAAGGAGTGCCAGAGCCAGCCAGGCACTGGGGTGGGGGTGTTACAGCCTGCTCCTGATCATCTCTTCCAGCCTAAACTAGTAAGGGACTCCAACAGACAAAAGCAGACAAAAGCCACCTCTGTATGGATAGGGGAATCTCCCAGAGGTAATCTAGCTGGCAGTCAACATATAGCATGGGACAAAGAGCCCTGTGAGCCTGCAAGGCCTGGCTTCGGATGGCAGCCATGACACTTGGCAACCTGGTGACCTGTCTGAGGGGAAGCTAGGTGGCACCATAGTGCACAGAGTGTTAGGCCTGGAGTCAGGAAGACTCATCTTCCTAAGTTCAAATCTGACCTCAAACACTTACTAGCTGTATGACCCTGGGCAAGTCACTTAACCCTGTTTGGTCAGTTTCCTCATCTGTCAAATGAGCCAGAGAAGGAAATGGCAAATAACTCCAGTATCTGCCACAAAAACCCCAGATGGGGTACAAAGAGTCGGATGCAACTAAAACAACTTGAATGACAACACCCCAGGGAAGGTTATGTGGAAAGTGTTTGGCTCTTGTTATGCTATATAAACACAGCTCCAGTTCTAAGTCCAGCAAAGAGACAGACAATTTATTCCTTCAGTGGCTTGACAGCTATTTATTATGTTCAGGGAAGTATGCTCAAAGCTGGGGGATATCAAGATCAGTAATGAAGAGGGAGGTATTTCATGGAGCTAACCTAGGGATGGGGAGACTAGATGAGAAAGACTGGCTAAGGAAATTAGGATGACAGAAGTCTCTGGGTTTGTTTTTGGTCCAGATCTCTGCTTCATCCATGCAGGAAACTTTGGGTATGGAAATTCCCTCCACTGGTATAGATGAACAATTCCCTTATAAGTCAGGCAACTGCCAGGAGCATGGAGAATGAAGGGACCTGTCACCTAAGGAATAGATGGCAGAGGCAGGAGCTGGCCTCACTGGCCACGGGTCCCCCTCCCATTCCCAAGTCTGGCCTTCTTTCTCTTCTTCACTTGTGATGCTTCATCCGGCATTGCCACGTATTCCCTCCCTCTCTCCTTACTGCAGGCTCATTGAGTCCTTCCCTGTCTTTCTTTAAGGTGCTGCTTAGGTACCACCTTCTAAACGAAGTCACTGCTGAGCTTTCCAACTCCTGCGTCTTCTCTCCCAAACTGCCTTGTATTCAAATGCTCTGTGTATGCATGGGTGCATTTATTAACTTTACATCTATGCTGTGTGTATACTTATATTTTTTATACATATATACATATGTACGTACACACACACGAACATAAGCTCCTTGTGAGAGAACAAATGGTTTCCTTCTTTGTCCCTGTATCCTTGGCAACCAGCACACAGTAGGTGCTTACTAAGTACTTATGACTGATGGAGCAAAGATTTCAAGGTTTTAGCCCTCTATCCACTGGATCAGGCTGCTTCTCATCAATATAAAAGGTACTTGCTTTTGGCTATCTCTGCCCAAAAGGATGAAACGTGCTCTGTAAGGTATGACTAGAGGGCTTCACCATGCTATGATTGCCTAGAACATATTTAACTCCAGGCAGAACTATTTGTCTCTCATTTCAAAGACCAAAATGAAAGGTGGGGGCTCCAAGACTATCAACATGCTAAAATTTCTGTATGGCTGATGATAGAGATTTTTTCTTTCTTTCTGGACTTTAAACATGCCAACACAAGCAGAGCTAGACCAGCCTGTCTATACTTTAAGGGCCAAATTCCTCCATCTGCATGTGTACACGCACATCCATTCTTTATCTGTCTTTCTCTGTCTCTCTCTTCCTCCTTCCATCCTTCCCTCTCTAAAACTTAAGTCATGATAAAAGAAGACAAGTTAAGAATAGGTGACGTGACTGGGTCTAGAAACAGATCTATGATCACAATTGTTCTTTTGAGTAATCTAAAATGTCTGAGTTCAGGCTAATTGACTTAGTGTTAGAAGGGCCTTAAAGACCACGTAAGTAAAAGTCCCTTGCTGTGCAGATAAGGAAGCTAAGGTTCTGAGAGGACTTGATGAACATCAGCTGTGCAGTCCATGGATGAGCCAGAATTCTCAGCCAAATCCTCACACTTCCAATCTCATGCCCTTTCTACTGCACCCTAGATTGGAGATTTATGAAAAGGACAGCTAAAGCTTGCTGCTGGTCAAAAAGGCTAATGACAGACTTTCAGCAGGAGCCACATATTAAAGAGTGTTGTGTCCTTAATAAAATCTTAGTTATTCAATACAAGAAATTCATTTAGAGATCATAAAAATGGGAAAGGGTCCCACATGTACAAAAATATTTATAGCAGCACTCTATGTAGTTGCCAAAAACTGGAAGTCAAGGGGATGTCCATCAATTGGGGAATGGCTGAATAAATTATGGTATATGAATGTAATGGAGTACTATTGTGCCATAAGAAATGATGAACAAGAAGACTTCAGAGAGGCCTGGAAGGACTTATATGACCTGATGCTGAGTGAAAGGAGCAGAACCAGGAGAACTTTATACACAGCAACAACCACAGTGTTTGAGAGTTTTTTCTGGTAGACTTAGATTTGTGTAATAACACAAGAACTTCTTACCAAAAAAAAAAAATCCCAGTGGAGGATCTCAAGGCAAAATGCCTGCCACACTCAGAGAGAGAAATATGGAAGTCACTCACATATTGTAGCAGATCATGTCTGTGTATGTGTATGTGTTTGTGTATCATGTTCTGATTTGTTATACGATTTCTTTCATTTATCTTAGTCTGACTACATAGCATGACTATAGTGAAAATATACTCAATAGGAAAGTATATGTAGAATCTATACAGAATTGTATGCAGTCGTGGGGAGGGAGGGGGGGAGTGGGGGGTAGGTGGGGGGGATAAAATCACAATTGTATGGCAGTGATTGTTAAACATTACAAAATAAAAAAAAAAAAAGAAATTCATTTAGGCATGTTAATGAGCAGAAACCGTAGTGTATATGATCCCAAGGGACTTTCTATTTTAAATCACTAAGTACTTAAGTATATATATTAGGATATTTATTCTGCAGGTTAAGAGAGAAGGCCAAAGGATGTTTAACTTAGACTACCATTGATAGAAGGTATAGAGCAATGCGCAAAGTTTGTAGTAAATCCCAGGGAGTCATTGCGTTTGTCCTTCTGCTGCAGCCTAGAAACTGTGATTCCTGCCCAAAGAGCAGCCAGATCTCAGAGACAATGAAATATTGTTTAAAAAAACTAAAGTGCTTCAAAATGAAAGCCAAGAAAAAGGCTCTGACAAGGCAGAGAGTAACCCAACACTGGGTCCGAAGGCTGGAGGGTAAAAGAATACGACACAGAGAAGGAGGGGAGGGTTGGCAAAAGAGTCTGGGAGGAAGTGGCTACTTGTCCTTCAAGGAAAGATACTATGGTGCTCAGTTGAAAGCTCACCCACAAAGACTCAGGGGAGAAAGAACTAAGCAATGTTGGTCGGTGACTTTCTGCTCATCATACTACGAGAGAGATCAGTCTTCCTAGGGCGTAAGCCAGAACAGAAGTGAGTCTCCAAAGTTTGTTAAAACAGATGACTGCTCCTATTCATTCCTGGCAATTGTATCTACAAGAAGGTGTGGCACAGCTGGCCTCGAAGTCAGAAAGGCCTGGGTTCAAGTCCCTCTTCTGACACACACTGGCAATACCCTAAGATTCTAAGTGGCAGAGAGTACCAAGCTGCACTGGTAGAGAGAGCTTCCTATACCAATGACTTCTCTCTGGAAGATAGTGGGCTTGGAGCCACGCTAGGGCCAAGAAAAGGCAGAAGCTGCTCCATTTTTATGTGGACACTGTTTTCTCAGTCAAGAATGATTTTTGCATTGGAAAAGGCAGGAAAAGAATGAGTCAAGAGGTAAAGGCCAAGATACACAGGAAAAGAATAAGTGAACATTTCCTTTGTCAGAAGGCCATACCCTGGGAATAAGTCCCAGAGCACTAAAAGAACTGTAGTATGGAACTGCTGTGGTTGGGTTTACTTGGCAGAGATACTGGAGTGGTTCAGCCATTTCCTTCTCCAGTTCATTTTACAGATGAGGAAACTGAGGTCAACAGGGCGAAGTGCCTTGCCCAGGGTCACACAGCTAGGAACTGTCTGAGGCCAGATTTGAACTCACAAAAAGAAGTCTTCGTGATGCCAGCCCTGGCAATCTATCCACTGCAGTGCCACTGCCCTAAGCCACTCTCAGGGACCTCCAAACCATCATGGAGAGTAACAGAGGGATCACAGGCCTGGAGAGGGTGCGTATCTCCCAATTTTCAAAGGATGGAATAGACTGAATTCAGCATACCAGAAGTCAGTGAATCTGACTGCAGTTTCTGGTCATTTCCATCTGTATGATCATGGCCAAGTCAGGCCCTCTGGGCCTGATTTTTTTCATCTGGAAAAGGGGATAGAGTGGGGGTCACTGATCTCTAAGGACTCTTTGACAGCTCCTAGGATTAAAAACTCTTTAACTTAGCATTTCACATTTCACACCCTCTACCATCTGGCTCCAACATACCATGCATGACTGACTTCCTCTTATTTCCCCTCCATACTCTATGATGTTATGGTGAAACTAGCCATAGGGGTGGGGAACCTGCAGCTAGTTTAGGCTGCATCTGTTCTGGAGGCTGCAGGTTCCCCACCCCTAAATTAGCCTTTTCTGCCATCTCCTCAGGCTATGCCCCATTCCTTCACTTTGGTCCACATTCCACTCCATGCTTCCACCTTCCCCAATGGCCCCTAGTTGTTAGTGTTCTCTTCCCCTTGGCATTATTTTGCGTTTATGTTCCTGTGCACTACTGACATCCCCTAGTAGACTGAACCCTCTGTGAAGGCGGAGGCCAGTCCATGTGTCTTTGGGTCCCCAAGGCCCAGTACAGAATAGAAACTTGATAAATGTTTGTTGACTTGTTTTGAATAACTTCAGAATGATAATTCACAGAAGTCCTACTGAGTCTCAGACTGGTGGCAGAGTGCTTTAGGGAAACCACAGTTGTGTCCAAGAAATGACTATATGGGGTTTAAAATGAGAGCCAAGAGGGTCCCAAAGGTGGAAACACCTCTGCTGTAACAAGTTGTACTCACTCTTTTATTAAGACAAACCACAGGCCATAAACTGCACCCCAGGGTGCAGCAGCAACACAGGCAGCCACACAGTAGCCACTTGACACTGACTGGAAGGTTCTTTTGTAAGCATCCATTCACACGGCCAATACTGATCTTGAATTCTTCTGGGGCCACCTGCAGGAGAAACAGCGCTCTTGAGAGATTTGCAGATGAGTTCCCAAATCAAAGTCACCAAGGCTCAGTACAATTATTTTAATCACATGCAAAACAAATATGTCTAGTGTCCTCTTCCATCTCCCATATAATTACAGACAAGACACTTAGAGGATGTTAAAAAGTAAAGGGATCTAAGGCCATATCCACAAAAGTTAGTCAACTTTTCCAATAATGGATGAGTGAAAAGCAAGCCAGTAGAAGAAAAGTAACCATTAGTGATATTTATAGTAAATAATATTAAATAACCCCCTTCAGATCCCAGGAAATGGGCGTAGACCTGTTTTCTTACCATTTGTCCTTACAAATAAGAATCTTTTTTGTAGCACTCATTGATTCTAATTCAAAATGCCAGACACTGCCAAAGAAACAGGAGTAATAACTGAAAAAAAAATCAAGCTTTTGGTGGTCTCTCAAAATTCAGGAGAAGATGCAACCTGATGCAAAAGGAAAGAAAACTGAACCTGAGAAGAAGACTGGGCTCCAAGCTTTACTGACAATGCCCTGAGATTCTAAGTGGCAGAGAGTGCCAAGCTGCTCTGGTAGAGAGAGTTTTCTATACCAATGACATCCCTCGCTCTCTGGAAGATAGTGGGCTCAGAGCAGCAGTAGGACCAAGAAAAGGCAGAAGCAAGTCACAGGGTCATAGGGTTACATACTCCAAGCTAGAAAAAACCTTGAAAGTGAAGTCCACCAACCTCCTCATTTTGCAGAGGTGGAAACTGAGTCAAACTGACTTAGACTTCAAACTGAAAGCGGAATGTCTTTAAAGGCCAGAATACAGATATCACTGCATAGGTATTAAACTATAGGCAAAATTCTCTGTGGGAACCTAATGTAGCTTACAGTACCTATAACTAGTTGTCAATTTTCTCATCTCTAAAATGTAGATTAGAGTTACCTGCTACCTCTATGCTGTTTTGATAATCAAATTAGATTAATGCAGAAGAATACAGTGCCTTGTAAAATATGTTACATAGATGCCAGCCAGAATTATTATTCGTGTGGTTCACAGGCTGTCTCAAAAATAAGGTGCTCTTAGGAAACATTTTCTTCCCCCATAAAACCTTTGACATGCCAAGTAAACAGTGCTGAGCATTTTCTGAGGATTAAATTCATGCATGTTTTGTTAATGTGTAACATGAGAAGCTACTGCTTTGGGTCTGGATAGGAGCAGGGTGGTAAAGGATATGCAATCCAGAATCCAAAGAACCAGGTTTGAAGGCTGGCCAAATGAACCTCTCACCTGCCTTCTGTGGGCCTCAGTTTCCTATTCTGTAAAATGAGTGGGTTAGACTAGATCTAAGAGCTACATCCTATGAATCACAAAATGATTTCAAATTCCTAGGTCTCTCACTCTTTCTTCTCCTCTTCCTTTCTTTCAAATAACCTCTGGGATCTCACCGGTGACAAGAACAGAAGCAATTTAAAAGTGGTAGGCACTACTGGTTTCATTGGATTTGCATGGAAAATGTAACCTCACATTTATGCAAGTTAGTGGTATGCTGAAAGCCATGCACCTCAAGGTGAAATATTTATTCTCGACTTAAGAATCAATTCCCTTTCAGTATCAACTTGTCTGTCTGTGAGCTTGAGGCTGAAAAAATCCCACGCCTCACTGTGAAATGAACAAGTTGTGAAATGACACCTTTGGAAAAGGAAAGGCACAAAAAGACAAATCAAAGAAGGTAATTTTGGTGTCAAAAAGGATTTACCTGCCCTTAAAACATTGTCATACCACTTGGTACATTTCCATCATGAAGCATCAAGATTACAGGCCCAGTATGAATTAAGAGGATGGCAGAGACAGATAATTGCCATAGAAGCCAGCACCATCATTTGCAGTTGGGGGGCCATCGAGGATATTAAGTATATAAATAATAAGACAAATTGTTTTGACTAGTTCATAACAACCAATTTGCTTAATTGCATTGACTATAATTTGGTACACTGCCCACCGAATCAACTTCCTGCTGTTGTGACAGGTAAGAGCTTAAAGCTTTATTTGCAGAAGAAATTTCAAAAGAGAGACATCCTTTGGATTTTCAGTTTCGTGCAGAGCTAAATGTCTTGACAACATCTAACTTAAATGTTCATTAAAAAAATAAGATTCATGAAAGTACAATTTTTTTATATAAACATAAAACCTAGAATAGTTTATACACACACAAAAACACACAATTTAATTTATACAAGTGTTAGACCAGCTGAAGACCTGGAATCCTGCAATTTAATATAAAATTGGAAGCAGCTTGGAGTGATTTTAACATTCTAGGTACTAATTAGAAAGTACAGTCAAAATCAAATTAGGATAAAAACCAATCTTGGTAGAATTTTTGTTTTAAGTAATATTATGGTGATCAGAAAACACTCTACTTACTTGAGTTGTACTTACTTAAAAAGGGCTGTGCTTTCAGTGGTATGATAGTCCTGTCATGCCTTCGACTCTGGTCTTCATGAACTTCCTCCCCCCACCCTGCTCTCTCACCAGTAGGGAGCCATCCCCTGGTGGCCAACTTCTGCTGCTGGGCATCTCCAACCTTTGGCTTGCCCCACCCTCCAGGCCTCCTAGCTTTCTCCCTTGCCAGAATACAATCAAGTCTATACTTTATCAGCTTAGCTTTTAGGAACCCAGACAGTCATGATAAAATCTAACAGCATCATGTATTTTCAGTTTGTGTAAGGCAAAATACGTTACCAGTCTCCAAGAGATAAAATGGATTTCTATAGCTGAAGAAAAAAATGTTTAGAGAGTATTTAATATTTCAAGTACTTAAAAGGTCTTCTCTCTGTGGGAAGTGCTATTGTCACAAAGGGAAAGCATTAGAGTAGGCAGTCTAAAAAAGATCTGTGTTCTCATCCTCAACCTGTCATTAAGTGGCTGGGTGACTATGGGCAAATCACTTCATTTTTCCAAGATTCATTTTAAGAAACTTTAAGAGTCTATAAAATAAGTATCTAAGTATCCATATTATCTATCTTAGAGGACTGGGAAAAATCAATAGTTAGGTATGGGAAAAGTGTTCTGCAGGGCACAAAATGACATAAATATCTAGGCTTCCAACTATTCTCTCCTGAGAACAACAAAAAAAAAAGGATGAGCTTCCATTACAGTTGGAGGCCTTAGGAGCTGGATGGGAGGAAGATTGCAAAGTCTCTCTGCAGATGGTCAAGGGAAGGAAAAGCAAGGTGATCTTATGTAGCTTGCATCCAGCCTCACCCTGAAGCAGACAAATGGCGATACACTACATGGCAAGGTGACTACAGAGCTAAACTTGGATTCACCAAGACCTATGGCAGAATCCCACTTCTAACACTTTTTAGCTATGTGACCATGGGCAAGTCACTTCAATTCTCTGAGTTTCTGTTTCTTTATCTGTAAAATGGGAATAATAAATACCTAAAGTATTTACATTATAGAGTTTTGTGAGGTTCAAATGAGATAATATACAAAGTGCTTTATAAACTTTAAAGGACTTCATTACCAATCTGTGTTTAAAAGGAGCTAGACAAATGTGGACAAGACCCAGTAATCTATGTCTAGGCTGAGTGAAAGGGGAAAGGATTGAGACTGGACAGTTCAGATTATTAACACTGTTTTTACTCTCCTCAGTTTTTCTTCCTTTTAAAGAAAGTCATGGGGGACAAAGAGAAGAAAGAATGAAATATATAACAGAGAGGGGGAAACAAACCTAACAATCATATCCATGAATATGAATGCAAAAAACTAGCCCATAAAGAAGAAAGAGGAAGCATGTTATTTACAAGAAACATATTTACTATGTAAAGAGTCACAAAGAGTAAAAATGAAGGGTTGGTCTAGAATCTATTATATCACTACTGAATTCAAAAAAACAGGTGTGGTTACCATCATCTCAAACCAGGCCACCGTGAAAATAGATGTAGTTAAATGAGATAAACAGTAAGGAAGCTACATTACACTTAAAAATGATGAAACAACATCAATACTAAGTATACATGCACCAATGGCATAGCATTTAAGTTCTCAAAGGAAAAGTCAATTTAATTACAAGAAGAGATAGACAACAAAACAATAACTGTTGGAGGATTTCGATGTGTCCCCTTTCAGATCTAGAAAAATCTAATAAACAAGAAGTTAAAGAAGTATTTTAAATAGAATTTTTGAAAAATTAAATATGTTAAATTACTGAATGGGATTCATAAGAAATATAACAATTTCTGAACTCTGAATGTCACCTTTATAAAACCTGATCATGTGCTAAGATACAAATAACTCATAAACAAGTGAAGAAAAATTAAATGTCCTTTACAGGTCAAAGTAAAAAAAATTAAATTAAAATCAATAAGGGAAATCTGAAGAAATGAGTCAGACTTAAATGGAGACTAAATAATGTAATCCTACAGAATGAGTGGAGCAAAGAACAAATTATACAAACAATAAATAATTTTATCAAAGAAAATAACAAGATAACATACCAAAACTTTTGGGATGTAGCCAAAACAGTCCTTAATGAAAAACTCCTACCTCTAACCACTTTCATCAACAAAAGAAAGAAGTCTAATAGTTGAGCTTATAACTAGTGTTTTTAAAACCTAAAAAAAATCAAGAAATTATAAACCTCTGAATAGAGGGAAAAAAACAGAAACTCTGAAAATCAAGGAAGAGAAACAAAATTGAAAAAAAAAACCTATTGATTGTATTGGTAAATAAAGCTAGGGGCTGTTTTTTTCCTGAAAACAATAATCAGCTTAGCTAATTTGATTTTTTTAAACCATAAAACACTATAAATGTAAGTTATTCTTATCATCATCAAGAAATTGACATAATCCTTTTTACAATGAGAAACACGTATTAAACAGAACTATGGTGGCTATATTATAGTTCATTCTTGGCTTTTCAGGGATAATAACATAATTGAAAATAATATCTGGGACCATGAATACAAAGCAACAGTTTTAATAACAATGCTAACTCATATTTCTATAACATTTTAAGGTTTACAAGTATTTTCTTTACAACAGTCCTGTCAGGTCCAAAATATAAGTATCATCTCCATTTCAAAGATAAAGAAACCAAGGCTCACAAAGTAGAAGTAACTTGTCAGAGGTTCAAACCTAGAAGTATAGAAATAGGAATTTGAAGCACAGCACCGTCTTTTCCTATGCTGCTACTCAAAGCAAATAGAAATTGAGATGAAGGTAAAGGGGATGAATGCTGAAATCTGGAGTCAAGACATTTAGGCTCAAATCCTAGCTAATTAAATGTGATTTTCTTTCTCATGAGGTTCACAGCCTAGAAGTATAGAAATAGGAATTTGAAGTATAGAAATAGAAATAGGAACACAGCATCTTTTTTTCCTATGCTGCTACTCAAAGCAAATAGAAACTGAGATGAAGGTAAAGGGGATGACCCTGGGACAGAAGGGAATGTTCTTCTCCTCCTCACCTTCACCTCTTGAAACCTGTAGCTCCCTTAAAGCTCTGCCCAAGCATCTCTTCCTATAAGAAGCCTTCTCCATTTTCCCCAGCTGTTTACACCACCCCCTTTTCCCATGGAAATTTCTCTCTCAATAGAGATAGCTACAGACAGAAATGAAGATACCTATTTATCAGTTTATCTGTGGAGACTTGTATCCTTGCAGAAGAATGTGAGTTCCTTGAAGGCACACGACAGATGCCTAATACATACTTGCTGAATGAATGAAATGAAAATAAAAGTGTCCACAGAGGAGGTCAATGCTGGAGACAACCCAAAGGTGAAGGGACCAAAGAAATCATTTCTCAAGGTATTTGAGAGCAGGGAAGAAGCCAAAGGCATAGAAAAAAAATCTCATATGTTATTCTTTAAAGGCAACTGAGAGAACATTACTAATTGGTGATAGTCTCCATGCTGGAATGCATCTTTGATGAGAGAAGTAGAAGGGATCAGGCAGGTGGCATAAGATGCAGCGAACAACATCTTTACTATCACACAACAGACTAAAAGATGTGCAGGATACAAGATCGCAAGATCCCACTGTATTTATTGCTTACTGACTATAAGAAAGCTCTTGACACAGGACAACAAAGCCACCTTAGAGGTAGGCTCTCCTCCATTCATGTGTCTCCCAAGCAGATGCCAAAGGGATGCAAGATTCCTTCAAAGAGATAAAAAAGAGAAAACTTTGCAGATTTAAATGTGGTTTTTCTTTTTAAGTGAAAAATGAAAGAGTAAAATAGATAAATTAAGTTCAGATCACTCTTCCTGAGTCTAAGTCAGGGTGCTGAGGTTAAAATCCTTGTTCTCTTACTTCCTACACAGACGCCCATAAACAGGTCACTGTCTCTCTGGGCATTTGTTTCTCCATCTGTAAAACGAAGATGGACTTGGTGATTTTTCAGGTTCCTTGTAGCTCTGAATTCTCTGAATTAGACTTTCAGATTCAATGTCCTTTGAAAATAACAGATCTATCACTTTGGGTTCAGGGGTGGTATAAGACTGGGATATGGATAGCATAGCATGATATCATAGTAAAAAGAACCCACTAATATCAGCAGACAAACTTGGTCCCCAGAGGCCTCCATGTGCTACTAAGTCAGAAGGAACTGAGAATTCAAAGGGACAGGAAATGACCTAAAGCAGCGGTTCCAACCTTGGCTTCTCTATATGTCAAATTGTCTACAATTCTCTCTGAAAAGCTATTGTACCAATCTCAAAACAACATTTTAATTCACATTAACTTACAATATAAAGATATGTTATAAAAAAAAACTCTCAGGAGGAAGGAAAACCCAGGGCAAAGTCAATATTTCTGTAGCCCTTTAAGGTTTACACAGCACTTTCTGCACATACGTACCCTGAAAGATAGTTCCTATCAATTATGTAATTTAGTGCTGGAAGGAGCCTTGCGAGTGACCTGGTTCAGTGAGCAAGGATTATTAATTCCATTTTACAGATGAGGAAGCTGAGGCTCAGACAAACTGTTCTTTGCCTTCACAGTGTTAGCACTAGGATTTAAGACCAATTCTCCTAAGTCCCAGCAGTCCAATGCTCTTTCAACAATACAGCATCCTCAATTAGGTGCAAAAACAATAACTGACATTTTTATATGGTGATCTAAGGTTTTCAAAGCACTTTCCATACATCATCCCATTTGAATCTTCCAACAACCTTATGAGTTAGATGCTATTATCAGTGTCATTTGACAGATGAGGAAACTGAGGCTCAGATAAGTTAAGGGACTTGACCATCGTCACACAGCTAGTACATGTCCAAGGCAGGATTCAAACCCAGATTTCTCTTGAATATAAGTCCAGCACAACTATCCAGTCTATCTACTACTATTCCAAAAAAAAAAAAAAAAAAAGTTAGCTCAGAACATGTATTTGTGTAAGGGAAAGAGAGGGGGGTCTGGTCACATGATAATGTTCAATAGATAAAGAAAGAAATGATGGCTGCAGAAAGTGAAGGGATTTTGGCACAATAACTGGGCAAGGGACAGTGTTGCTAGAACATAGACATTCAATGTGTTTATTCAGTATATTCGAGTCTGAGTTTATAAGCAGTGAACCAAGACACTTCTGAAATGGCCATCTTCTTACTTTAGCTTGATCGTCCTTGGCATGAAAATATTAATACTTTTAAATTTCAAATCATAATTTATTTCTCCTTTAACCATTTACCCCTCCATTCATTCATTCTCTCTCTCTCTCTCTCTCTCTCTCTCTCTCTCTCTCTCTCTCACACACACACACACACACACACACACACACACACACACACACACACACACCTATACCCAATTCTACCCCCTACCCCCAATCTCCCACCAACTCCCAACTCCCTCCGCCACACCCCTACCCATACCCACAAGCACACACAACTGAACTCTCCCTTGTAACAAAGACAAGCATTTCAGCACAACTCAAAGGCCCAGCACATGCCACATTCCACATCCAGAGTGGTCAATTTCCTCAAGTGTTCATTGAGGCTGAGATAGATCATTACAATTAAAGGTTCAATGGCCTTTTGGGGCTGTTTTCCCTTAGATTGTTGCAGCTATTGTGTATAATGCCCTCCTGGTTCTGCTTTGTTCCCAACAATCTTTTTTTTAATTGAAAAATTCGATACAAACTGTTACTTACCTTCCCTGTTAGAACTGAGGGAAATTCAGTATCAAACTTGTTGCTCAAGCCAAACCTTGAAAACAAAGAGACAAAAGATAAATTCTACTCAACTTCTTTCAATTTATTTTTAAAATTATGTTACTTCAATAGGTTGACCTTGTGTTTAAAACACACACACACCCCAAAAATATCCTTGACTTCTTCTATTTTTCTAGATAAATCCACTGGCTACTATTTTGCAAACTAGCTGAGACAATGTATAGTTCAAAAAAACTAATCTGTGAAGTTTTTTAAATTATCCCATATGAACTCAAATCCTGGAATGTTAATCCTAATTAAGTGCATGAGCATGGCAACAAAGAACAGTCAGATTCTAACTGAAGTCTGCTTTTTCTAAGTGAGCTAAAGAAATACTGGTGTGCATCTAGCAGCCTCTAAACGTCAAAATAAAATGTTTTTCCTTCAATACCTTCAGGTTTCTGAGTGGCAGCCAGGCATTCTTGGGGTCTGGGGGGTGGGAGGAGGACCAAACCATCCAGTTTCTGCCCCAAATATAGCAGGGCCTTTTGTTGGCCTACCTGCTCAATTTTGAAGGCAAGCATTCCACCCAATCTCCTCCCCAAACCTGTCAAATGTTCCTGAAGAAACCCTTGTGAATTTCCTGGCCCCATGGCTACACCTTCATTTTCTGATCTTCTATAGTAATGGAAGGTCTAAAATCATGAAGAAGTTGAGAACTCTGTATGGAAAATGATTATATTCTACCAGACTAAACTAAACTCTACAGCACAGATTGCTAGACTATAATCAATAACAAGGTGTACTAGAATGGAAATTTGAGAATGGGAGGCATATGTTTCTAATTCCTGTGACCACCACAACGCCTCAAACAGGGTCTCATGGACATAAGGCATTCAATCAATACTTGTTGATAAAAATGAACGTTAAAAATTGTTTTTACATATAATAGGGGAAAAATAAAATAATAATTTTTTTTAAAAATTACACAAAAAATACTTGTTGAATGAATGACGACAGTATTGCCTCCACATAATTAATCTAGGAAATTATGTGCTTTATATAACACAGAGGTATCTCATGATAGTAGATTAAAAACTATTTGTGGTCAAGTCTATTTTTTAAATGGGCATCAGGCCATTGTTATGGTCTAGAACAGGGTGGAGAACTTAACTCCCTCTTATACTGTTAATTTCTAAGGAAGAAAAGAAAATCATGTTACACTTCAAACAATACAGCCTTCTTGCCTCTCTGCCTCCTGAACCCTTTCACATCCCTTAAAGTTCAATTCAAATGCCACGTCCTCCAAGAAGCCTCTCCTGTGCTCCTCATCCCCATCTCTGACCCTTATACAGAACCGTGTTTGCATCTCCTTCCCTTATGCACTCATGTACTATCTTAAGTGGCAAAAGTGGAGGGCTGGGCATGGCGTTGGGAAGACTTAAGTTCAAATCCAAACTCAGACACTAGCTGTGTAACTTTGGGCAAGTCACTTCACCTTTGCCTGCCTCAAATATCACCCACCTCAAAGGGTGGCTGTGAGGATCAAATGAGAAGTTTGTAAAGCACTTTGCAAACCTTAAAAGCACTATACAAGTGCTAGCTATGATCATTTTGTATTCTTATTAATAATCTAGGTCTGTGTCTTACCCTCCAATAGACTGCAAACTCCCACAGAGTTTCTGCTCCTTCGGGACATGGGCTGCTGTCTTGGCTCTGAACATAGTAGGGGCTTAATAAATGTCTGCTGAATTGAGAGGCCCAAATAGCCTTCCCTTCCCCAGATGATCATTTAATCATTCAAGCCAACCCACATGACCTCATTCATCACCTTAACATATCCACACTGTGGGCTTCTACACTAAAAGAAGGGATTCCCCTGTTAGAGGGCCCCAAAATGCAGTACAAAACACAAGATTGCCCCAGAAGTATTAACCTTGAGAGACAGGCTTGGTGGAGATCTCAGAGGGATTGTTTTTTTACAAGGATTACAATGGGGGTCAACCCAATGTTACCACTTTCCTTGTAGATGGAGAAGCAGAGGCAGAAGAAAGCATACCAGCCTCCCAAGAAAGAGATGAAACCAAGAAAGAGACATGTAGCAAGTCCAGTGTATGTCAGGCCAGCCAAACTTTCTAACCATCATGTCATGTTAAACTTCATTTCATGAAAAATGGTGTCAAGCTAATGGACTGACAGGTCTTAAATTTCCCAATCAAAGAAGGGGTATTTTGTGTCTCCTCAAATGAGGAAAGTGACAGAAGTTGAACATTCTGGATGGCTGAAGGTCATGAAAATCATGTTTAAAAGGGACCAAAGAACTTTTGGGAAAACTACAAGGCAGAAAATGACCAAGAAACTGTCAACAAGCTTTTCAAGGCCTAGTAAGTTATGGGATGTTGTGTTCGTCCTTCGTTGCCAAAGAAGACCATGCCATCAGAGAAATGATGACATGACTTGTTATGAGATGTAACATGTCGCTCAAAAGCCATTTCTTGGATTCACATTTGAACTTCTTGGAAAATACAGGTACAATCAGTGATAAGTCTAAGGAATTCTTCCATCAAAAAATGCCCCCAATGGAAAAGCTAACAACAATACGAGGGGGCAAGTGAAGCCCAAGCATAGCACGGCAGAGCTAAAGGGGGCCGGGACCTACTGCTGGCTGCCTCCTGCTGGACTCAGAGCAACACACCATACTGAGGCAAAATACAACTGGTAATCATTTGTAGCTACAGCTTAGCTTAAGTTCAATAAGCAATTTTGAATATCTAAAAGAAACAATTAAAAGTATAAAACTGTGAGTCCTGTGAAAATGTTGTGTGGGCAATGGACAAAATCTGAAGCTGTATTTGAAATCTGAACAAAAGCTGCGTTGAAAAATCAGAACAAAAAATACTGTAAAATTCACCTACAATCCCAGGACCTACTTTTCATGTGTAACAGAAAAAAGTCATCCAGTGCTATAAGCTCACATCAGTATTTTGAGGTTTACAAAGCACTTTCATCACAACCCTGCGAGGTGAATAGGCCAAGTATTCTCTCCATTTTAGAGAAACAGAAAGTAGGCTCCCAGAACTAAGTAACTTGTTCAGGGTGAAACATCTCACTGGGGGCAGGGTTCAAACCCAGGTCTCTGCTGTTCTTTCCACTCCCATACAGAGCTCTTAATGTTACCTATAAATACTCACACAGAGTAACAAACAATACCAAAAAAAAATATCCAAGGCCTGGGGTTTGCTTTGTGGCATCTTCAGACTTTATTTCACAGTATGAGGAACCTGTTGTATTGAATTTACAATGACATACTAATCCGAAAATCTGGAACACAAATATGTAACAGAATAAGTGCAGGCCATTCCATCTAAGTTGGGATACAAACATTTTAAAGCATTAATCGAGAAGGCTTCATTTAATCTACCTTCCCACAAAGCAGCTTTTTATGCGACTCGACCTCAGAGATAGCCTTGGGCTCCATTCTGAGAAGGTCAACACCACATACTGGAAGCACTGATGTAATTTTAGATTGTTCCTAAATACTATTCATACTCCAAGGTAAGAGTTTTAGTAAAATGTGTTCATACAATTTCGAGCTAAGAAGGAACCTTGGGGAATATTTAGTCCTGCGTCCTCATTTTACCGAGCAAGAATATGAGAGTAAAAATCTTTATCTTCCTGGGCTCAGATTGCTTTAAGACAATTTCCAAGAATTCAGTGTGCTACAAAACTCAGCACTGCCTGTACTTTGATTAACAAGCATCTTCTCTCTGGAGGCAAATTTACAGCTAAAGAATAAAAAGAAGCATCATTTGAATGGTTAGTGAGTGTTCTGCACTGGCTAAACACCAACTCCCAATGGAAATGGGGTTTTGCTCATCTTCCTAAATAATATATAGATGAGTGCTTCTAATAAGATATATTGTGTTCCATTTATAAACCCCATACATTTTTGGTTAAAAAGGTTCACCATGAACCTAATACCAAACAATGCCATTTGTGTTCCTTTTCCAGGGTGATATTTGGGCATTTCTAGCCTGTCTTTCCAGGCTGATGACACATTACTTCCCCCATTCACTATATTCCAGTCAAACTAGTCTGCTTGTAGTTCCCTGTACAGAATAGCTCCTTTGCACTGGCTGTACCCCCATGACTGGAATGCTCTCTCTCCTCACTTTAAGAGGCCTTCCCAATTTCCCCAGTTACTCGTGCTCCTTCCAAATCAGTATACTTTGTGGGGAGGGGGGGAACATACATTCTGTATCCTGTACAGGAGAGGCACATTGCAGACTGGATAGAGCCGACCGTCAAGCCAGGAAAACTTGAGTTTCAGTCCTGATTCCAACTGGCTGGGAGACCCAAGGTAAATCACCAATTATCTGAGATGATAATCTCCAAGGTTTATAATCTCTAATTGCAGAAAACATATTGACCTGCATTGGTAGGTGTTGCCTTACGCCACTGAAATCCCAAGCCCAGCCAGCCTTTCTCTTTTCCCTCTCTATCTACTTCTCTATAAACATGTTACATCCTCCAGGAGAATATAAGCTCTCTGAAGGCAGGAAAACTTAACACAGTGCTTGGAACACAATGAATGCCAAACAAATGCTTGGTGATATTTTAAGCTTTAATGTACTATGGACATATTTTAAATCTTCATCCTAGATTTATTTTGCAAGATGATTTTTCAAAGTTGCTTATTTTGATCTCCCTCCGAGGCTTAAGTGTGGGTGTTATCCAAAGCTCAGTCTTTGGCACTCTCAAAACTGTGTCAGAATGTTGATCTGTTTTCACGAGATTATGGAGCTGACCGAGCCCATCCCTTGACCTTTCCATCTAAGTTCCCTCTATTTGGCTGAGAGTAGAGAGGTCAACACCCTGGTTAGTCCTGGGAGGTCTTTACCGCCACGTGGCAGGGACAGCACAGGTTTCTGATGGGGAAAGGCAACAGCCCGAGCAGGATGGAATAAAGGAAGAGCCATGACTGACCTTGGAGAGCCAGGAAGAGGTGAAAACAGGTGAAATGGAGTCAGGCACACATGGAAGAGTAGAGAAGGGTACGGCCTCAGCCCCAGCAACAATCCATGAGCTGTGAAGCTACAGTTCCTTCTCTGATCTTTCTCAAAAGTATCCCATCAGATGATATTCTTTGGTTTATTTTCAGTTGCCTAGCTAAAGTCCTGTGAGATCAACTCAACCTCAATGAGAAGGGGAAACCCCAAATGCAGAGATAGGGACGTTCTGAGCATGACCCAGCTCAGACTCTTACATATATATAGAATCCAGGGATGGAAGGCTTAGGCTGATGGGAGGATACAATCTAGTCTGAGCACCCTCTGGTGAACAGTGCAGCCACTTGAATGCCAAGTCACACCCTCTATCCCCTGAGGTAACCATTTGGCTGGTGGCTTTAGGGTAGTGCTATCTGATGACCAAGAGAGATTTGGATTTTTTGTAGCTAATGGTCTTCTTTGCCCCAATAGGCCAAGAAGTCTATATGATACTCCCTCAATGGTTAATTAGTGAAATGACAGCCTGCTTCTCTATATTCTACAGAAATCAGAGGAATCAGTTAGGTATGGATGGGAATAGTTCTAGTAGCACCACCAAGTGTCCACCTAGGACACACACCATCTGTCACAATGGCATCAACCATAACTGCCAGATCTCTCATGCCAGTCCTGTCTTTTCATTTAATCTCCAGTCTCTGGCTTCAAACTTTCTACTAAACATCATTATTTGGAGGTACTGCCATTACCTAACACTCAACATGCTCTTTACCCTGATCAGACCATATATAGAATAATGTGTCTAATTCTGGGCACTGAATTTGAAAAAGGACACTGGCAAACTGGAGACTGACCAAAGGAAGCCAACTGCAATGGGGAGATGCCTCAAAATCATATGGCACTGATACTGGTGGAAAACACTGAGGAGGCATCACCTAGAGAACACTTGGAGGATCACAGCCTGCAATTATCTGAAAGGCTATCACACTGAAGAGGTTTATTTTGTTTGGCCTCATGAAGGAACAGAGGAAAATGGACAAAGCAGATTTTCCAGGGAGAGAAGAAAATATTTAGAGCCATCTAAAAGCAGATCAGGGCTGCCTCTAAAGGTAGTGAGTTCTCTAACACACTATACCAAGTCAAAACTCCATTGCCTGGCTTTCATGGTCTTCCCGTAATGTGGGGAGCCTACTTTTCTGACTGTGCTTCCTACTATTACTTCCTTCTACTACTCCCCAATATGCTTTTTCCATTCCACCGCATCTGATTTCTACATTGTTCTTTGGACACAGTGGGCTCAATGTTTGTACTTTTGCATGGAGATTATTGCCTTCGCATCTTTGGTCCTTCCCAAGCTCTCCTCTCAGAATGCTCTCTACTTTGGTCAGAGCCTCATGATTTCACTCTTAATTATATAAAACTGCCCTGATTGTCCATAGTGTTTGTGTGTGCACCCCACCTGACCCCTTACCTTTCAGCCTCCCTGAAAGCAGGGACCACTTTCAGACTCTGTCTGCATCCTCATGGCACCTAACACAGTACACACCAAACAGGTGACAGTTACTGTCATTTTCACAGTGGTTCATACATTCAACGAATATTTCATCTAGAAGTGGTAGGCAGCAATATCAAGCAAGCATTCAGTAAGCACCCATGTAGCAAGCAGACAAACAAGAAAACAGTCCCTGTCCTTAAAGGAGAATGCATTTATGAGGAAGTGACATTAACAAATACAATTAAATCAAATCTGGATAAGGACATTTGGGGAGCTCTATAGGTACCTGAGCCAATAGAGAAGGATTCTCTGTTCTAAGAGGAGGGGGCAAAGACAGAGAGCATCTTAGACATATGAGCAGACTGGTCCAAAGGCACAGAAGCAATGTATGGAGAAGAGCAAACAAGGCCAATTTTGGGGGACCCTCAGGTAGGTGAGGGAGAGTGATAGGTGCTAAGACTGGAAAGGTGGCCTAGAACCACACTATAACGGACTTTAAATGCTAAAGAGAGGAGTCTGTATCTGATCCTAGAAGCAACAGGAAATCCCTGAAATTTCCTGAGCAAAGGAGGAAGAAGAAATCCGAGGGCTAGTTAAGACTCTGACTTCATAGATTTTTGTTCTGATGGGAAATGTCACAAACTCTGAGAGCTATAATATATATTACAAAAGAAGTGAGACTTCGAATAATAAAACAAAGTGTTAAGTAAGGTTCAAAGGGCAAAGTCATTGAGGATAGTTGCAATTAGGAAAGGTTTCACCAGAAAAGACCCCATTTGAGTTGGACTTTAGAGGACCAGAAGAAATTCACCAAAGGAGGAAATACTACCTAGAGAACCTTTTCAACTCTGTCAGATATTTACAATTCCATGATTATAAAAAAGGCAAACTAATCCTCAAGTGATTAAAATTATGATCACTATCCAGCAGCAATTACTCAAATAACAGCCAGGGCCGTGATATTTATGTTAATGGTCCTCATTAGAGACTATTAGCTACCAAAACAATGTTAAACACAATTAGCCTTGAGGACCAAAGCTTAAGTATCACTTTGTCAGGTTCAACAAACACCCCAGATGGATGGGCCTGCTAACTGCTAATGGATCCTATGGAAAAATTCCTCAGTACCACAAGTGGCAGCAAAGGCTAACAGCCTCTCCTATGAACTCCAACATCACTAGAAATCACATGAAGCACAAGAGGTACCAAGGCCGTTTGTTTATTACTACATTTTATTTATTCAAAACAATCTCAGATCATCTTGAGATGATCTCAGGCCAGTGGTGCTCAAGAATATTATCTATGTCCAGAGGCTCTCATATAATAGAAAGAAAATGTACATGGAATAAAGAAATTTAAAGTGTGGTTCTCCCTCATCTAACCATTTTGAAAACAGCTAAGACTAAGCTATTTAAAAAAAATGGAAGAGATGAAATGTCACCAATTCCTGTTTGCTCATGAAGGGTGTCTCATATCTAGAGATCAGATGGTCAATAGCAATCAGGTCAACTCCAGCACAAGAAATTCTGCTGAAGCCCTGTGTGGCCACACTCGACTCCCTAGAGCCAGTCTACACTAATGTTCCAACAGTATGGCCAGGAAGGGAGTGCTGCTAGCTCTGGTTCTGTTCTTTACAGCTATTTCCTCTTCCCCATGGAAATAGACAAGTGTTTCACCCCACTGACAGGGCACTGTAGATACAATATTCCTCAATTCTCAAGAACCTTGCAAAATATCCACCTCGTAGAAACAAGCCTTACTCAGATAATGCAGTAATGCCCTCAAGATAGTGGTCCCTCCACCACAAGCATCAAGTACTTGAATCTGGGCAGAAATGCATAATTTAGGCCAATTCAGTCATCATTCTTTATTCTATATTTGATGCCCCCACTTAATTAAATTGTCAGATTCCTATTTTATGCATTGTCCAAGAACTGATTCACAGTAAAAGAGTATAGACCAGTAATGGCAAAAATCCATGAAAGTAAAAGGTAATGCTAAAAGATGATCTGCCAATAAACATTACTAAATACTGGGCTAAATATCTATAAAGTAGGAAGAAAAGTAACCAAATTCAAAGAACTTTCTTTTTATTCCACACACAGAGTCAGAGTCAAAGGGGCCCCTCAGAAGTCCAACCTACTTCTGATTAAGAATCTGTGACAAATGGACACCCAGCTCCTGCCTGAGCGCTGGTCAATGAAGGGAAACTCACTACTTTCCCAAGGCAACTTGCTCTGCTTGAGCAGCCTGAGTTGCTAGAAACTTTTTCTTCTTTCAGTAGCAGTTCTCTCTGAAACTTTCCCCTGCTGTCATTCTGCCCTCTAGGACATTAAAAAGCATGTGGGGGGGGGGGGGGCGAGGGAGAGTACCAGATTGGTGAGTGGCCTGGAGATAGTGCCATTCAGAGTTCCTTTGAAGCAGCTGGGGATAAGGTGAAACCCACTTCAAATTCTTGAAAAGAACAATCATATCCCCTGCACCCTCTTTTCTTCTCCAGGTTAAATGTCCCCAGCTGCTTCAAAGGATTCCTGAATGGTACTATCTCGAGGCCACTCACCAATCCAGTACCCTTTTCCCTCCCCCTCACCATGTGATCCAGTTTTTTAATGTCCTTCCTAATAAGTGGCACCTAGAACTAAACGCAATACCCCAGATGCAGCTTGGCCACAGCAGAAGACAATGGGATTATCAATAAAATAGACTTGTTCCACATCAACCATTATGTACTGTGGAAGTCTTTGACACTCACTTTAGATCACCAACATGCTTTGGGTCAACTTTAGAATGACTGAATCTCACAAATAGCACCTCCAATCTCACACATGGAGACACTTTGGCCCAGTTTGTATTCACCCTTCCCCCAAATTCAAACTTCATGATTGAGAGTGTGGAATTAAAGTATTTGGCAGTTGCATAATGTTGAAGGGCTCCATTCTATACGATTTATTTGGTGGTGTGGACAAGGCCCTGGTCAGACATTACTTTTGGCTAATGAGGCACCAGCCCAGAGTTTCATGTTCTCTGACACTTACTTTCCTCCTCCAAATCTGAGCACCACCTATCTCACAGGACTTTCGTAAAAGTAGGGAACTGTTTCACTAGACTTCTCTCAGGACAGAGCATACTCTCTCTGCCAGCCATGGGTTCAGAGCCTTTTCAGCATAGCAGAAGTTACCACTGTTCACATTGGGTTGGCAGAATCTCTGAGAACCCAGGACCACCTCCCTTCCTTGATTCATCGAAGAGCTTTTGAGGGAGGCGCTATGTTATAGCATACTCATCATTATATTATGTTATGCGATATTCATCAAGGACATGCTATGTTACATGCTCTTTCTATACAGAGAGCACATAACATACATTTTGAGGTAACATATCCATTTTTTAAAGATGAAGAAATCAGAGATGCAAAAAAAGCAACTTAAGAGCATTTTGATTCAATAAACCTTTATTAAGCACCTACTATGTGCAAAGCACTGTGCCAGGCTCTCAGAAAGGTATAAAGACTAAAAAGACAGGGTGTCCACTTTTAAAGAGCTCACACCACAGTCTGTGGGGAAATAGACACATAGACATTGACCAAGAGCTCTAATATGAAGCAGAACACCAACAGCCCCACCTGTGCTGAGCTCCCAAATCGTCAGTGGCTGCCTGCCCACTGCTGCTGCCTGGCATTCCTAGCTTCCATAGCATAGTGCCCTCCAACTGCTCTAATGTAGCTCTATCTGCCCCTTCCCACCTCCCACTTCTGGGACTCCATTCCTCATGAAACCTGAGTCCCTCTCCCTTTTTTTCTGCTGATTTCCAACCCACCCAGCCTTTAAAGCCTGCATCCTCCAGGAAGCCTTCCCTAGAACCTCCGAGTACCTGAGTGTGCCCCTCCTAAAGAGCTGAGGTCCCATTTTGTACAGGAAAGCACAAGCAAAGATCCCCTCACACATAACTGCCAGCTTAATAAGACTGCTTCAAGTACGGCCTTAGCTCCATTCCTGGAGGTGCTGATACTTTTGTTTCCTATGCATAAACTGCTTTGGATACAAGAACTTGGCACAGTGATTCAAGCAGCCAATAAGCATTAACTGAGTGGCAACTATGTGCTCAGCACTGTGAGAAGGCCTGTAGGGGACCTATTCATAGCAGCACTAGACAGTGCTGACTGTGAATGTAACTGGAGTTCAGCAATGCCATGGAACTCAAGTAGATCACAAGAATCAGTGCTGGGAGGGACCTTACGGATCTTCTATTACAAAAGCGTTTGTGTTCTAAAAGAGTGCCCTTACTATACCCACAACTGTTTGGGAAAACAATTCTCCACCCGTGAAATTATCCTCTAGCCTACCCGTACCCCTCAGTCTATTCAAGTCTTCACCCAGGCTTTAAGGTCAAGCTCAAACAGTCCCCCTTCCATGAGGGTTGCTGCTACAATTTCAAGACCCATCAAGACCCCCTTTCTCTAAAGCACATTTCCAAGTCTGTAGCAAACAAGGTAACAATTATATGCTATCTTATACTATTGGCTAATTGCTTCATGAGTTTGAATCTAATCTCTTCAACTACACAGAGGCAGAGGTTCTGAACTTCTTCTGTGTCTTAGATCCCCTGGGAAGTCTGAGAAACCCTATGAACCATGGCTTTTAAATTCATCAAATAAAATAGAGGATTTTGAAGGAAGCAAATTTAATTGAAATATAGTTACTAAAATACATATGTGTGTGTATATGCTTATTTTTTTTTAAGTTCACAGACCTCAGAGGTTAACAGCCCTTAATCTAGACTGTTCATTTTCTGAAAAGGACCATGTTTTAGACTTTTGTTGTCATCCAAGTCATTAGCCACTAGGCCCAGAAGGGCTCACTGAGGTCATGTGCTCTCCACAAACCCCCAAAGTGGCTGACAGCCAAAAGCACCACCATAAAACAATGAGTGAACAAGCATGGGGGCCACTGTATTGGTGGTGGTGATTGACTAGACAGGGAGCTCAGAAACCCTGCTGAGCTCTACTATGGAGAGTATAGAATACCTGAAGTCTAGTTATATGGTCATCAGATTTAGAGCTGGAAAGAGGTCATCTAGCCTAACACTCTCATTTTAAAGAGGAGGAAACCAAGGCCCAGAGAGGCTAAATAACTTACCCAAGGCCACACAGGGAGTAAGTAGCAGAGCCACAATTCGAACCCAGGTCTTCTGACTCCAAAGTAGGCAGATAAGGCTTCATGAGGAGGTAGGACTTGAGCTGGGCCTTGAAGTGGATATGGATAGGCAGAGAGGAGGAGGACGGGCACTCTAGGCAGGAGGAACAGCATGAGCAAAAAGCAAAGAGGCAGAAAAGAGCATGGTATGTGTGGAAGACAGTAAGATGGGCCTGAATGGAATAGAAGGTAAGTGCTGAGGAGTAGCCAGAAATAAGGGCAGATGGCAGGGTGGGGCCAATATTATGGAGGGCCTTGAAAGCTGGGTAGGGATGTTCATATCCACTCCCCCCAGGTTAAGAGGGAGTCCGAATTGGTTCTTCAACATGAGAAAGGGGTTATTTTTTAAAATTCTGCCAGCTCTACTGAGAACAGATTAATAATGAGGGAAGAAACTGGAGGCAGGGAGGTTATCAAGGGCATCAGGGGCAACACAGGAGGTACCAGGGAGCTGGACTGTGATAGAAAGGAGTATGGAGAGAAAAGTGCTAACCTGAGAGACCTTCTAACAAGGTATAAAGGGTGGGGATTAGACTAGTCAGTTGGAATGGATTATGGATTTGGGAGACAAATTCAAATAGGAACTGAAGGAGAGGTAGAATGCAAGAGTCCAAAATGACTCCTAGGTCTGTGGCCTGGAAATCTAGGAGAATGGCACCACTGTGACCAAAACAGGCTCATCTGGCAAGGAAAGCCAGCACAGGGAAGGAAGGATGAAGAATTTGGCCTGGGACATGCTGAGTGAGAAGTGATGGTGCAACACTCAATAAATGTTAGTAAATGACTGGATTTTGGGAAGGCAGATTTTGTGGAGTTAGGCAGGTGAAGAAAGAGTTCAGCATTTCGAAGTTGCCTGCTTTATACCTGAGCACAGTCCTTGACACATAGCAAGTGCTCAAGGAAAACTTAAGCTGAGTTTGCTCATAGGTTTTATCGAAGGCTTGGGAGAGGCAGAATAAAGCTAGCTGAGTCACTAGCACCTCGGTTTGAGGCTCAAATGGACTTCCAGAAAGAAGACAATCAACAACTCTTTACTCTTAACTGATGATGATAAATGGCTCTCTAACTTCGAGTTTCTTTTTCTTTCTAAGGATATCTGGCTGTATCATAATTACTGTAAAAGTCTAACCATTTGGAGCTATGTGGAGGCAAAGTCAGTCAAAACTTTTACTAAAAAGCTTCTCCTTAAGAATGTTAGACATTCCCCCAAAATAGTTTTTTAACATTACATTAATTTGCTTAGGAAATCCTTTCTTTATAGAAAGTACACAAGCAAAATTGAACGCAGCACTGCATTCTGAACCTGGGGGCCATAGGGCAGGTCCCAGGCCAGCCAGGTCTTTGCTGTGTGGTCCTGGGCAAGCCACTTTTGATCTCTGACCCTTGGTGCCCTCGGCTATATGGCCCAAGTAATATTACCTAAGTATTTTAATGTAAAATGAAGGATTTTACCATGCACAGTTGCTACTAGAGAGAGGGAGAATTAAAAGAGAACAAATTCTTTCTACCCAAGTTCATCTGAAAACAATTTGGGGTCTTCAGTGGCCCACAGGCTCCAATGAGTTCACAATGTGATCGGGCAGCCAAGATAGCAAAAGCAATCTTCCACACTGGTCCAGGGGCACCCACTGGCCAATCCATTCCTGGTAGATGGCATTCAGTTCTATTTACCAAACAGAAGTGACAATGATAAGCTGAGGTGTCAAAGGGAGGGCAACTAGGATGGTAAAAGGCCTCAAGATCAAGCTGTATGAGGAACCAGGGGTGTTGAGGCAGAAGAGAAGATACACAAAGAGTACAAGAGCTACCCCCAAGTATCTAAAAGTTTGATTTAAGGGGAAGCTTAGGAGGGAGTGGCCCCCTCTCATTGGAGATTCTTAAGCAAAGGCTGCCTTTAGGGATCAATCTCCCATCTGGAGCTAGTAGGGACCCCAGAGGGCACCAGGTACAATCTTCTCAATTGGCAGAGGAGGAAACCGCAGAGGAGGAAACCACAGAGGTGGCCCTCCTGCCCTCCTCAGAGGCAGGGTTTGGACCTGAGGCCTCTGGCTCTTTCCACTGTTCCCTGCCCTATGAGTAGCTGCAGAGGGCAGGGGCAGGTCACATCCCAGGGGTTCTGGAGTCCTTTTCAACTCTCGGGATGTGGGATTCTCTTTATACCACAAAGCTCACAAGGCAGTTAGGAGTCTTTGACGAGACTTTTCTAAACCTCAAAATGCTATAAAAAGTTGTTATGAGCAATAATAACAACCTTTATGTGAATGATTCCAATTAACAGAATCCCAATTAAGTCCTATGGCATCAGAAACTGCAGCAAGCATAAAGGAAGCAAAATGTTTCTGATGCAACTATTATATGGAAATAGCCCCAAATCAAGGTTTTCTACTGCCAGTAAGACCCAAAAGCCTCTCGTCTTTGGCAGTCTTTTCTGCTCCTCTACTCCGAAAACATCCCGCTCAGGAATTCGAATACCAAAATGGAGAGATAATCTCATTTGGTCGCTGGTTTCTTAATTCAAAGATAATTGTGCTCCTAAATGTTTCTGGTTTTCTTTTTACCCAACCTTTGGATTGTTTCTCACATTTTTCTAAAAAAAGAGGAAAACCAAAGTGAAGCATTGAGCTTTGGAACACAAAGACTTGGAGATCATTAAAGCCGACCAAGACTCTCCTCACAGGCCAGGGAAGGGGAACCACAGGCAATTAATAGCCAGGACTGGAACACAGTTCTTTGAGCCTAACAATAACCTAATCCGAATCCCTCATTTTAGAGACTTGGCTGGCTACCTGAGGCTCAGGGAACTGAAGTAACTTGCCCAGAGTCACAGAGGTGGTTGGTAGCTTCTCAATCTTTAATTCAAGTCTACAATTCTGTATTCTCTACTTCCTATATGCACAGCACTATGTTAGGTGCTGGGGGAGATATGATAAATTATATCAAAGTTAGAGGATATAACCCAGTAGGGCAATATGCCATACACAAATATTACACAAAACAGAATATGATAAGAACATAAGAAAGGTGCAAACAAAGTAAGGAGTGATCATGCTTAGGGGTTGAGTAACAGTCCTTATCTCTCAAACACTTTACTTGTCATCAAGTTTTCAAAAAAAAAACTTTTCTTACCGTGTCAACACAGCTTTCTAAAAAAGGTCCTACTTGGGGATTTTAACTCAAACTTAAAACTGTGAAAAGAAACAAAGTCCTTTTCAGCATTAAAAAAAAGTGCAGACAATGGAAAAAGACACAAATCTTGGGAATAAAAAAGAAACCTGTTTAGATGTCCTGCACACACACACGCACACGCACACGCACACAGACACACACACACACACACACACACACACACACACAGGAGAAGTTTATTTTGAACACATCAACACAAGATTAAATATTTCCTTAGACTATCAGGATGAGAAAGGTTCGTGGTATGGTTATCCCATTCCTCACAACTAGTGAAATTTGATTCTAGTAATTTAATATGCTGATCAAAATTTTCAATCCAAGATCTGGCACAGCTGAGACATGGTACACAAGGATACTAAATAACTTTCCAAACTGTCCTGCAACCTAACATCAGGCTCCTGGGTTTCAGATCTTGGTTTCCATCCTGTAACGCATCTATCACCTCCCCCGCGCCCCTTAGTATCACAGAAGGAACTTTGCTCCTGTCACTGAAGAAAATTCGAAGCAAAAAAAATTACTTCTGCTCCCTTTTAATGAGAGAAAATAGAAAGGCTGACTGTTTATCCATGTGTGGAACCAAGACAAGGTCCAGGAAACAAATTCTGCCTCCTTGCTCCTTCTCCACTATTTGAACTTACCAAAAGAAGTGCTGGTAAGCAGAGTCATGGCTGTTATAGGCAGCCTTTGACAATGTCAGCAGAGCAAAGTGGGAAGCATTCCGGATTTGGAGCCAGGGGAGCTACCTGTCAATGCCTGCTCATCCAGTAACTACCTTCCAGGATTGTGGACAAGTCACCTAAAGTTCCCCTGGGCCTCAGTTTCCTCATCTCTGAACTAGATGACCTCTAAGGCCCTTCCAACTCTACATCTAAGAGCCTCTGATTCTCTCAGCCCTTTCTATTAGTTTACATGACAGCAATTTGTAGATTCAAAAGGAGATAGAATCATAATTTGTTTCCGGATTAAGTCCTCTCGCTGGTGGCAAAAAGTAATGAAAACAAAATGGCACAGTAAGCTCACTCTCTACATATGCTGTCTTCCTGTGGCTGACTGCTACGCAACATTCCTGGACCCAAAAATTTGGAATTCAAGTTGTTTCATCAAAAAGTTGTCCCAAGAATAAAACAACATGCTATCTTTCCTATCCCCACCCAATTCCACAAGCTTTGTTCTTTTATCTTTCACTGAAAGAGAACAAAGTACAGGACAAGCCCAATCATAAGCCCTGGACCATAAAAAGCTGCTAATGGGGAAAGGTAAGTATATAAACTCATTGAAGAGTCAACAGCTCTGAAGTTATCACAGAAAGTAGAGACATAATAACTTGACAGAAAAAAGCTGGTCTGTTCCTGAAAATGTAGTAAAAGATAGTGAAAACAGGATGAAAACATGATCCAGTATGTAAAGTTCCAAGTATTTACAGTCCAGACACATAACAGGAAACAAGTAGCCTTCAAAAGTTCTCATGCCCCTTAGAAAAACTCCTTTGTAGCCCCATGAGCTGTGAGGATCTTTCTTTAATTTGTTTAATTTCCCAGGGGTGACTCGGAGTTTTACAGAAGGAAAAACTACTTCATCTAAATTGCAGTAAGTTCCCCTCGCTCCCTCATTGACCTACACTGATGTGTGCTCTTGGGGCCTAGCCCCCTCTTAAACTGAAACCAGCACTTAGAAAACATATGCAGCTGACCTCTATGGTAACCTGAAAAAAGGCCAAGGCAGGGAGAGGGTCATTTTCTTCATAGATGTGACTCTTCATAGAGATATAAATTATACATGAAATTCTCTCATGTTGGGGTTTAGAAGGGTTCCTGTAAGTGATTTCCACTACCCTCAGCAATCCCAGTAGGGAAGGTATCCCAAGCCCATTCTGCAGTTTAGAGATGTGCCTCACACAGAAGGGGTAGTGTGGGTGATTCAATGGGCAAAGGCACTGACTCTAGGAGTTGGAGGACTTGAATTCAAGCATCATTCTGCCTCATCTCCACTCTCTCTGACTCCGGTTCCCCTGCTTTCCGGGCCATCCCTCCCCTTCAGTTGTTCCTCCTCCCTCCCCCCACCAGTATTCTCCCTGCCTGCTTGGCCATCCCAACACAGCTCCATCTCCCTCAACAACTGGGCCCCTCCCCTTCAGGGCTGCAGTCTCCTACCCCCTCTTTCAGCTTGCTCACAGCATTTCATGAGAGCAGTCCCATCTCTCCTCCTGTGCCCACTGCCCTCCAGTCTAACTGTTCCAAAAGGGGCTGCCCTTGGTTCTCTCAGCTTGCTGGGATTGCAGCCTCTCGTCCCCCCTCCCCCTGCACTTTTCAGCCACCCTCCCCAAACTTGGTCCTCTTTCAGGGATTATTATCCTTTGAGCCCCCTCCAAACTTGGCTCCCTTCAGTGCTCTCAGTGACCCTTCCCCGCCTTCCTGGCTCCCCTCAATTATCTCAGGCCCAGCCCTCCATCCTAGCTCTCTTTCAAAAGAAGCAGCCCCCTCAGCCCTCTCCTCCCTGAAGTTCTCTGAACTCCACCTTTGTAACTTGGTTCCCTTTCAAAGGAAGCAGCCCCCTTTTTAGACTCCCTCAGTCCTCCCTCCCCTAAAGTCTCTCAATTCCTTAGTCCCTCATCCCCGGCCCACCTTGGTTCCCCTCAGTTCTTCCCACCCCCCTCAGCTCCTTTTCTGGGGAAGCAGCCCCTTGATGCAGACTGCCTCCTCCCTCAGTTCAGCTCTACCCCAATTGGCTCCCTTTCAAAGGAAGCCGGTCCTTCTGAAACCCCCTCATTTCTAACCTCTCTTAACTTGACTCCCCACAATTTTCTCAACACCCCCAAATTTGGCTCCCCTCTCCAATTTTCCTTTCCTTTCAAAAGAAGAAGCTCCATTTTAGACCCTTTCAGTCCTTAGACCCTTTTTCAATTTGATCCCTCTCAGTTCTCAGTCTCCCCACAACCCTGAATCCCCAAAGTTCTCCCAGACCCCCGTCTTAGCCCCCCACACTTCTCTGAGTTCCATCCCCCTAACTTGGTTCCTTTTCAGAGGAATAAATCCCCCTTTTTAGAACCCCAAGACCTTGTCAACTTGGCTCCCCTCAATTATGAGCTCAACCTCTGCAATCTGGCTCTCCTGAGGAAGCACCCCCCCCCTTTTCTTAGACTCCCTTCCCAACTTGAGTCTCCTCAATTACCTCATCCTTCCCTAACTTGGCTCCTGTTCAGACAGTCCTTAGCCCCCCAACTTCATTCCCTCATTCTTTTCCCACCCTAGCTCCCCGATTTTTCAGCTCTACCCCTCAACTTAGCTTCCTTTCAGAGGAAGCAGGTCTTTTTTTTTAGTGCCCCTCAGTCCTTAGCCCACTCCCACCCCCACCCCCACTTGAGTACATCAATTCCCTCAGCACCCTCCCCTTGGCTCCCTTGATTTCTCTCTGTTCTACTCCCCAACTTGGCTAGCTTTCAGAGAAAGCAGTCCCTTGTTTCAAACTTCCCCCCTCCTCAATTCAGTTCTCTCGGCTGTTATCCTCAATTTGGCTTTCTTTCAGAGGAATCAGCCCCCCTTTTAGACCTCCCTTGGTCCTCCTAATGCCCTCAACTTGACTCCCCTCAGTTTTTTCTGCCCTCCCCCAAACTGCTTTCCCTTAGTTCTCTCAGCTCTGTCCCCCCAATTTTGACTCCCTCTCAAATGAAGCAAATATTCCTTTTACTCTCCAATCTTTGTCACCCCCACACCTTGATTCCTCTCAGTTTTAAGTATCCCCAAATACAGTTCCCTTTCAAAAGAAGTGGTCCTCTTTCTAACCACCATTAACTATCTATCATTCTATTTTTGAACCACCTAACCACCACCCCTCCCCCAACTTGGCTCTCTTTCAGAGGAAGAAGCCCCTTCAGATTCCCTTTAACCCTCTTTTAACCCTCTTCAACCTCAACTTGACTGTCCTCAGGCTTTTCAGCCCCTTCACCTTGACCCTCCTCAGTCCTGTCAACCTCCCCCCCTCATTTGATTCTCTTTCAAGAGAAGTAGCCCCTTCTTTTGGAACCCCTTGGTCTACTTCATCATACCCTCCATCCTCTCAGCCCAGGCTCCTCTTGGTCTTCTTTCAGAAACTGCAGATTCCCCCCACCCCCCCACCCCATCCTGTCAGCCCATCCTCAAACTGGCTCTCCTCTGAGCTTCACTCCCGTCCATGTCCAACCACCAACTTGACTCTTTCAGAGAAAGCAGAGTCTTCTTTTGGCCCTCTTTGGTCTACTTCACCTGCCCTGAGCGCCCCCACCCCCACCCCCGACCCAGTCCTTCTAGCGTCATCCTCCCCTTGGTCCTGTTTCAGGGATCGCAGTTCCCTCCCTCATCCTGTCAATTGATGAGGGCTCCCCCCAGCTTGGCTCCTTGTTCTAGACCCCCTTGGCCCACCTCCCTCCCACCCCTCTCAGTCCTTTCAGCCCCGCTCCCCCGCCCCCGTCCTCTTTCACGGACTGCAGCACCCCGTCCCGTCAGCGCCTCCAGCCCCATCTCGTGCCCCCGCTTCTCCCTGTCCCCCACTCCTGACTTACACCGTGATGTGGCCCGTGCCGCGCACCGTCACCGGGTCCGGCACCAGCCGCCGCAGGTGCTCCTCGCTCACTGCACGGCCCGGCGGCGGCAGCGGCTGCTGCAGCTCCAGATCGTCGCCGCCCTCGTTCCCCTCGTCGTCGTCGTCGTCGAAATCCTCGTCGAAATCGTCGTCGAGGCCCGAGGACACGGGGGCCGCGTCGTCGTCGTCCTCCTCCTCCAGCTCGGAGATGGTGTCGAACTCCGCCATGTTGGGCAGCAGGATGCTCATCACGTGACCCGCGGCTCACGCCGCCGCCGCAGCAGCCGCTCAGGAGAGGGAGAGAAAGAGAAAAGCAGACAGGAACACCGAGAGCGAGCGGCCTGACGGACGGCTGGACGGCCGAGCGGCCGAGCGAGAGGACGTACGTGCAACGTCTGCGCGCCCGCACTCGGAGCTTGGAATGAACGGACGCGGCCCTGGGGCCAGGCCAAAAGGCCGGCGAAAGCGCGCCTGCGCGCTCCGCCAGGGGCGGGGGCAGCACGTGGGGGGTCGGAAGGGGGGCGCCGAGGGGCAGTTCTACTGTACGCCTGCGCGGCACCGGGGGGCTGCGGGGGTGGGGGGGACGGAGCGGGGAAAGGGGGCAGAACCATAGATTCCCGCTAGAGGTTCTGCTAGTGCCGGTCCTGAGCCCAGCTGCCGCCTGGGCTCCCCAGTGTGTCTCCTGGGACGGGGTTCAGACCACAGACCCCTCCACGGCTTGAACAAGGGTCCCGCTCCCGCCTCCACCCCTTCAATTGACAGCAGGGGAAACTGAGACCCAAAGAGGGGCTGGGATTTAGGATTCAATTTCAAACAGCATCTAATCCAAAACCACCCCCAAATATTACGATTTCACAGAGGGGTAAATTGAGGCCCAAAGAAGAGAAAGGATTTAGGATTCAATTCAGCTCATAGGAAGATAGTTCTAGAACTGGGAGGCACTTTTTTGGAGGGTATCTAATCTAATACCGTCCCCACCACTCTCATTTCCCAGATGAGGAAACAGAAGCTCAAGAAAGGAAGCAAATTTGCCCAAGACCACAAAGGTAATGGCCAGTGGCAGAACTCGAAACCCAGGACAGAAGGTCCTGGGTCTGTCTAGAGATAGAAGAGACCTTAGGTCAAAACCCTCACTTTGCTGATGAAGGAAAAAACTCAGAGGAGTCAACTGTGCAGATGAGGAAACTGAGGTCCAGAGAACTCAAGTGACTTTCAGCATAGCCCCACAAGTAGCAACTCTGAGAGGCAGGACTCAGCCCTAGATGATGTGTCCTTCGGTTAAGTCCTGACTTTCTTATCCTATGGTTCAAGATCATCCAGGCCAATGCTTTCCTTTTACAGAGGAAGAAATAGGCTTAGGGTATAACTTACCCAAAATTCCATATGGGGAGTAAGTGACAAAGCTGGGATTTGAGCAGTGAACATAGGTGGGTTTAGGGTTAGAAGGGATGTCAGAGAATATTGAGATTCCAGATCAGAACAGATGAGGAAAGAGATCCAGAGAATTTCAGTGACATCCCAAAGTCCTATCAGTAGTGACATGGGTAGAATTGGAACCCAGGGCCTTTAACTCCAGAACCAGTTCTTTTTCTATGGTGCTGTGCTGCCTCTCCAACAAGCAACTGCTGAGGCGCTTTGGGAACAGAATAACAGAAATCAGTTTCAGCTAGTCCTCAGTGCAAATGATGAATCCACTGATGTGGTCACATTATTCCAATTCCCACTGTCTATTTCTATTGGACTGGAACCAGTTTCCATGTTTCATATAATTATAACTTCAAATAGCACAAAGTCAAATGTGGGACCACTTCAAGGGATTTGTCCTTTGTTCTAATCAGCAGCTAGCTGTTGTCCCTATCCCTGACAAGCTTACATTCCAATGGGTCATAGAATCCTAAGATCTTAGAGACCATCTAGCCTAAAACGCTTATTTTACAATGGAAGAAATTTAGTCAGAGATAGGTGAAGAGATTTATTCAAGGTCACCCAGCTTGCAGATTGTTAAGCAGGTCTTGAATGCAGGTGGCCTGATTTAAATCTAATGTTTGCTACAACACCATGCTACTCTCTGGTTGGTGGCTCCGTATAAATCACAGGACCTCTTTCTGTTCAAGTGCTTGACATTTTCCCTTCCAGGATTTACTCAGAACCCAAGGTCTGGTATAGGGAATCTAATGGAAACTGGGAAACCAAGTGGTGTAATACTTAAAGTCAAAGGTCCTGGGTTTGTGACCCCAATGTAATCCTCACTGTGTGACTCTAAATAAGTCAATTCCTTCTCTCAGTTTCAGTTACCTCACCTGTAAAAGGGATCTATGCAGACTACCTTCTATACAGGGTTGTTGTGGGGAAAACGCATTGGAAATCTCAGGCAACATATAAATGTCAGAGAATTCAGAGATCAAACAGCTCTTAGAGATCATCTAATCTATATATATTTGCATGTGGATATGTATCTATCTATCTATGTCAAGGAGCATCCATCTATCTGTCTGTCTATATCTACCATCTATAATCCATCTACCCGTCATCCATCTATCTATATCTGTCAATATCTATCATGCATCTATCCTTCATCCATCTATATCTATCTTTCATCTATCATCCATCTATGTCTATCAATATCTATCATCTGTCTATATCTATCATCCATCTATCCATCTATGTATATCAGAAGCATCTATCTGTGTCTATCTATATCTACTATCTATTATCCATCCATCTCCCTTCTATCTATATCTATCAATATCTATCTTCCACCTATATTATCCACCTATCTCTTTATATCACCTCTCATCTATCTATCATTCATCTATCTATATTTATCTTTCATCTATTCATCTATCTGTAATCTATCATCCATCTATCAATATTTATCATCCATCTATATCTATCATCCATCCATCCATTTATCTATATCTATCATCCATCCATCCAACTTTATCTATCTTTCATCCATCTATCTATCTATATCTATCTTTCTTCCAGCCATCTATCATATCTATCTTTCATCTGTCCATTCATCTATAGGCTTCAAACTGGGAGAGAACTCAGAGTACATAGGTTATCAGGGATAACCTTAGAAATCATCTACTCAAATCTCTTCATTTTACAGAGGGAGAAACTGAGATTTTCCCTCAAGTTTCCCCCAAGGTCACGTGGCTTAATATGAAGCAGAGCTGAGATTCCAGCCCAGCCTGATGCCAAAGCCAGTGTTCTTTCCCCTAGGCCACACTGCCCATTTTTAAACTAAGATTCTTTTCTAGTGGCACCAGAGACAGTGGCTAGCACTCATAAATTCCCAGAATGTCCTTGTTAATGCCCTTCCTTCCCAACTACCTACTTGGTATTCATTTGTCTTTATTCTCCTTACAGTTATGCTGTATGTATATTTATATATGTCCTTGCTGTCTCCCCCATTAGAATATGGGCTCCTTGAGGGTAGGGAGTATTTCCTTTCTTTGGCCTTGCATCCCTAGGGCCTAGCACAGGGACTGGCAGAGAGTCAAGGATTAAAAAACTGCTTGTCAGTTGATTGGTTGATTGATTATCAATTGCCCGGAATGGCTAGAGCAGCCATTCAGTCCCTAGTCCCTGCTTCTTGGTAGCAATAGGGTATCTGGGGACATAGGCCATGTAGATGTCCTGGAGAACGGTGTGAAGCCAAGGCTGGGAGTGCAGATTGGAAAGAGAAGCCAGGTTTGGCAGCTCTGGCCTTGCCACACTCACATTTACTCATCCTGTCTCTGCTCCTCGCCTCCCTTTCTTGCTCCAGATTCCTTGCTTGGGGCCAGAACAAGGTCCTGCCCCATGACTCCTCTAAATTTGCAGGGGAGACCCTGAAAATTCTCCCATAAAAGGGGCATCAGGGAGTATTGGCATTGGGGTGGGGGGCTTGGAAGAATTAAGATCTAAGGGAATTTTCCAAAGACTATGAGCAGTGGGGGGATGGGGAAGGAGGAAGAGAGAAGATGAAGAGAAATTGTCATGCATTTGGAGTTCTGGATACGGATGCTGCAGAGGTCAGACAATTCGTACAAGTAAGCTAACAACTGGCCCCTTAAAACTGATGGTAAGAACATCAGCTCCTTGGACTTGGTCCAGAGACTGGCTCGGGCCTTTTATTGTCCTTCTGACCTTGGGCAAGTCCCTTCCTCCCTGGGCCTCAATAAAATGAAGGAATTGGACTTGATACCTCTAAATCCTAGGATTCAGAAAACTGGGGTTTTAATCTCAGTTCTGACACTTGCAGGATGAGTGATTATGGAAGTCACTCCCTCTCTGTTTTCTCCTCTATGAAACGGGGGCAATAATGCCTATGGTATTCCCTTCATGGGGTGATAAGGATGAAATGAAATAACACGTGCACAGAAAGGATGGTGTGGTGTAGATGGTGCTGGGCTTACAGCCATCCACCCATAGATTTCAAGCTGAGAAGAACCTTTGAATATAATTCATCTGACACCCTCATGTTAGCAACAAAGAAACTGGATCTCAGAACAGTTAAATGATTGACCCAAGATCACACACATAGCAACACAGGGGACATTTGACCCCTCAAACTGCCAGATCTTATGCTCTTTCTTTTCCATACAACTTTTGGCTTTAAATTCTGCCTCCTCCTGGCTTCTTGACCCTGTGTGAGTTACTTGTCCTCGTAAGCATCACTCATCTCTCTGTAAATTAGGAATGGTAAGACCACCACTTCCACCCCAGCATCCCAGGGATGCTGCTGGGGTTTCATGAACCCTAATTTGTTTTATAAAAGGGAGTGAGGATTATCTAGAGATGCTCAAGGGCAACCAGACACATTTAGACTCTGGAGAGACCTGTGTGTATAGTCAAATCTGCACATCTGTCTCCATGTATACATATTGTGCTAAAACAGCTTGTTTGGTTCCAGAGGTTTTGTGAACCATGGGAACATCTGGCATTAGGCAACCATTATCTCATTTTCCCCAACAAAGTTAAACACCCTGGTATCCAAATAATCCCTGGGGAGGACACAGACACATATGATGGCAAAGGTGCCCACACAAATAACCAACAGGGGGGAAAAGGGGTCCTAATCACTTCCCGCTCAGGCTGAACAGCAGGGAGTGGGGATGGGCATTGTCTGTTGTATGGGTGGGATGTGGTACCAGGGAAACAATAAGAAACGTTCTCCAGGTGACATGATACTCAATTTAGGGCTCTAAAATAATGTCTATTCAGTAATCTGTGTGATCTTCCAAAGGTTCAGGATTGGGTAAGGCAGATAGGCAATTCAGGTAGGGCTTCGCATAGGAAGTAGAAGATATGGGTTTCCTCCTTCCTGGAGTGCTCATAAGAGATGAACTGAAGGAAGCCTCAAAAATGGTCTCTGTGACCACAGAATTGACTCTAGGGGACTCTGCAAAGAAAGAGGATTGGGGATGCCTCTTTAATATGAGACTTCTCTGAAGACACCTTCATTTTCCTCCCTTGAGAAGGGACAGCAAGGATTGACAGCTTCAGTACTTGACTCTCCGAGATCAAAACCAGATAAAATGAACCTGAGCCCAAGAGAATTGTAAAACACTAGGTGGTTCCAGTAAACTGGCCAGATCTCATTTACAACATCCCTACACAGTATCCTCCCACAGAAGCCACCAAAATCCTTTGTACACCTTGTGTACAGCTAAGCTAACTTGTTTAACCTAAAAAGAAACAAATGTTTGTAAAGTGAAGCTGAGGTAAAAAGATATAATTTGAAAAACCTATATTTGAAAAGCTCTATTTGATGGATCTCTGATTTCATTGGAATGAGGAAGAAAATTCCTTCTATCAATGCCGTAGGCACCTTTTTCTTCTCCCTCTTTCCTTATATCACACCTTGACAATATCCAATAACTTAATAGTTCTGCTCTCTGGGACCACACAAGAGAAGTCTATTCTTTCAACTATAGCTCTTGAAATTTTCTCCTATTCCTTCTACTGGTCTTAGCTTAACATAATATTGTTTCCACCATGCTTCTTGCCTTCCTCCAGAAACCCTTTAACTTGCAGTGTGCCTCCTAAAAGGTGATGCTCAGAATTAAAGGTAAGAGCCTGTTTCTGAAGTCTACTGCCTGTCTAAGTCTTGGAGAGCTGGCTGAACTCCCCCCCGACCAAGTACCTGACTTAGGGCCCACAGCTGATGGGATCTTAAGGGTTATCAAATCCAACCCTCTCATTGAGGGTGAAGAAGTGGAGGCCCATAGAGGGGAGGTGATTTGTCTAGGATTCAAACTCAGGTTCTCTGACTCCAAATCTAATGTTTGTTCCATTATATCACTTTCAGGTAAGAGAAATGAATCCAAGAAAGGGGAAAGGACTTACCAAAGGTCATAGGATCATAGACTTGGATCTGGAAGGGGCCTTAGAGGTCACCTTACAGATGGGGAAACTGAGGCCTGCAATGGTTATGTGACTTACCCAAGGTGGAACAGAGGGTGACAGAATTAGGATTTGAACCAAGGTCCTCCAACTCTAAGGAGCAGCTAGGTGGTGCTGCAGAAAATAGAGCACCAAGCCTGGAGTCAGTAAGACCTGACTTCAAATGTGACCTCAGACACTTACTAGCTGTGTGACCCTAGGCAAGTCACTTCACCCCCATTTGCTTCAGTTTCTCATCTGTAAAATGGGAACACATGGGAAAAGGAAATAGCCAACCAGTATCTTTGCCAAGAAAAACCCATGAAAAATCAAATATAAAGTGACTGAAGACAACAACCTCCAACTCCAAACCTGGTATTCTTTGCATTGTACCATGATGCCTTTCTGGGTTGCAAAGCTTTTCAATTTAAAGAAATGTAAATGGAGTTTTCCAAATGTATGCTCTTCTTTGTAAATCAGCCCCTTTAAATTGTGTTTGTCCTTCGTTTTCAAAGAGGACCATGACATCAGAGAAATGATGACATGACTTTGTTTTGAGTAAAGGAGGGCTGTGCAAATTCACCAGCCTCACTCTCTCCTCCTGAGCCATCTGGATACAGTGACCAGATATTCCACAAAATTCAGCTCCTCAATTATCTATGGTATGAATTAATCAAGGAATCTGGTAATACTGTAAAATGGTGATTAGAAATTACCACCTACCTCACAGGGTTGTTGAGAGAATCAAATGAGGTAACAATTGCAAAAAGCACATATCACAGTGCCTGGCACATAATAGGCACTATCTAAATACTTAGTCCAGGGGTGGGGAACCTGTGACCTCAAGGCCACACATGGCCTTCTAGGTCCTTCCTTGGGTGTACCCTTTGGACTGAGTCTAAGTTTTACAGAACAAATCTTTTTATTAAGAGAATTTGTTCTGTGAAGTTTAGATTCTGTCAAAGGACCACACTTGAGGACCTAGAGGGCCACATGTGGTCTTCAGGCCACAGGGTCCCCAGACCTGACCTAGGCAAACTATTGCAAGAATTAAAGATCTTGCTAAGTCAGTCCATGGGATCCTCAAAACACATAAGAGTGAAATACAGTTGTATGGGAGAAGGCTCAATAAATAACACCTTGGAGAACAATTTCAAAAAAGAGAAGTCTTACTAATGGGCAGTGGAATTGGGAGAGGAGTGACTGAATCTTGGTACCCTTACTCTGGTCAAGGGCCTGGTCCTCATCTTTGTAGATTGAAAAACTCCATTTTGATCAGTTCACATGAGCTCTGGGGCTGGAGTTAGGAAGATCTGAGTCCAAATACAGCCTCAGACACTTTCTAACTGTGTAATCCTAGATGAGTCACTTAACTTCAGTCTGCCTCAGTTTACTCCACTGCAAAATGGGGATCATAACAAGACATAACATAACATAATAGGACATAACAGGGGCCTCTTGGGGTTGTTGTAAAGATCAAATTCAAATGAGATAATAGCAGTAAAATGTTTAGTATGTATTAGAAATGATGAACGGGCAGATTTCAGAAAAACCTGGAAAGACTTACATAAACTGATACTGAGTGAAGTGAGCAGAACCAGGAGAATATTGTACACAATAACAGCAATACTGCGTGATGATCAACAACAATAAACTTAGCTCTTCTTAGTAATACAATGATCCAAGACAATTCCAAAAGACTCATGATGAAAAATGCTATCCACATCCAGAGAAAGAACCACAGAGTCTGAATGCAGATCAAAGCATACTATTTTCACTTTTTTTGTTGTTTTTTCCATTTATTCTATTTCTTCTTTCACAAAATGACTAACGTGAAAATATGTTTTACATGATGGCACATGTATAGGTTTTATCAGATTGCTTGCCAGGGATGGAGGAAGAAAAGTTTGGAACTCAAAATCAAAAAACTGAGTATTGCAAATTGTGTACATATAATTGGAAAAAATGAGATACTATTAAATTTTTTATTTAATAAATTTAATAAAAAATAAACTTAACCTTAATAGAGTCTGCCACACAGTAGGCATTTAATAATGCTTGTTCCTTTTTCTACCCCATCCCCTTCCCACTTGCCAAACTCACCAGAGATTGGGGTTGATAAACCAGAATGCCAATTTATTACCTTTCAAGGGGGAAGGGATAGTGGTGATAAAATCTGGCCCAAGAATGAAGGCTGTCTATAGAGAAGTGATATGATCTCCTATAGAAAGTACTTCATTGGGAGTCAGGACGATCTGGATTTAGATTCTGCCTCTGATACTAATTTTCTGACCCTGGGCTCCATTTCCTCATCTAGAAAATTGATATGGTAATGATATCCGTCATGCTAACTTCACAGGGCTCAAATAAAATAATGCATGTGAAGAATTACTTAATGTACCATATAAACATCAACTCTTGTTATGTATGAAGGATACCATTTCCCTAGTAGGTGGAAACCACATTACAAAGAAGAAAATCACTTAGTGAGTATGAAATTTGAATAAGGGGAGTTGGATGATCTTAAAAGCTATTTCCATCTTTTCACCAAGCTGTTCTAGGCCTTTTAGTTGACCACCTCCCTTCTAGAGCTGTTTCTACCTCTTCAGTGTGATACCATTAAAAAAACAAAAGGTCATAGGATTGCTGATTTAGTGCCTGAAAGGTCATCCAGGCTAATCCCCTTACTTATAGATGAGGAAATGGAGACCTAGAAAGCTTCGATGCTTCAAGTTCACACAGAACATCAGAGAACTTAGGTTTGAATCCTGCTCCTGTGTGAGCTATGGGAAGATGTCTTAACCTCTCTCGGCCTCAGGTTCTTTCTTGATTTAAAAAAAAAGCCATCAGAAAGGAATGTTCAGTGATCTCTAAGGTCTCTTCCAGGTTTCAAGTCTATGAATAGAAATAAGCAAGAACAGTTATGTAAAATCAGAGTTTCCTTGTCCCTGGACGATGCCAGAGAAACACTGAAGAATGTTTGCTCTCTACTTTCTGTTTCTCTGGTTCCTGCTGGTAATCAAAATCAGTGGTCATGGTAGTCTCACATGCTTCATTTCTTCAAGACGTGTTGTGATTTCCTGATTTTGGAGCATCGCATGTACCTCCCCTTAATCACATTTGAGGGAAGTTGATTCCTGATGACACTGAGCAGGCATCTGCATCTTTCCATTAGACCATCTCCCATAGCTGACCATAGAAGGGTTTACTGCTTCAGGGAATTTTCAGAAAGAACAAAATCCAATCACAAAGGATCACAGGATTTGAGTCTGCAGAAGACCCAAAGTGAGATCAGAAAATTCAGGAATTCAGTTCTCTCATTTTACAAATGAAGAAACAGATAACCAGAAAAGTTCAAGTGACCCCCTCATGACCCCTCTTTCAATTGTCTGTTGGCACAGTGCCTGGCACATGGTAAGTATTTAATCAGTGCTTATCCATTGATTGACCATATATACAGTAAATGTAAGAATTGGATTTTGTCCCTTCATTTGAGGGCCCCCAGCCCTTTATCCACTATCCGCAGGAACCATGAGCTATGTATGTTAGTTTTCTAGCTCAGATTGAACATATTTCCCACTTTACCCCCTGGTTATGGTATTGTTCTCTATCCCCAGAATGCTACCCCACCCCTCCTATCTCTACCTATGGATTTTTATCTAACCTCAGCTCAAATGCCCAAAGACATCCCCTCCCCCAGAAGGAAGGAAGTATGGAAAGAAACCAGTATTTATTAAGCATCGTTAGGAACTTCAAAAATATGATCTCATTTGATCCTTACAACAGCCCTGCAAGGTAGGTGCTATATTCTCTCCATTTTACAGATAAGGAAACTGAGACAAACAGGCTCACACAGCTAAGAAGTGTCCAAAGCTGGACTTGAACTTAGGGCTCCCTGCCTCTAAGTCCAGTGTTCTATCTACCACTCAGCTAGCTGCAGTAAGGGAAGGAAGGAAAGAAAGGGAGGGAGGGAGGAAGGAAGGAAGGAAGGAAGAAAGGATGGAAAGAGGGAGGGAGGAAGGAATGAAAGAAGTGAAGAAGGAAAGGAAGAGAGGAAGGAAAGAAGGGAGGAGGGAAAGGATGGAATGGAGGGAGGAAGGAAGGAAAGAAAGAAAGGAAAGAGGGAAGGAAGGAAAGAAAGAAAGAGAAAGGAAAAATGAGAGGAAGGAAGGAAAGGAGGGAGGGAGGAAGGAAGGAAGGAAGAAAAGAAGGAAGGAGGTAAGGGAGAGAGGAAGGGAGGACAGAAGGAAAGAAGGGGGGGAGCGAGGGAGGAAGGGATTGCGGTGGTGCTGGCATTCTTACTATTCTCACTGCTATTAAGAATAATGCCCACAATGTGCTAGGAAGTCCATGGACTCTGGCCAAGATGCGGTCTGAGCATTAAAGCATTGACACACTAAGGCATTTTCGTGTAGATGATGTATTTCCTTTTGCAGACAAGCAAAGAATGCCCAGGCCAAGGCTGGTCCAAGGAGAAAGAAAGCAGTTGTGAAGACTTCTCAGACTTCCAGGGGGGTGGGGTGCTGGCAGGGGGGCAGTGAGAGGGGAGCCCCTGGGGCAGGACTGAGTCTCCCCAGAGTTCCAGCTGCTGAAGTGCTCACTGGTGGCGAAACTTTTCAGGCCATTCATTGCCAGCACATCTGTGTGGCTTGGGCAGGTTTCCTGAGTATCCCATGGCAGTCTGGGACCTCACAGGAACCCTGGGCACTCAAGATCATAGGTTTTAGAACTGGAAGGAGTCTTCAGGAGCCTCTGGTCCAACTTCCTCATTTTACAGATACTTTCCCAGCTCAAGGACATACAGCATTCAAACCAAGTCTTTCTAAGTCTGGTGATCTTTCACTAGGACACCTCCTTGCCTGTTTCTAGTGCCAAGAAAATGCTTTAGTTCAACTCCCACAGCCCAGAGAAGGCAGGAGACTTGTTTTGTGGAAGTAAAGGGCAAGTAGTAGAAGCAGCATTTAATCCTCTGCCTCCCAATATGGGACTGCCTCAACTGCATTATAGCTTCAGGCCCCTTCCCTGGAGTGCTTATGGCTTGGAATCCCCAAAATACAGAATATTTTTGTATCAAATAAGTGTATATTTAGGAAAATAAAGATTAAAAGGTGTGCCGCAGACCCCTTCCCAGTCAATCCCTATCCCTACTGGCTCCCTTGGAAGCTGTCTGCACTGCTTATTCTGAGGTGTGGCTTTGTCATGGATATCCCCTCTCACATCTAGGGAGAAAGAGAAGCTCTCATTCTCAGAGATATTATCTCTGCAGCCAAAAGAAAGCTAGGAGACAGGCAAAGTGAAGTCCCCCATGAGCAGATATATTGAGTATAGAAATTTCAACTCTAGGTAGCAGGGAGCAGGCAATCAGGAAAGGTGTCTTGGTCCCATGCTCTCCAAACACAAATTTGGAGGCCTGCACTGCTGGAATTCTTAAAATCCTCTGAATAATGACTTCATCATTGGTGACAGCCCAGGTCTCTGAGCTCTATAATCCTGGGAATAGCAGAGATTCCAGCCTAGGGCCCTCAGATGCCATTCTAGGAAGCAGACCCCTGGGAGACGCAGCACCCCCGCCTAGGAGGCGCAGTCCCCAGGGAGACACCAAAGACCCAAAAGACCAAGTTCTCGTCCCCAAAGTCCTTGGTACTGTCAATGCATTCAACATCAGAAAAGGATATGATTTTATCAGTGGAAATGGCATGTTAAAGGAGGCATTAACATTTGCTTTGCTGATGTGCCCTGTAGGCCATGAGATGTTTCCAATTGACTTGTTGCTAAAACCTTCCATATGTGCTATTTCTTCCATTAGATCGTGAACTCTGTGAGAATGGGCATTGGCTCACTTTTCCATGTGAATTTAAAGCATTTTGCTCATAGTTCTTAATAAGAACAAGAAGCTTAATAATTAGCTTAATAAATAATAAACTAATTTAAATCAATATAATTAAATGTAAATATTAAATGTATATAATTAATATGTAAGCACATATATTTTATTTATGGATTATATATTTGTACATTAATATCTACTATAAATTAATATAATTAAATTTAACTATTAAATTACATAAAATTAAATGATAATTTGCTTAATAAATTAGCTTAATAACCTTAATAATAAGCTCTTAATAAATACTTCACTCATTCATTCATTTACTCACTCATTCATTTACTCACTCACTCACTCATCTCCACAGAAAGGCCTCCCATAGAAGTAGGACATGATCTCTTCAGTCATACAGCCAATACCCTCTGCCAGGAAATCTTTGGGAACTAGAGATTGCAAGTAAGTTCAGCCACTACAAGTTAGCATTTGGCAGCTCTAGGCTGGATCAGAAACTCAGCTTCCTTTTTTCTGTTTATGACACTACGATCCCCTCAGGCTTAAACCTGGGAGTCATTTCTTCTCTTCCCTTGCCTGTTATATCCAATTTTTATAACTAGGTGGCACTACTAACCAGCAACCTGATTCTTCCTATTCAACAAGAAAGATCAAAGTTGGGTAAGTCCCCTTGTGCCTCCATCTAACTCAGTGGAAAAGCCAAAGCTCCAAGTGCTTTATGGTTCTTAGAAGACAACCTTCTATGTCTCAGCTCTTCTCTTTAGGTGACTACACTGATTGGCTAGTATAAGGGAGTAAGATTAGTATGGATTTACCTAGTTAGGTTAGTGTTGGGCCCCTACCCACTGGCTTTGCAGCCCTTCCCCTTCAACTTATTATTTTTCAGTGAGCCCTCATCATGTGATGATGGCATAGTGAAGTCCAATTCCCATAGGACCAAAGCAAACAGGCTTGGACACTGTGTATAGTGTTTTACTCTTTGCAAAGAAAAGGACAAGAAATAAAGCTAGACATAAAAACAAAATGAAACTGTCTCCTCTGTGACTGTGTGCCTGTTGCACCGGGCAGCCTCTGAGCATCTTTTGAGCCACTCCATTCAAACATGTTTCCTTTCACATCATTATTGTCGTTGTACATTATTGTTCCCACCCCTTTTTTTTATTAACTTCACCCTGCATCAGTTCATGTAAGTCTTCTCTGAATTCTTCATATTTGTCTCTTCTACAAAGTTCCTTCTTTGACACAGAGTTCTAATACCCAAACCAAAGAAAGATGAAGCAACAGAACAATATCACTGACTATTGATGAGAAAATGTTAGATAAATGTTAAACCTTAGCTAAAAGTCTAGAGTAAAAGAGCAAAAAAAAAATTGTTCACAATGGCCAAGTTGGATTTATATCAAGGATGGTTAAACATTTGGAAAACAACAGAACAACATTAAAAAAAAAACCAAAATATCCACCACCACATTATTGTATCAATAGTTTCAGAAAAGCTTTTGATAAAAGTATACACTCACATATTTGACATGATAAAAAATATGTTTTCCTTCTCAACCTTTGAGAATTATTAATTGTTCTTTAACATTTGATAGAATTCACCAATACATTCTTCTGGGCCAAGGTTTGTCCCCCTCCCCAATACACACCTTTGGCATATTCAGTTTGATTTTCCAAGCCTGGGAGCTTCATGTTGACTGTTTCATATTCTGTTAATTTGAGTATTTTATATTTTGCTAGGTGCTCTTCTCTTTTCTTTCCACAGTCTTGTAATTTGGTAGCATAGTTCTGATTATTTAAAAAAAAAAATTCTTCATTTGTGATTTCACCTCAGACCAACACTTTTGTAATTAGTAATAACAATTTGGCAGTAGTATGGATTGGAGAGAGAGATGATGGCTGCAGAGTCTAATTAGGAGTCTGCTGCAGTCAGCTCTGCGATGAGGGCTTATGATAGGAATAGAGAGAAAGGATGGCAAGAAGGTGAAATGGACAAGATCTGAAAAGTGATCTTCAATCACACCCCACAAAGTGGGGTGTGAGGGAGAGGAAGAGTCCAGGCTGTGAGCTTGGATGACTGGAAGGATGGTGGTACTCTCTACAGAAAGAAGGAAATTGGGAGAAAGAGTGGCTCTGGGTGAGTGGGGAGGGGGGGGGGGGGTAGAGAGAATGCATTCAGCTGATGAGATGGAGCTGCCAGTAAGACCTTCAAAAGAAGATGTGGAATTCCACCTCAGGACAGAGATGAGGGCTGGCTCTATCCATCTGCATGTCACCTCCACAGAGATGATAACTATCCTGAGGTGAATGAGATAGAGTACTGAGACAAGAGAGGAGAGGCCTGGAGGCAGAACCCAGGAACTCTAGGGAATGTACAGTTAGGTTTCTTAGCTCCTCCTGAGATTGAACAAAGGAGTATAATAGCCACACATGCTGCTTGATGAAGCCTCCTGATTTGGATCTTGAGTCATTTACAGCACAAGGTACAGACTCAGGACCTGGAGCTGGCTGGAAGCCTTTGTTTCTAACATGGACTTACCATGGCTAGCACAAAGCTTGAGGAACAAGGGCAGACCCAGGCAAACAGAAGCCTGGAACCACCCTGTGGACCTACCATCTTCTTCATCTTTGCTTTTAAATATTCAGTTCAAGTTTCTGGTGGCTGAAAGGTATATCACAGGGGTGGGGAACCTGCAGCCTCGAGGCCACATGTGGCCCTCAAGGTCCTCAAGGGTGGCCCTTTGACAGAATCCAAACTGATTTGTTCTGTGAAGTTGGGATTCAAGCAAAAGGCCGCCCTTGAGGACCTAGAAGGGATTTGTTGTGGGAAGTTTGGATTCAGTTACTGTTTGACTTCAGATTTTCCTCACTTCTTTCCTGGATTATAATGGTCTCCTAATTGCTTTCCCACTAACTTCTTGAGAGTGTTGGCTGATGGAGGTGAGGGAATCTGGTTCAGAGTGCAATGAAGGCCACCCTGTGTGAAGGCCTGTCCCATGGATGACATTTATAGAAAATTTCCCTTCTCTTTGCCTGTTTCTAGATTTCAGGCCATTCTTCTGCCTCTGCTGCTTTTGATACAAGCAGTGGCATTGCCCTGAGCAGACAAGCAGTATGTGGTAAGAGTTCTGCTCTCTCTGCTAGAGTCCATCTTAGTCCCCTCTACTGTGAATGATTGAATTCTGGGTGGATTTAGGCTGTACATTCTCCTTTTGTGATCAGGGGTATACTTTAGGAGTATTTTGCCCTAATTCTGCTGTGCCTCAGTTTCTCTGTCTATTAAACAAAGGGGTGATTACTAAGGTTCTTTCAAGCTCAAACATTCTCCACCTAATTCATCCTCTGATGTGGAAGTGACCATGGGTTCTCAAAGACTGTGCCAGTAGAGTGCAAACTGGGATAGATCCTGCCAAATTGGAAAAATTTGGAATGGGCTCCTGGAAGGAGCCAGTGTTGTTCAAGGGCAAGCTGAGCTCAAGGCTGAGGCCCATAAACAATCTAACTCAGGAAGCTTGCCCATTGAGGGTCCACAGGGCAAAGGAGACACAGAGAATTCTAAAGAAAGTGCATGGGAAGATGCCCTTTAGCTGGAGGGAGGGTGGGGGCGAAAAAGAGGGGGAGGTGCTCAGGAAAGTTTTCATGGAGGGCATTTGACCTCTATGAGCTAGGCCTGAAGGGAAGAAACAGGTTTCAAAAGGGGGAGACAAAGAGGTAGCTCTTTCCAGACTTGAGGCATGGTGTATACCAACGACCTACAGAGAGGTGAGAGATAGCAGGACAACATCAAGGAGCAACTCAGAGGGGACTATTTGGATATGAGCCTAACATACCAAAAGGGTAGTGAGATGGAACAGAGCTGGAAAGGTAGAATGGAATCAGATTCTTGTTCAGTCAATTTTCAAATGTGTCCAACCCTTTGTGACCCCATTTTGGTTTTGTTTTTATTTTTTAGAAAAGATAGTGAAGTGGTTTGCCATTTCCTTCTCCAGCTCATTTTACAGATGAGGAAACTGAAGTTAAGTGACTTCCCCAAAGTCACACAGCAAGTAAGTGTCTGAGGCCAGATTTGAACTTAGGTGTTACTGACTCCAGGCCTGGTGTTTTATTCATTGTGCCACCAGGCCAAGGAGCTCATACTTCAGCCTAAAGTTGATAGGGAGCTATTGATGGTTACTGAGCAGGAGAGTATTATGATCAGATCTATACCTTAGTAAGGTTATTTTTTACCTCTGCATGAAATATGGACTAGAAAGGGGGAAAGATTTATGTGGGGGAAATCAAGGAAGAGGTCATGGAGGAGGAAATCAGAAAAGACTTCATGGAGCAGGGAATCAGGAAAGAGTGAATGTAGGGGGAAATCAGGGAAGATTTATATAGGGGGAATAAGGGAAGATTTTATAGAGGGGGAATCAGGGAAGATATTATATGGGGGAAATCAGGGAAGGATTTATATAGGGGGAATCAGGGAAGACTTTATATAGGGAGGATTAGGGAAGACTGCATGGAGGGGGGAATCAGAAGATTTTCTATAAGGGGGAATCTGGGAAGACTTCATGCAGTGGGGAATCAGGAAAATCTTTATGTAGGTGGAAATCAGGGAAGACTTTATATAAGAGGGAAGCAGGGAAGACTTTATATAGGGGAGAATCAAAGAAGACTTTATATAGGGGAAGGCCTTCTATAGAGGGGAATCAGGGAAGACTTTATTTAGGGGGTAATGAGGGAAGACTTTATATAGGGCAAAATTAGTGAATACTTAATATAGGGGGAATCAATGAAGACTTTATACGGGGGAATCAGGGAAGACTGCTTGGAATGGGAAATCAGGGAAGAATTTATATAGGGGGAATTGGAAAATTTTATATAGGGAGGAATCAGGTAAGACTTCTTTCAGGGGGCAAGCACGGAAGACTTCATGCAGGGGGGAATCAGGAAAGCCTTTATATAGGGGGAATCAGGGAAGATTTTATATAGGGGGGATTAGGGAAGACTGCATGGAGGGGGAAATCAGTGAAGATTTTGTATAAAGCGGAATCAGGGAAGAATATATATAGGGGGAATCAGGGAATGCTATATATACTGGGGAATCAGAGATGTCTTTATATGGGGGGAATCAGGGAAGACTTTATACAAGGGGGGATCTGGAAAGATTTTATATAGGAGGAATCAGGGGAAATTTTAAATAGGGTGAATCAGGGATGATTTTATATAGGGGGAATCAGGGAAGATATCATTCAGGGGGGAATCAGGGAAGATTTTATATAGGGGGAATTAGGGAAGACTTTATATAGGTGGGAATCAGGGAAGACTGCATGGAGGGGGAGATCAGGTAAAACATCTTCAAGGGAGAAATCAGGGAAGACTCCATGGTGGAGGTAGTATCTAAAGTGAGTTTTGAAAGAATCTAAGGATTCTCAGAACAGGAAGTGAGAATGAGATACATTCTAGACATGGGGGTGGGGGGTGGGGATGAGATACATTCTTGACATGGGGGTGGGTGGTGGGGATAAGATACATTTTGGACATGCAGGTGGGATGTGGGGGTGGGGTAAAGGAAGATGCATATAAGCAATAGTATGAAACAGAGCTTTGTCGTTGTTGTTCAGTCGTTTTTCAATCATGTCTGACTCTCTCTGACCCCATTTATGGCTCTCTTGGCACAGATACTGAATTGGTTTGCCTTTTCCTTCTCTGTCTCTTTTGATGGATGAGGAAATTGAGGCAGACACGGTAAAGTGACTTACCAGGGTCACATATCTAGGAAGTGCCTGAGGTCAAATTTGAACTCAGAGAGGAGTCTTCCAGACTCCAGGGCAGGTTCTCTATCCACTGCAGTGCCACCAAGCTGCCCTTGAACCAAGGCGAGGTTGGTTGTTTTATCACTCTGTCCTGGTACAGGCTGAATTATAGAACAGTTGTTTAATCAATTCAGTAGTCTATTTAGAGTAAGTAGACTTGAATTTAATCTTGGCTCTGCCATTTGTTGCATGATCTTAGACAAATCTCTTTGCTTCTCTGGGCCTCAGTTTACCCCTCTGTAAAATGCTGGACCAGGTATCCTCTGAGGTTTATTCTAGCTCTGAATCCTCATGTGACCGTGGGTGAGTCATTTCCCCTCCCTGGACCTCAGTTGCCCCTTCATAAAATGAGGCGATTGGACTAGACCCAGGCTAAATGTTGCCTTGAGGCTGTAGGTTCCCCACCACTGGACTAGAGCAAGGGTCCTTAACATTTTTGGTGTTAGGGATCCCATTTGGCAGGCTAGTGAAGCCTGTGAACTCCTCAGAGTAATATTTTGAAATGCATGAAATAAAGACAGAAGATTATAAAGGAAACCTGAAGTCTGTAGACAGATTTGAGGGGGTCAGTGAATTTAGATGGGAAAAAATCAACGCATCTTTGTTTTCACACACCTGTGGCCTCTTGGACTAGTGGGGCTCTGAAGTCTCTTGCAGCTTTTAGTTCTATGCCCTTGTGACCCGGCTCCTTAGCCTACCTCAGCCACTTTGTGTGTGATCTTGTGACTTAGGACAAGTCACTTCTAGGGGGCAGCACTGGACAGTGGAAAGATGCTGGATTCAGGGCCAAAGGAAGTTTGGTCCTGCTTACTGGTTGTGTGATGGGAGCAAGTTCCTTCATCTCTCAGTGCCTTGGTTTCCCCATTAGTGATATAAGGGGATTGGTGCTGTTATCTTTCAGTCCTAGATCCCCATGAGGTTAATCATCTCTGCACACCACATTCTTACTCTATAAAATAATAAATATCATCTTTAAGATCCCTTCATGCATGTTCTATTGACCTCTCAAAGTTGTTTTAAGGGGTAAATGAGATAGTGGGTTTGGAAACATCCAGCTTTATTTATGTGAGAGTTCCAGTCTTGAAGCTAGTTAGATCCAAATTCAAATCCTGCCACTTATTTATTGTGTGACCCTATCTCTTAATCTCTCTGGATCTCAGTTTTTCTCTCAAGAAAATGGGCAAGATGATTTCTAAGGTCCCTTATGGCTCTGCTCTAGCAACATGAATCCTAAGAGAACAAGCCAGCAACCTGACCCCCAAACCCATGAAGGAAAGGTAACTGAAGCCTGGGGGTGAGGGGGTTCAGTTCTTCAGCCTGCCCATATGACCAGCCCCAGTCACCAGGGATTTACTCCACCCTCTGCTTTGTTTTGGCAACAGCGAGAAAGAGTTCAACCGCTCCCACTCCTGAGATGAAAAGCCCCTCTGGCTTCTCCCCTCCCTCCCTCCTCCCTGAAAAATGAAGCAGGGCACAAGCGGAGGCCCCTCCCAAGGCCCATTCCCACTGGCTTCCCAGAAATAATGTTCCCAGTCACACAGGGTCTGAGGCCCCTGAGGTCCTGACAGGTTGGAACAGTTGAGTGTGTTGCAAAGACATCTTCCAGGGCTGGGAGGCTTGCAAAATGCAGCTCCAAGTGGTTTGGGGAGAAACAGGAATAAACCCTGGGATGAGAACATGGTTCTTTATGGAAATTTCGTTTTGACGTCTGTCTTCTTCACAGAGGTGAGGGACTATGGGTGTGGAACAGTGCATATATGGTCAGATTCCATCAATATGTTAAGTGGATTTGATGAACTTACTCTTTTTTCCTTTTTTTAATTCTTGGTTACAAGGAATGCTGGGTATATTTATTAGTAGTAATAATTCAGCAACATGCTGAAAAAAAGCTTTTCCTTTCTTTGACAGAGAGCTTACCTGACTATCCTTAGGTGAACCACTGGATTTCTTTGGGCCTTATTTTGTACAACTGCCAAACATGGGAATTGTCCTGGATCCTGAAAGCTGGAAATCTGTCCCTGTACTAGTGAATATTCTCACTTAGCTGAGACTGATAAGAGGGTGCAGAAATGAGGATTTTGGGAGTGTGATCAGTGATTCAATCAACAATGCTTTGTTCTCCTAGCAAAGAGCAGATGCCTGGTTGACTGGGATTCTCAGATATCCTCTGAGGTCCCTTCCAACGCTCTGCAATCCAAGGGATTTTTATTTGTCCTGTTTCTCCCCCAGGGAGGCAGCACCATACAGTGATCCTAAAATTCCTGGGATCTAGGTTCTGATTCTGCCTCTTACATGTGTGACATTTGATCATACATTTAACCACCATGGGACTCTCCTTTATCAATAAACTGAGGCAGTTGGACTAACTTGTTGTCCTCTGATGTCCCTACCAGCTCTCCAGCTAGGATCCTATCTTTTTTCAGAGTATAATGATCTACCTCCCAAGATTCTTGGGCACTAGAGAAAGAATTGCAGATTTTGAACTCAACCATCATGCTTGTATTCAAGTCTTGACTCTGACACTAGTAGTGTGCACATGGTCTGGTCACCTTTCCATGGGCCTATGTAATTGTCAGATGGGAATACCAGTGCCCCAACTATTGAGCTCAAATGGTTATTAGGAGGAAGAGCTTTGTAAAAATCAAAGTCTCATAGAAATGAATTATTATTTTTCAACTTCATCAACCTTTTCTTTTCACTACTAAGTAATAGGATCCAGAGTCCCAGACTCTGGCCATGTTTGCATGCCAAGAGCAAACTGGGACCAAGCCCAAAAAATTCCTATGGCTCATTTACAAGGCTAGCTTTGCAGCTGCAGCCTGAAAAACATTAAGAAAGCTGGTAGCAAAGTGGGGCCCATCAGAAATAGGGGGGTACAGTGCCCTGGGCTCTGGTGCAGCCTGGAGGGCTGCAGACCTTGTTTCTTGGGAACAGTGACCCAAAATGGCCAAGGGAAGGTCTCCTCTGATTGAGAGGCCTGTTCTCTATTTTGCTGCAGGGCTGGCCCAACCCAGAGCATGGCCTTTTCTCCTTGTGGAGTTCTTTCTTTTGGTTGGCTTGGGCAACAGCACTGCGGGTTGGCAGCTTAATTGTGCCCAGAAGATGGACACAGGACAAGGACGGCTGAAGAAGGAAGATATTGCTTTTATTTTATTTATTATTTTTTTCTTAACAACAAAATATTCACTAGAATATTCAAGCAGAGTTACCAAGGCATATCTCAGGTGCAAGCCCAGCGTGGTGGCTAGAGTGAAGTATTTGAAGCCCAGAAGCCCTGGGTTCGAATTCCTGAGCTGTGCCTCTCCCCTTTTCTTGCCATTTGCTGTGTGACTTTGTGTCAATCACCTCCCCTCCACACCCTGCCCCTCACACATATACACACACCACGAATATACACACCCTCATTTTTCCCATCTGTGAAGTGCGGCCATAAGCCCTGTCCACTTCTCAACTCTGATATAAGATCCAGTGAGACAGTTTGGACAAGCCCTTGGTGAACCCTAAGCCCTTAGTGAACTTTAACTATGAGAATGAAATTTAGAAATTCGAACTCTGGAACATGTACCAATTACTAATGTTTTCTTGAGTATTCCTCAAGAAGGTATACACCCTTAACACAAGAAAACTAGGTAACATGAGAGAAGCATGTGATCACCATCACTACCCGCAATCCCCCAACCCCCTCACCCCCTCCTTGGCACAGGCTTGGAATGACTGTGACTTCCGGCTGGTAATTAACTTCTTTGGTAATTGACACCATGCAATTGAGCAGGAGGTTGGGGGGGAAGAGGGGGGGCAGAGGTGGTGGATTCTAGCAGCTTTAGCTTTCTTCTATTACCTCATCAATTTGTTCTGAATACTGTCATACAATGAAACCTTTCCCCACCCCCTGTAGACATCATAGGTGCTGGGATATAGGCAGTGGCTGAGCATCCTGGCCACTTGCCCCAGAACCCCCCTCTCATTCTGAGACCAGGATCTGATGAATATCAATTGGTTGGAACTCCCCCATGGGTGGAGGTGGGGGGAAGTACAGCTTTGGGGGTGCTCCTGGGCTCACAGAGCCAGAGTCGCTGTGAGCTGTGTTGCCTACACTGGCCTGGGACTCTGAGATCTTCTTCTTCAACAGTTTCCTCTCCTTAGCCCGGCGATTCTGAAACCAGATTTTCACCTGCAACATACAACAGTTCTGGATTTAGAGTGTATAGAATGACCATGCTAACAGTAGAAAGGATCTCAAACACCATTTCATCCACATGCTGCCCCCTCATCCCTCCCATTTTACAGAAGATGAATTTAGAACCTAGAGAAGAGATACATCCTGTCTGAAAGTCACTCAGGTGCTACCGGGAGGACTCAGAGCCCAGTCCTACAAAGACAGGTGAAACATCCCTTAGCCCTCATTTCGGAGATCACTTGCACTAGGCCATAATGCCTGTCTCAAGCCCTTTGCCTAGGGGGCCCTGGGTATGTTTGCAAACATGGTACAGTGCGATAAACCAACTAGAGGGTGGAAAAGTAGGTCTTACCCCTGCCCCCAACATATACCTTTACAAACCATGGGACTTCATTTCAAAATAACCATAGCACCTTTCACCCATTACAATTCAACACTCCCCAAATCTACCCCACCCCTCAGCCCCCCAACTTTCTCTATTCTTAGACAGGAATTGGCCCTCTGGAGGACTGAACACCCAGTGTGGCAGCTGTGCAGGTGGACTGAAAAAACTTCCCCTCTCCCCCAATTCCTTTCACATCCCACCTCACCAGCAAAAAACAAAAAAGTTTATTAATAGAGATGAGTGATCAAAAATGTGTGGAGACCACTGGCCTAGTGGATGGCAAGCTATGGACTTGGAGTCAGGGACATGTGCTACTCACCATAGGTAAGTCATTCAGTCTCTCTGAGCCTGTTTCCTCAGATGTGGTCAGGCTAATGGTCTTTTTATAAGATATACCATAGTGACCAGACTAAGAGAGAAGGGGCTTCAATGGCAGGAGGATGGCAGGATTTAAACTGGGTATTTGAAAGAATGCCCAGCTAGCCAAGGGCAGGGAGTACTAATGGGATTGTGGGCACTGAAGATCTCTGTCTGATCAGAGGGCTTTCAGGATGACCTGAAAGGCAGGGGACTGGAGTGAATGATCTTGAAAACTTACTCCCCAGTTCTAGAATCCTAGGATTTGGGGATGAACTTACTAAGTTAACTTATACAACACTGTTCTGTATCCCAAGTGTCTGGCACATAGTAGGATTGTAGATTAAAGGGCCTTAGAGGTCATCACAACCAACTTCCTTATTTTACAGTGGAGGAAACTGAGGTCCAAAAAGATTAAGTGCCTTGCCAGTGTTCACATAACTGGTAAGTGTCTCTAGCAAGATTTGAACCTGGGTCTTCCTGGCTGTGGGTCTAATGTTTCCTCTACTGTGCTACATTAAGTATCTCTCTAGGAATAAGGGCTTAATAATCAAATATTGAGTAAATGAGCAATTAAATTCAAAATTCAGTTGTAGTAGAAGCACGCCTCATTGGCATGATTTCCAAGAAGCATAGGATCTAGAATTAGAAGGGTCCTAGGAACAGGGAATGTCAGAGCTAGGAGGGGCCTTAGAACAGGGAATGTCAGAGCTGGGAGGGGCCTTAGAACAGGGAATGTCAGAGCTAGGAGGGGCCTTAGAACAGGGAATGTCAGAGCTGGGAGGTTCTTTAGAAAAGAGAATGTCACAGCTGGAAAGAACCATAGAACAGAGAATGTCACAGCTGGAAGGAACCTTAGAGCAGAGAATGTCACAGCTGGAAGAAACCATAGAACAGAGAATGTCACAGCTGGAAGGAACCTTAGAACAGAGAATGTCACAGCTGGAAGGAACCTTAGAACAGAGAATGTCACAGCTGGAAGGAACCTTAGAACAGAGAATGTCACAGCTGGGAGAAGTCTTAGAGCAGGCAATGTCAGAGCTGGGAGGAATCTTAGAAGAGGGGATGTCAGGACTGGGAGGGTCCTTAGAACATGGAATGTGGGGTGTTTTAGAGACTAGAGCAGGAGATGTCAGAGTTGGATAGGACCTCAGAGATCATCTGGTTCAAGCCCTCACAAATTTGGTCATCTTCATTTCAGAGATCAGTATGGTCATTGCCTCCACACTGTGGTTCAATGAGTTATTGTAACCAAAGCCCAAATTATTCTCTGGTGGCCAGCCTCTCTGCAAACAACCAGGCTGGTCCTCAAAACATCAGCCCCATAATCCATTCCCAGGCCTATCTGCAAAAGCTGCTAAGGCACAGTCTTTGAGACTTGGAGTCAGTTTCAAGCCATGATGAAGACTTTAGTGGAAAAATGGGCCAACTTTTCTACCCTGAAGGGCAGACACTGAAAAACACTGAATTGAAATTGTGAATACTGGCTGGCTGCATCAATCCAAATAAGAAGATCTCAGCTGGAAAGGATATTGCCTAGCCTAAATCCTTTATTTTACATAGCAGAGAACTAAGGTTCAGAGAGGGGAAGTCACTTGCCCAAGGTCACCCAGCCTCTAAGCAGCAGAGCCACGATTTAAACCCAATCTCTTTGTCTCCTCATTCAGGGCTCCTGTCACTGCATCCGGCTATCTCCAAAGACCCCTCATGGTAGTGGGCTCATAGTTTATATACCCTTGGAAGTGTAGGTGTTCCTGAGGGGTGCCATTCAAGTCTTATTGGTTACCTCAATAGGAGGTGGGCTATATTAAAATTAGGGTTTTGAGGTACCAATAATTAGTTACTAAATACAAGACAGAACTATTCATTTCTCACACTACCTTGGGATTCCAGTTCAATGTTGGAACTCAAAGAGACTAGTCAAGAGAGCAGTCATCTTAGCAGAATCCTGGCATTCTGCCTTTTTTTACCATTTGAATCCTGCTTTGAAAGTTGGCTTCACAAGTCAGCTGATGAAACTGCACTTTGAGGATGAATGGGGTGAATCTAGGCCAGCAGTTCTAGGGAGACTCAAAAAGGTTTGCTTCTTAGATTCTCATAATCCATTTAGAGAGCCCGCTTAGAGGAGTGGGTCACCCCTTCTTTAGCCCAGAGAAACAAACACACAGAAACAATATGATGCTCTGGGGTACCTGTCTCTCGGAAAGACCCAACTGGCCTGCTAGCTCAGTCTTCTTCCGAATACTGATGTATCTGTTGCAATGGAATTCTTTCTCCAGCTCCAGTCTCTGATGCTCTGAATAAACCACTCGGTACTTCTCCTTGGTCCTGGTCTTTCCTGCTTAAGAGAAAGGCAATTCATGTAGTGTTGTACTGCTTCCTTAGGGAGTCTCCAATGCAACTGGTGCTTTTGAATCTGAGTATATCCTGCACTTTCCCACCTCGGGACCTTTGCTCAGGAGATTCGCTAGGCATGGAAAGACTTTCTTTCTGCTCTTCATCTGTTGAACTTTCACCAATTCAAGTCAACAGATTTATTAAGTGCCTCCCATATGCAAGATAGCTTTTTTGGTGCTGAGGAGAGAGATCAAAGGGGCAAATCCCTGCCTGCAAAGAACTTCCATTCTGACTGAACCTTTAAAGCCCAATTTAATTACCATTTCCTCCAGGAATCCTCCCAGGGCCTACCCTTTTCCCCTTGATAAGAACCTTCACACTCATTTCTTAAGGAGGCCTATTCACTGAATGGATGTATCTCAAAGTGAGAAACTGAAAAGACCTTAGCCTAAAAGGGCCAGGGTCTCCCATTGCATCCTGGGCCATCTCCAGTTGTCCTGATGAATATCAGGCCATTGGACCCAGATCTGGAGGAGAAAGTGAGACTTGGGACCTTGCACAGCCCTCCCTCACTCAAATCCAAGTCAACTTCAAGTCACATCATCATTTTGATATCATGGTCCTCTTTGAGGACAAACACAACAACCAACCTGTGAGTAGTCTCATTCAGAAATCACTTGGCATTTGTATCTGCATTTTTCTAATACCCTAGAACTGAAGGAGATGCATTTCAGAGTCCCTACTGCATGGCAGACTTTGGATTTCAATTTTGTTCTGGCCCTTTCCTAGCTTTGTGACCTTGGGCAAGTCACTGAATTTTTTTGAACCTCAGTTCCCTCATGCAAAATAGGTGATGTAGTAGAGGGGAAAGATTTGGATTTGGAGTCAGGAGAGACCTTGTTTTGTCTGAGTCTAGCTTCTGATGCTGATTAGTAGCTTCTCTCACTAGCTGTGTGACCTTGGGCAAGTCACTCGACCTCTCTATTTCCTTATCAGCAAAGTGGATTTACCTCTAAGAGTAAACTGGAAAGGATTATGTGAAGGCCAGTTTTTTGGTCCCCCTCTCTGGATTTCAGTGGCTGGAAATCAATCACCCTCTTCACATGGCCATTAAGTTCTGAAAATAGCCTTTATTTGATACTCACAACCCCAGGAGGCAGGTGTTACCAACACCCCCATTTTCCAGCTTAGAAAATGGAAACTCAGATATTAAGTGATTTGCCTAGGGTCACTCAGCTAGTGAGTATGTGAGGCAGAATTTGAACTTGGGTTTTCCTGACTCCAAGTCCAGCTCAGGGACCAGGCTTACACTTTGCACTACCTACTTCACAGGGTTAGAGTTAGAAACTGTGGGGAAACCATTGGGTTTCTTGTCTGTGTTTTCATCTTCATTCCCATCTCCTAAACTAAGCATGCTCATTTAGGGTCTGGGCTGGGATCTTCTCTCAACTTCATACCTCTCCAACTCAGAGCACAGGCTCTGCAAACAGTAGGTGCTTAATTCATGTTTGTTCAACAAAGGAATGACTCGATGGATCCATTGATTTATTGATCGATCCTTCCGGTCCAAGAATCAAGCCATTTTCTCCCTGTCAATCTCCTTTTAGAATATGGGACAGGACCCTAAAACATGACTGTTTCTCCCAGAAAGGTACAGTATATAGGGACATAGGTTTGAATCCAGAAGGGAGCTGAATGACCTCCTAACCCTTTATCTTACAGAAACTGGAGCCCACAGGGGATTCTGTGGGTTACCCAAGATCATATAGCTAGTAAATGACATAACAAGTAGTGGACCCTATCTTCTTCCACTGATTCTTTCTGTTATAACCACCCTCCCCCTAGGTAGATGCCCCTTGCTCTGTGCTCTGGGGCCAAGTAAGCCAAGATTCTTTCTTCCTGTACAGGACAGCCCTTCAGGCATTTTAATGAGGACTTGGCCACAACTACTCTGAGTGAGACCAGAATACAAAGCACCAAGGGGAGGAATTGATTTCAGCTACGTGCCTATTGGGGGGTGGCGGTTAAGGGGAGAGAGGAGTGGTAATATCAGTTCGTTAAGGGCTATTAAGAGATCTTCTGTTTGTTGACAGGTTTGAGTCTCTCTTCTGCAGATGGGGAAACTGAGGCCCAGGGAGGTTAGGTCACTTCTGGACAGAGTAGTGGAAATAGCACTGGACCTAGAGTCAGTGAAATCTGTTAGAATATCGCCTTTGTGGTTACTTTGAAGTTACTAGTTGGGTAACTGTGTGCCTTGGGTGACTCTCTCCTTCTACCCCTGATTCTGAATTTCAGTTTCCTTATCTGAAAAAGGAAGTGCATTTTGACACTGATTTTACAATCACTTACAATAATTATTTACAATGATTTACCTTCTTTCCTATTGTCTAATTCCTAGGTGAGGCTCAAATACAGCAGTGGATATAAAAGTCTTTCCTCAGCATCTAAGGAGAAGTCATAATTCTTTCATTTGGGTGGGTCTGCTCTAGAATAGCCCACATTTCTCTGGTTAGGACATATTTATTCTTAAATATTATCTTGTCAGAGTCTCATACCCTTCCTTCTCTGAATTGATTTGAGTCAATGATTAAATAACTCTCGGAATTTTAAGGGTTACTACCAACCCGGGAGGTAAGAGTGAAAGTATTACAAGCCCCATTTTACAGATAAGGAAACTGACTATCGCACTGGGAAAATGACTTGCCCAAAGCCGAACATCTGGTATAAAAGATGGAAAACAGAGTATAAAGACCTGGTTTTGCTTGAGTCAGGAAGATACGCATTCACTTTAGCCTCTGTAACTCCCAACAAGCCACTAAGTGGTCCCAGGTAACCCCCAAAGAAGGTAAGGTGCAAAACGGTTCTGGCAGAGGGAATTCATTTCCACGAGGGGACTTCCCTATACCCCCAAGATCACTGGCTCAGTCCCTATCTCTCTCAGGGAAAGAAAGGCTGGTGGGCCACCTCACTCTCAGGCAGCCCTGGAGGCTAACTAGGACCTGGGTGTGAGTGGGTTTGTATGTATGTGGGGGGGGGGGGGGGGCTGGGGAGGGTGGAGAGGGGGGCGGGAGCAGCACCTTCTAGCCAAACATTTCCTTTGCCTCACAATAGGGAACTAATTGTCCTTCCCCTCTGAATGGCTTCCCTGAGGACAGATACCTTTCCTCCTTCCCTTTAGTCTTCTCCAAAGGCAATTAGGCCATTTCCCTCTCTCTTGACCCCTGGAGTGTGGGGGGTGGGGGGGAGAAGGGAGGCAGTAAGGGCAGTCCGACTCCTACTCCCTCGCCCCTCCCTTCAGCTTTTTGTTAATGGGATTCTTCAGATCTTTCAGGTCCTTTTTGATGTAACTGGTTTGGGGGACAAACTGTAAGGACAAAGACCCCTTTCAAGTGAGTCCCTGACCTCCATTGAGGTGTTAAGATGGAGGCCTGTCTAACAGCCCAGCGGGCCAAACCCTTTGTCCATTGGGGAGCACAAACAATGGATGGGGAATTTACAAGCCCTAAACAAATGTCCCCATGCCCTTTTTATGTCCAGGAAGAGGAGTCCTCAGGGACGTTTCTGGGGTTTGTCATTTTCTTTTGTTGAAGTGACACAATTTCCCCAAGAGCCTCAAGACTTTTGGCTAAAAATTGGGAAACTCTGAGCTAGAGTCGGAGCAGCGAATAGGACTTGAAAGAACAAGGATGCTTTACTTTCAGCATCCATGCAGATCTCTGGGAAAGTAGGAGTGTGTGTGTGTGTGTGCGTGTGTGTGTGCGCGCGTGCGTGCGTGTGCTTGTGTGTGTGTGTGTAAGTAGTTTACAAAGTCAAAATGGATACTGCAGATAATAAAACTTTAAATCTGATTTCTTGTCTGGAACTGAACCTGTTGGCTTCGGAACTGGATGTGATCATGGTACCTGTAGTATCTGCCTCACCACAAGATTGTTGCGAGCCTCAAAGGAGCTGAGGCATACAAACTAAGATTGTGAACTTCAAAGCTCTGTATACAGGCCATCCTTATATTATTATTATCATCACTATTAATTTAATGTCAGATTGGCACAAGATCATGCAGCTAGTGAATGGATGGAGGCTAGATTTGAACCCAATTCCCCTAACTCCAGCTCATTCCACTGCACATGTTGCTCCTGGAGAATTGAAACTCCTGCTTAGAAAAAAAATGGGTGCTAAACGTGTTCCCAATCCTATGTCGGCTATTTAAATTGGTCGTTTAAGGTACGACTATAACCATCTGGCTTTCTGCTGCTGCTGCTTGGCAGACTCAAAACATTTAGAGCTGGAAAGGATGATACTTAGAAGTTGATATTCATTATCTTCAAGGACCCAAAGATCTCTCAGTGTGGATATTCCCTCCCTCCTTCTCCCTTTTCCACCTGCACAAGATCACAGAAGTAAGAGCTAGAAGGCACCTCAGGGTCCATCCAAGCCCTTGATTTCACAGAAGAGGAAAGTGAGACCCGGAAATTTTGGCCAAAGTCATTCACTCTAGTATGAAGGAGCAAAGCTGATTCCAGCTAAATATTTAATAGATGACCAACCAATAGGCATTTAGAAAGTCCCTACTATGTGCAAAGGCTGTCTTAAGCCCTAGAGGAAGATGATGCAAGAAATGCCACCATCCTTGGGAGTTTTCCTTTTTGTATTTCTGTGGCCAAAGGCATTTCTCACCTGAGGGGTTGGTGGTCTGTTCGTCGGTGACAGACACACGGATCACTTCCAGGCCATCCTACCTCATGGGACCAGAGGAACCCTGATCCACACACAATTCCCCAAAGAGGGCTCGGAAGGCAGACACTGATGTTCACTGATCAGGAAATATAATCTGTCCATCTGTCTGTCTGTCTCCCTCTACGCTCGCCAGCCCCCCTCCCCCTTCCATTCTCTCCTACCCCCTGCCACTCAATAAAGAGTAAACATATCCAGGTTTCCAGCCCCAGGGAAGGCTTTAGCCCTGCTCCTCCCTCCCTACCCCAACCTCCAGCAGCTTCTTTGGAAGATAATAAAGACTAGGGTAGGCAGTGAGAACACTCACTCTTTCCGGCTAGGCAATATAAGCCCCCAAGACAGGAGGGACCCCGGACTAGCCAGAGCCAGGCTGCATATCAAAGGCCAAGGAAGTGTTAAAAGGGTCTGTTGCCCCAATCTGGCAGATAAGGTCTCAGAACCCGTAACAAAGTGGGAAAAAAACCAGACCACAGGACTAAGTTGACAAAGGGAAAGAAATTGCTGTTCGCTGTCTCCCCTGTCCCGTTCTAAGGGTGGTGTGGAGAACTGGTAGGACAATCTCCCGGCCCCATCACCGGCCTTTCCTCCCCAACACCCATGCCCACAAACCCAATCTCCAGCTATTGCGACATCTGTTGGCATTCTCCTCCATCATTTGAGCCATGTTCTTCTCCAAAGATATGATTCCTGAGAACTAGGCGACCCACTCCCAGCTGCCTGTTCCAAATTAATTTGGGAACAATGTCTCAAAGCCCAGGACAGATGTGTTTAACAGCTGTTCTGGTCCCTCTGGTGTAACCTTTGTATAATGTCACAGCTCAGGATGGGATGCCCTCCATTCCCTCCACCATCATCACTCCTACTTCCATCCTGATCCCACACTGAGGCATTTCTGAGAATGCTAAGAGGCCAAGGGGAATTCCCATAGCTCAAGAAGAGATGGGATCCAGATGTCCTTTAGTGTAGAGAAGACTCATACACTGTCATATTGGGAAGGGCCCTTAGAGACCTAGTCCATCTGCTTCATTTTGCAGATAAAGAAACCCAGGGAAGGGAAGAGACTTGCTCAAGGTCACATATCTAGTAAGTGGCAGTCAGGACTTGAACTCAAGTCACAGAATCTAGAGCTGGGAAAGATGTTAGAGATGACTGGTTCCAAACTTGTCATTTTACAGAGAAGGAAATTAAGGCCCAGGAAAGGGAAATGGTCTGCCTCAAGTCAAAGACCCAATCACTGGAGATCTGCTGTGGAACCTGGGGAAGCACCTGGGGAGGGTGGGATCCATAGCATCTCCAGGTTTCTGGATATATAAGAAATGTTTTTGGATGCATCATTATTATTTCACATCTCCCTCAATGGGTGATCTTTTTCATCATTCTGCCAAAAAATTCAGCCCAACCCAGCGTCATCTAGTTCTCAAGATCCCTTTCCTAAAAAAGGCAGAACAAGTGGTACTTATTTAGAGACATGTTCAATACAAGAGTTTGATATGATGGGTAGTCAGAAATAATCACTTACACTACTTTAACTATCAGATAACTTTCCTTTCTGTAAAATGAGAGAGGTTGAATTTGGGGATCTCTAAGGTTCTTCCCTTCCACATCTGACATTCTATGTTCGAAGGGCCCATCCAGCCTGGCCATTCCATATTCTATGTTTTAAGATCCTACCTAATTCTGACATTCCCTGTTCTAAGGACTCCAGGGCTGATATTCTATCTTCTAAAGTTCCCAGTTCTGACACTGTATGTTCTAAGGCCTCTTCCAACTGTCCTGTCCTGTCCCATCCCGTGGGTCTGAGGCTTTTATGATATGACCCTACTTCTGTCCATTTGGAAGCATTGGAGGCACCGAAGTGGCTGATGCACTTAATCAAGTGTTGGAAAACCTGAGTTCCAATCCTGCCGCAGATAACTATAGCTGTGTGACTCTGAACAAAGTCACTTAACTGGTCTCAGACTCAGTTTTCCCAGCAGCAGTAGCAGTAGCAATTCTATCTCCTACTGTTGTTGGGTTTACAAATTTTAAGGTATTCTATAAGCCCTACGATTTTTTTTCATGGGGACTTAAAGGTAAAAAAAAAAAAATCACTCCCCACATAGCAGAAATGGGCTCTCTGTATGCCAGGTCTGCCCCATCAAGGACCTGAACCTCCTTGCTCCTTAAAATGAAGATAGGGCAGGGATGAGGAACCTGCAGCCTCGAGACCACATGTGGTCCTTTAGGTCCTCAAGTGCAGCCCTTTGACTGAGTTTGGATTCAGCCAAAGGGTTGTACTTGAGGACCTAGAGAGCCATACTTGAGGAACTAGAGGGCCAGATATGGTCTCAAGACTGCAGGTCTTATCCCCTGGATTAAGGTATGGGGGGAAGGCAGGAAGAAGCATCAATTGGTGCTCATACCTGTGCTGTACAAGGGGGAAGTCCTTAGAGTAGGCAGTTTCCCCCTTTCACATATTCGACAGTTTCATTTCTGCAAATGAAATTTCTGCAAGTCTTAAGGGGCAGGAAGGTCAGTCCTCAGATGCAGTGGAGAGGAGCCTGTGGATTCTGGTGACATTTATTTATTTGGGTCTGACTAAATGGCCTCAGACATGGTCGTCACCACAGACTTCCTTAGGTTTGGGTCTCTTCCTTGATTTAAAGTGATAAAAGCTAGGATCCTTTCTCTGAAAACTATTGGTTGAATCTCTGTTTCTTCTTCCCTGAAGGCTCTCTGACTATTCTGGGTAGGCCAAAGGGCTTTCATTTAAAAGCCTCCTTATCCAGGCAATGCAGCCACTAGTTTTTACCTACAGACTGTGAACTACTGCAGAGAAGGGAGGCATCTGATCTGAGTGATTCCTATCTGGCAGACTATTAAATTGAGTTGATCCTGGCCTCGTTATAGGAATCAGAACCTGAAGGGACCTTAAAGATCAAGAGAATCTAGTGGTGCCCAGTGGTTTTTGTTCTACCAACTCCTTTCAATAACAAAATATGTGATTTAATTTAATATCCTACCCATACTATCCCCAAATTAAAGAATTTTTAGTGAAAAACCCTTTGGCAAAAGAGTTTGCAAATCACTAAATAGGAAACAACCTCCCTGTTTAAATTTTTAATCTCATTTTTATTGATCTTGTGTTTTTAGCTCCTCATAATTCCCCAATATAACCCTTAATCCTGTCATATTCGGTGAGCCATCCCCTGTAACCAAGGTTTAAAAAAAATATAGGGAACAAAAGGAATCGGGCCAACACGTGTATGTAATGTGACACACCCAAATTCCCCCACCTCTGCATTTTCTCAACTGGTCTCCAAGACCAAGCTTGGAAGTTTGCACTTCCAGCCTAGGTGAGATAAGGAGAGCCAGGCCCAAACCAAAATCAATAAATCAGAAGAACAAAGTGTTGGATGAGGTCCCAAGGAAGGAAGAGCATATGGGAAATGAGGTCATTTTCAGGATGAGGAAAATGAGGACCAAAAGAAGGCAAATAAACTTGACTAAGGTCAGGTAACTAAGTAGATGCAGGATTCAAACTGACTCAAAAATCAGTGTTCTTCCCATATACATAGATTTGGGATATGCAAATACCACCAAGAGTCCTTTGAACTCAATAGAATCAAGAGAAGTCAATTCTATATGCCCTTACCTTCCTATACTCTTCCCTCACTGGGAGCTCCGGGAACAAGTGTTCCTCTGATTTAGTGGTTAAAGTTTGAGACTGGATCTCTCTATCTCACCCTGGATAGAAGTGTAGGGACCGCCCCTTCTTAGGCAGCCTCCCATCTCTCTTCCCCCCACCCCAGGGGCTCACCTTATTGGTGGTGAACTTAGTGAGCTTTAGTATGAACACTGTAGCTCTGAACTCCTAAACTCAAGCAATGCAGCAACCTCAGCTCCCCAGGGGTACTGGCTATATGGCTTTTGTGGGGAGGGGGAGGGCACGGATAAGCAATTCCAGCATTTTAGGAACTCCTCAGGTGTCAATTTTGTCTACCACTGCAGATTGCGATTTATGGGTAATCTTGCCTTCTCAAAAATTACGCTAGTGGACTGGACCCTAGGAAGAACTGTGCCACGTTGGGAGGGCTTTCAGCAAGGACCGGTGTCTGTCATCCAAACACTATCCTAGGGAATCAGGCAAAAGCTCCAAAAAAGAGGGGATATCACAACTTTTTGAGTATTTAAGTTGAACATTAAATGTGGCAGGAAGATTATCACCAAAAAGGAGTGGGATTTAGGGTGGGCCAGCTGTGTAGCAAAAACAAAAGGTAAGAGATGGAGACTCCATGGATTACTACCCCTCAGATGGCAAAAGAAGGCAGACGAAGCCCCTAGCCCACTGGCAGGGTCTTATAGGAAGGATTTACACAGATGAGAATTACACAGAATGTGAAGGTCCAAGGATCGTCAGAGGAAATTAGATCTAGAGCTGGCATTGAAGCCAACCCCCTCAGTGGGCAGAGGGGGAAACTGAGACCCAGAGAGGGAGAAGTGACTTGCCCAAAGTCACACAGCTAGTGTCAGAGGGAGGATGTGAACCCTCTGAACTGGCAGAAAAACTGGCTATGATATCACTGATGCATCTCTATATTATTACATATTACATATAATTACATATTACATATTTGCTAAATTGCAAATTTATGAGGGTAAGGACTATGCCTTAATCATCTCTGCATGACACCCCCCCATCCCAAGTCCTTTACCTATAATAGGTCCTGAAGAAAGAGGGGGACCCACACAAACAGAGGTGAATCTATGAGTCAAAAAGTTACATATAAATGTTCAATTTTAAGTTTCTTGAGGAGTGGGACAAATCATTTGTAAAGGTATGAATCCAAATCTAGCACAAATATGCACCAATACATTGCACATGTTTTCAGACTTTTTAATGTATAAGATGGGTTGGGCTGATTTTGTCCTCTTCTTTTTCTCACCTATAAAAATATCATTTGTTGTATGGAAGGAGGAGATATTGGGGAAAACTAAGATGATTTTGAAAACAAAACTCATTTTCAAAATAAATATTTGTTGGGTTTGTTTTTTTTTTTTTAAGGGGGTGGCATGGGAGGAAGCTTGGTACAGTAGAAAGAAGGCTTGATTTGGGCACCCGAGTTCAAATCTTGGTTGTGCTGTTTAGGTGTGACCTTAGATAAGTACTTTCCCTTCTTTGGCCCTCAGTTTCTTTCTCTGTAAAATGAGGGGTGAGATTAGGGAACCTCTGAGATGGCTCCCAGCGTGGAACCCCGGGATCCTCTGATCTCTCCATTGGGCCCAGATGTTCTTATAAGGCCAAAAAGCTTCAAAGTCTTGAAGAGAGGATGTCAGAGTTGGATGGAACATAGAATGCCCTAGCAGGAAGGGCCTTTAGAACATAAGAAGGTGGAATGTTAGCACTGGAAAGAACTGGAAAGCTGGAAGTGGAACATTAAACACCAGGAATATAGAAGGCAATCACAAAGAAGCTTAGACTACAAAACCTATTTCGCTGGAGCTAGGAGGGGCATTAAAACATAAAACCTAGAACACCAGGGCCAAAAGGGACCTTGGAGGTGAGCTAGTACAACTCACGAATTTTACAGCTGGAACTGAGGCCTAGAGACAGGCAAGGACTTCCTTCAGATCACAAAGTCAGCAAGTGGGAGGTACCACAGCTAGAGAACACAACTCTTCCAAATGTGTTTTCCAGGTTTATTTTAAAGGAGGAAATGAAGGCGCAGAGATGGGAAATGACTTCCCCAAGGTCACCCAGTCAGGAAATGGGAGGAGATGGGCCTATAAAATTCACCTTTTCTGACTTCTAAAATGGTTCAATGCTTTACGATTATTGTGAATAAGCTCAGCCCCAGAGAAGAGCTGAGAAAACGTATTTCTGGGGTTGGGGACAGGGTGGACTATCTCATGCACACACAAGAAAAAAAATCTTTGGGGCAAAGGACAGCTTTCAGGTTAATGAAGGAGAAAGAGAGAAAGAAAAGTGCTGTGGGACAAAAGGCAGCATTCTCAATGACAAAAATCAAATGATTCCAAAAAGCAATCCTATTAGAAAATGGAATAGGGGATGCTTACAGGGTCTCCCCATGCTGCTTAAAATGATCATTAAAAAGGAAGACTGAGTTCTATAGTAACGTGAAAGACTGTCCACAGGGACCTGCCTACTTACCCGCTCCCAGATATCACCTAAGGCAGACCAACTCTAAACCTTATTAAATCCCCAAATTTGAGAACAGATATCTCCCCCACACACAGGTACTCCATTTAAGCAATGGTTGTCTGCCACTGTGGCAACTGTTGAACTGGATCCCAGGAAAAGCAGATGTAAGAGCATCTTTCTTCCTCCCTCCCCTCCCCCATAAGCTGTCTTGTTCGGGAGATTTCTTTTTTAAGCAAAGGAGTTTAGCTTAATCATAAAGTCCTCCCATCTCTAACATTCTCTGTCCTAAGGCATTTCCTAGTTCTGATTTTTTAAGTCCTAAAGTTCCTCCCAGCTCTAACATCCTCTGTCTAAGGGACTCTTCAGTTCTAATACTTTATTTACTAAGGTCCTTCCCAGCTTTGATATTCCCATGAATTACAAGCATTAGTCATTAACATGTCTATTCTTCTAAATCTGGGGTTCCTAATCTAGGGTTTGTGCACTCCAGGGGTCCATGGAGGGATTTCAAGGGGTCTGTGAACTTGAATAGGAAAATCATAATACTTCGATTTTCACTCATCTCCAACTGAAATTTAACATTTCCTTAAATAATGACTAAAAAAAAAAAAAAAACGGCCGTTCTGAGAAAAGTTCTACCAGACTTCTGGGGAATGGAGGTTGGGGGTAGGGAGAGGCCGGCAGGAAATCCATAACGTAAAAAAGGGAAGAACTCCGGTTCTGTGAGGGGAAATCTCATAGAGTTTTACTGAGCCGATTTGGGGGCTCTCTTTAGCCCCTAGCTAAATAAACATCAGTCCAAGAGACACATCCTATCTCCACTGTATCCAGTCTTAGGAAAACATAGAAGATACATCAGGGGCAAGAAGTGACCACCCCACCCCACTCCATCTAACTGGGGAAAAAGGATGGGTGAAGGGTTCCTGTGCTTACCTGAAACATGAAGTGTTTTGCTCATCCAAGCATAGGTACCTCCTATGTTGGGGGGATTGGAGGTGGGCTCTGTGAATTCCATGTTCTCAGGAGGGAGGACCCCGCTGGGCCCAGGAAGGACCAGGTTGCTGTAGTCAGTGGCTCCATATGGAGTTGGGGTTGGGGCCAGGGCCAAGACCTGGGCCAGCGTCTGGACTGAGGAAGGCTCCACCACAGAGCTGGAGGGTCCCTCTCCATAGGTAGCCCAGTCCTCCCTTGGGGGACCATAGGTGGACCCCCAGGGCCCAAACCACTGACCATGTCCATCCAGGTTGGCCATATGAGAATAACTCATGCTGTGTGGATAGGCAGGGGCTGGGCTGAAGGCCTGGGTTGGCAGGTGGCCACTGCCCCCTCCTACACTGCCCCCACCGCTTCCCATGCTGGTACCTATGCCATTGCTGCCCAGGTTGGCAGCCCTCTGGGATCCTGGGTGCATCTTGCCCTCCTTCTTCACAAGGCAGCTTCTGTGGCTTGGGAAATAGAGAGGCTCTTCCTATACCATCCTTGTGCCTCTTTGTGACCCAGCTTCCCAGTACTCAGAAATATAGTGAGCTGCCCCCTAGCTCTGGAGGTTGTCAGCCAACCTTGGAGTGCCTCCTTTGCCCAACATGACCAAGCAGCCTCTGTCTCCAGAGGCCTGGGAGCAAGGCTAAGGGTGCATTCCCATCTGGCCTGAAGGCTAGCAACTTTGGGCCTCACCCCCACATTTGCATTCAAATGAAGGGCAGGCCCACCCAGGCATCCCCACCTTGCAATAACTTTCAATGTATCCAAACCTTCTCTCCTCCCCCGAAGCCCCTGAGCAGGGCTTGAGGGGCGGGGCCTGCTTCTGGGCTCTGACCCACTCCCTTCAAGCACTGAGATGCCCCTTCTTTATCTTTCTAGCCAGAGTTCAATTAGAGAATGGACAAATGACCCAGCTGGGAGGGCCCTTAGAACACAGAACACCAGAGTTGGGAAGGCTATTAGAATAGGGACTGTCAGAACTGGGAAAGACTTTAGAACACAGAATATCAGAGCTGGGAGGGGCCTCAGAACAGGAAACATCAGAGATAGGAAGGACTTTAGGACAGGGAATGTCAGAGCTGGAAGGAACTTTAGAACATGGAATGTCAGAGCAGCCTCAGAACAGGGAATGTTAGAGCTGGGAGGAACCTTAGAACACAAAATGTTGGAGCTCGAAGAGGCCTTAGGATTCAGAAGGTGAGCACAGGGAGCGATCTTAGAACATGTAAAGTTAGAGCTCCTAGAAACTATATCAGAAAGGATTTTCAAAGTTTAGTCCAGGAATCCCCTAGTGCTCTTTCAGGGAGTCCTCAACGTCAACACTATTTTCATAATAAAACACTAAGGTGTTTTTAAATTCAAATAGGGTAAATATTGATAGATATAACTCATATAAACAAAAGCCCTTGGGGGAGGGGAGTCTTCAATAATTTTTAAGACCAGAAAATTAGAGAGCTGCTGCTGTGGACTAGAAATATTTCAGAGCTGGAAGAGACTCCAGCTCATTTAGTCCACTCCCTTAGTTTTGCACAATAGGAAAGTATAAGAGCAAAAGTAACCTGCCTCAGAACACACAGTGAAACAGTGTCCAGTCGAGATACACCCTCCCCCCCATCTCCTGGTTCATAGGCCAAGCCTCTTTCACCAAGCCTGAGTTGCCTTCTCTCCAGCTTTAGCCACGCCTAGCCCTACCCCCACATCCAACTGCAAAGCCCCCTGCCCCCTCCCACTGCCCACTGCCCGGCATCTGCCTCTTTTCTGCCAATTGTTGCTTGGCTCAGAGTCCCACAACCCAAACGGATCCCCTCCAGAATCTCCCAGGGAGTAAACAGTGCCCTCAAACCAGACCTCTGGAGCAAGCCCAGCCAAACACCTTTTGGTCTTCCATGAAGATCTTGGGGTTCTCCCCCAGGGCACTAGGGGGTCTGGAAACTCAGCTGCAGGAGAGTGTCAGGGCCATCCCAGCAGGTTCTGCCTTCTCCTGAGCTTGCTTTAAGAGGAAAGAGGTATGCAAGGGGCTGGGGAGGGTACAAATGCCTCTGCTCAGCTGCCACAAGTCCAAAGTCAGATTTCCTTTCCTTTACAGGGACCATGCTTTCTGTTCCTCAGCTGCTCCGGCAGCCCCCAGCATTGATTTCTCACCAACTTTAGGGCCACAAGCAGGAGGTGGGGGTGGACCCAGGTGGGCTTGAGCTCAAAACACTCCAGAGGAATATAACTTAAGTTATGGCCCACAAATGTCAGGCTGACTGCTAAGATCTGCAGCAGGGGAGTTGGCAGGCCAAGGGGACCAATGTCTGTGAGGGCTTTACCTAAAGTAATCAGCCCTGCCTCCTCCCCGCCCCCTCCCCCCCATCATTCCCAGTTATTCTCACTGCTTGGGATGCCATCCCTCTCCCCTCCACCCTCCCCTGAACTCCTACATGGAGACCTAAGTTATTTTATATTCCTGGCCCAAGGCCCATTTCCCTTCTTGGGACCTCGAAGACCCTCCCAAGCTGGCCAACACCAATGCCCCCGAGGCTCTTGGAGACCCCTCCTCCCAGCAGAAGGTATCTGACCACCAGTCCTCAAATGTACTCAGAGAGATGCCACAGCTATGGTTTCTGTTGTTCTTGGCCTGGACTTTGGAGAGCATCTAGTTCAACTGCCCAGGAGGCCCCAGCTGCACGTGGTCAGCCAGTCTCTGCTGGAACCCAGGAAAGTCAGTATCTTCTGGGGCTGGCCATTCTTGCCATAGGCTCAGGAGATTCCGAGCTAAGAAGGGCCCTTTGAAATCACCCCATTTTTCAGAAGAGGAAACTAGAATCAGGGTCCAAACCCAGGGTTTTCTGGCTTCTTTTCTTTTCCTCAACCTTCTTAACTTTATCAAATGAAATAATATATGTCAAGTGCTTTGCAAACCTACTAAATGAGTTTCCTCCTCACCCTCCTTCAGTCAACAAACATTTATGAAGCACCTACCATTTATAAAGTGATGCAGTGCATAAAACCTTGGGCCTGGAGTCAGGAAGACCTGAGTTCAAATTTGGCCTCAGATACTTACTGGCTCTGTGACCATGGGCAAGTCACTTTACCCTGTTTGCCTCAGTTTCCTTAACTGAAAAATGGGGCTGATAATAGCACCTACTCTGCAGGGTTGTTGTAATGATCATATGAGATAAAGACACAAAACAACCAGACCTTGTCTCAAGGATTTCCCATTCTACCACATATCCTTGCAACTCAACTTGACTGAGCCAGAGCAGAGGCAAGATCTGCTGTTTAGATGTCTATGTGGTATACATCTATGCTTCCCCCAAGAGTTTACTAGCTCTCTCTTGTTTTTATGTCACCCTAATTTCTGAATATATTCCTCCCCTCCCACCCCCAACTCCAAGAGCCAAAACCAAAAATTTAGAAAGAATAACCAACACAGCCACCAGGTCTGCCTATGTTTACAATGTTCCACACCCAGAATACTTTACTTCTTTGAAGAGACAGAAAAACCTTTTCTTCTGTATTTTCTGGGGGTAAATTTGGCCAGCACACCTACATAGCATTCCAGGAGGAGCAATTGTGCATCCCATGTACTTTGTTAGAATCACTCAATATCAATTCATGTCCTCTCTTCTCCCACCTCATGCTAAGAATCCTCTTTAAAAAACAAACCTATTTTTACTGCTATCTTTTTTTGTCTTAAGCACAATAACTCCTTCCCTCTTGAAACAAAGAAAAGCAGTTAAGTCAAGCAAATGAGCAGGTCTAACAATGCTTGAGACATTTTGCACCTCCCAAGAGGATATTTATTTCATTCTCCACTCTTCAGAGTCAGGATTGCTCCTTGCAATCTTTGCTTATGCTGAGCTGATCTGCCCTGACTGCTGAGTAGAGATCCTCCCCCGTTGGGCCTGAGTTCAGTGCAAGATGAAGGGAGTGGGAGAGTCAAAGATTCTACTGGGCATGCTCGAGGTATTGGCACAAATTGGGATGATTCCGTGAGTAGACTGCAGATTCCCTCCCTGTTCCAGACACCCCACTTCAGAGTATGGGATTAGCTAGCTGGGTATCTGTAAGCCATGAATGTTGATTCTCAGTCTTAGAATTGATTCTACCCACTCAAGGTCCCGCCCTGGAACCCTAGGGGGCAGACACCATTTCTAGACCCAGCCTGGCCCTGCCAAACTCCTTCCTAGTTATCTTCAAACTTCCATACTGCCAGGTTCTTCCACCCTACTCCCTTGTCACCTCAAGTTCTGAAAACAATAATCAAAAAATACTACCATTCCTGGAAAGGATGCATCAATCCATTGCCTTGAGAGGCTATTCACCAACCCTGTGATTTCCCTGACCAAAGCATCCCTCTTTGGTCACCTCTCCCCTTTATGTGTTTCTTCCAGGCATGAGCTGACTTGATACTTAGCTAAAAGTGCCATAGTATATGTAAGGCTGGACTTGGGGTCAGAAAAACTTGGATTCCAGTCTTGCCTCGGACATTTGCTAACTGTGTGACTGTAGGCAAGTCATTTCATCTCAGGCCACCTCAGTTACCTCATCTGAAAAATGGAAATAACAATGGCACCTCCCTTATAGGATTGTTGAGGATCAAATGAGATAACATGTGTAATGCATGTGGCAAATCTTCAAATGCTATAGAAATGGGCGTTATTGTTGTATGATTATTGTTACTATTGATGTTGCTTGTATTTGTGTCACCAACACTTATCACAGTTCTTGGCTCATAATAATAGTGTAATAAATATCTTTTTCATTCATTGACTGATTCATTCGTGACTAATAAATCTTCAGAAACACTTTACCTCCCTCAAGATACTGGGAATCCCCTTTTAAGGACAGCTATCTCCAAGGACATCTGACTTAGAAATGAAGATTCTGTATGATGGGCCCTTCCTTCATCAGGTACCTCTGACTTCCAGGCCTGGGGCAGTTGGGGATGCTACTGACTTTACCTCTTTTCTTTATGGTGAAATGGAGATGAAAAAAATCATCCTTGTGATATTAACCTCCCCTGATTTTGTGGAAAGAGTTTTGTACATTGAAACATATTGCAGATATGTGATGGCTATTATTCCTCTATGTAAGGCCTCCGCTGATGAATAATAGCATCAGCTTCACCCCCAGCAAGGTTGCCAGTGGCTGTAAAGTCCAGGCAGGTAAGGCCAAAGTGGAAATTCATTGAGATTGGCCTTGGGGACAGATTGTCAATTACCCAATCACTAAGTCATTGAGTTAGAAGGGGGCTTAGAAGAGCTTAGAGGCTATCTTGTCCTGTCTGTCCCTAGAAAGGAATCCTCACCACAAAGGTGTCCAACCTCTGTTTGGACCCCTCTGGTGAGGGGGAGCCCTTCCCTTTTGGACATTTCCCCAGGGTTGTTAGTAAAGTTTTTCTGACCTTGAGCCCAAATTGGCCTTTGAAATGCTCCCCCAGAGCACCCAGCACTGGCTTCTGGGGCCCAACTAGACAAGTGGAAGCCCTCTTCCAAGAGACAGCACTTTGTGCACCTGAAGGCAGCTCCCAGGGCTCCCAGCTTGCTGATTTTCTTCAGGCAAAACATGCCCAGGTCTTCCAACTTGCTCAAATATCAATGTGAGTGAGGTTGGACAGCCCCCTACAAGAGGGTTGGTCACTAGGGAAGGAATGTTTCAGGCCACAGCAGCTCTCTGGAGCCAGTCTATTAAAGCATTTAGAGTGTTTGATCTTTCCCAATGGAATGAGCACACAGACTGATGGTGCTCTCATCACATTTGCAGCTGACACCCAGCTAACACACAGAGTCAGCAGCCAAAAAGATCTTGACAGGCTCAAGCAATGAGCTGAAGAGGAGAAGATGAAATTTGATAGGGATGAATGGAAAATCTTTCACTTGAGACCAAAAAAATCTACTGCACATGAATAAGATAGGGAATTGTAGGAAGATAGTGGTGTACTGGAACATAGAGGAGCCTGTATACACACACACACACACACACACACACACACACACACACACACACCCCTCTAAAAATCTGCCAAACAAGGAAAATCCTCCATAAACTACTCTCTGCAGTCCAGAACTGCATAGAAAGAATCCTGTAGAAGCTTGAAGCAAAGACAAGCCAGAGTACACAGAAAGCAAGAAATGCAGATACAGAATGGGAGATAGGGTCAGACCAGCGTGTAGGCATTGCAGTGTCTAGGCAGGCAACCCACCCTAGAGACACAGCAGCAGAAAGAGTCAGGGCAGTATCACTTGGGGTCTAACAGGTCTCACCTATTACCAGTGAAGTCAATGACATCTGACTGGGGGCCATCAGGCCCAAAGCAATGAATGTAGCCAACTCCAGGATTAAGGCTAGGCAAGAAGACATTTAGAGAGGGAACCAAGGCCCAAATGGCAGGAGATTGAATCAAAAGCCAGGAATACCTGCAGGAGACCAGCACAGAATCCAGATACAAGCAAGGTCCATGTAAGCATATGTGAAGCTGTGGAATCTGACCCTACCACAAAACCCAAATCCAGAGACAGGCTGCAGATATGAGTAAACAGAAGAAAACACTAAGCACAATGAAGAAATACTATGGACTCAGAGAAGCCCAAGAGATAAACTCAAGAGAGGAACCCCTCAAGTCTATCAATAGTCTTGGAGAAAAGAATGTACTGGCCATAGGGATTACAAGCATACCCAGAAGAAATTGAGCAAGAGATAAAAAATGTTCCACTAAGGGAAATGAAGGCTGGGGATAGGAGTGGGGGAGAATGGCAAGGAGAATTAATAGCTTAGAGCAGATAATAGTAAAACTCAGTCAAGAACTGAACTCCCTGAAAATGAGAATAGACCAAAGACAAAACAATGATTCCATGAGGCAACAAGACAATTTCAAACAAAACCAAGATAAAAAGTCAGAGGAAAATGTAAGCTATCAGAACACACAAATAAAACAACTGACCTGGTCAAGGAGAGAGATTCTAAAAATAAATATTAGAGTACCTGAAAATCTTAACCAAAAAAGCACATAGATATCATGTTTCAAGATGTCATAAATTAAAACTTCCCAATGTTCTTGGAAGCATAGGGCAAAGAGAAAATAGAAAGAATCCACTGAACACCTCCTGAAAGAAATCCCCAAATCAAAATACCTAGGTATGTTAGAGTTGAAACCCAGAGCTTTGGATTCAAAGAAACTATACTGTGAACAGCCACAAGAACAGAATAAGGGATAGGAATGTTAGAAAGCAGTTCATCTGATAAAAGATCATGGCATTTAAGTGGCCTAAAAATTTAATATGAGTCAGCAGAACAAAATGGCAACAAAACTAGTTCATTTAATCTTCTTATGAGAGGCATAGTTTTCAGGACTAGGGAGGTGATAGTGCAGCTGTCCTCTGGCCTATTTATGCCATGTCTCTAGACCTGTACTTAGTTCTGAGATCCATGGCTTAGAAAGGAAAGTAACCCAGAGGAAGTTAACCAGAACTGGAGTTGGGGTTTTGAGTTCATGTGGATGGAATGGTAAATGTTTAATTTTCAGAAGAAGAAAAATCATAGAGGGAAGAGTGTATCATAGCAGTCTATTTTCTAAGGTTCCATCAAGTTCCAACATTGTATGCTTTCTATTCATTGGAAAGAGAAACAGAAATAATTTTGTCATCCTAATCTGATACATATCACCTGGAGAGAGATAAATGAAGCATATAGGAAATAAAGAGCCACCCTCATTCAGAGGCATGTCATAGTAGTGATGATGGACTTTGATTATTCAAGTTGCTCTAGGAGTTCTCTCTACCAAAAGTAGAGTAGCTAATAATTTTCCCCCTAAGTACTTCCTCTTTACTCCCCTGGTTCCGTGGAGGGTACCACTATTCTTCTAGGAGCTCCAATTCACAAAGGTTGGAATCATTCTTGATTCTTCTGTCTCACTCATCCCAATATCGAATCTCTTGCCAATCCTATCTCCTCAACATCTCTCATATAAATCACCTTTCCATTCTCCACAGTCACCCCAATTCAGTCCCTCACCCCTGTTCAAATCTATATAATGTCTTTGATTTCTGTTTGCCATTTGCTTGGATAAATGGCTTTACTTGCTATTAAACAAAGGGTGGGGAGGGGGTGAATCCCAATTGAAAAGAAAAAAAAGAGTTCATGAGGGATGGGAAATGCTCAAGAATGAAATTTTGAAGCAAAATAATTCCACTGAGGAAGAAAAACAGGAGTTTGTATGAACACATCAGTTTGCCTGAGCAGGGAACACAATAGGCAATGAAAAACTATAAGCAGGTACAGCTACAAGCTGGAAGCATGCCTGCCATGTTTCTTTAAGACATTTCAGAAGGGCTAATACTCAGAATGAGCTGAGATTGGTGGCAAAAGCTAAGGGCAATTAAAAATGATTGTTGATTTGTTTTGATTTCAATCTAGATTTGAGACAAGAAGAAGATGGATGCAGTGGGTAGCTGACAAGGACAAATAACAAGAGAAGGTAGAGTTGCTCCTTGTTCATTGAATTCTTCCACCTCGGAGAAAGGCAAAAATGGCCACCAAAGTGGCTGGTGGGGAGTTAATACCCTAAATAACTAAAGAGACAGTAAAGGAACCTTGATGAATTGGAATCACCATCAGGAAACCACATCCTCAGTCCTCAAGGAACTGGAAGGTGATGATGGGACTGGGATATCTCAAAGATCATGAGTCAGCTGGGAGGCACTACAAAACCGGAGAAGGCCAAATAGCATTCTGATCTTCCAAAAAGAGAAGAGAAGAGGGTCTGCAACGATAGGACAGTGAACTTGACTTTGATTTCTGGAAAATTCTAGAATGGATTGTGAAAGATAGAGTTGGTGAACATCTAGACAGGAAAGCCATGATTCCCAAGAGCCAGCCTGACTTCATCTAGAACAAGTCATGCCAAACCTGATTTCTTTTTCTTTTTTTAAATTTGTCTTTATTTTTTTTTATTATACCTTGAGATTTGAGTTATCACCCTCTCTCCTTCCCAAATTAGAGAAGGCCAACATTTGGTATGGATATATATGTGGAACCATGCAATACATACATACTTTCATATATCATCTCTTTCTCTAATGTGTGGATAGTATTTTCCTTTATAAGTTCTTTGTAATTGATTTGAATGTTTATATCACTCAGAACAACTTGATCATTCAGTTACTCTTCAAACAATATTGCTATCACTGTATACAATGTTCTCTTAGTTCTGCTCATTTTATTCTGTATTATTTCATTATTTCATATTTTTCTAAAACCAATCTGCTCATCATTTCTTACAGCACAGTAGTATTCCATCCCAATCATGTATCCCAACTTGTTTAGGCATTCCCCTGTTGATGGGCATCCCCTCACTTTCAAGTTCCTTGCCAACACAAAGAGAATTGTTGTAAATATTTTAAAACAAATAGGCTTTTTTCCTTTTTCCTATATCACCTTGACAAACAGGTCTAATAGTGGCTTTGCTGGGTCAAAGGGTATATACACAGGTGTTTTTTTTTTTTAACTCTTTGGACATAATTCCAAGTTGCTCTCCAAAATGGTTGGATCAATCCCCAGTTCCACCAACAGTGTCTTTAATGTCCCAATTTTTCCATATCCCCTCCAGAATTGTCATTTTCCCCTTTTATCATTTTGGCTGATCTGATAGGCACAAGATGGTACCTCTGACTTGTTTTAATTTACATTTTTCTAATAGTTTAGAGCATTTTTTTAGATGAGTATACATAGCTTTGATTTCTTCTTCCACAAACTACCTGTTCATATCCTTTGACCATTTATCAGTTGAAGAATGATTCATATTCTTATAAATTTGACTCAATTCTCTATATATTTGAGGTATGAGACCTTTATTTGAGAAACAGGTTATAAACATTTCCCCCAAATTTTCTGCTTTCCTTCTAATCTTGGCTACATTATTTTATTTGTACAAAACCTTTTAAATTTGATATAATAAAAATTATCTGCTTTATATCCTACAGTACTTTCTATCTCTTGTGTATTCATAAATTCTTATCCATAAATCTGATAGGTAATGTTTCATGCTTTTCTAATTTACATATGATATTTCTCTTTATGTCTAGATCATGTATCCATTTTGACCTTATCTTGATAAATAGTGTAAGATATTGATCTCTCCCTAGATTCTGCCAGACTGCTTTCTTGTTTTCCCAGCAATTTCTACCAAATAATGAGTTCTTATCCCCAAAGCTTAGATTTTTGCATTTATGAGGTTACTATAGTCATTTACTACTGTGCATTGTATGCCTACTCAGTTCCACAGATCCACCTTTCTATTTCTTAACCAGTAGCAGGTAGTTCTGTTAAAGACTGCCTTACGGTACAGTTTAAGATCCAATACTACTGGACCCATGTCCTTTACATTATTTTCGTTAATTCTTTTGAGATTCTTGACTTTTTGTTCTTCTACATACCTTTTATTATTATTTTTTTGGCTCATTAAAATAATTTTCAATAGTTTGATTGGCATGGCACTGAATAAGTAGATGAGTTTATGTAGAATTGTCATTTTAATTATATTGGGTCAGCCCACCGGTGAACATATAATATATTCCCAATAATTTAAATCTCACTTTATTTGTTTAAAAATGCTTCATAATTATGCTCACTAAGTTCCTGGGTTTGTCTTGGAAGATATGCTCCCAAGTATATTGTATTGTCTGTGGTTATTTTAAGTGAAATATCTCTTATATCCTCTGATAGAGCTTTGCTGGTGATATATAGAAATGCAATGATTTATGTCAGTTTGTTTTATATCCTGCTACTTTGCTAAAATAATGAATTACTTCAGTGAACTTTTTGGTTGAATTCCTAGGATTTTCCAAGTATACCATCATATTTTCTGCAAAAAGAGATAGTATTATCATTATTAAATCCCATTCGGATTCCTTCAATTTCTTTTTCTTCCCTTACTGCTATAGCTAGCATGTCTAGCACAATATTGAATAATAGTGAAGCACCCTTGCTTTACCCCTGAACCTATTGGAAACAGATCATGCTTGCTGATGGTTTTAGATAGACATTTCTTATCATTTTAAGGAAAACTCCATTATCCATATGCTTTCAAGTGTTTTCAAGTTTTGTTTTTTTTTTTTTACAGGATGACTAGACTAGGAGATAAGGGGAATGCTGTAGATATAGGTTACCACATAGATTTTAGCAAGGGACTTGACAACTTATCTTGATAACTGACTAACCTACTGTTCTTGTAGAGAAGACAGAGAGATATGGACTAGACAAATAATATGATCAGATGGGTTCAGAATGAGTAAGATCCCAACTCAAAGAAGAGTCATTAAGGGTTCAATGTCAACATGACAAGCAGTTTCCAACAGAGCATCTTAGGGTTCTGTGCTCGGCCCTTGGCTACTTCCCATTTTTATTAATGATTTGGATAAAGACATAGATGGTACACTTATCGAATTTGCCAAGGACACAAGACAGGGAGGGCAAGCCAGCACTGTGAATGACAGCTTCAGGATCCAAAGAATCCTGACAAGCTGGAGCCTTGGGCTGATTCTAAGGAGATGAAATTCGATAGGGATCAATGTAAAGTCTTGCACTTGGGTACAGGAAATTTCAATATGAAATTAAACTCCAAGAGCCAAATATAGAGACTCTTCAGGCTGGCAGGAACTTTCACTATGCGATTTACGTGAGCCTAAACTATTACTATCAGATGATTCACCTAGCTCTAAATTCTAAATGCCTATGTTTCTATCTGGGCTGACCACTGACTTCTTACTCCAGTCCTCCTCTTCCACCCTCCTCCTCAGTTATTTGGCTGAAGGAACACTAGCCTCTGGGGTAAACAGGAGACTTTGAAGCCCTGGAAGCTCTTGGGCACCCAACCAAATAGTTTAAAAGAGATTGATTGACTTTATCAACTATTTCAGCCTGGTTGTGTGACATCATTTAGATTTTAATTCATATAAAATAAAAGGCCAGAGAAACAGGTGTTGATTTTTTTCCAAGTAAGGAAAGAGATAAGCATCGGGAAGTGATTGTTGTATCCAAACAAAACCAACCATTAAAATATACAACTGAAACAATGAAAAGATGCCAATTAACACATTGACTTCATGGAAAAGGTGCAGTTATTTATTGAGATAAAATATATGTTTACAAGGTTTTTTTCTCCCCCGTATACTGTATCCGAAATTACTCTAGGCTATTGATAATGTTTCACCAACCATTTACTAGAGTGTAATTCATAACAATCCCCAAAGTCTCCCTTTTCCATGATGAGGAGTTCCCAGATCTCTGCTGGGACACTGAGTGGCTAAATGTCTTCAATCTCCCTTCCCCCACCTCTTATGTAAGCCCTTAACTGATCTCCCAGCTGCTAGTGACTCCCACCCCCTGACAAATTACCTTGTATATATTTTGTATACACTTAACTATGTGTTTCCCCATTCCAGTAAGTATTTTAGTGCTCAGCTTTAGAGCTTGTTATATAACAGGTGCTTAAAAAATGCTTGTTGATTCACTGATTGTCTTCCTCCACCTCTTAGATAATCTGATCATTCTATTGGCTCTAGTGCTGTTCTTTGAGCAGACTAAACATTTTCTGAAAAAAATAGATTTCACTGATTTTTTTTTTGTTTTTTATATTTCTGAGATTTTTCTCTGTGCACTTTCCTATCTCAGAATTGATATTTAGTGTTTGTTGAATGGATGAGTGAACCTAGGATGTTAGAGATGGAAGAGACCTTAGAAATTATATCGTTTGACTTCCCAAGGTTGAGATCCCATTGCTGGTAAGTCAGAGAGTTGGCTTTTGAACTTGAGCCCAGTGAGTTGTGGCCAATTGACTGGAGAGCCTGAGGCTGGAATTGAAGGCTAATTTTTTCTCTCTCTCTCTCTTTTTTTTTTTTTTGGCCAGCTCAATCTTTTCTCCCACTTTATTTTTGTTTTATTCCCAGTCTGTAGAATGGAAGTGACCCAAAGCTGGCCCCCAAGAGCAGGAAAGGTCAAGACCTGAGCAAGAGGAGGTTTGGGGGAAAGCAAAGTACTTCTTTACCCTCCAATCTAACTTAAGGGCACCATGGTCTGGATTGACCAGAGATCATGGTAGCAAGCATCCATCTTGAGATTTTTATAAACTGTGTGACCAGGGTCAAATCATATAACTTTTCTGTTCTTTAGCATTTTTTTCTGTAATGTGGAGGGGGTTGGATTTGATGACCTGAGGTCCTTTCCAGCTCTGGATTTGAGAATCCTATATGTGACCTTGGACAAGTCATTTCCTTTCTTTGGGCCCTAGTTTCCTCCTCTGTAAAAGGAGTTTGGACTACTGAATGATTTTTGAGGTCCCTTTTAGCTCTAGAAGCAGTTTTTACAGTCACCTCAATTCGAATCCTGCCTCAGACAATTGCTGGCTGTGTGACCTTGGACAAATCTTTGAAGCTTACTCGGCTTCCTTCTTTGTAAAATGGAAATAGCACCTGCTCACAGATTTCTTGTGAGAATCAACTGAAATAACTATACAAAAAGTTCTGCAAACTTTAAAACACCATATATATATATATATATATATATATATGTATATATATATATATATATATATATACATATATATATATACATATATATATATATATATATATATATGACTACTATTATAATCATAGTTAGATCTAGGATCCTAGGTGTGATCTACAGCAAGTTACTTCCCCTCCCTGGACCTCAGTTTTCCCCTTTCTTAGATGGTCTCTGAGGTCTCTTCTACTCCCTTCATTCATTTATACAAGTAGTTTTTAGGCAACTAGTATGGGCCAGGCACTTACACATTGGCCACCCTTTGGAAACTTGTCTACAGATGTCATCTCCTTCCCTCCCCACCCCCAGGTTCCTCTTCTGATATTATATCCAGTCCTCTCATCACTTGACACTCCAAACTCTAACTAATGCTCTAGATAAAGTGACCAGAAAAGAGGAGAACAGTAAGGGAATAAACATTTACATATAACCTACAACAGGTCAGGTGCTATGCTTTTTACATAGTGCTTTTTATGAATATGCACTCATTTGATTCTCCCTACAACCCTGTTAGGGTAGGTGCTATTATTGTCCCATTTTACAGAGTAGAAAACTGATCTTAAGTGACTTGTTTAGGATCACCCAGTTAGTAAGTGCCTGAGACAGAATTTGAACTAGGGTGTCCCTGACTCCAGGCCCAGTGCTCTATCCACTGTACTACCAGCTGCCTCAATGGGATTAGTGGGATTGGAGAGGGATTCTTCCCTATAATCTAGCCCCTGCCTTTCACCTTACTGAGAGCTCACTCACTACTTCCAAATGTAAGGCAAGCCCTCACAGGTGAGAGTGACCAGATTAGAGGGGGGATGAATCATATGAGGGTTAACCCTTGAGCAGGGCCAGCCAGGCCTGAATCCCATGCTAAGGACTCTTGGCTGCTGTCAGCAGGAAGGGATTGCCTGTTCATTTGTTTCTTCTCTTTGGCTCTACGGTTCTGGAACCAAATCTTCACCTATAAAAGAAAAAAAAATCATCATAATATTGATAATGGAAGACTCCGGAACATTTTAACACTTGCAAGATGCTTTATGTCTCATTTGCTCCTAACAAAAGTACTGGGAGGTAGGTATTTCAAGGGCTGTTCTACCCATTTTGCAGCTGAAGACACAAAGAGATGGAGAAACTTGCCCATAACCACACAGGAGTCAAGTAGGAGAGAAAGGATAATATTGCACCAACTACTATGTTGGTTGAAGGCTCAGAATGTCATAGGATTTGAGAGAAACTTCAGAGTAAATCTAGGCAACCCTCTCATCTTACAGAAGGGGAAACTGAGTCTAAGGAGGGAAATTTGTCTAAGATCATACAGATTCTAGAATCTACTAGTAAAGAGATAGTAAATGAATGAATATCTGGAAGATAACATGGTGAAATGAAAGAGGAAGTGCAAGGCATTCTAGATTAATCTCAGTTCCTTTTTTGACAGGCTTCCTAGACCTACAGGGTAAGGGAAGAGTGGAGATAGCATTTGCCTTGATTTTAGTACATTATTTGACAGATTCTGTCATGAAACTAAGTGAGATTATTCTATACATTTAGGCAGATTCAGAAGTACACTTATCCCTTCCACATCTTGGGGGTTAGCGGCACAGCATTCTGATGATGTAGAAAATCCTTGTAAAATTTCTCCCTTCATACCAGAGAAAAGAAATTGTCCATATTTATGTTATTAAAAGATAAAATATGTTGCTATTATATAATACTATACATACATTTTATACATTTGTGACTTTCTAAGCATTTTCTATGTCATCTGCTAACTTTCGTGTGTCATCAGTACAAAACTCCCCCAAAGTTCCCATTTAATTTCTGACACCGACCTGTGATATATTGAAACCACAAAGGGGAAAAGTCGAGATGTGGAAGAAATAACTGTGGTTGAACACTAGCCTCAAATGCCCCCTTAGAGGCAGATCCATAGAGAGGGGTCTCTGATACTTTTATTGAGGACCTGAATAAAGCCTAGATGGCATGCTTATGGAACAGCTCTGGAAAGGGTAAGGGAGATGAGATGACAGTATCAGCATCGATTAGACTATATCTAATAAAAGAAAATTTTATAGAGATAAAGTTTTACTCTTGTGCCCGAAGGAAAAAAAAATCACCTTCACAAGGCCAAGATAGAGAAGCATCATGGTTGGATAGCAGTTTATCTGAAAAAGATTTAGGTAGATTGTAAGCTCGATAGGAGTTGCCAATATGATGTGATGGCCCTCAAAACTAAGGGGGTCCTAGGCAGACATCTGGAGTCACATTCCTCCAGACTTTCACACAACTGTGGAGCTGCAGTGACCAAAAGAGCAAGACAGTTGCTCTCTCCATCCTTGACCCCAACATGCCTTGAAGGCTGACCAGTCTTCACAATTTTGGATAGAAGAAACAGCAAAATTTCAAATGTGTTTTCCTCTTTTATAAGTGGGTAGACTGGAGTCTAAAATATTTAAGTGATTAAAGAAGTAAAAACCTGAAACTGTTAGAGAACTTTTAGCTCTTAAAATTATTGTAATTTTATAGGTTGCACCCAAATTCACCATCTTGGGAACTAGGAAAAAAAAAGACTCGTTGACCCTCTAAGCAATCTCTGGGAGAGTGAAAAATATATGAAACAAAAAGAAACCAGGTACCTCATCAAGAAAATGAAGCCTCTCGAAGAGGTTGTATGAGAGGTCCAGTGTTCTGTATTCTAAAGTTCCTACAGCTTGGAGATCTGGAATTTTGGTGGTTTTTGAAATTGACCTTCTTGGGCGCCTCCCAGCTCTAAGTTCTAAGACTCTTCCCAGATCTGACATTCTATGTTTTAAGGCACCTCCCAGCTCTGGCACTGTATAATCTAAGATCTTTCCCAAATCTTGCATTCTCTGTTCTATGTTCCCTCTGTAGAATATTCCATGTTCTAAAATCCCTTCTGCTTTGATATTCTGTGTTTGCAGGACCATCCCAACTCTCACATTCTGTTTTGAGGTTGTTCCACATTGTAATGCTTTAGTTTCTAATGACCCTTCAAGCTGTGACATTCTCTATTCTTGGTGGTGGTTTTCTGGAATTCTTTCCATTTCTAAGATCTTATGTTGCAAAGCAGTACCATTTTATGCTCTGTGGTCTAAAATCCTTTTCAGCTTGGACTCCACAATACTCCTGCTAGGGTCTATTAGTAGCTAACCTTGGAATCAAATCCCAATCTCCTACTGGCCTCTACTCTCATTTTCTCAGCAGGGGGTGAAAGAGGAAGGAACAAATATCTCCCATCAGGTAGATGGGCCAAGATCAGTTTTCAGTTCCCAGTTAGGCATACCCATGGATATCACTGTACATTTTGTGCTGTGCTGTGTGTGGGTAGGAACAGAGAAGAGGACACTCAAGTAGTGTTTCAGGGGGCCCAGAAAGTTGGAATTAGAGGCCCTCTCAAGGCCTGCATGGGGACACATCCAGCTAACTTAAAGGGAGGAATGGGAAGTTTAGAAAAGGTAGTGATGGGCAGAACCAGCCTCTCTTGGCAAGAAACTCATGTCACACAGAGTAAAGGCCACCCCAAATCTTTGCCAGGTCATGAATGGCACCTTGGGGCTTTTCACTGTGGAATAATGGGAAAAATTCTCAGCACTCTCCTTGGTTAAACAAGAACCCCAGGAGGGTGGAATGGGAAGGGATGCATGCTCAGAGAGCTAACAGTGACTTAGAAACAGATAACTGCACTTTTCTTTAAGTGCAGAAATCCTGGGCTCAAACCTTCTGCTACCTATGCAACTTTGGGTCAGCTAGTTCATCTCTATGGATCTTATTGGCAAAATGAAGAGGCTCCAGGTCTAGATGGAGGATTCTGTATTCCTGGTAGAATAAATAAGTAACTGAAGGATTTTTTAAAGTCTCATTTCTTGAAGGGAAAGAAAGATAGATTCTTATCTGGTTTCAGATATAGCTTTTAGTGGAGGTAGAGGGAAGGTTGAGTTGACCTTAATGAATCTTCTCTATCTCAATGATTCTGTGGAAAAAGTTATTTTTTAAAAGAAAACCGAGCGTGTCACCAATGAAACTTACAAATGGTAGGAAGTCCTGGTTGATTGTTGTCCTTAATTCTCAAAGAGGATCAAAATGACATCACTATATTAGAGTTGAGGTACAGTGTGTCCAACTGTGACTGATCAGACCAATACAAGCTTGGAATGTTCTACCACAGGTTGAGCATAAATAGTCCTTCCATCCAGTAGTACTTCAGGCCCTTCTTCCTGGTATCTCCAGAATCAATCAATCAATCACTCAAATTACAACCATTTATTAATCTCCTACAATGTACCTTATGAGATACTGGATAGGCTCTGGAGATACAAGTACAAAGAATGAAATTCAAATCCCTAGTCTTCCAGAGCATCCAATAGGAAGTAGCAGGCTATACTCGGCAGTTATGCCCCAGAGCCCAAACATGAAGTGATATGGCTGCTGGAGGGTCCAGTCTGTAGCCTAGAAGAGGGGTGAAGCCAACTGGTTGGTACAGACCTCCAATTCTGACTGCCATCACCTAGTAAAATCAATGTAGATGAGGTAATCTGCTAACCTGCCAGACATCAGCTCAGAAAATATATTTTGACTCCCTCCCTAGTTGGTCTGGCCACATTGTTCGAATTTTAAACAAACACTGGCTTAAAAGACTCTTTTATGGAGATCTTATACAGGGCAAGCACTCACATGGTGGTCAGAAGAAGCGATAAAAGGACACTTTTGAAATCTTTCAAGAACTTGAGAATTGATTATATGACATGGGAGACACTGGCACAGGACTGTCCAGCATGGTGTGCCCTCATCAGAGAAGTTGCTGTGCTCTATGAGCAAAGCAGAACCGAAGAAGCTCAAAAGAGACACAAGATGCACACATTTAGAGAATCCACCCCAAATGTGCACATGGACTATTTGTGTCTGACCTATGGTACAGCATTCCAAGCGTGTACTGGTCTGATCAGTCACAGTTAGACACATTGTACCTCGACTCTAATATAGTGATGTCATTTTGTTCCTCTTTGAGAAAAAAGGACAACAACCAACCAGGACTTCCTACCATTTGTAAGTTTCACTGGTGACACAATTGATTTTATTTTAAAAAATAACTTTTTCCACAGAATCATTGAGATAAAGAAGATTCATTAAGGTCATCTCAGCCTTCCCTCTACCTCCACCAAAGATACATCTGAACCCAGATGAGAATCAATCCTTTTTTTCCTAATCCCTTCAAGAAAGGAGACTTTAAAAAAGCAACATCCTTCAGTACTTATTTATTCTATCAGGAATATAGAATCCTCCATCTAGACCTGGAGCCTCTGGTGCCACCTTCATTTTGTAAATAAGACCCATAGAGATGAACCAGCTGGCCCAAACTTGCATAGGTAACAGATGGCAGCACCAGGGTTTGAGCCCAAGATTTCTGACTCCAGAGACTACTATTAACCTCCCTGTGTCACCTCATTCTTCTGCTAAGTCCCTGGTAGTGACTCTTGGAAAACCCTGAAGGCCCAGTATACTCTACTTACCTGTCTTTCTGAAAGGTTCAAAGAAGATGCCAGTTCCAACCGTCGTGGTGAGGAGATATATCTAGCGAAGTAAAATTCTTTCTCCAGCTCCAGTCTCTGATGATCTGTATAAACCACTCTGTACTTCTCTTTTCTTGTTTTCCCTGTTTGAAAGAGAAGACACATCTGGATTTGAGCATGAAGGAAAATTGCCACACATCTAGACTAACCTTTACCTGAGAGAGGCCAGAAACACCCCATGGCTGCCAGATGGTGCAATGATTTCGAGTAATGCACTTGAATCCCCAAACACCCGATTTCAACCCTTACCTCAGACACCCTGCACAAGTCATTTAACCTCTGTCTGCCTCTGTTTTCACATTTATAAAATGGTAATAATTATTGCATCTCCCTCCCAGGATTCTTGTGAGGACCAAAAGAGATCATCTATGTTCAAGAGCTATACAGATGTGAGATATTCCCAATCAGAAAGCAGCCAGTGATGGAAAATTCACTTTTTCCTACTTCTGGCCAGCTCTAATGATAGAATCTGAAGATTTAGAGTGGGAAAGGACTCCAGGGATCATCTAGCCCAGAGTTGTCAAACACGAGACCTCCTGGCTGCATTGTGGCCACACTTCCTAGCGTTCCTTAAAGCAGATTCAAATGTCATTGGGAAATATTTAACAAAATAAATTTTAGAATACAATAAACCATAGATAATGTTAATATATGATTTTCTAAGTCAATATGCACCCACAAGGATCCTATATATGAGGGGCCTTAGTTTCTATTTGAGTTTGACACCACTGATCTAGTCTACTCCCATCTATTCTCTGCTTTATTTTACAGATTAGAAAAATGAGATGCAGAGAAGTGAAGCCAGTTGCCCAAAGGTTACATAAGAGGCAAAGCTGAGATTTCAACTGAGATCCACCCAATTCAAACCCCATGCTCTCTTGACTATTTTGAGCCCAACTGTGATTTCCACCATTGTTTCTAGGTTTGCCCTCTGGGACTAAACTAGAGGTTTCCAAACTTAATTGGCCTATTCACTTTAAAAAAAAAAATTACTCAGTGTCCTTCTAAAACTTTACTTTCTTTAACCCTTTAATGTTGTGAATTTTTTTTTTTTGGAAACGTACATCATTTCAAATAATATAATTTTTTTAAAAAATGATACATCTTAAATTTAATAATTTATTGTAAATTTGTACAGCTTTTTCCTGCATTGAAATTTTGATGATGGAACATTGCATCTTGTAACTGTATACTATCATACTGTAAACAAGTCATTACATGCACATATTCCTGCCACTGCATGCTGGACTTCCTGACAATTTTTGATGCGCTCCCCTGCCAACACTTACTTATTAAGAACTGTCAGCTGATTTGACCACTGATCAGTTGTAACTTGCATTTTGTGTGTCTTTTTTGAAAATAATGTAATCACTACTACTTTAACTCTGTTATACAATAGATGAAACACGTATGAACGGTTTTTCAAAATTCTCTTTTTTCTTTATATTTCCACAGCTCCCTTATTTTTATTCAACACTTCCCAATTGCACCTGAGGCTACTAATCTGGCAGCCCCACCTCCATTATTCTAGTGCCCTCCAGGGGCATTATCGCCTACTTTGGGAGCTTCTGCAAACAAATCAAGTCTTCTCTAAGTCGCCAGCGCTTCCTTCAGCTGATGCTTATAAAACATAGTCCCCAATCCCTCTTCAGTTACCCAGTGTCCTTCCAAAAATATATCTAGATCTGAGCACATTGTTCTGGAACATAGATGTGGTCTGAATGGGGCTGAGGAGGTGAGACTATAACCTCCTTCATTCTGTGCCAGGCAGGAAGTGATTATGGCAGGAGACAATCATTCCTAGAGTGTGTGTTTGTGTTACAAGGGGTCACCCCTACTAGAACTGGATCTTTAGGAGTGTAAGGATTATGTCTTGTGTAAATTCTGCATCTCTCCTAGCACAAACACAATGGAGCTTAATGATAGTAATAATGGTAACTAGCATTATAAATGTTCATTATATACTAGCTTTTATGATTTGCAAAGCACCTTATAAATATCATTTCATTTGATCATCACAACTCTGAGAAGTGTTGTTCGGTCATTCTAGTTGTGTCTGACTTTTTGTGATACCATTTGGGGTTTTCTTGGCAAAGATACTGGAGTGGTTTGCCATTTCTTTCTTCAGCTGATTTTACAGATGAGGAAACCAAGGCAAATAGGGTGAAGTGACTTGCCTAGGGTCACATAGCTAGTTGGTGTCTGAAGCAGAACTAGAACTCAGATCCTACTGACCTCAAGTCCAGCATTCTGTTTACTGCATCAGATGGGTACAGATTTATTGAACTGAACTTTTGAATAGATAGTGTTTTCCCCAAATTCAACTGATGAGTTTCCTTAGCACTCACTGGGGCTGGAAACATTCCACTTGCCCTCAAATGCTGGGTGAAGAACTCTCTTTAGAATCACTTGCCCTTTTGGGCTTTAGTTTCCTTATCTGTTAAATGAGGAGGTTCCACTCCATCTCAAAGGTACTTAATCCCATGAACCATGAGGGTGCTCATGATCTAAGAGTCTTCCTTGTTTGATGACAAAATAAACCTACAAAATGTCTGATGCTCAGCTTAACATTCAAGTCCTCTGTCATCTGACCAACCTTATCTTCCACGGAGGAGAGGAAAAAGCAAGACACTCAGTCAAGTAATATTAACCAAGCCCCTGCTGTGGTACCAGGCCCTGTGCTAAGTGCTAGGGATACACATAAAGGTAAAAAACAATCCCTGTTCTCAAGAAGCTCACAGCACAATGGGGGAAGCAATATGCAAGCCATTATGTACAGTCAGGATTGTGTGTGTGTTCATCCTTCATTGGTGAAGAAGACCTTCTTCAGAGAAATGGTGACATGACTTGCGCTTGACTTTGTTTTGAGTGAGGGAGGGCTGTTCAGGTCACCAGCCTCACTTCTCCTCCAGAGCCTTCTGAATCCAGTGATCAGATATTCATCAGAATGACTGAAGATGGCCCAGGATGAGGCAATTGGGGTTAAGTGACTTGCCCAAAGTCGCACAGCTAGTGAGTATCAAGTGTCTGAGGTGAGATTTGAACTCAGGTCCTCCTGACTCTTGCATTGTTGTTCTGTCCACTGCATCACCTAGCTGCTCCCAACAGTCAGGAGTAGCCTCAGAAGTAAAATACCAACATTAAGGAGGAAAGGCTTCTGGGCCAGAAGGTAGGATTGTGACTGAGACTTGAAGGAAGCCAGGGATCCCAGGAAGCAGAGATGAAGAGGAAGAGTATTCTAGGCAAGGGCTGGGGGATGCAGCAAGTGAAGATGTCTGGAGCTGAGAGATAGAGTATTTTATGTGAATGATAGCAAGGAGGTCAGTGTCCCTGGATCAGAGTATGGAGGGCCGGTGGGGAGAGGTGTAAGAAGATTGGAAAGGTAGGAGGGGCCCAGGTTAGGAAGGGTATTCAAAGCCAACCTGAGGATTTTTCTATTTGATCCTGAAGGCCAACAGGGAGTCATTGGAGTTCGTTGAATGGGGGGGGGGGGCTGGGTGGTGTGGTCAGACCTTCTCTTCAGGAAGATCAATCTGACAGTTGAGTGGAGGATGGGCTGGAATGGGGAGATACTTGTGGCAGGCTGACCCACCAACAGGCTATTGCAATAGTCCAATAGTGGTCAGGGTTTACACCAGGGTGATGATGGTGTCAGAGAGGAGAATGGTTGTATGTTATGTTCCAGATGAGCAGATTTTGGCAACAGAGAGAGTGAGGATTCAGGATGATGCCTAGGTTGTGAGCCTGGGTGACTGGGAGGATGGTGGATAGCAATAGGAAAGTTAGGAGGAGGAAAAGACTTGGGGGAGGGGGAGATGGTGAGTTTAGTATTGGACACTATGAGTTTAAGATCCAGTCTAAAATGGCCAATAGGTAGTTGGAGATGTGAGTGTGGAGACTAGGGCTGAATCAGTAGAGTTGGGAATCATTATCATGCAGATAACTGAATCCATGGGAATTGATGCGATCACCAAATGAAATGGTATAAAGGAAGAAGAGGGCCCAGGACAGAGCCTTGAGGGATATTCATACTTTGTGGGTATAACCTAGAAATAGACCCAGAAGGAACAGTCTGAGAGATAGGAGAATATGGAGAGAGTAGTGTCCCAAAAACCTAGGGAGAAGAAAATGTCAAAGGAGAAGATGGTAAGACATGGGGCAAAAGGCTGCAGAGAGGCCAAGAAGACTGAGGATTGAGAAAAGGTACTCCCCAGTACAACAGATCTGGGGATTAAGAGTACATTAGTGGCTTTGGAGGTAGTAGCTTCAGTGCAAAGATTCAATAAGAGGATGAGAGGGGAAAAATGAAAATTGTAGATGACCCCAAGGAATTCAGCCTCGAAAAAGAGAAGAGATAGAGGGCAAAAGTTAATGGGGATGGAAGGATAATATAAGAATGGAAGAGACATGGGCATGTTTATAGGTAATGGAGAATCCACCAGTAGATGGAAAGAAATTGATTTAGTGAGAGAGTGTGGATTGACAGAAGATGAGATCTACTAGAGAGAATAGGATGGGATGGAAAGGAAAGGGAATGAGAGGACTGGAAAAAGAGAAAAGAAAGAAGCATTTGTAGTGGAGGAGAGATAGAGAGAGGCCACTTTCTCTTACCCTTCCCCCAACTCCCCCAATTACTACCTCATCTCAGATACTAATCCTTGGGTCAATTATTTGTCTCAAGGTAGATGAATTCAGCTCAGGCCAGGTCAATTTTCCCTCTTCCCAAGTAGAGAACTGTGTCCAAACAAATCCTATGGAAGCCCCAAGCCCCAGGTACTCCAGGTGCCCCTTTCAAAGCTTTTCTGTTTTAGCAATGTACAATGTTTCTTTAAAATCTGGTCACATGGGGCTGCTTTCTGACTCCCTCTTGGTCAAAGTCTTGTGATGAGAGAAACCTGTTGCTTCTCTTTTCCTTCATGTGTTCACAATAATACAATGAATCTCTTAAAGTAGCTCCCTGAAGAATTGACTCAAGTCACTTCTCTCTCTCTTCTTTACAGAGGTGGGGGACTATGGGGTCATAGTGCTTATGCTGACAGACTACAGGAATAGGTTAGTTTTTGCTGAACTGTTTTTTTTTTCCCTAAGGCTGTGTAGGGACTGTGGGAGGGATACATGCAGAAATGAGGATGATACAAAAATAAAAGATTGGAAACAGCTAGATAGTGCCATGGCTGGAGTGCTGAACCAGGAGTCTGGAACACCTGAGTTTAAATCCCACCTCAGAAATTTTCTAGCTCTACAGAGCCTTGGCAAGTCAGTGAACCCCTGCCTCAGTTTCCTCAACTGTAAAAATGGGGATGATAATAATAGTACCTACCTCCCAGGGTTGCTGTGAGGATAGAATGAGATCGTATTTGTAAAATGCTTAGCATACTGCCAGTCACATAGTAATACACTTAAAAATGTAAACTATTATGAATAGTAATACACAAATAATGATAGGGTGACTCCCTAGACTGCACTGTAGTAGACATTCCAAGAAGGGTCAGTACCTTTCCGCATCATCCTATTCCATCTTTTTCCCCTTCTCCCTTTGAAAAGCCTATTTCTATGTTAAAAATACGATAGAAAACAGGCTAACAGGGCTTTTCCCGAATCAGATTCTCTGATACCCTCAGGTCAGATTTTGCCTACTGGAAAAAAAAAAAGATTCCAACCAGTATAAATGGGGCTAAGCCAGGTTCGATAACCTAACTCTAGATCTAACAGTCACAGCCTCGTAGAGCCAGAAGGGACCTCAGAGGCCAATGCCTTCATTTTACAGAGGAGGAAACTGAGCCCCAGGGAGGGGAAGGGACTTGCTCAGATTCACACCTAGGATCCTAGGTGTAGAGTTACAAATGACCTCAAAGTCTATCTAGTTCAACTCTCTTGTTTCAAAGGTAAACTGAGATCTGGGGAGAAGAAATGATTTGCCTCAGCTCACACTACTGGTATGAGGAAGAATGCAAACCTAGAGCTTCCCGACTCTTAAGAAATTTATTACAATTCCTTCATTTTTTTTCAGAAAGATAAAGTGAAGCCTAGGGAGGGAAACTGACTTGTCCAAGGTTACACAGGTAAGCAGTAGCAGAAGCAGGATTGGAACCCAGGTCCTTTGCCTTGAAATCTTATGTTCTCTCTATTCCACCAGACTCCCCAGTTATAAGGGGCTGCCTCCCAACCAGCTAGGGGCTTAACACCTAAGGTCTTGCTCCCAGAGACAGCACTCTCCCTCTTTTCCCCTCCCCCCTTCCCTTTCTCCCCATTCTTTGGCTTGCCAGGCACTAGACTAGAATGAAGGAGGAGAAAGAGTGCAGGCCTCAGTCTCAGAGCCCATAAAGCCCAGCACTCCCCTCTCTGGGACTCCCCGCCCTCCCCTTCCCTCTAACAGTTTTTTTTTGGGGGGGGGACAATTAAGGCCAGACCAGGCTTCTTTATTTGCTGTGAAAATCATCACCCTTTGTGGAAGGCCAGCTTTCCCTTTGTGAGGGACCGCACATCAAAGGTGGCTGTATTGGAGGCAGGCGAGAGAAGTGTTCAAAGGGCTAGGTGCCCCCTGGGACAGAGAGGATCTCGGAACCTAAGACTCAGGGGAAGACTCCCACTAACAAGGCTAGACAATCCTCTGAGAGCCAGAGAACTAGAGCCAGAAGGGAACCCCAGAGGCCAGTTAGTCTAGTCCCCTCCTTTTACAGAGGAGGAAACTGAGGCCCAGGGAGGAGAAATGACTGCAGCTCTAGACAAGTCCTTTCCCCTCCCTGGGCCTCAGTTTCTTCCTCTGTAAAATGGGGGGGTTGGATTCAATAACTTTCTGAGGTCTCTTGCATCTCTACAGCTAGGATCCTGTGTGTCACCTGGGCAAATCACTTCCTCCTCTGGGACTCAGTTTCCCCTTCTGTCAAAGAAAAGGAGTGGACTAGCTGAGGTCCCTTACAACTCTAAGCCTAGGATCTAAGGTCAGCAGTCCACCTTCTCCATCAACCTTTGCTTGACACTCTTTCTGAGCTGGGCCCAGACCAGGGAGTCAAACAGGTGAGGCAAGTCTTTCTGGGAAAGAAACAAGTCACACATGACTTTTCTCCCGGGATCAAAGTTGCTGGATGATTGCTTAACTCCTTACTTGACACTGCCTGTGAGGGCACAGCCTCCAGGAGGTGGTGAAAGCCGTTTGGCATACGGCAATCCAGCACAGGTGCAAACTGGCTGTCCCATCCCCAGCCTAGGGGGAGGGAAGGGCCAGGTATTCCAGAGCCTTTGGTTTCTCATCTCCTTTAGAAGTCCTAATCTCCCACCCCTGTGCCTCCTCCCGTTTCCTCACATTATTTGGGTTCCAATTCTGCCTATACCATATAGTACCTATGTGACCTTAGGTAAGTCACTTCCCAGTCTTGGACAAGAAAATCCCCAAGGTCCCTCTGGGTCCTGTCAACCTGTGTCCTAAGGTCTCCAATATCCTGAGCTCAGACACCTCCACCTTACAGAATCCCTCTCTTCCTTGAAGACACAGTGCAAATACCACCTTCAAGAAAACTTTCCTGATTGTCTCAGCTGCTAAGTGCCGTCCTTCTCTCTCCTTCTCTCCCTCCATTCCTCTCTAATCACCTTGCATTTTTCTGGATGTATACGTATATGTCTACATTTCCTTGTGGTCTTCCCCTTTAGCATGCAAGGTCCTCCAGAGTTAAAGTTGTTTCATCCCTTGTACTTTTATCCCTAAGGCCTGGTGGGGTACACAGTAGGTGCTTATTGAATGCTTGTTGCTTGGGTGATTGTTTGAACTGGTGCTTTAAGGTTTCTATATCCTCTTAATTCTATGGATTCTTTCACCTGTGCCTAAACTCTCTAGATATTTTTCTGCGTGCAATACTGTTGAGTCGAGACAAAATCCACAGGATCCTCCCTCACACCCTTTGGTTCAGGGCAGAAGACAAGGTTTGGATTCCCAGGTATTCCAAGAAAATTACTCTCCTGACCTTACTCCAGACTGAGGTTGTTTGGGTCACTTATCTCAGATGGTTAGAACTCTGAGCCTGGGAGGTCAAAGTTGTGAACTTAGTCCTAAAATGAGTCTATTAGCTTTGTACTCTTGGTATAGTAAAGAATTGAAGTCAGGAGATCTGGGGACCAGTCCCAGGGTTTAGAAATTTACTAGCCTCAGTTTCTTTATCTGTAAAATGAGAATAATAATATTGACTCTGCCCATGTACGTATATTTAGTAAGCATCAATGGCATCAGTCCTATTACTGGGTATTATTATTCCAACTTTAGCACAAGAAAGTGCAAAGACAAGTCTTTCTAAGAATTCAGAGCAGAGAAATCATTGCTCCCCTTACCCCATTTCTAGCCCTTACCTCTCTAGGACTTTCCTCTAGGGTATCCTTCTCCATTAATAACTCTAGCAATGGCTGTCTAAGATAGCCATCACAGCTAGTCAGATGCCTCCCTACACAGATCACACAGAAAGAAAATATCTTGGTATAGCAGAGAGGGCACCAAGGTTAGAATTGGAAGACCTATGCCACAGTGCCAGCCCCATCATTTCCTTGCTGCATATTTCATGTAATGACTTCCCTTCTTGGGGTCTCAATTTTCTCATTTTTAAAGAGTGAATAATGGGAACTCTTAAGTTTAGAAATTTGTTTGGAACAGACTTGAAATTTTATTAGCATAGAGATCTCCCAGAGCAGAAATTAACTCCACCAATGCAGAAGAGCAATTGGAACTTGGAGTCCCGGAGAGGTGCTTGAGAGCACTGGGGCATGATTATGATTAGCTCTGACAAGATTAGAAAAGAAAAAGCTCAGATCAATGATGGATTAAGAAACACTAAGGAAATAGTAGGCGAATCTACTTTGGGATTTTCCCTGGTCCTAAGGTTACTAAGTTTCCCTTCAGGTATACAGTACAGGAGTGGTGGTTTGCTTGCTAGAACTATCATTCCACTCGTGTGACTCCTAGAAGGGCAGTCGATGTGTGGTGATGTATCAGTAAGCTTCTTCCTTTAAAATTTCCTCATTAGAGGGAGGAGACAACAGTCTTTCCATGCCTTAGATGGACAAAACCTCTAGCAGGATCTAATATGCCCCAAAGTCTCCCAGTGCAGACTCAGGGATAGACTGGGTGACTGATGTCTGAGCACCAGTCAGTTTCTGAAAGGTTCGATCATCTGATTGGCTGTGGAGGTGAGGGTGGGAGATTGGGGTGGAAGTGCCAACCCTTCTGGCTAGAGAAACTCTTGAACAACACTGGGGGGTACCTCCGCCCCTTCCTTTCTCTTTCCTATTCACCCCATGGAAATACAGATCCTGGACACACTGGTGTAGCTCAATGTTATCAAATACCCTAGTGAGACTACCACCTTCTTTCCTCATCATAAGGCTTTTCACCTGATGAGATGATGCTTTTCAGAGTTTTTAAGGAAGAGAAATTTGTAGGTGTAAGAGGAGTGTTGTCAGAAATGCAAGAGATCTGGATTCGAGTGTATCTTCAGCCTATCATTAGCTATGTAATCTCAGACAGCTTCATTACTCTGACTGGTCTCATTGTCCTTATTCTCTGGAAAATGAGGGAGTTGAACAAGGTGTTGGATCCCCAAGGATCCTTCCAACTCTGACCTAGGAAGGTCCTTATTGTAGCTGATCTCGATGAGTCTTGCTATGGTTTCCTAAAGGAAATGAGGCTGGTGGAAGCATTTCTATCCATTTCTGACATTCAGTGCTCTGTTCCAGAGAAGGTGTTTGGTTTGATTTTTTTCTTTCTTTTTTTTTAGGTGGGGAGGAGGGGCAGGAAAGGATTCTTTGCTATCACTCAAAAAAGAGATAAAATCAGAGGATTTGGATTCAGTGATCTCCAAGTTTCTGTCTAATTCTACCGGCTCTCTCTCTGTTCATGAATTCCAGGATCAAGACAATTTGACCTATTCCACTAGCTAACTGTGCTGCCCTCCTCCGCCCCTCCGCACCAGGCCCTTCCCACCAGGCCACCAGGCACATTTGATGCTGGGCCAAGAAAAGATAGAAACCTGATAGGGGTGGGGAGCGACTGTTCTGCATTAGGCAAAAAGCCTGCTTATATCCACAGACAGGGATTGCACCAATTTGCACAAGTATAGAAAGATATTGTGACTTTCTCCTACCTTACCTTGGTCTTCCTCTCACCTATAGAGGGCAAAAGATAAATACAGTACCTTGTCCTATCTAGATTAGGGGCAGGGTGTGATTTGTGTGAAGGCCAAAATTCCCTCATCTCTGGAGGCAGTTTGGTGTAGGTTCAAATTCTCACTTTGCTACTTATTCCCTGGGTGACCCTGGGCAAGTCACTTGGCTTCTCTGGGCCTCAGTTTCCTCTCTGTAAAATGGAGTTGGACTAAATGACTCCTGAGGTCCCTTTCAGATCCAAGGATATACTTCTTCCTCCCCACCCCCACCTCCACCTCCCATAGACATCAGTTTTTTCTTCTATGAAATAAGGGGGTTGGAAGAGACCTTTGAGACTAGCTTAAGTCTGAAGAGCCTAGGTGGATTGGGTAACAATGAGCTGGGGCTATTTAGACCTTACCTGTGTATCCCATGGTCTTTTGCATCCAAGCATAGGTGTGCTGGCCATTTCTGCTGCAGCAGTGGGGCTCCACATCCTTGGGAGAGTACTCTCCAGGGGTGCCAGAAAGTGGCAGGCTAGTGGGGTCAGGGGAGTTGTAGGAGGTCTTGCTTGATGAAGATTTCCTCACATGGTCTGTGGGGTCTTCACCAGAGGACATCCAGTCCATTTTTGGAGGGGTGTAGGGAGACCCCCAGTTCCCAAACCACTGCCTATGGCCATCCAAGTGGGTCACTTGATGGTATCCCACATAGTATGCATAGGCTGGCCCTGGTCCAAAGCTGGGGTTCTGTAGGTGACCATAGGGGCCACGACTGCCTCCACTGTGGCTGTTGTACCTAAAGGATCCTGGATACATCTTCAAATCCTCTTCGAGAAGATAATTCATGGACTTGGTTCTCAGAAGTCTGGTCAGGCCATCCCACCAGGCCTAGTCATTCTTGCGTTCTCTCTTTCCCACTCAGCTCCTTGATGCAGCTGGCCCTAAAAATAAAGCTTGATTACTCAGGACCCTGTGCTCCCTCTAGTATCTTGGACCCCGGTTCTTTCTGAAGTCACAAGGAGCTCAAATAATGTATTTGTACTCAATCAAACACTGACTGTCTACCTTGTCCAGTTTTTAAGGATTCTTTTGCCTGGGTCAGATTCAGGGATGAAACTTATCATATCAGCTCCACCCCTCCATGGACAAATTGTATCTCTACACTTTGTCCCTGAGGGTAAACAGAATGGGAGACTTCCTATAGAATTTATATCCAAGACAAAGAAGACTTATCTAAGAAGGGGGTTGATTGGTTTTATTTGGATTTCTGGTAGGCTGAGAGGATGACCTGAAATCTACTCCACCAAATTCTACTCCAGAAACTTGAGTCAGGATAGGTATCTGATGGATATTTGAAATAAAAGACCTAGATCATCTCTTGTCTCTGACCCTTGGGCACCTTTTCTGAGAGATAAGGGAGTGGGGAATAATAATAGCTAACATTTACGTAGCATTGTAAAGTTGGGAAAGCACTCTACCAATATCTCATTTATTCCCTCAACAACCCATGGAAATGGGTTATTTTTATGCCCACTTCACAGAGGAGGAAACTGAGGCAGATAGCGAGTAAATGTCTGAAGCTACATTTGAATATGGGTCTCACTGACTCCAGTCATTTAGTTGCCTCTTGGTACCGGGTGATGTCTAAGACCTCTTCTGGCTAGATAGCCTATGCAGGAGTGGGGAACTCTTAGCCTCAAGGTCACATGTGACCCTCTAGGTCCTTGAGTATGGCCCTTTGACTGAATCCAAACTTCACCAAACAAATACTTGCCCTCTAGGTCCTTGAGTGCAGCCCTTTGACTGAATCCAAACTTCACAGAACAAATCCCCTCTAGGTCCTCGAGTGTGGCCCTTTGACTGGATCCAAACTTCACAGAACACATTCCGTTAAAAGGATTTGTTCTGTCAAACTCAGACTCAGTCAAAACTCCACATCAAGGACCTAGAAGGCTGTGGGTTCCCCACCTCTGGATAATCTCCCTTCCCAAACTAGAACTTTTTTTGTAATCAACTCAGCAAACATTCAGTCTGCTGACAGGGCTCTGTGCCTCAAGCCAGGAATACAAAGATGTCAAATAGCATTGGCTAAACAGAGGGAATTGGGCGATAGTGGAAAATGACACAGATGCAAAAAAAAAGAAAGAAAAATACATCAGCAGAAACAAAAATCTACAGAAATAAAAGACCAGAGGAGGATAAAGAGATAAAACAGGCAATTTGTGAAATTATTCTTATAAATTATTTTTGTGAATTATTAAAAACTGCATGTAACCAAAGTTGAGAATTCTGTATATGATCCTCTTTTTCTCTTCTCTCTGTGCTTGAATGTTTGGGTTTGTTGATGATTGCTAAAAAGAAAAATCTCAAAAATCTAAATCTCAAAAGAAATACCTATATTAAAAAATAAATACATTTCTGCTTTCTAAGAACTTTGCCTATTGGTGCTGAGGGAGGGGGAATGGGTGATGGAGGTGAGGGAGTCAAGGATGTGTACAAAAACCAGACTGACCCAAGGAAAGACACAAACCCAATTATGTATGTAAAGTGCCCTGTAAACTTCAAAGCCCTACACAAGTCAGCTGATATTAGATGGTGAGGATGGTAAAGGAGAGATTCATGAAGAATTCCTGGAAAGAGAGATTTTCAGGGAAGGCTTCCCAGAGGGGGCAGTACCTTGAGTGGAAGCATGAAGGAAAGAAAGTATTTTTTGATCATTGGAAATGGGGGAGAAAGGAGTCTCTTCCAGGCATGGAAGATCATGGGATCCTCCTCGAGGGAGAGCAGAGGGACAGTGTGCAGAAAGGAAGTCATTCTGATGAACCTGGTGCCACCAGGGAGGCTGAGGCTAGTGAATTGCTTGGGGTGCCTAAGGAGAGCTGGATTGATTCAGGTAGGATCCACTGTGATGGACTAGTGCACTTCTAACCTTACTGAGCAGGGAGACCCGGCCTCCAAAATAATAAAGAAATTAAAAATGACAAAAAAAACAGATCAAGTGAGGAAGTCATTCAGTGGGGAATTCTCATTCAGGGTTTGAGAAGCCAAGACAGGGTCAAAAGGATTGGGGGAGACATATCACTAGCCTGACAATCAGAGCACCTGTGGTCACATCCTGGCTGTCAGTGAAAACAAGCAAGTCAAAATTTTCCTGGAGCCTCAGTTTCTCCACCTGTAAAATGAGGGAGTGGGGTGGGACAAGTTGACTTTTAAGGTCCCCTTTTCCTGTTCTGACATTTTCCATTTAAACATCCCTTTGAGTTCAAACTTGCTATGAACCTACTAATGTATTCTCTCACTGGCCTGTCCACCCATCCCAAATCAGCTGAGCCAGGAGGATACCTATATCCCTCTAAGCAAGCACTTCTCAGTGGCCACTTTAGCCCACTGCTGAGCTGTTGCATTGGACAGTGAACTCTCTTGTCTGTGGGTTCTGTGTTCTAAGGCCTGGGTAGCTTTTCTGTGCTTGCTCTTGCCAATCAGCAAGCTGATTTTTGGCCCGCAACTAGACACAACTTGTCTCTCTTTGGTGCTGTATTCCCTGTTGTGTGTGGGCTTGGGCAGATGAGTTTGGGAGAGAGGGGCAGGAGTCCCAAGGAAACAAGTCAGTCTTCTCCTTAAGTCACTGCTACTTTGTCTCTGGGGCTAGGTAAACTGGTTACGGACTTTGGGAACCAGTTCACAGCCAGATGCTGAAGGTAAGCCCCCAGGCCCAGCAACGCCAGATGGAGTGAGGTACCTTGGAAGTTGATGGTGGGTTCTCTTGCACTCGGGACAGCAAAGGAGGTAGGGGAGGGAAGGGTTTGGGATGGAGGGGGTGCTACTCTCCCAAGAGCTACCTCTGGTGAGGTGGAAAGGGGGTGTGCTCACCTGTTCCCTGTTCCAGGACACTGCTGTCAGCTGCCCAAACTCCTGTCTGAATTCAGGGCCTCTGGGAATCAGAATGCTAGAGCTGAAAGAGACCTGAGAACACAGAATGTCAGAACTGGAAGGGACCTTGGAACATGAATGTCAGAGCGGGGAGAGTCCTTAGATTATAGAATCGTACAGTTGGGAGGGACTTTAGAACAGAGAATGCCAGAGCTGGGAGGGTCCTCAGACCATAGAATGTCAGTGCCCAGAAGGACCTTAGAACACCAAATGTGGGGGCTACAAGGGTCCTCAGCTTAAAAATGGGCAGAGTTGGGAGAGTCCTCTTGAAAAGTGGTTGTCAGAGCTGGGATGAAACTTGCCCGAGCTCACCTACAGCTTGCGATAGATTCTCTGATTAGGTAGCAGCTTATCTTTGTTGAGTGAGCGAGCAGCCCCTCTGGGAGTGGAACTCAGACCAAATATATTCATATGATTCCCTATGATCTATGATCTAGTCTTCTGATCTAATTAATACCACCCTCCTCCCCTCCCCCCTCCCCAGTATCTAGCCTGTGGCAGAAGACGGGGTGTGTGTGTGTGTGTGTGTGTGTGTGTGTGTGCAAATGCAGTCCACCTGACCTGGGGCGAGGCCCTCCCTGAGATTTTTAAGCAACAGATGAACCAAGCAAAAATGCATTTTCTCCTCATTGGGTAGCACTTGGGAACTCAGGGGCCAGAACTAAGCCCTGAGCCACTGGAAAATTGACTCGCGATAGCTGACTTGGCTCTCTTAGTCCTTGAAACGGAATAAGAATAAAGCTCATAACTTCCATCCCCATAACCACCCTGTGAGGTGGGACAATGTCCCCAATATTTATCCTTATTTTACAGACGAAACAATTGAGATTGTTGGTCCAAGTTCACACAACCATTAGTTGGATATACTCGCACTAATGGGCACAGTTGAAGTGTCTGAGTGGGAGGCAGGGGAAAGGAGGGAGGGAGACACATTCTAGGTGTTTATACCAGAGACTTGCAGTTTCAGCTGCCCTAGGATCACAATTCTCATTCCCCATCCCTTCCCAAACTTACCTTTTCTTTTAGCTCTCAGCTAATTTTCTTTTTCCCTTGGAGCTGTTCCATTCACGGAAGGGTTGCAGTAGTTAGAGCCCGAAGGGAACTTAGAGCAAAGATAAATAAAGCCCAGCTCCAGCTCACAATCAGAGGAATTTACAAGTTCAACTGGTGGCCTAAGTGTGGGGAAATTCACTAGTACAGATCTATTTTTAAAAAATCATACAGCTATCCTAGTGGCATAGTGGATAGAGTCAAGAAGACCTATGTTCAAATCTTGCCTCAGACACATAACACATAGTAGGTGTTTAATAAATGCTTGTTTCCCTGCACCCCCTTTTTAAACATTGTTTTCATTTATAAGACTATCTTACCCTCCCCCTTCCCCCAGCCACCCCTGGTAACGATGTCCAAAAAAAGCAGTCCAACTTGCCACCAGAGTCTGACATATAATGTTACAGAGCTGTAGTCTCCAACCTCAGTAAAGAAGGGAGGAGGGAGTTTTCAACGCCTCTCTAGGGCCAAGCTCGGTTTCTTTCTAATTGCATGACGTTTAGTTCTGTTTACGTCGTTTTCACTACTGTGTATACTATCTTTCTGGTTTTGCTGACTTCACTTCGTCAGTTACAGAATTCTGGTATCCCTGGTGTGCAGTGTGGTGGTCGTTGGTAACCCTTCCATCACACTGCCCGAGTCTGAGTGACAAAGTCCACTCTGGGTTTGGCACACTCACCAAAAGGGTTGAATCCATTCATGGAGGTAGAAAACAAAAGATGCTTGGCTGGGAAACGAAGCAGGATTGTCCTACCAAGTTTGAAGAGGGTGGAGTCTTGCCCCAGTTGGAGTGAGAGGTCCACATAGAGGTAGTTGGCCCCTACTTTGTCAACTGTTCCTTTTATAGCCTCATTAGCGTCAGAAGCAAGTGGCCAGGAAGGAAGCATCAGCTGGTCCAAATCACTTGTTGTCTCAGGGACTTGTCAATCTCCCAGGGGAACTCCAATCCTGAGTTGCTGGCCCTCATGCCAACTCCTTATCAGGCCTATGTCATGATCCCTAGGCCAAGAGGAGGGGTGAGCTTCTCGGCTTTGCTCTGGACTGCCAGAAGGACATAGACATAGATCATGAGGTGTTCCAAAATGACAGCATACATGCACATATATACATATATGCACACATACATGTGTATAAATGTGTGCTGTATGTATACATACATACACATGTGTGCATATATCTTCACACATGTAGATATTGATGATATAGATACAGAGAGAGATGATACAAATATGAATAGGGAGAGATGAACAAAGGCAGAGATACAGAAAACAAGCTAGAAAGCTAACCGTGGAACAGTATGTACAGAAGCGAGAACAGATATGGAAAACAAGGTTTGTACTGGGGCAGGGGACAGGAAGGAGAAGGGAGGGGGCAGGGGCAGGAAGGAGGAGACAGGGAGCAGGGGGAGGGGGCAAGAGGTAGGAAGAAGGAGGAGGTGGGGGCAGGAGGGAGGGAAGGGGAAGCAGGATAGAGGAGGCAGGGGGCAGGGGCAGGAGGGAGGAGGGAGGGAGAAGGGAGGAGGGAAAGCAAATCTGCCATCCATCAACATTTCAGTCAGACTGGAGGCTCACCTCCTGGCCACTTGCCACCAAGTCTCTCTGTGGCCCCAATATGGACATTAACACTTAGCTTTCCCAAGACAGTCTTCACATGTGGAGGATCTTCTATACACACATACTCATTCACACATAGACACTAAGACACATAGTACACAAACACATACACACATATACATACAGACACATGCACAAAACACACATACACACGTGCACACATATACAGACACACACCAACACAGGCATACATGTACACCTATACACATAAATACAAACACATATACACACATACTCATACACAAACACATATACAGTACATACAAACACACATATATACAAACATATGCACAACACAATACAGACACAAATATACACAAACGCATACACATGAATACAGATACACATAAACACAAACACACATACACACAAACTCACATACACATGTACACATACACAGCACACACGTACACAAATACACACGCACATTTATACACATATACACACAAATGCATGCACAGCGCACACACATGCAGATACAAACACATATGTATACACATATACATGTACGCACACATACAGACACAGATACACACAAACATACATACACACATAAGCACATACATATGTAGCACATGTACACACTTATACACATAAACACAAACACACACAGACACACAGACACATACCTTTATGGCACAAGTCATTTTTGAGATAAAGAATGAAAGTCTTATTATAAGCTTTACTTTCCAGATGTAGGAACTGAGACCCAGAGAGGGGAAGCAACTCCTCCCAGCAGGTCACACTGCTAGTAAGTGCTTTCCCTTCCAGCCCACCCCCACCCTGTCATGTCTTACTACGAAGCCTCAGGCCCTCCAGAGTGGTCTTGATCAGCCCCAGCCTGGCCCAGACTTCCCCTCCCACCCACCTGCCCATCAGGCATCATCTCCCCACCCAGACTGCTTAAGTGGGACCACAAAGAGCCGGACCCATCACACCCTTACCAACACTTAATGTGAGTGACCCTCGACCAGCCACATCACCTCTCTGAGCCTCAGGCTTCCCCACTGTACAGTGAGTGGGCTGAGGTTATAATCCTTCCCAGAGCAGCTAGGTAGGTGTTGCTGCAGTGGATGGAATGAAGGGAGGGGTGGGGTGGGGTGAGGTGGAGGGGGGGAAGTGTAGGGTGGGGATTGGAGGGGGCCTGACTCATTGTCCTGAGTTCCAATCAGATACTTACTAGCTTAACTGGGTGACCCTGGGCAAGTCACTTCACCCTGTTGGCCTCAGTTTCCTCATCTGTAAAATGAGCTGGAGAAAGAAATAGCAAACCACTCCAGTATCCCTGCCAAGAAAACCAATAAAATCTCCCTTCCAGGATTGTTTTGAGGAAATGATGTTGGGTCAACTCTAAAATGATCTCATCGAACACTTTAAGATTTACGTAGCATGTGGTATATGTTCTTATGTGATGCCCTCATTATTATCCCCATTTTACAGAGGAGGAAACTGAGGGTCCATGAGGTGAAGTGTCTGGCCCAGGGTCATGGAGCTGGGATCAGAAGAGGGTCTGAGTCAACCGGGCCATTTCTTGACATTCCCCTTCCCATCATAGGAAAAGAATGAAGGTCGAAGCCTGCGCTGTAACCCCTCTGAGAGGATCCATCCTCTTCTGCCCTTGCAGTTCTGGTTCTGAAAGACAACATGAGCTGCCAAGCCCCCATTCTCTTTTACGTATCATTTGACGGGCTGATATGATCAGGGCACCTGATGCCTTGGTGGGGGGCCTACTCGGGGTGGGGGTGGGGGGCTGGGCTTAGCTGGACCTTGGTCTTTGTCTGTCCTCCAAGCCTTTCCCCCTCAGGAGGACCTGCTGGTGTTTTCTCTCTGCTGGTCTAGCCTTTCCACTTTCCTCAGGTGCAGAGTCCTGGACTTAAAGCCCAGAGACCTGGGTTCAAATCTGCCACTTACTAGCTGAATGACTGGGCAGTCAGTTAACTATTCTGACTGAGCTGGTTGCTGCAGGAATGGGAAGGGGGAGCAGGGGAGGGATTCCTGGACCAAGGGGAGGACTTCCTGGATTCAAGAGGACTGGGAGTCCAGGAGCAGAGAGGACCTGGGGAAGAGCAAACTTGACCCTTGACTTTCACTGGCTCTGGGAGTGGGGGCAGAGCAGGAATGGGGGAGAGGAGATCCACTCTCTCTTGAGCTCTTTCCCCTTTGGGGCAGGTGCTAACCAGGGTAGTGCTCTAAGTCTGGAAGGCTGTCTGGATGCCAACGGAGGTAGGGCTGGCTTGCTCGTTTGACCATTTGCTGCCCTGAATACGTTCCCCCACTTGGGGATCTAGGACTTTCCTCTGGTGTGTCTGTCAGGCATCCAAGGCAGAAGAAACCAGAGGGCAGTATAGGCCCCTGGGGGACAGAGGCAGGAGCAAATGTAACCCATAGCTCAGAAATAACTCCAGCAATTCCACTTCTCCCCCGTATTGTATATGTGAAGAAGAGGAGTAGAACCTGAATCAAGTAAGTCCTGAGGTGACAGTAGTTCCCAAGGCAGGTCAGGCTCCTGGAAAGATAGCCGTTCATCCTCAAGTCATGAGTGTTTTTACCTTGTGTGTGTACGTTCCTACAGGAATAAGAATCCCAAATAGAATTCATAACATGAAACCCAGGGCTCTGGCTTTATTAGTCCTATACTGAAATTGGAAAGATTTCCGCCAAGTAACTTTTTGAGCTAGTCATCTATCTAGAACAGGAAGGAACCTCAGAGACTGCCAAATCCAATGTCTTCATTTTAGTGTGGTGGAAAATTAGTCTAAGAAAAGTTAAGTAGCTTGTCTTAGGGCACATAGTCAGAGATCAGAGGCAGAATTCGAACCCAGTTCATCTGACTCCAGAGTTAGTGTTCTTTTCATGTATCATGCTACCTTCCTGGGTGGGGCTTTCCCCCCTCCCTCCCTTGGATTCCCCAGGGCACATTGGAATTTGACTCATTTTGACCCTGGTTGGGACAAACATCACAATTTTATCTATTTCTAGGTCTCCATCAAAAAAAAAAAAAAGTAATAAAGTAGTTCCTGTGCAAGTGTTCAGGTTAACAATGTAGTAAATATGGAACAGAATTTATTTTGCTTGATGGAAAATTCAAAACAAAGTGCTTATGGGAAAGCACAGCATCTGGTCTGAAGTAGGCATTCATTAAAGCCTTCTTCCCACTCCATTGATTCCTACCTTCCCAGGGCCTCTCTAGGGGCTCTGGGCCCCCACCCACCAAAGGGAAAGCATTCAGGGTCAACAAAGTCTACCCTTCCTTTGGTGAGTTCCACCTTCCTAGGACCTCTAGGCTGACAATACTCATTGAAAGGGTATAGACAAGGAGGAGGATGAAGATACTGACAATAGTCACCATCTGGGCAGCACTTTAATGTTTGCAAAGTGCTTTTCAACTATTATCTCATTTGATCCTCACAACAATCTCAGGGAGGAGGTATTATCATTACTTTCATTTTACAGATGAGGAAACCAAGACAGGCAGTTGACTTATCAACTACTACTACTCAGCGTCTGAAGCTGGATTTGAACTTTTCTCCTCCAAAATTCTGGATTCTAGCCACTGTGTAACCTAGTGAGAAGCGTTACTGTTCTCATTATTCTTCTTAGGCTGCCTATATACTTTCTTGATTACTTTTTGAAGTGACTCTCTGGTAAAACAACCTTTCCAGAAGGGACTTCCCTTCTGTTGAGTGAAGCAACACTGTCATCTGGTGGCCAAAAGGATTCATGCTACCAACCAGAAGATTACACTGAATCCAATGGAGAGTTCTCTTTTTTAAAAAAGTTTTTATCATAGAGAGGAAGGGGATAAGAGAAGTGGGGAGGCGGGGGGGGGGGGGGGGGGGGAGGGGGTGTGTGTGATAGAAGAGAGGGAAGATTGGGGGAAGGGATAATCAGAATGCATGCTGTCTTGGGGTGGAGGGAGGGGAGAGATTGGGAGAAAATTTGGAATTCAAAATCCTGTGAAAGTGAATGTTGAAAACTAAAAATAAATTCATTAAAAAAAAAAAAAAAAAGAAAGAGGCTTTCCTCAAAGGAGTTACACAATATAACACAATTACATAAAATATATTAATATTATTAGTTACCATGTAATATAAATTATAATGTACATACTAAAATTGTTTTTGCATGTAACTGGGGAAAATAAAATACTAAATAAAAAAAATTTTAAAAAGTTTTTACTGATGTCTTTTTTATTTTGCATCACCATATTTTTTCCTAGTAGTCCTTTCCTTTCCCTTCCCAGAGAGCCATTCCATAAAATAAACTGTTTTTAAAAGACAAAAAAGGGGAAAAAATCTGCATAACTGATAAAAACATGGAAAAAGTCTGAAAACATGCAATGTACACCACTTGTGAACCCTCTACCTCTCCAAGAGGAAGTGGTGGGAAGGTCCTCTCCTCTTCATGCTTGTTCTTTATACTTTTTAAACAATAACTTTGATTTTGTAGGCGTGATTGGCTTTCCCTTTCCCTTGTTGTAGTCATGTTTTGGCTTCCTTCATTCTGCATTAGGTCACGAGGATCTTTCCTACTGTTCTGTACTCATCATATTCATAATTTCTTGTATATTCATTTGTTTAGTGATTTCCCAATTAACGGGCATCTATTTCTCCCCCAATTCTTTGGTATCCCAAAAGGTGCTGCCATAAATATCTTGGTGTTTATGGACTCCTTTTTCTTACCAATAGACTTCTTGAGATATGTGTCAGTAATCAGATCTGTGGGTCAAAGCCTATGGAGACTTTAGTCACTTTATCTACATAATTCCAATTTGTTTTCCAAAATGGTTATGTCATTCACCAATAATGCGCCAATGTGCCTATCTTCCCACACCCCCCTCAACATTTACTAACGTCACCTTTTCCAATTTTCAGTGTGAAAGGTGTAACCTCACAGTTGTTTTGATTTGCATTTCTCTTATTAGTGATTTAGACCATTCTTTCTTGTGGCTGTGGATACTTCCCAGTTTTTTGTTTTTGAAAACTATTTGTTAAGGGGCAGCTAGGTGGCATGGTGGATAGAGCACTGACCCTGAAGTCGGAGGATCTGAGGTCAAATTTGGTCTTGGAACTTGACACTTAGTAGCTGTGCGACCTTCGACAAGTCACTTACCGCCAATAGCCTCACCCCCCCCCCCCCAAAATAACCCTATTTGTTCGAATCCTTTGATCACATTTACTGGGGAATGGTTATTAGTTTTACACACACACATATATCAAGAATATATACTATACACATATATAACCACCATATATATATAAAAAGTATATGTGGTTATATATGTTGTTTATATATCTTGGATACCAAACTCTTATCAGAGAAATTTGCCATTCTATCACTTCTCTTCTTATCTTAGATGCATTAATATTGTCAGTACAGAAGCTTTTCTGTAATCAAGGTTATCTATATTATTTTTTGTAATTACCTCTGTCTCTTGAGTTAAGAATGTATCTCCTACCCATAGATGTGAGTGGTATCTCTCCTAATTTTTTAATAGCATGATCTTTAATATTAAGGTCACATGTCCATTTAGAATGTATTGTGGAAGTGTGTTGATTGAAGTTGAATTTCTACTAGACTGTTTTCCAGATTTCCCAAGAGGTTTATTTTTTTAATCAAATAGGTGGCTCTTTCCTAAATAACTTATATTTTCTAGTATATGGAACACTGGATTATTGGCTTCCGTTGTTCCTGATTTTCCCTTGCCTAGTCTGTTCCATTGATCCATCTCTCTACTCTTTAATCAATACCAGATACTGCTTTATAATGTACTTCGAAATCTGAAAGTACTATTTCTTCTTTGTCTCTACCTCCTTTCATCATTTCCCTTGATATTCTGAATCTTTTGCTTTTTCCAAATGAATTTTGTTATTTTGTCAACTTCTGTATATATAAGTATTCCTTTAATAATTTGATTGGTATAGCATCAAAGGTGTAAATTAACTTTGGTAGTATTATCATTTTTATTTTATTGGCATAGCCTAGCCAGGAGCACAGAATATGCCTCCAAGTATTTAGGTTGTTCTTTTGATTTTTGGCAAGACAATGTGGGTTAAGTGACTTGCCCAAGGTCACACAGCTAGTAAGTGTCAACATCTGAGGATTTGAACACAGGTGTTCCTGACTCCAGGGCCGGTGCTCTATCCAATGTGCCACCTAGCTGCTCTTCTTTATTTCTTTAAGGAGCACTTTGTGATTGAATCTATACAAGTTCCCAGATACTTTATGTGTTTTGCAGTTATTTGAGATTCCCTTTTTATTGTTGCCTCTTGGATTTTGTTTTTATTAAAAAGAACTACAGTTGATTTTTAAGGATTTATTTTGTAGACTGTGACTTTACTGGAATTACTAGTATCTTTGCTGATGATTCCCTAGATTCCAGGTGTGCCATCATATCATCAGTAAACAGGGGTAGTTTTATCCTATTTTTATCTATCTTTATGCCTTTAATTTCTTCCTCTTGTTTTATTACTGTTGCTAACATTTCCAAAACTAAATCAAATAATCGTGGGTTGAGTGGTTATCCTTGCTAAACTCCCATATTTATTGGAAAAGTTTCTGGTATACTCCTGTTGTCTTTCATGATTGCATTTGATTTAGACAGATACTTTTTATGATATTCAAAAAGATCCTTCTATGCCTATACTTTATAGAGCTGGGTTTTTTCCTTTTATTATTGTCTTTTAAGCATAAAAGTGTTGCGCTTGAATGTATTGAGATAATCATGTGGTTTTGGAAGTTTTTATATGACTAATTACATTAATTGTTCTAATATTGAACCATTCTTGCATCTGATATAAATCCAATTTGATCATAAATGAACATTTCTTGGATGAGTCTCTGTAGTCTCTTTGACAGGATGATATTCAAAATTTTTGAATGGATATTAATGATATTGATGTATATCAATATCATTCTCTAGTGTTTTATCTTTCTCTGGTTTAAATATTCATTCTATATTTGTCTCATAAAATGAATCTTGTAGGGTTCTTTCTCAGTTTTTTGAGAATAATGTATATAGTGAGTGTACTAGTTGTTCTTTAAAAGTTTGTTGAGTCTATTAGAATTTCCTTTTAGATATATTGCTCTTGTTAAATAACTTAAGTGATTGTGTTTAATGATTACTTTAATTAATTAATTAACTTTTTAATTAATTAATTAATTAACATTTGATTAATTAATTTAATTAATTGACTGAGTGTTAAATAAACTTTCCTTTCAAAAACTGGAGGAAAAAAAGCTTGATAGAATTCTCCTGTGAATCCATCAGGACCAGGAATTCCCTCTCCCTGCCCTCTCACTTGGTAGTTCCTTTTACAGCTTTTTCCTTTACTAAATGTGAGTTCAGATCTCGATTTGCTCTTCTGTTGGTTTGGGTAGTTTCTGGTTTTGAAGAGATTCTATTTATTTTGTGTTTGGTTAGAATATAATGTTAGAATATAACTGTATATAATAGAGTCTAATTATTCTTTTCATTTCTTCTAATTTTGTTGTGATTTTTCTTTGCTCATTTGCCATTTAGTTGATTTGATTTTGATTTTCTGTCCTCTTTTTAAAAATCAGACTAGCTAAAAGTTTATCAGTTTTAGCAATCTTTTCAAAGAACCATTTTTTTTTGTTTTATTTATCATTTCTATAGTTTTTTTTGGTTTCTAGTTTATTTCTCCTCTAATTTTGATTATTCCTTCTTTTGTGCTTATTTTAGGCTTGCTTATTTCTTGACTTTGGAATTTTTATATTCTATTCAGTTCATTAATCATTTTTCCCCATTTTGTTAATATCAGTCAATTAACATGTATTAAGCACCTACTATGCGCCAATCACTGTGCTAAGCCCTCAGGATGCAAAGAAAAGCAAAAGACAGTCCCTACCCTCAAGGAGCTTACAGCCTAATGGGAGAGACAACAAACATATGCAAAAATACTATATACAGAATAAATAGGAAATAATTAACAGAAAGAAGACACTAGAATTTTTTTTTAGGAGACACAAGAATTAAAAGAAGTTGAGGGATGCTTCCTCTTGAAGATGGGCTATTAGTTGAGACTTAAAGGAAGCCAGGGAGATCAATAATTGGGAGTGGAGAAGGGAGGGTTTTCCAGGAGGGGAGGATAGCCAGAAAAAAATGTTTGGAGGCGAGAGATGGAGGGTTCTGTTTGTGGAACAGCCAGGAAATCAGTGTCACTGGATCATTAAGTAATGCAAATGCAAACTCCACTCCATCACTATGCAAAACTATATATTAATGTTGAGTGAAAACCTTATTGCTTGCTGAATACCCAGGGCCTCATCCTGCTTTGAAGAAGCCTTTGTTTCTGACCTTGTAAACCAAGAAGGAAACAACTTCCCCCTCATTTCTGCCAGACTTTAACATATTACTTTTATTGGTTACTACTACTCAGAACAGAAATGTTAGATGTCATTGTCAAGGAGCATCCTTTATCCCAAGTATCCTTTTATTAGTAGGGAACAAATAAAACTCCCCATTTGTTTTAGTCCCTGTTTCTCACCATTTTTCTTCTCCTCATTTTGAGAAAGATTTCTCTAGAAAACACAATCTTAGAGCAAAGGGGGTAGGGTAGGGAAGCTTTGCCTGCTTGATGGAGCAGAGTTTTAAATGCCTTTTTTAATACTTGTTTTTCAAAAATAGAGCAGAAAAGATGGTAGAGTAGGAGGAAGCAATATAGGCCAACCCCATCACCACTACCACCAAACATCCTCCACAAAGATCTAGAAAATGCACCAAACCGTTTTCTGATCAGGAAAGGCAAGACAAAGGTCACAGTGGGTCATTTGTCCATTCCAAGGCAGCTTAGGGAGACAGAGATGAAGTCTGACCAGTAACACATGTGGCAGAGAGGATTCCAAGTGCCCAGGGACTTAAAGAAGGCCAAAAATGGACAACAAAGCAGGAAATAGTAGACCAGAAAGAGATCCCAAGGAAGGATGCAGGAACTTCACTGTGTACAATGGTCTAGGATGCCATTTGTCATCTTTGTGACTCACCACCTGGTCCCAGGTCAGAGAATAAGGTCTAGCCAGAAGCAAACCATAACTGTGTGGCTCCAATCACAGCAGCGGTTTAGGGACTCAGTCTACCCTCTAGACCAGGATGGAAGCTTACAGTGAAATTACCAGGCAGGAATCCCAGACAAAAGGGGAGCCTGTAGTCCAGTTGCTGTGAATCTGCAGAGACTCCCAGGGGGCTAATGATGGACAAACTCCAGAAGGAAGACCACTGAAACTCTTTACAAAGAACAAGCTAACAAACCCAAACCTGGCTCAAAAACTTGCAGAGTTCAGACCAGGAGGGCAATCAGCAGATCTTGCCTTGGATCACATGCCTTTGGGAGCACTAAAAGCTTGCAGGTTCCCAGCCAGAGCTGTGAAAGCAGGACAAAGGTATAAGAAGACAAAAGCTCATGGCATACATCTCTCTCCTATACCAGAGCTCCAATATGGACATAAAGTCCAAAGTTAAGAAGTAGACTGGAAGACAGAGTAAACAAAGAAAGAGAATCAAACCACAAAGAGCTATTATGGCATCAGGAAAGCTCAAGACACAAGCCCAGAAAGAAGAGAACGACCCAAAAAACATCTACAAGGAAAGCCTCAAAGTAAAATGCAGTTGGGGCACAACAAGAATTACTAGAAGATCTAAAGCAAGAGTTTTAAAAAGAGCTAAAAGTGATTTTTAGAACCAGTTGAGAAAAGTAGAGGAAAAATGGGAAAAGAATTGAGAGCTAAGGAGGAAAGATACAGAGAGAAAATTAACAGCTTGGAAAAAGAAGTGAAAAATTTTACTGAAACAACTCCTTGAAAAGTGGAACTGGACATATGGACACTAGTGACTTAAGCATTAAATAATTAAATTAAAATTAATTTAAAATTTTAAAAAGTAAGTGAAGCTGAAGCTTAAGTACTTTGGCCACATAATGAGAAGACAGGACTCATTCTGAAAGACCCTGATGATGGGAAAGATTGAAGGCAAAAGGTAAAAGGGATGGCGGCAGATAAGATGGATAGATAGTGTCATGGAGACAGTGAACATGAACTTGGACAGACTTTGAGAGACAGAGGAGGACAGAAGGGCCTGGTGTGCTATGGTCCATGAGCTCACAAAGAATCAGACTCAATTCAGTGACTGAACAACAACAACACTAATGACCCCATGAGACATCAAGGAATAATACAACGAAACCAAAAAGCTGAAAAATAGAAGAAAATGTGAAATATCTCAGGAAGAAAACAGAAAAGGGACACCAGAACTTACTATTTCTATTTGGTAGATAACGTGCATGCACATGTTTATACAATTTTGTATAGAAGTTAATGGTGATTTTTAGATCTCAAATAGTAATATAAAGCAGCAGTCACCAAAACCATTTGGTATTGATTAAAAAATAGAGAAGTAGATAGATGTAACAGACTAGATAAGGTAGAATCAGAAGCAGTGGAACTCAGTAACCCAGTGTTTGATAAACCAGGAAACATAAATTACTTAGAAAATGGCCCCACATTTGATTGGGAAAACTGGAAAACTGTCTGGCCAAAATTAGGCTTAGTCCAAGACCAATACCAGCCATGATGTCCCACAATACATTCTAAAAGGGTGTAAGACCCTAATATTAAAGATCACACCATGAAAATATTAGAAGGGAAACAGCTCATATAACTTTCACAACTATGGTTAGGAGATGTATTTTCAATCAAATAACGGACAGAAGTAACTATGGAAAATATTTGACTATACGAAAGTGAAAGACTAAGGGAATTATTCAAATAGGGAAAATGTTTGTATTAAATTTCTCTGCTTAAGGTTTGATATCTAAGACAGAAATAATTAACAGATATAATAGATATGTCTAAGACAGGGGTGGGGAACCTGTGGCCTCCAGGCCACATGTGGCTCTCTAGGTCCTCAGGTGTGGCCTTTTGACGGAATCCAAACTTCACAGAACAAATCCCCTCTAGGTCCTCAAGTGCGACCCTTTGACAACCTAAACTTCACAGAACAAAAACCTCAAAAGTCATTTAGAAGACACCGTAAATCTTTTTTAGCTCTAGCTTCTCCAGCAATTTGTCTAGTTCTACATTTTCTCTTATGTTTATCTTTCTGTTAGACTTATCTAAAACTGAGAGAAAGATAAATATTGAAACTTTGTGTCTATGTAATCTTGTGGCTCAGTTAATATTTTCTTTATGAATTTGGATGCTAAGGTACTTGGAGAATATATGTTTAATATTGGTATTAGTTTGTTGTCTATGATTCCTTTCAGCATAATGTACTTTCCTTGTTTGTCCCTTTTAATGTTTTGAAAATTTGTTTTTTGCTTTATCCCATAGCATGATTGTACCTCTTACTTGTTTTGTTATTACTTGATATTTGGTTAATTGTTTTTCCTAGACCTTCATTTTTATTCTATATATATGTTTGTTTTAAAAATATGTTTCATAAATGAACATGTTAAAAAAATTGGGGGGAAAGTGTTTCTTGTAAGCAACAGATTAAGGAGTTTGGTTTTCTTATCTAATCTACCACTTGTTTTATTGGACTGTTTAATTCATTTGCGTTTAAAGCTATGAGAGTTAGGTTTAGATTTTCCTCCATTTGCTTCTAATTACTTTTTTCCAAATTAGGATTTTTCCCCTCTTCTGCTGCAAACACAAACTAAAGATAGTGCTATCTTTAGTTATTTTAACTTTATCTACTGAAAGGTAGTCCCTTTCCCACTGGCTTTCTTCCCCTCATCCTCTTGAAGTACTATTCTCTCCCCCCTCCATTTGTTGTTCCTTTTCTTGGCTTTGCACTTTTGCTTATCAATTCCTTTTTCTTGCTTGCTTTTGTCTATTTATATAATTCTTCTCTTTTTTCTCTCCCATTTAAGTAAAGTAGAATCTCCCTCCCTAACTCCCTTTCAATTTGTCGTTAGTTTTTTAAAATCTTATTTTCTGCTCCTTTTTCTAGAAGGAATTTCTTTCCCTCACTCTGCATTACTCATCTTCCCTCTGTGCCTATTCTAGACTTTATTTCATGGTCCTTGTACTAACATAGTCCTTCTTTATTCTATGTATTCCTGATGGAATACCTGTTGAGGTGCCTACTTGAGATTCTTTCATCTAAACAGCTTCTACTATTGCTTTGCAGATGTTACCTCCACTCTCTTTTTTCTGTTTATGCCTCATTCTTAGAAATATCAGTTCCTGCATGTTATGAGGGTGGTGTAGCACCATGGCAGAATTCTTCCCATGCCCCTGATTGTGAAATTCATTTTTGACTTTTGCCCTTCCCCTGGGCAACTTTTCCCTCCAAGTCTTTGCCTTCAAATCTCATCCACACTTTTCTGAGTGTCATTTGCTCTCTGGAGATCTCACTTCCCCGTCTCTCTAAGCACCAAATCCCAGCAGATAATTCCCATTGTAAGGTCCCCATTGCCCTTTACAGAACATTTCTCTTTACTGATAGGGGCATTCACTAGTGGTACCTACTCTCCCCTTTTCAATCCCTCCCTTTGCCTTGTTACCAATTTTCCTGAAGGATTTCTCTTTCTTCCTGAGAGACCACAGGAGTTTTTTCTTTTCTTTTAATGTTTCCCTTTGACTTGATTAGAGTCTATCATATATTGCCCTCTATGTTACTCCTCCTTTTCCCTCCTTTCTTTGCCTTCCTGTTCTGTAATTTAGCCCCACCAAACAAACCAACATTGATTCCCCTGTACGTGGGGTTTTGTGAAGTTTAGTCTACAACATTTCAAGCCTGTTTATTATTCAGCTTTCACACCTTGTCTTCTCGTATACATCTAGAAAGAAATCCCTTGATAATCTCTTCAGATCTGGTTTTCTCCCCAAGAATATTGTAAACATAACTTTAGTATTGGATGTCCATCTTTTTTTCTCATTCATAGTTTGGTTCAGACTTGCAGGATAGGCAGCCTCGGGCTTCATCTTGGACACCCTTACTCATTGGAACACATTATTCCTTTCTCTCCTGAGTTTTTTGGTGGGTGTGGAACAGTCTTGTGTTTGAATTTTCTTTCTTTTATATGTGAATGTCTTTCTCTTAATCACTTGCAGCCCAAGATCTTTGAGTTTGGCTATATCACACTGTTGACTCTTATTCAGTTTGCAGTAGACTTAACTTCTCAGATGCTTTTTGGATGAACTGCTATCTAGTTATGCTTCTCCCATCTGGTTTCTGGGAAGATTGTTTTGGGAACCCAATTGAAAGATATTACATGCATTCCTATAGTAGCAGGTAACCTTTCCTCAGCACCTCTTTGGAGCATTCTCTGTCCCTGTTCCTGGTGACTCTATAGAAGTCTGGTAAGTGGGGTCAACTTTTGATATCTGCAGAAAGTCTGATGATTGGTTATTGAACAGAAAGACCTAGGGATGCAGGTTCCAGTTCTCTGTCTCTCTGTCTCTATCTCTCTGTCTCTGTCTCTCTGTCACCATAATGGTTGTATATGAGTCATGGACTTATAAATCCATATCATGACTTTCTAAACTAACATTTCTATAGTGCGTTCAGGTTGTGAAAGTGCATTACAAATATTGTCTCATTTGATCCTCACAACAACCCTGGGGGTAGGTCCTACCCCTATTTTACAGTTGAGGAAACTGAAGCAGACAGAAATCAAGCGTCCAAGGCTGTAGAGCTAGGAAGTATCGGATGTTAAATGTGAACTCAGGTGGGCAGCTAGGTGGAATAGTGGATTGAGTCCCAGCCCCAGAGTTAGGAGAGTCCAAATCTGACCTCAGATACTTGACACTTAGTAGCTGTGTGAGCCTGAGCAAGTCATTTAACCCTGATTGCCTTGTCAAAAAACCCCCAAACATTTTGAACTCAGGTCTTTTTGACTCCAGGTCCAGCATTCTTGCAACTGTATCACTTAGCTGCCTCTAATAGATCATCTGTCCTGTTCTGGGTCCTTATTTGTACATTGAGTGTTTTCTTTGATTTTCCTTTTTGGGAAGAAACACTAGACAAGAGGAAAAAATAGAATTTTCTTTGAGTTAGTAAGGGTAGGAGTGATGAACCAACGGATGCCACAATGGGTAATCCAATACTCTGAGGATAACTCAGGCTCTCCTAGAGTTGAATCTGGGCAAACCATGATGAAAGGTAAAAGTGATCAGCACCCCAGGAGTGAGAGGAGGTAGGGATAGCTCTGGGACCTAGACTATTCTATTTCATCATACTGAATTTAAGCCAGGGTTCTAGCCTGTCTATCCTTTTGGATCCTGACTTTGTTTTCCTGAAGATTAGTTCTCCCTTCTACCTTGGTGTCATGTGTATGGGATCATAGGATACAGGATCATAGGACTGAGAATTAGAAGGAACCCAGGAGGTCATATAATGCAAACTGCTCATTTACAAAGGAGGAAAAAGAGGCACGGGGCAAGGGGGAAACTTGTCCCAAGTCACCAAGTTAGGAAGTAGCAGAGCTTTCATGTTGACTGAAATCCTCTGGTTTCAGATCAATGTTCTATCATATTCTGATGGAGCTTACAGGTGAAAGGTCCACCTGCCAAGATCAAAGAGGCCCCAGGATCATGGAACAGGAAAGCTGAACATTACATTAGAGGCCATCTAATCTAGCCCCTTGTTTTACAGAGGAAGCAACTGAGGCCCAGAGATGGAAAGAGACTTAAGGACATACAGCTAGGAAGTATCATGACATAGATTTGAACCTAGGCCCTTTGGCTCCAAATACAGAAGTCCTTCCCCTGTGCTCACCTCCAGAAACCAAGTCTTGGTCCAAGAGGTCAGAGATTAAAGGTGGTAAGAGGCCCTTATAAATGATCTAATCTACTGCCACTCCTGCCCCCCACTTATGATGATTTTCTTAACTCCACAAAATTATAAAAACAGTTTAGCCTCCCTAAAATGGTAAAGTATGTTTCATCTCAATAGATTTAACATTTTAAACAAGACTCAACTACATTGATAATTCACATTACAATCTGAAATCTATAAAGCTGATATTTATTTATTTCACCATTCACTTTTATAAGATTTTGAGTTCCAAAATTTTTTCTTCCCTCCCTCCACTCACCCTTTCCCAGGATGGCAAGTAATATGATATTAATTTTAAAAAATTTTTACTCCAGAGTACTGTTGTTTTGGGACATCTAGGTGATACATTGGATAGAGTGCCAGACCTGGAGTCAGGAAAACTCATCTTCATGAGTTCAAATCTGGCCTCAGAGACTTAACTGGCTGTGTGAACCTGGCAAGTCACTTTGACTCAATTTGCCCCAGTTTTCTCAACTGTAAAATGACCCAGAGAAGGAAAAGGCAAACCACTCCAGTATCACAGCCAAGAAAACCCCAAATGGGGTCATGAAGAGTTGGACATGATTGAACAGCAAATCTGCCCCACCTCATCCCTTGGCTCTCATTTCCTTTTTTATCTGGGCTAAATCAGCATCTACCCCTTTTCAAAGGATGAGAGGATAGGGGATATTCCACAAAGAGACTGTACAGCCCATAAGGATCTAAAGTAAGGGCTTGTTCTAGCCACAGAAGAACTGTGAAGTTGGGATTCAAAGGGCCGCACTTGACGACTTAGTGGGTCACATGTGGTTTCCCACCCCTGTTAGGCAGAAGGTTGTCTCCCCTTCCCCTTTCTCAGTCCCCTATCTGATGTTTATGGTTCGGTGGAAGGAGGGCTGGGGGTCATAGTAAGCTAGCAAAGTCTCTACAGAAGGAGGAGAGGGTCCAAAATTGGGCTTCAGGCATAACCCTATGGGTCAATTTGTACATCCCTTCTTGAAACAGGTAACCACTCCACTCAGGGCAGATAATGAATTTGTTCTGTGAAGTTTGGATTCCGTCAAAAGGCTACACTTCAGGACATAGAGGGCCACTTGTGGCCTGGAGGCCGCAGGTTCCCCATCTCTGCCCTAGGAGGTTTGAGGGGAGAAGAGAAAGTCTGGAATAGACTCGAGTCCTGTTTGTGGTGAATGGGATAGAGAGTCAGTTGGGGATGAGGAGGATTGCCTTGCTACCTTCCCTGGGGGCCCAGCTGACATGTGATAAGAGACATGGAGGATAGTGGTTGGTGGGAACAATCCAGGGCTGGCTTTGCTTCACTGGTGTCAGGAAGTCTCTTCTTAGTGCCATGTCAGCTCTTTGCCTACAACTCTCCCTAAGTTGGAGCCCTGAGGGAGTGTCTTGGGGTCTTGGATTGGCATGTTCATTCTTCCAGGCTCCCAAGTCTCCTGCCTCCCATGGAGTTGGGAGCAGTGGGGAATGCCCATTTCTCACTGGGGTCTACTCTCCTTCTGTGCCTGCTGTCCCTGCGTGTCAGAGTCATGCTTCAGGAATGGCTCCCTCCCTTTCTGCCCTGCAGGGACATAAGAGATCTAATCTAATGCAAACCAAGCTTGGAGAGGGGCTTTGTCCAGAGTCCCAAAACTCATATTCTATCCAGTGGTGGCAAACTCAAATAGAAATGGATCCCTGGGGGCTGCATATTAACTTCAAAAACCACATATTAACATTATCTATGTTATGGGATTGTATTTGCTTATTTGGTTAAACATTTCCCAATTCGATTTTAATCTGGTTCAGGCCACCTACAGGAGTTTTGCCTCAAAGGGGGAACAGAACCACGGAACAGGAGAGCTGAACATTACCTTTGTGGCCATATGTCAGAGTCCCCTTGTTTTACAGAGGATGCAGTCGAGGTCCAGTGATGGAAAGGGGCTTCTTTAAGAACACACAGCTAGGAGGTAACCTGGCATAGATTTGAACTCAGGCCCTTTGGCTCCAAATACAACAGGCTTGGTCCAAGAGGTCACAGATTCAGAGTAGAAAGAGCCCTAAGAGGTGATCTGATCTACAGCATCCACTCTGATCTTTAAAACCTTTACACAGTTAAAAGTTTCGCCTCCCCAAAAGGGTGAAGCATGTTCCATTTCAACAGATTTAGCACCGTAAATAAGACTCAGCTACACTGATAACAGGCATTGCCACTGGAAATCTGTAAAGTGGGTAGCTGTGTTGGTGGTATTGATTCAAAAACATTTGCTTCAGAGTATTATTTTAGGGCAGCTAGGTGATACAGTGAATAAAGTGCCAGGCCTGAGGCTAGGAAGATTCATTGTCATGAGTTCAGAGCTGGCCTCTGACACTTAAATAGTTGTGGGACCCTAGCGAGTCACTTTATTCTGTTTGCCTCTGTTTCCCCATCTGCCAAATGAGCAGGAGAAAAGTGTTGGGGAACCATTCCCCCAACATTGAAGCAAGGGAATGAAAAGCACTTTTTTTACCGTTGTTGTAGACACATTTGGGGGAGGCACAGTCCTGGGTCTGGAGCATCCCACTTTTGGACTGTCGCTCAAGGGGCCCACCCAAAGAAGAATGGCCACTGGGCCGAACGCTCGGATTGGCTTCCCTTCGGCCCTTTCCCCACATGTGCCAGACAGGATCGGGGTGCTGGTGCTGGCTCGGGGGCACAAACCAGACCCGGCCGGCCCAAGGCAGACCCTAAACACCGAATCTCTGTCAAAACCAGCGCCCACCGCCCCCACCCCACCCCACCTTCTCAAAGATCACCCCCGCCCTAGATGTCGGCACGTGGCATGTCTACACTGCTTCTCGGAATACCCGCTGGGCGCCACTGAGTGGGACCATAAATATATCCCACCAAAGGTCATTTTCTCGTCTCAGGGGTTTTAGTGGGGAGGGGGGGCGGGAAGCCGCGGGGGTCGGGGGCACGTGTCCTCACGGTGGGGAAAGACGGTCTCTAACTCGGCTCTTGGGCGCCCTCACGGGAAAGCGTCTCTTTCCAAAGGGCCTTTTCAGAAAGGATGAATGGCCGAGAACGTGAGGGGCCGAAGGACGGAAAACGAGTATTAGACGGAAAACCGAGCCCTCTCTGTCCCTGACCCACCCCCCCCGCCATTGCACTCCCAGACGCTCCCGCCGTGGCATGGCGGCCTAACGTGGCATGGCGGCCTAACGTGGCATGGCGAGGTGGCGTGACGTCTGCCCACGCGGGCCGGGACGGGTTGGCTTAGCCCCGAGATGCCGGGTCTTTCCCCAATTGTCCTCAAACCCGAGCGGGCCTGGTTTCAGCGTGATTGCCCACATCCCCCCCGCCCCCCTCCCCCCCATTTTCAAGATGGAGAACTGAGGCAGGGGAGGGGATGGCCCCGCCAGGAAGTTGAGTTTTGAATTCAGAGCGTGCAGCTTCCCACCACATCATTGGAGTTTCGGGCGGATACAAACCTTTGCCTCCCAGCCCGCCGCAGCCCCCACCCTCCTCCCGCCTTCTCCGCAGGGAAGCAACCCGTGGGCGCCGGGCGCACGCTCCCACTTTGCTACATTTCCTATAAAGGGCGAGTCGGCGCCAGTCCCCCGGGCAGCGTCCTCCGCCAGAGCGAGAGCGGCGGCAGCTCCTCTGCCAGCTCCGCGCGGCGCCCCGACGGCCCGCCTGCAAGCCCGCCTGCCCGCCTGCCCGCCTGCAGCCTGCCCAGCTGCCCGCCTGCAGTCTGCCCAGCTGCCCGCCTGCCCGCCTGCAGCCTGCCCAGCTGCCCGCCCGCCTGCCCGCCTGCAGCCTGCCCAGCTGCCCGCCTGCAGTCTGCCCAGCTGCCCGCCTGCCCGCCTGCAGCCTGCCCAGCTGCCCGCCTGCCCGCCCGCCTGCCCGCCTGCCCAGCTGCCTGCCCGCCTGCCCGCCTGCAGCCTGCCCACCTGCCTGCCCGCCCGCCTGCCCGCCTGCAGCCTGCCCGCCTTCCCGGTGGCTTTTCTCTGGTCTGCACAGCTCCAGGGTTCCGGCCGGAGACCAGAGGAGGTGAGCATCAGTCCAGAAGGGTCCCAGGCCCCAAATGGTTCTTCCAAGCAAGAGGATAAACTGGTAAGGGATCTGCTGGTTGTTCAAGGTGGGGGGGGGCCGTGCTGATGACCGCCGCCCGGTGGGCTTTCTCTTATCTCTCCAGCCCCTGGGTTCTGACGGCCAGAGACTAGAGGAGGTGAGCATCAGTCCAGAGGGGTAGATCCCAGGCCCCAAATGGCTTCCTCCAAGCAAGAGGATAAACTGGTAAGGGATCTGCCGGTTGTCCAAGAGGGGGAGCCAGTGCTGACCTTCCATGGGTCCAGGATGCAAAGGGGGGAGTGCGTCCGGGTAGACGTGGAGGACAAGCAAGTCAAATACCTGGTGCGTTATCAAAGTGGGAGCGGCGTCAGTTCAGCCATTACAGGTGTTTTTGCCCACCCCTGTGCACCTCCCCGAGTGCCTCTACCACTCATGAGTCCTGAACCCCTCCCATGTGGTCAGAAGGCCAGGCCAAGCAGCAGCAGCACTAGCGGGGACCCCGGCAACAATGGCGGCCCAGACACCAGCGGCAGTTCTGGCACCAGCGGCGATGGCGCCAGCACCAGTAGGGGTTCCTTCACCAGTACTAGCTGCCTCTTCCAGAGCACTAGTAGCTTCTACTTCTCTGGCACCAGGAGTGACTTCCCCATCATTAGCTTCCCCAGAGTGAGTGATGATGGTGAAGAGTATGATGATGAGGGCTGTAATGATGAGGACTGCACCCCCAGTCTCCAGGACAGCATGGGCACCAGCTTCAGCCCCATTCCTGCTTGCCTTAGTATCAGGAGCAGTTTCTCCAGCACAAGAGACAACAGCTCCAGCCCCAGCAGAGGCTTCTACGGTACTGGCGACTTCCTCAACCCAGGCGAGGGCCCCAGCACCAGAGGCCCTGGCCTCAGTGGCAGCTTCCAGAGCACCAGCCTCTTTCTCAGCACCAGAGACAGCAGCAGCAGCCTCCAGATTACCAGCAGCACCTTCCAGAGCACCAGCAGAGGCTTCCCCAGCACCAGCAGTGACTTCCCAAGACCTACAGACCCCAGCACCAGCAGCAGGAATGGCCACAGACCCACAGGCCCCAGCACCAGTGGCAGCTTCCAGAGCACCAGCCTCTTTCTCAGCACCAGAGGCAACAGCAGCACCCTTCAGATTACCAGCAGCACCTTCCAGAGCACCAGCAGAGGCTTCCCCAGCACCAGCAGTGACTTCCCAAGACCTACAGACCCCAGCATCAGCAGCAGGGATGACCAAAGACCCACAGACCCCAGCACCAATGGCAGCTTCCAGAGCACCAGCCTCTTTCTCAGCACCAGAGGCAGCAGCAGCAGCAGCCTCCAGATTATCAGCAGCAGCTTCCAGACCACCAGCAGAAGCTTCCCCAGCACCAGCGGCAGCGATGGCCCCGGACCCACAGTCCCCAACACCAGCAGAGGCTTCCCAAGACGTATAGGCCCCAGCACCAGTGGAGGCGATGGCCCCAGATCCACAGGCCCCAGCACCAGTGAAGGCGATGGCCCCAGATCCACAGGCCCCAGCACCAGTGAAGGTGATGGCCCCAGACCCACAGTCCCCGGCGCCAGCAGCAGCTTCCAGAGCACCAGCATCTTTCCTAGCACCAGTGGCAGCAGCAGTTTCCAGATTACCAGCAGAGGGTTCTCCAGCACCAGTGGCATCTTCCCAAGACCTATAGGCCCTGGCACCAGCAGCAAAGATGGCCCCAGACCCACAGGCCCTGGCACCAGCGGTGGTGATGGCCCCAGACCCAGAGGCCTCAGCACTAGCAGAGGTTTCCCCAGCACCACCATCAGTGACAGTTCCAGCAGCATCAGCAGCTTCCCCAGCACCAGCCAGATTAGCACCACATCCCCGGGAGATTCCGGTGGGAGCAGCAGCAGTTGTGTGCCGATTTTTCAGGGAGGGGAGGGAGTCAGCACCAGTGGTCTGGGTTCACAATCCGCTGCCCTCGGAGCAACCTCCAAAGAGTCATGTCCTATAGTCAGTGGCTGGGTCTATGAATGGATCCCCGAGAATCAGGTGCTCTGCTACTCTACTGTCCATTTGAGGCAGGAGAGTGATGTCAAAAAGGAACAGAAGGAGGACCACCAGGTCACCTCCTCCCAGAGCAGTGATCAGAGTGAAAGTGACATCTCTAGGGTTGGAATGATGCAGCCTCGCTCCAAGAGAAGCAGATTGACTGTAGTTCGAGGGAAAGGGTGCCTACCACGTGGAGTCAGGCGTTCTGCTGCCGGCCCAGGAAAAGAAACCCTGGGCAGGCAGGAAGTCCAGATACACCTGCCCAAGGCACTGAGTACCCTGCTTATGCAAGATTGGGAGCTGGTGACCTTGGTGAAGAAGCTTTTCATCTTGCCTGCCAAGAAGACTGTCAGTGTCATCCTGGCTGAGTATGCCACCTTTCAGTCAAGCTGCCAAACCCCAGACAAAAGCGAGGCGGTCAGTGCGTTGGTAACCATGATCCAAGAGTACTTTGACATGGTGCTAGATACCCAGCTGCTTTACAAGTCTGAGAAACAACAACATGCCAAGCTCCTAGCCCATTATCCCTCTTGCCAGATGTGCCAGCTCTATGGAGGTGCCCACCTGTTGCGCCTCTTCCAACATTTGGGCCCTATGCTCACCTGCTCCTCTCTGGATGAAAGTAGCATTAATGTGCTGCTGAGCCATTTGCAAGATTTCTTGGAATATCTAGCCAGTGATACTTCTCAGCTATTTACAGCAGCCACTGATTACCACAAGGCTTTTCCTGAGTACCAGCAAAATGCTGAGTAAGCTGTCTTTGGTGGTTTTGCCTCCTGCCACGTGAGTATTTCCTGGAGACAATCAATTGGGTATACCAGCCCATATCTTGCTGAAATGATCTGTTCCTATAATGTGCTTTCGGGGATTGATGTTTGTTTCTTTAAATTTTCCCTTAACTGCTTCCATGGAGGAAGCCTCTTCTCTTGTAGAACAGTGACTAGTGTTTGCAGCAATGGACATAGAAACTGAGATGCCAAGTGGGACCCTTCTGGCCTGCATAGGTGACCACATTGCACGCCATCCACTTTGCATTCTGATGGCTCCACACCTCGGCACTTAGGACCTGTGTCCAAAGACCTTGATGGAAGATCATTAGTGCCAACGATATTGCCACTATCGTTATCTGGGACATGGGCTGGTTTACCTGTTCCTTCTGGCAACGTGATTAGGCTACTCTTCCAAGTACTTTGTCTCTACGTGCCAATTATTAACTGTTCTGATGTTTGCTATGTTGATTCCAATAGACATTTAGAGAGGGGAAAAGTTACTTTCTGTATTGATAGATGTCTCAGAAAATTCCTCTTTCAGAGATCTGTTACAAGAATTGAAAGTATATTGATTTGGCTGCAAAAATTAAAAAGTGCGTATGTGTGTGTATGTGTGTTTATAGTTCTGAGAATTACTATGGAGCCCAGGGCCCCACCCACTTTGTAATCCATTAATATGGAGCTTTGTCTTTGGGTTCATGTTGATCAACTCTAACCCCATAAGACCAAGGCCTCTGAGAAGAGGGATGGGCTAAAAATGGGGTTAGGTTGGTACATCCCCAAAGTTTCAAGGTCTTTATGGTGGCTCCAAAGGTCAAAAAGCCTTCTGGCCCAAGGTGTTTATTTTGATGCCAACTAGCAAAAGAAATAGAGGAAAGTGTGATTATTTCCTTCTGGGAAGGGAGGGTTGGAGTATAGTGTGTTTCAGGGGGTCTCAGTTCCAGCCACTCAGACTTGCCTTGGAGGCCTCGGGCCCAGAGGTCCTAGTAAGAAAACTGATATCAGAACCAGCAATAGCAGCCTCCTATTCCCACCCCCAGTGGAAGGTGGTTACCTTCATCAGTAAGTGTCCTGGTGACCCCAACAGCTAGGAGGAACAAAGGAAGAATTGGCCATAGCTTGATTAGGACCCAGGAATCTTTGAAATTTTTCACTGCCAGTGGTCAGCATCAGTCCTGAGACCCCTTCCATGTGTACCCCCTCTCACTTTACCATTGTTCTGGGCCCAAGAGGAAAGGGGTAGGATTGGGCTTTTTCAGGAAAAATACATGGGATTAGGGACCTTAGAAGTCGTCTATCCTCAGCCCAGAAAATAGGAACTGTGAGGCAGAGGAAACTACACTGACCTTGTCCAGAGGCCTAATCTTGAGGCCTCACTACTTGGCCTCCCTACACAGAGATCATCTGCCTCAGTGGCAAGAGTTTTCTCACTATACATTCCAAACATGATGAATGAAACCATGCCGTTAGGTCAGTATAAAATCCAAGCACCCCTTCTAGGGTAGAGGAGGGGAAGGGAGAGATTTTTTATTTCATCTGGGAATTCTAGAGACACAGAGGCTATCCAGCTGAGCAACCTTGGACAGGTGCCCTCCCACCTCAGGGCCTCATTCTCAAAGGTGTGGGTTGGGCTTGGCAAGCTTCTTTGGGATGTGAAGTTTGTCTGGCTCCTTCTGATGTTCTGAGAATCTGAAGATGAAACTGAAGACCAGAAAGCGTTAGTGATTATTATGACTTCACCTTAAAGCTGGCAGGCCCCTCCCAGATAATTTAGACCTAGATGCTGATTTCACTGAAAGGGAAAGTGAGGCCCAGAAAGCTGAAATTCCTGATAAGGGATCACCCAGAGGTTGGCAGTGAGGGACATCTAAGACCATGGAGTCTAACCCCCTGTATTACTGAAAGGGAAAGAGAGGCCCAGGTAGCTGAAGTGGTTGTTGTAAGATCACCCGTAGCTTGGCAGAAGCCTGTGAAATCACAGTGATCAACCTGATGCTGTCACAGAAAGGGAAACTGAGGCTGAGAGGACTGAAGTGACTCTTTTCAGATCATCCCCAAAATGGCTGGCTCCTCCCAGACCAAGGGGACCAACCCTCTGCTGTAAAAGAAGGGGACCCTGATTCCTGGATAGCAGACTTGACTGGTGTGAGATCAACCATAAGATGGCAAAGCAGCTCTGTATAAATACTTTAAGCTTGCAAAAATACTGAAAGGGAGTAATCTGGAGTGACTGATGTGAAATCAGCCAAAGGCTGACAGAGCACATTGAGCTTGTTATTCAACTTCTTGGTATTACTGAAAGGGAAACTAAGGTCTAAAATGCTCAGGTGAATGGCATGATATCCCCCAAAGAGTGGCAATGAGGGGCATCTCAGTCCGTGAAGTCCAACCCCCTGTTGCTACTGAAAAGAAAACTTAAGGCCAAGGAAGGTGAATTGACTAGGATAAGATCCTTCTTTAGATCACTCAAAGGCTGTCAGAGCCCCCTCAGTTCACATACTTTAAGTGAGCCAAGGTATTGAAGGGAAAACTGAGGGTTACAAAGTTGAAGTAACTGGAGAACGATCAGCCTTAGGCTGGCAGGGTCTTCTTAGAGGATGGAGTCCTACCATCTGCTTTTACTGAAAGGGAAACTGAGGCCAAGGAAAGTGAAGTGACAGGACTGAGGTGACCCAAAAGCTGCCAGGGCCCATTCAGGTCATATAACTTAATCCATTGCTGTTACTGAAAAGGAACCTGAGACCTAGGAAGTTGAATTTCCTGGTGTGAGATACCACATAGGCTGGGAGGGAGGACTTGGGTCATATACTATTCCTGAGGCTTTTCACTGAGAGGGAAACTGAGGACACGAAAGCTTAGTGATGGTTATGACTCCACCCTAAAGCCGGCAGGACCATCTCAGATGATGAAGACCTAGATACTGATTTCACTGAAAGGACAAGTGAGGCCCAGAAAGCAGAGGTTCCTGATAGGAAATCACTCCAAGGTTAGCAGGGAGGGACATCTAAGACCATGAAGTCCAACCCCTTGTGCTACTGAAAGGGAAATAGAGGGCCAGGTAGCTGCAGTGATTGTTGTAAGATCACCTAGCCTTTGGCAGTGAGGGACATCTCAGATCATGGAGTCTGACACCCTATGTTACGGAAAGGGAAATTGAAGCTTATAAATCCAAAGTGTTGGTGTGAGATCACCCACAGGCTGGGAGAGGCCCCTCAGTTCACATGTGTTATGACTTTCAAGGGATTGAAATGGATACTGAGGCCCAGGAAGCTGAAGTAACTGGTTTGGGATTGGGCATAAGCTTGCAGACTCCTCTGAGATCATGGAGTCCTCAGGCCTACTTTCACTGAAAGGGCTCAAGAGCTGAAGTGACTGGCATGAGATCACCCAAAGGCTTCCAGAGAACTTTCGGCTCCTATAATTTAACCCATTGCTGTTACTGAAAGGGAAAGTGAGGCTGAGAAACTTGACTTTCGTGGTGTGAGATACCACATAGGCTGGGAGGGCACACTCTGGTCATAGACTTTTACGAAGGCTTTTCACTGAGAGGGAAATTGGGGACTAGAAAGCTTTAATGACTATTAGGACTTCACCCTAAAGCTGGTAGGCCCTTCTCAGATATTTCTGACTAAGATGCTGATTTCACTGGAGGGGAAAGTGAGGCCCAGACAGCTGAGGTTCCTGATGGGAGATCACCCAGAGTTTGGCAGTGGGAGGCATCTCAGATAATGGAGCCCGAAACTGCTGTTACAGAAATGGAAACAGAGGACCAGGACTCTGAATTGGTTGTTGGGAGATCACCCAGAGAGTGGCAGTGAGGGGCATCTCAGATCATGGGGTCTGACCTGCTTTTATTGACAGAGAAACAGGGGCCTAGAAATTCGAAGGATTGCTGTGAGATCAGCCCTAGGGTGGCAGTGTCTCCTCAGGTAATAGAGTCCTAGCATCTCCTTTCAAAAAGTCGAAACTAAGCGTCTACCATGTGAAAGTGAGAAGAGAGACATCACAGAGGAGAAACCAGGGGCATCTCAGATCATGGAGACCAGCTCCCTGTTGTTGCAGAAAGGGAAACAGTGGCCTAGACTCCTGAAGTGGTTGTTGTGAGATCACCCAGAGGGTGACAATGAAGGGTATGATAAGGGGTATGAGGAGAAACCAGGGGCATCTCAGATCATGGAAGCCAAACCCCCGTGTGTTACTGAAAGGGAAATTGCGGCTTATAAATCCAAACAACTGGTGCGACATCACCCTAAGGCTGTTAGTGCCTCCTCAGATAATGGAATCCTAGCACCTGGTTTCAAAGGAATGGAAATGGAAGTCTAACATGTTGAAGTGCCTGTAGAGAGATCACAGAGGAGAAATCAGGGGTGCCTCAGATCATGGAGACCAATTCCCTGTTGTTGGTGAAAGGGAAACAGAGGCCTGCATACCTGAAGTGCTTGTTATGAGATCACCCAGAGGGTGGCAGTGAGCAGCATCTCTGATAATGGATTCCAACCCCCTGCTATTACAGAAAGGGAAATTAAGGCCTAGAAATCTAAAAGATTGTTGTGTGATCAGCCTGAGGCTGTTACTGCCTCCTCAGATCGCGGAGTCCTAGCACCTGCTTTCAAAGGAATGGAAAATGAGGTCTAGCATGTTGAAGTGCCTAGAGAGAGATCACCCAGGAGAAATCGGGGGAATCTCAAATCCTGGAGGATGAACCCTTCTCCTACTGAGAACACAATCTTCAGCTACAAACGCGCAGAACAACTATTTTGAGGGAGGGGCACACACCCAAGTTCAGGCATGAGAAGTTTCTGATTTGGGGAGGTGGGGATTGTGAATGGGGAGGATGACTGATATCCCTTCTTGGCTCAGTAGACCCTCTAGCTTTCCCCACTGGGGACTTCCTAAATGGAGGTCACCTGGTCCTAAGCAGTAGTTTTAAGGAAGAGGGAGGGGGCAGGAGAGAGAGAGACAGAAGCAGAAAGATACAGAAACAGGCAGAGAAAGAGACAGAGAGGCGAGGGGAGAGAGAATCAGAAACAGAGACAATCCAAGAGGACAAAGATAGAGAAGCAGAGAGAGACAGAGAAAGAGGCAGAGAAGTGGGGGGGGGGGGGAGAGACAGAGATAGAGAGGAGGGAGGGGCAGAGAGACAGAAACAGATATAGATGGAGACAGAGACACAGAGAGACACAGATACAGAGAGAGATAGAGAGCAGGAAGGTGCAGACACAGAAAGAGATAGACAGAGAGGGACAGACAGAGATGCAGAGAGATGCAGAGAAAGAGACAGAGAGAGGGGGGAGAGACAGAATCAGAAACACAGAGACAGAGAGGAGAGAGATAGGAGAGTGAAGAGAGAGGGTGAGGTGCTGTGTTAACAGCTCACCTCACTTGAACCGCTCTCAAAAGGGGCTTAAATTAAGCCTTCTTCCCATGGGCAGGTTTCTACCCTACAGCTCTATTCACTTTCAAAGCTTGGAGTCTGCTTCAGCAAGTCTCTGCCATCAGAGCTTCCTCTCCTCTCTGCTCCTCTCCACTCTCAGAGGTCTGCTCTCCTCTCAGAGGTGTTCTGCTCCTCACTCAGAACTCTTCTCAACACTGGCTCACCCGTTCACTGCCGGCTCTCTTCAATGTCTGTTTTCTCAACACTGGCTCTCTTTATATACAGTTCTACTCAGCATCCGACTGGTTACAACAGACATGCTCGTATCTGATTGGTTAGAGCCCACTTACATGTCTGATTGGCTAACATCCAATCCAGAAAACAGCAAAGATCCTACTTTGTTTGCTCTTACACCTTCAAGGCATGAAATCCAGCCTGTGTTCGGAGAAGACTTCATCCCAATCCCTCCTGCTTCTAATCCCTACTCTCCTGAACTGGGGTGGGAACATCACTGTCTCCAAATTGTTACTAGCCTCCCACCCTGTGAAAGATCTGGGGCCACCCCTTACCAGGGGTGGGGAACTTGTGGCCTTGAGGCCATGAATGGTCCTCTAGGTCCTCATGTGTGGCTGTTTGACTGAATCCAAACTTCACAGAACAAATTCCCTTAATAAAAGTATGCAGGTGGAGCCTTTAGACCAAGTCCAACTTTTACAGAACAAATCCTTTTATTAAGGGGTTTTATTGATCATTATTTATTCGTTTGTGATTATTTCATGCATTTATTGTGGGCTTCAGAGTACAGTAGGTTTAAGGTTTAAGGTGAGGAGAGGAAAGGACAGGAGAGGAGAGGACGGGAGAGGGCAAGACAGGAGAGGACAGGACATCAGACATGGGAGAAGATTCTGGGTGGGTGGGTTGCAGCAGGGGCTCCAGGTAGAGCCAGACTAAGGCTTGAGGACACATGGAGGAGGCAGACCCTGCAGCTCAGCTGTGGGGTGGGGTGGGGTGGAATCAGGGAGGGCTCCAGGGAGGAGGAGGCACCTGACCAGAGTCTTCCAAGGCTTTCTGCCGCCTCTTAGAAACCGCTGAGGGCCCCCCTGCCTGTCAGCCCCTGGTCCCGCCCTCTCCTCACTCCCTCGTGGCCCCTGGGAAGACCACTCCCTGAGTGTGAGGCTGGCTGTCCCCCCAGTCCCACGTGTGTTCTCGTCCACTGGGCGACTCTGCCCCCGTGGTGCCAGGACGTCCTTGTGGCGTGCCAGCTGAGGCGGGTCCTGTCGGAAGCCACGGAAATGTAGCCCGGGGTGCAGAAATGTACCGCAGAGCCTTAAGCCTCCCTTAGCTCGGTAAGAAGCCCGAGGTCGACCCTCCACGGCCCCCACGCCTCGGCACCACGTCCACGCTCCTCCTCCCTCAGCCCACTTGTGAGCTCTCGAAGCGCGGTCTGACCTCTACCCTGACTGGCACTGCAGGGGCTGGGCTGGCTCCAGGGCCAAGCTTGGTCAGCGCCATGGAAGGCGCAGCCTGGTCTTCTTTGCAGTTCAGCAGGTGGGGGCAGTCGTTAGGAGCCCCTGGCCCCTTCCCTTCCCTATCTGCTTTTTGTTCTGGGGGGTTTTTTTGCGGTGTGGGGGCGGGGGAAGGGAGGGCTCTCGTGGCTCTAGGGTGCGAATCCTCTGTCGTCCTGCAGGGGGCGATGGAGGGGAAGGGATGCGGAGGACCTCCTCGCCTTCCCCTGAGTGCTGAGGCTGGAAGCCGCCCTCGCGGAGGAGCCCCTGGTGGTGAGGCGACCAGACCAGCACGTGCTTCCCCTCCCCCTGCACTTTCCTGTCCCGCCCCAGCACGAGGCCGGAAGTCCGCAGAAGCGCATCCGCCCAACAGCGCGACGCTCGGCTCGTCGTGCTCACAGCAGGCACTGCCGTCATCTGGGAGGCCCCTGGGCGGGTGAGGGGGCGGGAGGGGGTCGTGGGGCCCCGCGCTTGTGGGGGTTTGGGGCGGCGGGGGAGGCCCGGGCCTTGTCCCCTGATTCCTTCTTCCAGCAGGAAGCCTCTGGCCCTCCCTCCGTCTGTCACCCCGGCCCTCCCTCCCTCCGTACTTTCTTTGGTCCCTCTGTCCATCTCTGCATCCACACGTGCCTTGGGCCCTTCATTCATCCCTCAGTCTGACCCTCCATTTTCCCCTCCGTACATCTGTCCATCCCTCCCTCGGTCCCTCCCCCTCTCCGTCCTCCCCTCCCTCCCCCCTGCTCCTCCTGCTCGCCCTCCTCCTCCTCCTCTCCCTCCTCCTTCCCATCTCTGTCCCCCTCCCTTTTCCCCTCCCCTTTTCTCTCTTCTCCCCCTCTCCTGCCTCCTCGTTCTCCCCTCCCTCCCGTCCTCCCCCTCCCTCCCCATCTCCCTTCCTCCTCCCCCTCTCCCTTCTCCTGAGTCCCCCCTCCCCTTTCCCTTCCACCTCCTCTTTCCCCTGTACTCCTGTCCCTCCCCTTGTCCCTCCTCCTCCCTTTCTCCCTCTCCTCCCTCCCCCTCCCCCTCCCTCTTCCTCCTTCCTCCTCTTTCTCCTCTTCCCTTTCCCTCCCCCTCTTCTTTGCCCCCCCTCCCCCGTTCTCCCAGAGATTGACCTTGGCCACGACCTTTATCACTATCCGCAGCCCTGAACTCCCCGGATGTAACTCCTCTCCTCTCTTGCCCTCTCAGGGACCCAACTCAACTACTCTCAGTATGAATGAAGCCACAGAGAGCCTCCTCCTCCTCCTCCTCGTCCTCCTCATCCTTCTCCCTCCCCCCGCTCCTCCTCCCAGATCATGAGTTTGAGGATTTCTTTGAAGGTGATTATCCATTGTTTTGAACTCCCCAAAGGTAAGTTCTCTCTAACCTCAGCCTTGACCATTCTCCCAGGCCTGACCCTAAGAGAGACCCTCCCCATCCTCCTTCCCATGCCATTCCTTCTCCCCCTGTTCCCTCTCCCTCCTCCTCTTCCTCTCCCTCCTCCTTCCCCCCTCCTCCCAGAGAATGACCTTGGCCACGACCTTGATGGCTATCCTCAGCACTGAACTCCCAACATGTAACTCCTCTTCTCTCTTCTCCCCTCACAGACACGCCTTGACCATTCCCACCATGACTGGCACCATTTTCCTCCTCCTCCTCCTCCTCCTCATCCTTTTCCCTGAGGATGTTTCAAGATGATGCACAACCCTGAACACTCAGAAGGAAACTCTACTCCAACACTGACCTGTACCATACTCCCAAGGCCTGACCACCAAGAGATCTCCCCCCACCCCCAAGTGCCATTGAATTTATTCTACTCTCATTTTCAGTGAAGTTTATTATTGTTTACTCTTATTGCTATTTTATTTAGTGTTATTACTATTATTGTTTACTATTATTGCTTTCATGCTGTATGGGTCAGGAAGTTTACTGATAGGCCAAGTTACCTCAGTTATCTGATTTGCAATGGGCTAAAGAAAAGTGCCTGACATCAATTTAATAATTCGTTGTATTGGAAATACTGTTAGGAACTGTACTCTTCTTTCATCTCTTTGGGATCTGGATGTAATTGTCAAAAGACTGACGTAAATATGTGGAGAAAATCAGTAGCAGATTAGTAACTGTGTTAGGGCGGTAATATTTTAAGATTTCAGGCTCTATCCCCATGCTTATTGTGCATTGTTGGGACCTCATGGAAGAACTAGAAATGGCAAAGGAAAAGATTTTTAGAAATCAGTCTTTAATTAGCTTTAGTCTACAGAGGAAGGTCAGATAAAGATCTGGAGAATCCTGGCCACCCCACCTTTCAGCATAATCCCTGGAAAGCCCTTAGTAAATCTAATACTGCATAAATGTTGGATATGGTAAATGGATATGGATATGGATATTGGTTACCCTGATCTGTGACTATTGCAAAAGATATTAAAGAAACCCTTCCTTCTGGTGTTCCGACTGAGAATTGTTTCATTATCTCCCTCTGAGAAAGCTCTCAAAGGTTTCCCTGCTTGGGAACCCTGGCCACAGCTAGCCAGCACAATCCCTTGAGAAAAGAAACCCTTCATTTGAAATATTAGAGTAAGAAATTCTAAAAACAACTTAGAACACTTAGTCCAGCCCACTCTAAGGGAACCTAATGATAACAGGTGTGAATTCAAACTGTCCCCCTGTCTAAGTGTACTGTCTGTATTGGCTGACTCCTTGAGTCAGCTCCTACCTGCTAAGTCTCCCAAAAGAAAAAGAGTCAGGGCATTGAGAGGGCATCCAGCTCCATAAAGAAGTAGAGGAAAAGATTATATGGAGCTGGAAATCGTCATGGCGTGTCTTTCAAAAATGGAAATACGTGAATTTATGGACAATAACCTCTTTTCTTTGGAAGTGCCAAGAGTACTGGGCCTTAGAAATTAAATTAAGTGAAAATATCAACATTAGGGGTTACAAATTATATCATATTTTATAATTATATGTGTATAGAATATATATCACGTAATTTATAATATATGATTATATGTAAAGATGTATATAATGTATATGTAGGATATGGCTGTATATAAATATATTAGATAGAATGTAAGGAGAGCTGAGAGCCTACAACATGGACTGTGGAGGATGGGGGGTGATGGGGATGATGAGCCACCACAGGAAATATAGAAGGAGAGGCAGAAAGTGGGCGGAAGACCAAGAGAGCCCAGCGTCAGGAAAACCCAGAGGAAAGTGATTGGGGGCAGACTGGGCCCAGGAGATGCCAGTGCTGTAGTGAGAGAAAAGGCTGGCAGTCATTGGCAAGGAAGAGGTCCCCGGGAACTTGGCAGGGGGCCCTCTGTGTTGAGTGATGGGTCAGAAGGCAGGCTGCAGAGGGGGGAGAAGGGAGAGACGGGAGGGGAAGTGGAGGCAATGGTGATGGAGGGGCATTTGGGGAAGGGTGGCCAAAGATCGACTGCTTCAGGTAAGGAGTCACTCTCCAGCAGGGGGCACGTCTACAGCTGGCTTCAGTTCACCCAAAGTTGTCTGGGATGAGGAGGAGGATGCTGAAGAGGAAACCCTTGACCAAGACCCCTGGAAGAGCTCCTGGAGAGCCCCTGCTGCTGGGAGTTGCCACGTGTCCACCATTTGAAAGGAAAAACTGACCCTGTGTTTCTCAACACCTGCTCTACCCCTCGGAGGTGACCTTTGGGACAAGCCCTGGGTCCTATAAACCCTGAGGGAAAAGACATGCCCCCTCTGACCCCAACCACCCCCAACCCGCGCAGCTACTTAAGGACACCCATCTTGAAGAGGAAACCCAGTATTCACTCTGTTTTGTTGTGCACTGGGCAGACACAACAGCCAGTAAATTGGCAGAGGCTGGCAGTCACTACCTAGTAAATGCCTTCCTTGCTCCAGGCACTTTACTAAACACCAGGGATCCAGAGACCTCAAGGGCCTTGAGCTTAAACAGGGAGAGGGAGAGGAGGTGACATAGAAGCAACCCAGGACAGAGATGATTTTGGCAGAATAAGGAGAAGATGATGGATGGAAAGAAGGCGTACTTAGGAGGCAGGAGTCTTCCAGCAGAAGCTGAGACTTGGAAGACCCCGGGGGAGAGCGAGGGTCTCTGGCACCTTTGAAATAACACTTGAACTCGGAGCAGCACAGGTGCCCTTTGGCACCTTGCAGCCTTCCCCATGAGAGGCCCCCCCCCCCCTTTATCCTGGATCTGTCTCCTTGGGATAACGCGGTCTGCATGCTATGTGTCCCCTTCCCTCTCTGTCCTACTTCCCATGAGGCTGGGAGCTCTTAGAGGGCAAGGACTTTTGGAGGCTTCGGTTCTTTATTTTGGGCCTTCCTTGTATCCCCAGAGCTTGGCACAGAGCCTGGTAACACCTGATAGCTGCCAGTGAGCTGACTGACTGACTGGGCTGGGCAGTGGTGGAAGACACCAGAACAAAACCATCCTCACCCCTCTCAGACCCAGCAGTCTTGCAAAGGCTTGGAGCCAAACAGGAGATGGGGAACAGAACTTAAACCCCTTTGTCTAACAGGGAGGGTGGGGCCAAACAATGTGAAATTTGTCCATAGAAACAGGGGGGAACCAATTTGTAAAGGACTTCAAATCCTAAGAAAGACTTTCTAGTTCATCCCAGCTTTGAGAAGGAGCCACCGTGTCTTCTTGCGCAAGAAGAGTGCTACTTGTATACAGTCAGTCAACAAGCATTTGTTAGGCACCTACTGTGTGCCAGGTACCAGGCCAAGGGCTGGGGGATGTTCCAAATAAGAGTGGAGTCAATCCCTGCTGTTAAGGAGTGTACACTCCAGTGGAGGAAGGAAAAATCCAAAAGGAAGCTGAAGAGGGAGGGGCAAGAGGCCTGACTGAAAGGTCCAGGAACGGCCCAAGGCAGGGGAGCTGGTGGGAAATGGTTGGAAAGACTGTTCTGAGCCCCATCTTTAAACAGAGGCTGTGGAGCAGAGGATGCTGAGCAGATGTGAATGCCAGTCAGATTCAGGCTTGTAGGACATGGAGATGGGTCGGTGAGGAGCTTCCTGGGGAAGGAAGGCAGGGCAGAGAAGGCCAAGGAGGAGGCTGTGACCCGTACCTGGAATGCTTTCTCTCTAATCTTCACCCCTTGGGATCCATGACTCCTGTTAAGGTTTAGCTAAAAGATCAAATTCTCCAAGAGGCCATTCTGGATTCCCCAGGTGGTTAGTCCTTTTCTGTGTCCCCAACCTGCCCCCTTCCAAATCCTTATGGGTTTATATTTCATGTAGTCTGTTAACCTTCAGGACATGAGGTTTCCCCCCTGGAGGGTGGGAGATGGTTTTGTTTCAGTCTCTTCTACCACCACCCAACATAGGCAGGCAGTCAGCTCCCTGGCAGCTATCAGGTGTTACCAGGCCCCGTGTTAAGCTCTGGGGATACAAGGAAGGATTAAAAGAAACAACCAATTATCTGAGGAGACAGTGCCAGCTTTGGGCTGATCTCACAGGAAACACTTCGCTTTTCCAGCCATCAATATCCCTTTCAGGACTCCATGATCTGAGATGCCCCTCACTGCCAAATTCTGGGTGATCTCAAATCAGGAACCTCTGCTTTCTGGGACTCACTTTCCCTTTCAGTGAAATCAGCATCAAGGTCTTCACTATCTGAGAGGAGCCTGCCAGCTTTAGAGTGAAGTTATAAAAATCACTGACGCTTTCTGGTCCTCATTTTCCCTCTCAGTGAAAAGTCTGGGTAAAAGTATACGAGCCAGTGTGTCCTGCCAGGCTAGGTGATATGTAACACCAGGAACATCAGCTTTGTAAGCCTCAGTTTCCCTTTTGGTAACAGAAATGGGTTAAACAATATGTGCTGAATGGGCTCTGGTGGACTTTGGGTGACCTCACACCAGTCTTTTCAGCTTGCGAGGCCATTTTTTGTCTTTCGGTGAAAGCAGGCCTGAGGACACCATGGTCTCACAGAAGTCTGCCAGCTTATGCCTAATCCCAGCTTGCTAGGCCTTAGGTCCCCTTTCATTCCCTTCACACATATAAAGTATGTGAACTGAGGGGGCTCTCACAGGCTAAGGGTGACCTTACACCAGTAAGGTCTGCTTTCCAGTACTCATGTTGCCTTTTATTGAGAGGAGAGTGTTGGACTCCTTGATCTGACAGGGTCAGCTATTTTGTGAATGATCTTTAAAGAGTTACTTCAGTTCTCTGGGCCTCCATTTCCCTACCCGTGACAACATCAGGTTGAATTCTGCAATTTTACAGGCACTTGTCAAGCTATGGGTGGTCTCACAACAATCGCTTCAGCTTAGTAGGCCTCATTGCTAGGCCACTGCTTTTACTAAAAGGGAAACTCAGGCATAGAAAGCTGATGTTCCTGGTGTGGCATACCACCTAGGCTGGGAGGGAGGACTTGGGTCATATTCTTTTCCTGAGACTTTTCACCGAGAGGGAAACTGAGGACCCGAAAGCTTAGTGATGGTTATGACTCCACTCTAAAGCCAGCAGGACCATCTCAGATAATGAAGACCTAAATGCTGATTTCACTGAAAGGACAAGTGAGGCCCAGAAAGCAGAGGTTCCTGATAGGAAATCACTCCAAGGTTAGCAGGGAGGGACATCTAAGATCATGGAGTCCAACCCCTTGTGCTACTGAAAGGGAAATAGAGGGCCAGGTAGCTGCAGTGATTGTTGTAAGATCACCTAGCCTTTGGCAGTGAGGGACATCTCAGATCATGGAGTCTGACACCTTATGTTATTGAAAGGGAAACAGAGGCCTTGGAAGCTGAAGTGCTTGTTGTCAGATCACCCAGCAGTGGCAGTGAGGGGCACCTCAGGTAATGGAATCTGGCCCCCTGCTGTTACTGAAAGGGAAATGAAGGCCTAGAAATCCAAAGGATTTTTGTGCAATCAGGCTGAAGCTGTTTTTGCCTCCGCAGATAATGGAATCCTAACTCCTGCTTTCAAAGGAACGGAGACTGAGATCTGGCATATCGAAGTGCCTAAAGAGAGATTACAGAGAAGTCAGGGGCATCTCAGATCATGGAGTCTGACCCCCTAATCCTACTGAAAAGGAAACTGAAGCCTAGAAAACTGATTTTCTTGTTGTGAGATACCACATAGGCTGGGAGGGCACACTTGGGTCATATACGTTTTTTTTAGGAGAGTTTATTTCTTTAATTTTCAAGTTAACAGGTTTCATAGATGGAAACGCAAATTAAGATGATACTGGCTAATAGATATATTTACAGCTATGTGTAATGAACAAAGAAGAAAAGGTAGGAAGAAGCATAGTGAGTGTCCTCTAAGAAAATATGTCCACAGCCAATTCAGGGAGGTTGCCTTTGGTTGCCACACAAAGAAATCTAAGCTGACCACATTAGCTTGTGAAGAAGTCAGAACAACTAAGCAGCAGGACTGATGTACTCATGATGTAGTCAGTGCAGATCACAGGGGTCATGGAGATTGGAGATCTTCCTTCCTTTTTCCAGGTCTACCCCAACACAGAGCATTCGCAGCATTGTTACTCCTATCCAAGTGATCTTGCTGGTTTAGGACAGGGATGGGGAACCTGTCACCTTGAGGCCACACAGGGCCTTCCAGGTCCTTGGGCGCAGCCCACCGACTGAGTTCAGGCCTCACAGAACAAATCCCTTTTTGAAGGAGATTTGTTCTATGAAGCCCAGACCTGGTCAAAGGGCTGCACTGAGGACCCAGAGGGCCACACGTGGTCCCGAGGCCACAGGTTCCTCCACCTGGTTTAGGAAGTGGAGGCCACCTTCTGAAGTCCTGAGGGAAAAGAGGCTTTCTGGACAGCATGAAGGAGCAGAATCCAGGAACAGAGAGTTCTGTTTTGTCTATGTCCTAGAAACAGTGTGATATTGAGGTACACTGGATTGTAGTGGATGTAGCAGGAAAGGTGGAATCTTCACCTGGACTGTGGTGGTTTTGTAACAGAAGAGGCCCAGCTATCTGGTGGTCCTTAGGCCAGTGAGGTGGGAAGGAGAAAAAATAGAGTCAGATGCCCAGTCTAGTGTTGTGTCCACTTGATGGTTTTCAGGTCAATTCCATCTTGTACCATTTCCCACAATGGGCTCATTTCTCGAAGACTTTTACCATGATAGATGCACTTTTCAGCTGTATAGTCCACCTCTTCCTCTGTGGTAAAACGACCAATGCCAAATCTGATGGAAGAGTGGGCTAAAGAGTGGGCTAAAGTGTGCCAATGGCTCTAAGCACATAGGATGACTCGAGGGATGCAGAGATACAGGTGCTGCCTGAAGACAAAGCCACATCCTTGAGTACCATCAACAGACTCTCCCCTTCTGCATAGGCAAAAGGCAAGTTGATGCAGCCTGGATAGTGTTGCTCTGTGTCCCCATTCATCACCACATCAGGAAGGTTGCTCATTATCTTGTCTATCAATCTTTCTGATAGCAGGGAGAGCCTCTTATGGTCGTTCTCCATCTCTTGGTCTCCCAGACCAACCGCTAAGGGTGTGGGCACCATTCAAGAATGGATGCCCCACTCTTGGCCTCCACCACTCTGTACAGCCTCCACACACACTTGGGGCTGATGGCGGATGTAGATTGTACCAACACTTTTTGGGCCATGAACTTTATGACCACTGATGCTCATGAGATCAATTTTCATGTCATTCACATTGAGTGGAATTTTTCTAACCACCTGGGCTGCATCCATATGGAAATATACTTTTTGGGAACTGCAAATCTGTCCAACGTCTTCAATAGGTTGCTTCGCTCCAATCTCATCATTAACGTTCATGATAGAGACAAGGCTTGTGTCTGGTCATACTGCTGCCTCCAGCTCCTTCAGATCAATGATTCCACTCTTCTGCACTGGGAAATGTGACCTGAAAGCCCTCAGCTTCCAGAGAATGACATGAGTCCAGTATATATTTGTGCTCTGCTTGTGTGGTGATCACATGCTTTTTCCTTAACTTGTAGAACCTGGCCACACCCTTAACTGCTAAATTGTTGAATTCAGTGGCTCCACTAGTGAAGATAATTTCACGGGGGTCAGTCTCAATCAATGATGCTACTTGCTGGCGTGCATGCTCCACAACGGTCTCACTTTCCTGGCCATATGAATGAGTCCTGTAGCGTGAGTTCCCAAAGTAGTTAATCAGGTAGGGGACCATGGCATCCAACACTCGAGGATCCATGGGAGTCGCGGCTTGCACATCCATTTAGAGAGGCCGAAGCACTGTCTCCTCCACATCTGAGAAACGAGATTGGTGAGCTGACTGGTCTAGGCCGCGCAGGCACAGTCCCCAACGCGGAGGTGAGGGGCCCAGGACCCTAGTCTCCACTCTCTACACAGCACACCACAGCATCTTCTCCACTGACTCCCGTGGCCGGAAGTCAGGTTATATACTTTTACTGAGGCTTTTCACTCAGAGGGAAACTGAGGTCCAGAAAACTTTAGTGAATGCTATGACTTCACCACAAAGCTGACAAACCCCTCTCAGATAATTTAGACCTAGATGCTCATTGAAATGAAAGGGACAGGCTGCAGGCGCCGTCGCCACCACCACCACCACCACCACCTTCTTCTCCTCCGCCACCACCGACGAGCCTGGCTGGAGACAAGGAGCGGCCGCCCGGGTCTAGGCGGCGACTAGCCCTTTTTTTGGCCGCTCGGAGAGTTCCCGCACGCATCCTGGCTCGCTCCGGGGGGCTGCGGCGACGATGGCGCCGCGGCCCTATGGGTGGGGGGGCGCCCCGGGCTGTCCGAGGTAAAGTGGAGGTACATGGAAAGCTCATCGAGGTGGAGCACTCGGTCCCGAAGAGGCAGAGGAGCCGTAAGATCCAGATCCGAAACATCCCGCCTCATCTTCAGTGGGAGGTACTGGATAGTGTGCTGGCTCAATATGGGTCAGTGGAGAATTGTGAGCAAGTGAACACTGATACTGAGACTGCTGTGGTCAACGTGACCTACAGCTGCAAGGAGCAGGCGAGACTTGCGATTGAGAAGCTGAATGGCTTTCAGCTAGAGGGATACACCCTGAAAGTTGCCTATATCCCGGATGAGTTGGCTGACGTTCCTGGGCCGAACTCTCCTGTCATGCCGACTCGCCGTGGTTACGGTCATAGGGGACCGCAGAGACAGGGATCCCCAGGAGGAGCTGCAGGGCAGAACCACCAGAATGATACTCCTCTTCGTATGCTGGTCCCAACTCAATTTGTTGGAGCGATTATTGGGAAGGAAGGTGCCACCATTCGGAACATCACCAAGCAGACGCAGTCTAAAATTGATATTCATCGCAAGGAAAATGCCGGTGCGTCTGAGAAGCCGATTACTATCCATGCTTCTCCTGAAGGCTGTTCAACTGCTTGCAAGATTATCATGGAGATCATGCAGAAGGAAGCCCAGGATACGAAATTGCACTTCCATGGTATTTCATCTCGGACCGCGCTTAGTGCAATGCCTCGCACATACACCGACGAAATTCCTTTGAAGATTTTGGCTCATAACAACTTTGTTGGCCGACTGATTGGGAAGGAAGGAAGGAACCTGAAGAAAATCGAGCAGGATACTGATACGAAGATCACCATCTCTCCACTGCAGGAGTTGACTCTGTACAATCCGGAGCGTACCATCACCGTTAAAGGTAGCATTGTGACTTGTGGCAAGGCTGAGGAGGAGATCATGAAGAAAATAAGGGAGTCTTATGAGAGTGATCTCAGTGCTATGAATCTTCAAGCCCACTTACTTCCTGGATTAAACCTGAATGCCCTGGGTCTGTTCCCAGCCTCTACTTCTGGGATACCCTCACCCTCCACTTTGGGGGTTCCTTCGGCTGCAGCCGCTACTAACTACCTGCCATATGGGCAACAAGCTGTAATGGAGACCGTTCACCTGTTCATCCCCACCATGTCTGTGGGAGCCATCATTGGCAAGATGGGCCAGCATATCAAGCAGCTCTCTCGTTTTGCTGGAGCTTCTATCAAGATTGCCCCACCTGAGACACCTGATGCCAAGGAGAGGATGGTGATCATCACTGGACCCCCTGAAGCCCAATTCAAGGCTCAGGGACTGATCTATGGGAAGCTCAAGGAGGAGAACTTCTTTGGCCCCAAGGAAGAGGTGAAGCTGGAGGCCCACATTAAGGTGCCCTCATCTGCTGCCGGGAGAGTCATCGGCAAAGGAGGAAAAACGGTGAATGAGCTGCAGAATCTGACCAGCGCTGAGGTGGTGGTTCCTCGCGATCAGATTCCTGATGAGAATGATGAGGTGATTGTCAAGATAACTGGCCATTTCTACGCGTGCCAGCTCGCCCAGAGGAAAATCCAAGAGATTCTGGCGCAGGTTAAGAGGCAGCAGCAAATGCAGCAGAAGAATGCCAGTGCTGCCGCCGCAGCTGCTGCTGCATCTGGCAGTGCCGCCGGGCCAAGCGGCCAGTCTCAGCCCAGGCGGAAATAGAGAGGTTAAGGAAACGGGCCATCTCAACAAAAGATGCCAAACCAAAGACGAGACTAAATATAATAGATGGGTGAGGAAACACTTATCCCTAAATCACAATTAGAAGTCCCACCTACCCAAAAGCTTATTTGAAGACCAGGCAAATTCTGAATTCGTGTTTTAAAAAAATTTCTATGTAATGTCCTCTCAAGTTTCCGGAACCTGGCTTTTAAAAGTACCAACGAGAAGAAGAAAGCAGCAACATCAACAAGAAGAAAATTAAGCGTCATTTCCCTTGTGTTTTGTTACTGAAATTTGTTGTAAAGTGACTTGATGTTCATTGTCCTAGATGTTCTCCCACCACTTTAGAAGTTGACTGAGTTAAGGTTTGTGTTCTCACCTTACCACTTGAACAGAGAGAAAGGAAGGCACTGCTCCTTATCCACTGCTCATGAAAATAAGCCGGTGGTATAATTGGTGGACTAGAATTATATCCAGTAAATTGTCAACAAGTATAATTAAACATTAGATGTATGTACCCCAAGCCAGTGGCATTTTTTTAAAAATTTGGTTGCATTTCTACTAAGGGAAATGTTGAGTGTGTTGGCCAGGGCGTGGAAAGAAGAATATGCATTTTACAAAACTACCTCAAGCGTAGAGAGCACTTAAAAAAAAAAAACAAAAAAACCAAAACAAAAAACAAAAAAAAAAAACCTTTCCTTTCTTTTGGCAATCTGTACGTTTAACAAAACGAGTAGTCCCAGAATTTTTTTTTTTTAAACAAAGCAGATTTAAAATCTGATCGGCCAACAGAAAAGCAAGATGAAATAATTGGGCAAAAAGCACGTAGTGCTTTGAGCTGGTGGTTGATGGGAATAAAACTGAAAAAAAAACCTCAAGCCTTCTAAGGCTTTTGCCACCAAAATTTGCCAAATTTAGTCAATGGCCTATGACATCCAACAGTGCCAACAGGAGAGCAGCAAGGCCACTTGTGCTTTTCGTTTTTAAATGGGCTTTAAAAGAAGCGGTCCTCTTTTGGGGAACAGAGCCAAGACGTGATGGCGAGATGCTGGGGGTGTGGAGGATCGAGCTGAACCAGGAGACTGGACTGTTTGCGCTCCCTGAGTAGATGCATGAATCCTTTGTGCCTCTGACCATCAATGCCTAAAGAAACAACGCTTCAGTGCAGATCCATGCAGTCCATGCGGACGTCCATTGTGTTCTAAGAGCAAGCTTCCTCTTCAATATTCTGTAGGCTATGTGATCTGTTGGGCCATTTCTAATGCTTATCATGCTTTTAGATGATCACCACAACCAGGGAGGGGCAGATAAGGTCAAAGATATGACCATATTTAAAGAAAAGGAAAGGCTACATACCCAGCCACTGTCATGGGCCACACTAAACCACCTTGAAAGTCTAAAAATGAGCTAAACAAGGAAAAAAAAACCCAAAAGTGTTTTTTTAAAAAAAAGCCACCTAAAATAAAGTCTCCTAGACTGGCTTAAAGATAAAATGTAGCAGGATTTATACACAGTTTGCAACCAATCAGCTGAAAAATAAAATAGTCAAAAGATAGGGATGTAGGAAAACTAAATTTCTCTCCAATTTCAAAATGTAATTTGAAAAAAAAATGATTGTGCTATTACGCATTCAAGTTTCTCCAATAAACTTCAATCTACCTCAAAAAAAAAAAAAAGAAATGAAAGGGACAGTGAAGACCAGACAGCTGAGGTGTCTGATGGGAAATCACCCAGAGGTCATCAGTGAGGGGCATCTCAGGTCATGGAGTCCAAATCCCTGTTGTTGCAGAAAGGGAAACAGTGGCCTAGACACCTGAAGTGGTTGTGAGATCACCCAGAGGGTGACAAAGAAGGGCATATCAGATCATGGAGTCTGAACTCTTCTCCCTCTGACAGGGAAATTGAGGCCTAGCCAGTTGAAGTGATTGATGTGAGATTACCCATATATTGGCAGGGGCCTGGGAAATGACACACTTCAACCTGCTGAAGTCACAGAAAAGGAACCGATGCTCCACAGTGCTCAAGTGCCTTTTTTTAAGATCATCCACAAAATAGCTGATCCCTGTCAGTTCAAGGGTTCCAACACTCTCCTCTTTTTTTTTTTAAATTGAATTCTTTTATTTGTTTATAGTGTTTGACAATCACTTCCTATATCTTAGATTTTTTTTCCACTCCCTTCCCCTCTTTTCCCACTCCCTCCCTTCCCGTTGCCTCCCTGAGATGGCATACAATCTTCTATAGATTCTACATGTACATTTTTATTAAATGCACGTTGCGTAGAAGAATTAAAATGATTGGGAGAAACCATAAAACAAAACAAAACAAAATGATCTATTTCTATATGGGATTCAATTCCATAGTTCTTTCTCTGGATGTAGAAGGCATTTTGCCTCAAGAGTCCATTGGAAATTTTTTAAGTCCAAGCATTTCAATGAAATTCTAAGTGCTCAGATTCTGTGGTTGTTGCTGTATCCAAAGTTCTCCTGGTTCTGCTCCTTTCGCTCAGCATCAGTTCATATAAGTCTTTCCAGGCCTCTCTGAAGTCTTCCTGTTCATCATTTCTTATAACACAATAGTACTCCATTACATTCATATACCACAATTTATTCAGCCATTCCCCCATGGATGGGCATCCCCTTGTTTTCCAGTTTTGGGCCACCACAAAGAGAGCTGCTGTAAATATTTTTGTACGAGTGGGACCCTTTCCCATTTCTATGATTTCTTCGGGATAGAGTCCCAGAAGATATATTCCTGGGTCAACGGGTATGCACATTTTTGTAGCCCTTTGGGCATAGTTCTAAATTGCTCTCCAGAATGGTTAGATCAGCTCACAGCTCCACCAACAATGAATTAGTGTTTCAATTCTCCCACATCTTCTCCAGCATTTATCATCTTCCAGTTTTGTCATGTTAGCCAATCTGATAGGTGTGTTGTGGTACCTCAGAGTTGTTTTGATTTACATCTCTCTAATCAATAGTGATTTAGAGCATTTTTTTCTTATGATTACAGACAGCTTTAATTTCTTCCTCTGAAAATTACCTGTTCATATCCTTTGACCATTTATCAAATGGCAAATGACTTGTATTCTTGAAAATTTGACTCAGGTCTCTATATATTTTGGAAATGAGACCTTTATCACAGACACTAGTTGTAAAAATTCTTTCCCAGTTTTCTGCTTCCCTCCTAATCTTGGTTGCATGAGGTTTGGTTGTGCAGAAACTTTTCAATTTAATGTAATAAAAATTATTCATGTTGCACTTCATAATGTTCTCTATCTCTTGTTGGGTCATAAATTTCTCTAGTCTCAATAAATCTGACAAATACACTATTCCTTGCTCCCCTAATTTGCTTACAGTATCAATCTTTATACCTAGATCATGCATCCATTTGTACTTTATTCATGTGTATTGTATTAGGCATTGGTCCATGCCCAGTTTCTACCACTCTATTATTCTGTTTTCCCAGCAGCTTTTGTCAAACAGTGAGTTCTTATCCCAGAAGCTGGGGTCCTTGGGTTTATCAAACAGTAGACTGCTATATTCATTAACTACTATGTCTTAAGTACCTAACATATTCCACCCTTCCACCCCTCTGTTTCTTAGCCAATACCAAGTGGCTTTGACGATTGCTGCTTTATAATAAAATTTGAGATCTGATAGGGCTAGGCCACCTTCCCTAGCATTTCTTTTCATTAGTTCCCTTGATATTCTGGACCCTTTGTTCTTCCAGATGAATTTTGATATTATTTTTCCTAGCTCTACAAAATAATTCTCTGGTAGTTTCATTAGTATGGCACAGAATAAGTACATTAATTTAGATAGAATTGTCATTTTTTTAATATTAGCTCAGCCTACCCACGAGCTACTGATGTTTTTCCACTTACTTAGATCTGACTTTATTTGTGTGAAAAGTGTTTTGTAATTGTGTTCATATAGTCCCTGGGGTTGTTTGGGCAGACTCCAAGATATTTTACAGTGTCTACTGCAACATTAAATGAGACTTCTCTTTCCATATCTTGCTGTTGTACTTTGTTAGCACTATATAGAAATGTAGATGATTTATGTGAGTTTATTTTGTAACCTGCAACTTTGCCAGAGTTGTTTATTATTTCAAGCAAATTTTTACTTGATTCTCTGGGATTCTCTAAGTATATCATCATATCATCTGCAAAGAGTGATAACTTAGTTTCTTCTTTGCCTATTCTAATTCCTTCAATATCCTTTTCTTCTCTTATGGTGAAAGCTAACATTTCTAATACCATATTGAATAACAGTGGTGATACTGAACATCCTTGTTTCACCCCTGATCTTATTGGAAATGCATCTAGCTTGTTCCCATTGCTTATAATGCCTGCTGATGGTTTAGATACTGCTTATTATTTTATGGCAAGTTCCATTAATTCCTATGCTTTCCAGTGTTTTCAATAGGAATGGGTGTTGTATTTTGTCAAAAGCTTTTTCTGCATCTATTGAGATAATCATGTGGTTACTGTTAGTTTTGTTGTTGATGTACTCAATAATGCTAATAGTTTTTCTAATATTGAACCAGCGCTGCATTCCTGACATAAATCCTACCTGATCATAATGTATTATTGTTGTGATAAGTTGCTGTATTCTATTTTCTAATATCTTATTTAAAATTTTTGCTTCTATATTCATTAGAAAAATTGGTCTATAATTTTCTTTCTCTATTTTGGCTCCTCCTGGTTTAGATGTCAGAACCATATTTGTATCATAAAAAGAATTTGGGAGGACTCCTTCTTTCTCAGTTTTCCCAAATAGTTTGCATAGTATTGGCATTAACCGTTCTTTAAAGGTTTGATAGAATTCACTTGTAAATCCAGCTGGTCCTGGAGATTTTTTCCTAGGGAGTTCACTGATGGCTTGTTCAATTTCCCTTTTTTGGATGGAGTTATTTAAGTACTAAACTTCCTCTTCTGTTAATCTAGGCAATTTATATTTTTTAAAATAGTCATCCATCTCATTCAGATTGCCAAATTTATGGGCATAGATTTGGGCAAAGTAATTTCTAATTATTGTTTTAATTTCCTCCTCATTGGAGGTGAGTTTGCCCTTTTCATTTTTGACGTGTAATTTGGTTTTCTTCTTTCTTTTTTTAAAATCAAATTCATCAAAGATTTATCAAATTTTATTGTTTTTTTCATAAAAGCAACTCAGTTTTATTTGTTAGTTCAATAGTTTTCTTGATTTCAGTTTTATTAATCTCTCCTTTGGTTTTCAGTATTTCTAATTTGATATTTATTTGTGTATTTTCAATTTGTTCTTTTTCTAGCTTTTTCAGCTGCATGCCCAATTCATTGATCTCCTCCTTCTCTGTTTTATTCATGCAGGCGTTCAAAAATATAAAACTTGCCCCAAGAAATGCTTTTGCAGTATCCCATAAAATTTGGTAGGTTGTCTCATTATTGTCATTCTCTTGAATGAAATTGTTGATTGTTTCTATTATGTGTTGTTTAACTCACTCATTTTTTAGGAAAAGATTATTTAGTTTCTAATTAATTTTTGGTTTACATTTCCATGGCTTTGATCACATATAATTTTTTTTGCATTATGATCTGAGAAGGATGCATTGACTATCTTTACCTGTCAGCATTCGATTGTGAGGTATTTATGGCCTAGTACATGGTCAGTTTTTGTATATGTGCCATGTACTGCTGAGAAAAAGATATATTCCTTTCTGTCCCCGTTCAATTTTCCCCAAAGATCTATCATATCTACCTTATCCAGAGTTTTATTCACCCCTTTAAGTTCTTTCTTGTTTATTTTGACGTGAGATTTATCAAGTTCAGAGAGGGGGAGGTTGAGGTCCGCTACTACTATAGTTTTGCTGCCTATTTCTTCCTGTAACTCCCTTAACTTCTCCTCTAAGAATTTGGATGCTATACCACTTGAAGCATACATGTTTAGTAATGAAATTGCTTCATTGTCTATGATGCCTTTTAGCAGGATATAGTTTCCTTCCTTATCTCTTTTGATTAGATCTATTTCTCTGTTTGCTTTGTCTGAGATTAGAATTGCTACCCTTGCTTTTTATACATCAGTTGAAGCACAAAATATTCTGCTCCAAACTTTAACTTTACCCTGTGTTTATGCCCCCTTTTCAAAGGTGTTTCTTGTAAAAAAAAACACATTATTGGATTATGGTTTTTAATCCATTCTGCTATCCATCTCCGTTTTATGGGACAGTTCATCCCATTTACCTTCACAATTATGATTACTATCTGTGTCTTTCCCTCCATCCCCTTTCCCCTTGTTTATGTTTTTAGTTCTCCCTTTTCCCTTCCCCTCCTCGACGGAGTTTTAATTTTTGACTGCTGCCTCCCTCTGTCTTCCCCCCCTTCTTTCAGCCCCCCTCTCTTTTAATCCCCTTTTCCCTTACTACTTCTTCCCTCCCTTTTCTCTCTCCCTTCCCCTACTACTGCCTATAGAGCTAGTTGTATTTCTGTACTTACCTGAGTTTGTAGTTCCCTCCTTGAATCCAATCAGATGAGAGTGCCTCTCATACAATGCTCATCTCCCTCCCCTCTTTCAGTCTACTGTAGCATATTTTTGTGCCTCTTACTGTGATGGAATTTATTTTTTTCTGCCTCCTCCTTTTCACATCTCCCATTACAATCCCTTCGCACCCTTAAATCACATTGGTTGTCATCACATCATTTAATTTATACCCACTCCCTCTATCTATGGATATCCCTATTATATATAATAATCAATATACAATTCTCAAGATTAGCAAGTATCCTCTTCCGATATAGGGATGTAAACAATTTCCCCATATTGAGTAATAATTTTTTTCCTGTTTACCTCTTTATGCCTCTCTTGAGACCAGAGTTTGAGGATCGAATTTTCTATTGAGTTCTGGTCTTTTCATCAGGAAGGTCTAGAAATCCCTCATTTCATTGAATGTCCATCTCTTTGCTGGAAATATTGTGCTCAACTTTGCTGGGTAATTAATCCTTAGTTTTAGTCCCAGCTCCTTTGCTTATGGAATTATTCCAATTCCTTCGATCTTTTAATGTAGAAGCTGCAAGGTTCTGTGTGATCCTGACTGTAGCTCTTGGGGAACCTGGGGCCTTGAGGCTACACATGGCCTTCTAAGGTCCTTGAGTAAGGCCTGTTGACTGAGTCCAAGTTTTAAAGAACAAATCCTTTATTTAAGGGGATTTGTTCTGCAAAGTTGGGATTCAGTCAAAGAGCTGCCCTTGAGGACCTAAAGGGCCACATGTAACCTTGAGGCCACAGGTTCCCTACCCCTGGCCCAGTTACTTCAGTCCCAGGGAGGAGTGAGCTCAAACTTAAGGCACCTTTAAGGTTTGTAAAATATTTTGCATGCATTATCTCATTTGGTTATGATATCACCCCTTGGAAGTATTATGATGCCTATTTTGCCCATGAGGAGACCGAGGCACAGAGAATGTAAGAAACTTGCCCAGGGTCATCCAGTCAGATATGGCATTTGAACCCAGAATTCTGCTCACTCCAAGTCCACAGTCATCTACTTTCTCCCATACAACATTGTCTCTTTCTTCTTTTAAAAATAATTTTATTGATGCTTTTGCATCTCACACACACACACACACACACACACACACACACACCCCACACACACCCCCATCATTTAATTTTACTTCTCTCACCAACGAAGCTATCACTTCAAACAAGGAAAAACTGTAAAGGAAAACTGACCGCCACGGTACCTGAGAATGTAGACAGCATTACACATTTATATCTCCTCCCACCTACCTGCCACCAGGCATCATCTCCCCACCCAGACTGCTTAAGTGGGACCACAAAGAGTGGGATCCATCACACTCTTACCAACACTTAATGTGTGTGACCCTCGACCAGGCACATCACCTCTTTGAGCCTCAGGCTTCCCCACTGTACACTGGGATGATGTTATGATCCTTCCCAGAGCAGCTTGGTGTCTCTGCAGTGGATGGAACACAAGGAGGGGTGGGGTGGAAAGAGGTGGAGGGGGAGAAAGTAGGTGGTGGAGAGTGGGGAGGAGGGGCTGGAAGTTAGGAAGACTTGTTGTCTAATTAGATGCTTACTGGCTTAGCTGGCTGACACTGGGCAAGTCATTTCACCCTCTTGGCCTCGGTTCCCTCATCTCTAAAATGAGCTGGAGAAAGAAATACCAAACCATTTCAGTATCCCTGCCAAGAACACCAATAAAATTTCTCATCCAGGGTTGTGGTGAAGGAGTGATGTTGGGTCAACTCTAGAATGATCTGATCGAGCACTTTAAGATTTATGTAGCATTTAATACACGTTCTTATCTGATTCCCTCATTATTATCCCCATTTTAGAGAAGAGGAAACTGAGACTCCAAGAGGTGAAATGCCTGGCCCAGGGTCATGGAGCTGGGATCAGAGGGGGGCCTGAGCCAACTGGGCCATTTCTTGACATTATTACCCTTTCCATCACAGGAGAGGAATAAAGGGCACAGTCCATACTGCAACCCCTCTGAGAGGGTCCATCCTATTCTGCCCCTGCATTTCTGGCTCTGAAAGACAGCATGAGCTGCCACACCCCTATTCTCTTTCACCCATCGTTTGACGGGCTGATGTGGTTAGGGCCTCTGATGCCTTGGTGAAGGGCCCACTCAGGGGCCAGACTTAGCTGGGCCTTGGCCTCGGTTTGTCCTCCAACCCTTTTCCCCTCAGGAGGACAGGTTTGTCCTCCAACGCTTTCCCCCTCAGGAGGACTTGCCGGCGTTTACTCTCTGCTGGTCTAGCCTTTCCACTTTCCTCAGGTGCAGAGTCCTGGACTTAGAGCCCAGAGACCTGGGTTTGAATCTGCCCCTTACTAGCTGAATGACTGGGCAGTCAGTTAACTATTCCGACTGAGCTGTTGCTGCGGGAATGGATGGGGAGCAGGGGAGGGATTTCTGGATCAAGGGGAGGGCTTCCAGGACCTAGGAGGGCTGGGAGTCCAGGAGCAGAGAGGGGCTGGGGAAGAGCAAACTTGACCCTTGACCTTCACTGACTCTAAAAGTGGGGGCGGGGCAGGAATTGAGGAGGGGAGGTCCACACTCTCTCAGCCTTGAGTTCTTTCCCTTTGGGGCAGGTGCCAACAAGGGTAGCACTCTAAGTCTGGAAGGCTGTCTGTATATGCCAGTGGAGGTGGGGCTGGCTCGCTCACTTGACCATTCGTTGCCCTGAATACATTCCCCGACTTGGGGATCTAGGGGTGGGGGAGTGAGACCTGGGGACATCTGCCAGCTTTCCTGGGGCTCAGAGGGTTGCATCGACCCCCAAAACCCAGGACTTTCCTCTGGTGTGTCTATTGGTCATCCAAGGCAGAGCTATCAGAGGGCAATATGGGCCCCTGGGGGACAGAGGCAGGGGCAAATGCTGAGAAATGACAGTTCTGGGTTTACAGCGACCATTTTTAATTTGGGGGGATTATGACCAAATAACTCAATTTACCTTATCATTGAGCCTAAATCTGGAGCTGGAGTTCAACTCAAAGGGCATCCAGTCTGGTTCTTTCACTTTACAGATAGGGATATTGACACCCAGATAGTTTAAAGGACTTACCCAAGGTCACACAGCATTTAAACCCATATCCTCCAATTTTAATCCCATCATGTTATATCTCTCTGGGACTTTGACCTGAACCAAGTGTTTCCCCTGAGAATCTCGGTATGTATTGGTAAGTGTGTATCTGTGATTGATTCCTCCCCAAGAGGTGTAAAGGACTTGTGCGAGTGTGTCCCCATGTAAGGTCCATATGTACACTACATATCTTGCAGCGTTGTCGAAGTGTAGAGACAGGCTTGATGCCTTCGTCAAGGGACAGGCTGATTTCTGCCTTGAGAGGAACAGGACAATGACTGGTACTTGCTCCCTTACCAATTGCTAACGCTAAAATTGTATCCATTTGTCCCCCTCAAATTTTGCTGATCTTGGGGGTCAGAACAAAAGCTGCCTTTGTTCACTCTTTTTTATTTTATTTTGCTTTTTTGGTAAATTTTTTATTCATTTTAAACTTAAATACGAAAAAAGAAAAAAAAAACTTCCAAATACACAACAGAACATGAGAGAAGATTCAATATAAAACAATAATTTTCCATTTCAAGAAAACCTATAAAATAAATACCACACATTGTTTTCAAGGCTGCAGTTTTTCTTTGCTTCCTTGTAGGTTTTCTTTTGAGCACATTTGACTGTATTTTGCCCCCACTATTCCCCTTTTGCCCTCCAAAGAAGGCTGCAATTAAATGCAGACATATACATTGATATGTATATATACATATGTAAACATACACATGTATGTAAGACCGTACTACGCATTTGTACGTGTTATCTGTTTCTTTGAAGGTGGATAGCATCTTCTTTCGTAGGTTCACCTTTCCATGTTTTTCGAAATCAACCAGCCCATTTCCTATACCACAAAAATATTTCAACACCATCACATCCTATCTGAGAGATAGTCTATAAAAATTTTTTTCCCTCAATTTTCTGCATCCCTTCTATTTTTGGCTACATTGGTTTTATTTATAAAAGAACATATTACTTTAAAATAATCAAAACTATCTTTTTTACACTTCAACAATGTTCTCACCTTATAATACAGTTTAAGGTCTGATACTGCTGAATCTCCTTCCCTTACATGGTTTTTTCCCCTGTATTTTTTAATTCCAGACTTTTTATTCTTCCAAATGATCTTTATTATTATTTTTTATAACTGAATAAGAGAGCAGAGAGGAGAGGAAGCTCTGATGACAGAGACTTGCTGAAGCAGACTCCAAACTTTGAAACTGAATAGAGCTGTAGGGTAGAAACCTGCCCACAGGAAAGAGACTTAGTTTAAACCCTTTTTGAGAGCTGTTCAAGTGAGCTGAGCTGTTAACACAGCCTCTCACCCTCTCTTTCTCTGTCTGTCTCTCTCTCTTCTCTGTCTCTGTCCGTCTCTGTCTCTGTGTTTCTGATTCTGTCTCTCCTCCCTCTCTCTGTCTCTGTTTCTGTATGTCTGCATCTCTGTCCCTCTGTCTCTCTGTGTGTCCGACTCCCCCTGTGTCTCTGTTTCTATCTGTGTTTGTCTCCCTCCCTCCTCTCCATCTCTCTGTGTCTGTGTCTCTCTGTGTCTGTCTCCTTCTGTATCTGTCTCCCCTCCCCTCCCCTCCCCTCCTCTCTATCTCTGTCTCTCTCCTCCCCCCCACCCCCCTTAAAACTACTGCTTAGGACCATCCTAAGGTGACCTCCATTTAGGAAGTCTCCAGTAGTGAACGCTAGAGGGCCTACTGAGCCAAGAAGTGATATGAGCCATCCTCCCCATTCACAATCCCCAACTCCCCAAATCAGAAACTTCTCATGCCTTGAACTCAGATATGTGCCCCTCCCTCTAAATAATTGTTGTCTGGGTTTGTGACTGAAGGTTGTGTTCAAAGGTCTCTACCAACTCTAATATTCTCTGGTCTTAGAAATTCTGAGTCTCAATTAGGTTCTGGAAGCTGGATTTGAATAAGCTCTTTAAATGGTAACTAAGATCTCAGATCAAATGAAGAGAGTTGACCTGTTCTCACCCACTCTCATTTACAGATCAGCTTCGTTTTTGAAGAGGACCATGACATCAGAGAAATGGCATGACTTGCACTTGACTTTGTTTTGAGTGAGGGAGAGCTGTGCAAGGGCACCAGCCTCACTTTCTGCTCCTGAGTCATCTGGATCCAGGGACCAGATATTCACCAGGATTACTGGAGATGCAATGGGAGACCTTGGCCTCCTTGGCCTTGGGCAGATTCAGGCACTTACTTAGGGTGAGCTAAGTCCCATACAGTGAATAGGCCTGTTTAAGAAATAGTCAGGGAGTGGTCCCTTTAATGAGCAAAAGAAAAGAAACTAAATCAAGCTGGAAGGTAAGGGAAAGAGTTACAACTGATAATCACTCTTTAGACAGGAAGGGTCCAGGAAATAGCCCTGAAGTGGAGTTTGGGCAGGGACTCAGTCTATTGGCTTCAGAGTGCAGTAGGTTTAAGGTTTAAGGTGAGAAGGGGCAAGGAAAGGAGAGGACAGGACAGGAGAGGGCAGGACAGGAGAGGACAGGACATCAGACACTGGAGAAGATTCCAGGTAGGTGGGTTGGAGGCGGGGCTCCAGGTAGAGTTAGGCTAAGGTCTGAGGACATGTGGAGGAGGCAGACCTTACAGTTCAGCTGTGGGGTCGAGTGGAATTAGGGTGGGCTCCAGGGAGGAGGAAGCACCTGACCAGAGTCTTCCAAGGGCTCCTGCCCCTTCTCAGAAGCCATGTCCCCTGACCCCTGGCTCAGCAACACCTGAGGCAGGGGAAGTTGAGCTCTCTATTTCCCTCCACCCTCCCTTGTCCCTGGCCTCGAGCAGAGAGAGCTGACTAGCCCCCCAAACTCCACTCTCAAGCACGGTGCGCCCCGTTTGGAGCCTCTGTGACAGCTGGGCCTGGCTGTGCCTAGAGAGTAAGAGGGGCCAGTGCCTCCCTGGGCATTTCTCCTAGGTCATGCTGGGGAACTTGCAGCCTTGAGGCCACCTGTGGCCTTCTAGGTCCTTGGGCACGGCCTTTGGACTGAACCCAAGTTTGATGGAAGAAATCCTTTCATCTGACCAGTGAAGTTGGGCTTCATTCTGAGGACCTAGAGGGCCACAGTGCTCTGGAGTCCACAAGTGGGCTCCTAGTTCTTGGGCCTCACACTCTGTCCTGTGGGGCTGCTGCTCTCAGGGGGCATGGCCCCTTTTCTTCCCCCTCTCATGTTCACGAGAAGGTTGTAGCCTCTCCTGGGTCTGGATTCTCAGGAAGGGCCTGGTCAGACCTTGTCCAAATGATCAACAAGCAATCATGAAGTGCCCACTGGGGGTGGGGTCTTGTGCCAAGCACTGGCACTGGGAGATGGACCAAAACCCAAATGCTCCCTGCTCTCATAGGGCTTGATTCTGTCAGAGGAGTCATCCAAATGGGATTCTTCCAGCAGAATTGATAGAAACCAAGCCTGAGGGAGGAAGGGCACCAAGACTCCAGGGCAGAGGAGGAGGGAGGGAGGTTTCTTATCCTCCTAAGCCTAGCACCTCAAGCAGAAGGCAGCCTCTCTCTCCCTCCAGGGACAGCAAAGGAAGCAAAGTCTGGCTGACCCCTGCCAATCCCCTTCTATGCACAGGACAGGCCCTGGCTGCTACCCACTGCTTAGCGCCTCCCTTGCTCCTTTCAACTCTCTTGCCCAGCCTGGCATGAACCAGGAAGGCACAGGCAGAGGGCCCCTGGGGAATGCTGCTCCAGTGTCCTGTCACTCACCCAGGGGGTTAAACCATGACCCTAGCCCTAGAACCATAGGCTGCTGAGGGTCAAGCCATTGGATGCCAGAGCTAAGGGGGCAAGTGGCTGAGGCAGCAGTGGGGCTGGGCCTGGGGACTGGGCACGGAGGCCAGTCTCCATCCAGGCTGCTGCTCCAGTGGGTCCACCTAGCGTCTGAAGTAGTGCTGCCTCTGGCACCTCCAGGGCAGGGGGATCCAAATTGGTCTGACATCACACATCTGGCTTTAATCAGCTGCACGGTGCTCCAGCTCCAGCTGAACTTCAGAAAGCCAGCTGCCCCTCAATTCCCCCTGGCTGGGCTCCAGATCCAATCAGGGTTCTGGCTGAAGGAGTTCTCAGGGGGCCCCTCTGACACCTGAGCAGGCTGCCCCTGCTCCTGTCCCTGGCTTCCCTGAGGGATGGAAAATCCCTTTCCAGTGTCTTCTTGGGGACCAGATATACTGTACTTTGTATGTGTAATTCAGGTGCCAGCCAGTGCGGCCCCTGCCCCCCTTCCATGGCTCCTCCCAGAGGCCAAGCCCCAGTTGTTGGACCCCCCACCCCACCAGTGGTCCTAGTGGCATTAGTTTTTTACTTGCCCCCCTCTGCAGACCTCTCTGCCTTGGGTCTCACTTTTTGCCTAAGGGCCCCAAAGTGCCCTGGATCCTCATGACTCTGGTTCATATCAGACCTTTCATGGCTCCATGACAGACTGGTGCTTTCTGGCATCCACATTCCTTAGGAATATCTGGGGAGGGGGGCTGATGGGGTTTGGGAAAGGAAAAATGGAGGGGAGGGAGACATGGTCATAGTTCACAAAGCTGCGCCAGAAAGAAGTGCCACTGCCCCTGTGCCCAAGCAGAGGCCACTCTGGGGAACAGGGTCAGAGGGGAGTCAGGCTCCTGTGCAGTGCAGAGGGGCCCCAGGGCCCTGTCCACTCCGTTCTGAGGCAGGAGGTAAAACAAGCCTAGCCAAGGCAGGGAGCCTCTCTTAAGCACCTACAATGTCCAAACCTCTGTGCTAAGCCCTGGGGCTACAACGCCAGAAAACAAGCCCCAAGGCCCTCTTTGTGGCCAATGGACTGGCCTTTCCTCAGCCTCCATCTTTCCCTCCATCCCTTGGCACCACTGAGCATCCCCTTCCTCGTGGGTCTTCCTGACACTGCTAAGTCTGCTCCAGCCCCCTCCCCAGCCTGCCTCCCCTGCCCTCCTGTCCTGCTAAGTCTGCTCCAGCCCCCTCCCCAGCCTGCCTTCCCTGCCCTCCTGTCCTGTTAAGTCTGCTCCAGCCCCCTCCCCAGCCTGCCTTCCCTGCCCTCCTGTCCTGCTAAGTCTGCTCCAGCCCCCCTCTCACCCCGATCCTGCCCTGTCTCCTTTGCTGGATCTCTCTCCAGGTCAGTGCCGCCCAAGGTCAGGTGCTCTGTCCTGGGCCCTCTTCTCTTCCCCCTTTTCTGCTGCACGTGGGGCCCTCCCGGAGGGAATGACCCCCTCTGTGCTGCTGACTCTCACACCTGTCCATCCTGCCCCAGCCTCTCTGCTGACCGCCCGTCTCCCATCTCTGACTGCCTTTCAGACGTCTCCAACTGCACGTCCAGCAGACACTGAAAATGGTCTCTTTCCCTTCAACCCTTCCCCCACCGACTTCTTTATGACCGCTGAGGGCCCCCCTGCCTGTCAGCCCCTGGTCCCGCCCTCTCCTCACTCCCTCGTGGCCCCTGGGAAGACCACTCCCTGAGTGTGAGGCTGGCTGTCCCCCCAGTCCCACGTGTGTTCTCGTCCACTGGGCGACTCTGCCCCCGTGGTGCCAGGACGTCCTTGTGGCGTGCCAGCTGAGGCGGGTCCTGTCGGAAGCCACGGAAATGTAGCCCGGGGTGCAGAAATGTACCGCAGAGCCTTAAGCCTCCCTTAGCTCGGTAAGAAGCCCGAGGTCGACCCTCCACGGCCCCCACGCCTCGGCACCACGTCCACGCTCCTCCTCCCTCAGCCCACTTGTGAGCTCTCGAAGCGCGGTCTGACCTCTACCCTGACTGGCACTGCAGGGGCTGGGCTGGCTCCAGGGCCAAGCTTGGTCAGCGCCATGGAAGGCGCAGCCTGGTCTTCTTTGCAGTTCAGCAGGTGGGGGCAGTCGTTAGGAGCCCCTGGCCCCTTCCCTTCCCTATCTGCTTTTTGTTCTGGGGGGTTTTTTTGCGGTGTGGGGGCGGGGGAAGGGAGGGCTCTCGTGGCTCTAGGGTGCGAATCCTCTGTCGTCCTGCAGGGGGCGATGGAGGGGAAGGGATGCGGAGGACCTCCTCGCCTTCCCCTGAGTGCTGAGGCTGGAAGCCGCCCTCGCGGAGGAGCCCCTGGTGGTGAGGCGACCAGACCAGCACGTGCTTCCCCTCCCCCTGCACTTTCCTGTCCCGCCCCAGCACGAGGCCGGAAGTCCGCAGAAGCGCATCCGCCCAACAGCGCGACGCTCGGCTCGTCGTGCTCACAGCAGGCACTGCCGTCATCTGGGAGGCCCCTGGGCGGGTGAGGGGGCGGGAGGGGGTCGTGGGGCCCCGCGCTTGTGGGGGTTTGGGGCGGCGGGGGAGGCCCGGGCCTTGTCCCCTGATTCCTTCTTCCAGCAGGAAGCCTCTGGCCCTCCCTCCGTCTGTCACTCTGGCCCTCCCTCCCTCCCTCCTTCCGTCCCTCCATCTGTCCCTCCATCCCTCCCTCCTTCCACCCTTCCATCCCTCCCTCCATCCCTCCCTCCATCCGTCCCTCCATCCCTCCCTCCATCCCTCCCTCCATCCGTCCCTCCATCCCTCCCTCCTTCCGTCCCTCCATCCGTCCCTCCATCCCTCCCTCCTTCCGTCCCACCCTGTCTTCATCTGTCCTTCTCTCCCTGTGTTCCTCCCTCCATGCAGCACTCCGTCTGTCAGTCCCTCTGTCCGTCCTCCCGCTGCCCCGGCTACCAGTGTGTCTGTCTTAGCCTCGGCTAGTGGTGAGCGCCCCCGTGTCCTGCCCCCTTCTCCCCAGGCCTGACCCCAGAGAGGCTCCTACCTCTCCCCCTCCTCCCAGACATTGCCTTTGGTGATGACCTTTATGATTATCCACAGCCCTGAACGCCCAGGAGGGAGCTCCTGTCCTCTCTTCTTTGAGGCCAACCTTGACCCTTCTCCCCAGACCTGACCCCAGAGAGAGCCCCCTCCTCCTCTTCTTCCTCTTCCTCCTCTCAGAGACTGACCTTGACCAAACTACCCAGGCTGGACCCCTAAGAGGCTTTCTTCTCACATTCTGCCCTTGACTTTGTCTACTATCCACAGACCTGAGCTCCCAAGAGCTCCCAGAGGCATCACCTCCCACAGTGACATCATCATTGTCAAGGGCTTAGCCCAGAGGTTGGCACATGGTAGATCCCCAATAAATGATTAGATCTTTCCCCAAGCTGTTGGAGTGGGGTTGGGGGTAAGTGTGGGGGTCAGGTGATTTGTTCTCAGAGACTGACCCTACTCATTCTCCCCAGATCTGAGCTCCTAAGAGGTATCTCCTCCCAGAAACTGAGGCTGGCCATTCCCTCCAGGCCCGAGCTCCTGAGAGCCAGCTTCTCCTACCATGACATAATATTTGTAAAGATAATATTTACCCAGTACCTAGCACATAGTAGGCCTGTAATCACTTATTATTTTCTTCCCTCCAGACTTGTGCAGGGGGTCTGATCTTAGAGACTGACCTTGCTCATTCTCCCTGGCACTGAGTTCCCAGAAGAAGTCAGACAGACTCTGGGCATCTGTCCTCAGGCATCCAGAAGCCGGTACACAGAGACTAAGTCTGAAGCCCTCCAACCCCACCTTCTCCTCTGCCTAATCCATACTTGATCTGACAACTGTAAGTATCTGTCTTTCTTTGCTTCCTATTGTCTGCTGGACCGGTATCTCAAAAACTTTTCCTCCCAGACTTACCTTGACCTGAACTATTTAGAGGCAGCTCCTCTAAGAAATGGACCTTGCCCTTGCCTTTGCTGTTCTCTGCAGATCTGAGCCCCCAAAAGGTTCTTCTCCCAGAGACTGAAGTTGGCCTTCCCCTCCAGACTCCAACTCCAAAGAGGCATCTCCACCCAGAATGAGATAATACTTGAGATGGTATTAGTGCAGTGACTGGCACATAATAGGCTTGTACTAAATGATTATTCCCTTCCCTCAAGGTGTTCAGGGGGTCTGATGTCAGAAGCTGACCTTGCTCTTTCTCTCAGGGACTCAGTTCCCAAGGGATTCTCCAGTCAGACTGACCTTGGCCATCCACCCTGAGAGGTGTGCACCCAGAGCCTCTCCAAATCTGAGGTCCTCCAGCCTCATCTTCTCCTCTGTCTCATAGAGACACCAACATTTGATCAGCCACCTGTGAGTATCTTTCTTTCTTTACTTTCTATTTTCTCCTAGACCAGTGTCTCAAAAGCTTTTCCTTTCAGACTGAACTTGACTTGAGCTCCATAGAGGCAGCTCCTCTACAAAAGTTTTGCCCTTGCCTGTTCTCCAGAGCTGAGCTCCCATGAGATATCAGCTCCCAGAGACTGAGGTGGGTCATCTCCTCCAGACTCCAACTCCTGAAAAGTTTTTTCTCCCAGAATGAGATAATATTGTGAAGGGTGTAGTCCAGTGCCTGGCACATAGTAGGTCTATATTAAATGATTATACCCTTCCGCCAGGGTGTCCAAGGGGTCTGATATCAGAGGCTGACCTTGCTCTTTGTCTCAGGGACTCAGTTCCCAAAGGATTCTCCGGTCAGACTGACCTTGGCCATCCTCCCTCAGAGGTGTGCACCCTGAGCCTCTCCAAGTCTGAGGTCCTCCAGCCTCACCTCCTCTATCTCATAGAGACACCAACATTTGATCAGCCACCTGTGAGTATCTTTCTTTCTTTGCTTCCTATTTTCTCCTAGACCAGTGTCTCAAAAGCTTTTCCTCTCAGACAGAACTTGACCTGAGCTCCTTAGAAGCAGCTCTTCCAAGAAATTGACCTTGGCCTTGCACATTCTCCCCAGATCTGAGCCCCCATGAGGTACCAGCTCCCAGAGACTGAGGTGGGTCATTCCTTCCAGACTCCCACTCCTGAGAGACATCTCCACCCAGAATGAGATAATAGTTGTGAAAGGTTTATTCAGTGACTGGCCTATAGTAGGCCTATATTAAATGATTATTCCCTTCCCCCAAGCTGTCCAGGGGGTCTGATTTTCAGATACTGAATTTCATATTCTGCTTAGCACTGAGATTCCAAAGGAATCTCCAGTCAGACTGACCTTGGCCATCCTCCCTCATAGGTGTGCACCCAGAGTCTCTCCACATCTGAGGTCCTCCAGCCTCACCTTCTCCACTGCCTTATCTCAAAGAGACACCAACATTTGGTCAGCCGCCTGTGAGCATCTTTCTTTCTTTACTTCCTATTCTCTCCTAGACCAGTGTCTCTAAAGCTTTTCTTCCCAGACTGACCTTGACCACTCTCACCAGGCTTGAGCCCTGAGCAAGTCTTGAGCAGCTCCTCCAAGACATTGACCTTGCCCTTGCACATTCTCTCCAGATTTGAGACCTGAAGAGGTATCTCCGAGAGACTGAGGTGGGTCATCCTTTCCAGACTCCCACTCCTGAGAAGCATCTCTACCCAGAATGAGATAATATTAATGAAGACCATAGTTCTGTCACTTGGCACATAGTTGGCCCATAATAAATGATTACACCCTTCCCCCAAACTGACCCAGGGGTCCGATTTCAGATATTGACCTTGCTTTTTCTCCCTAGGACTCAGCTCCCAAAGGAGTCAGACTGCCCTTGTGCATCCACTCTCAGAGGTGTGTTCCCAGAGCCTCTCCAAGTCTTAGGTCCTCCAGCCTCACCTTCTCCACTGACAATCTCATAGAGACACCAACATTTGATCAGCCACCTGTGAGTATCTTTCTTTCTTTACTTCCTATTCCCTGCTAGACCAGTATCTCAAACGTTTTTCCTCTCAGATTGAACTTGACTTGAGCTCCATAGAGGCAGCTCCTCTACAAAAGTTTTGCCCCTGCCCATTCTCCAGAGATCTGAGCCCCCATGAGGTATCAGCTCCCAGAGACTGAGGTGGGTCATCCAGACTCCAACTCCTGAGAGGCATCTGCTCCCAGAATGAGATAATATTGTGAAGGGTTTATTCCAGTGTCTGGCACATAGTAGGCCTATGTTAAATGATCATTCCCTTCCCCCAAACTGCCCAGGAGATCTCATTTCAGATACTGACTTTTTTTATTCTCCCTAAGGCCAAGTTCCCAAAGGAATGTCCAGTCAGACTGACCTTGGCCATCCTCCCCAGAGGTGGCACCCAGAGCCTCTCCAAATCTGAGGCCCCCCAGCCCCACATTCTCCCCTAACTCCTTAATATTTACATATTTATAGTATTACTTGTGACTATCTGTCCTGACTCTGTTATTCTCCCTTGAATCATCTTTCTCCAAGATTAAACTGGACCATTCTCCCTGGACCTGAGCTCTCCAGAATTTTCTCCTCCCAGAGACTGATCTTAACCTTCTCCCCAATTCCATATTCCCCTAGAAGCGTCTCCTTTTTCACCTACCCTGAACATTTGCTCAAGCACTGTGTTCCAGAGAATAATCTCCTCCTAGACTGAGCTTGCCCATTGGCTCTTCGACTCCCTAGATCACTATCGGAGTCTGTTCTCCTTTAGCCTTTCCATCTATCCAGACCCAGAAAGGCATCTCCAGTCAGGGTTTGACCATGACCACTCCCATGTGTGCAGCCACTGCTTTTCCTAACCTGATCTTACTCTTTCTCCTTAGGACTGTATTCCTGGGAGAATTTTCTCCTCAGATTGACTTTGATCATAAGTCCTTGTGGAACCAAGCCCCAAGTCTGAGGTCATCTGTCTTTACCTCCTCCCCTGACTGTTTTGAGACACCCACTTTCAAGCTGCATCCTGTACGTGTCTTTCTTTCCTTGCCTCCCATTCTCTGCTATATCAATATCCCAAATACTTTTTCTCCCAAACTAACTTGACCTTTCTTCGCAGGACTGAGCTGGCAAGAGGCATCTGCTCCACAGATCCACATCCATAGGAAGAGCCTTGGCTACATAAGACTGCCTACAAGACTCTCAGAAGGCCGCTAGTGTCTGACCTCTCCCAATACCTGGGGCCAGTTTAGGGCCTGAGCTAAATTTGTCAGAGGCTGCCTGTTAATCTGGCCCAGAGTGAGATACAAAGTAGAGCTGAATTGCTATCTTGTGGTCAAGATGAGCTGGAGTGTAGCACTGCCTACTTCTCCAGCATCCTCTGGCAGCAAACATGGAGACCGCTTCATTCCCTCCAGGGCTGGAGCCAACTGGGGCCTGCACTTCTATAGCAGTGATGACTCTGAGAAATTTCCCAAGCTGAAGCCCCCAACCAAAGGTCCTGGCACACACAACCAAAAAAGTGGCCTTATCTACTCTGCCCTGTTGCAGAATGAGCTTCTGGGAGCAGGGATCCAGAAAGTCCAGGATCCAAAAGTAGAGCAGCAAACACGGCAGCTTTCTGTGCCAACCAAAAAGAATCTTTTTACCTTCTCCCCTAAGTGTTGGAGCCATGACACCAGCTGTGAAGTCTCACCTTTTGCTTTGTCACCCATCAGTGAGAGAAGTCAGAGCTTACTAACATCTGCACAGGACCTGACCAGGAACATCTCCAGAAGCCCGTTTAAGATCCTCTACATTTCTGATCTCCGTGATGACTTCTACCTGAACCTACTGGACTGGTCTCATCTCAATACCATTGCGGTTGGCCTGGGCACCCGTGCTTTCCTGTGGAGTGCTACCACCTGCCAGGTGACCAAACTCTGTGATCTCTCTTGGGAAGGTGATTTTGTGACCTCTGTGAACTGGTCTGAACATGGGAACTTGTTAGCAGTTGGCACACAGAGAGGCTTGGTGCAGATCTGGGATGTACATGCTGGAAGGAAATTGTCTGTACTGGATGGCCACGTAGCCAGGGTCAGTTCATTGGCCTGGAATGGAGACCAGATTTCTTCTGGGAGCAGAGACAGAAGGATCCTCCAGAGAGATATCCGAGCATGCCCTGTGCATTCTCAGCGTTCACTGAAGGGTCACAAGCTAGAGGTGTGTGGGCTGAAGTGGTCCCCCGATCACCGCCTGCTGGCTTCTGGGGGAAATGACAACAAGGTTTTAGTCTGGAACAATTATAGTTTAAAGCCACTCCAGCAGTATGCCTATCATAAGGCAGCTGTGAAAGCCATGGCATGGTCTCCCCACCAGCACAGCCTGTTAGCGTCAGGTGGCGGTTCAGTTGACTGCCGCATCCGATTCTGGAATACGTTGACAGGGCAGCCCCTGCAGCAAATTGATACCGGTTCTCAAGTGTGCAGCCTGGCCTGGTCCAGACATGACAACGAGTTGGTCAGCACTCATGGCTACTCAGAAAACCAGATTGTTGTCTGGAAGTACCCCTCCCTGACCCAAGTAGCCAAACTTACAGGACACTCCTCCCGAGTTTTGTATATGGCAGTGTCTCCTGATGGACAGGTCATAGTTACAGGGGCTGCAGATGAGACCCTGAGGTTTTGGAATATTTTTCACAAAAACCGTTCACTAAAGAAATCTGTATCTGTCCTCAATCTCTTCACTAGAATACGGTAACTTCGTAGACCAGGGGTTGGAAACCTGAAGCCTCAAGGCCACATGTGGTAGTCTAGGTCCTCAGGTATGGCCCTTTGACTGAATCCAAGTTTTACAGAACAAATCCTTTCATTCAGGGGATTTGTTCTGTAAATTTGGATTCAGTCAGAGGGCCGCACTTGAGGACTTAGAGGGCCTCATATGGTCTCAAGTCCACAGGTTCCTCACCCCTGAACTAGACAGCTGAGAAACTAATTACAGTGTGAGCTTGTCTCCCTTTTTTGTCTTCACTTTGATGCAGGAAGGAATTCTGTTTCTCGTCCACCTCTCACTTGTGTAGTTCTTGGCCAGTCTTGGAGATCTGTTCTAAGCAGGGCCCATAGGGAAGTTTATCTTAATACTCTGGGGCATCCAGCAGGCTTTGTACGGGGGGAAAAAGTATGTGTATAAATACATATTGTGAGGTTTTTTTTTCAGATGTTAGAACCAATTCTTGCCTTTCCTTAGTCCTCGTCCATATTTAGTTCAAGGAAATGGACAGATTCAAGGAAATGATCTTAGTAAAGGTATCTTGGGGTGTGTGTGTGACTATGCGTTTGAGGATAGGAGATGTTTGTATCCAGTTTTGCAAAGCAATTACATGTTCATAATTTACTGAATTTAACTTTTAAAGGATAACAAGTAGTGAAACTTTCTGTCTTGCATGTATATTTGTGATACTGTGTTATATACACAGTTTTGAAGTGGCTTGGGAAAGACTACTGCATTTCTTCCCCTGGAGTTTATTCAGGCCTATCCTGAGAAGGGGAAGCTTATTTCACATGTTAAATCACAAGGCAGAGAGTCTAACTGGAAGAAAGTAAAAAGTTTCTCATGTAAAGGGATGGAACATATTAAAAAGTTGTAATTCTTTAAAAGCGAATGTGTGTGATTATCTTCAAAGAAAAAGTGTTAGGGACTCTGATCTGTGTGAGAGCAAGCCCACTTTTTGAGGACGTTGGATGAAGCACGTTCCCAAGAGGGAGGTGATGGACACAAGGAGCAGACACACGTTTTTGGACATAGCCACTGAGTAGATTCGTTCTTGCCTTCATGCTGGTTTTGTCTTTCTCTGTTTTCACAAGAGGAGGTGGATCAGCCCTGGGCTGAAAGAGTGAGTAGAGGTTAGCAGTAGTAATGTCAAAAATATAAGTGGGCCATTGAAATATCTTGAAATACATACAGAAGAGATCAAAAGGCAGATCAGAAGGAAGCAGAGATGAGCAAGGTGGCTTTGAAAGTAACATGTAGAAATTATTCTATACTTTATGAACAGCAAGCAATATGAAGTGGAGATCCACGGTTTACCTATAAAATCCCTTTTGTGTTCTCTGTGTGTGCAAATGCTATTTTTGTATTATTTAAGTTCAGAGTTTTTTCATAACTTAAAGTGCTGTCCTTTTATAAATTGTTTTCTTGGTCCTCCTCCCTTCAGTCTGTGTCTGTTCCTACTACCCAAGATTCTTTGAAACAATCTCTCTTGTTGTTTCTTACAGTGCAATAACATTCCATTACATTCATATGCCACAATTTGTTCCATCATTCCTCACTTGTCTTAAGAGGAAATCTAAGGTACCCACTTAGATTCCAGTTCTATTCTTTTCCCTTTTTTCACCTTTTACTAGGCCCTTCTGGATCAAAAAATTCTTTTAGTTTGTGGCTACTCCTTCCTCAGTATTATCCTTCATGTTAGACCCCTCTTCCTACCCACACCTTGTTTCCCTGTTGAGTTCATTATATTTCCATACCAAACTTGTGTGTGTCCGTGTTCTTGTGTCTTTTGTCTATTTCAGATCAAAATAATATTCATCTGATGCCCATTCGCCCATTCCTTTCTCTGTGTCTTTATATTCTCACATATTTTAATTATGAGAAATAGCAATTTTCATCTTTTCTTCGTCATGATTTCTTCCTCTGTTTTCTCTTTAAAACACTCAGAAGAAAATCAATCCACACCCCAGAGGTTCTCTGTTTTTTTCTTTCCTTATTTCACTTCCTCTGTACCTTTTGGAGTTATTAATTTTCCAAAGGGACCCTTATATCTTTCCTTCTGTTGGAATATTGCCCCTAGATCATCATTCGGCTCCTTCAATTGCTTCAATAAATTTACTTTTCGAAGTTTCTCTGGGACTCTTGTGTTTACATTTCAGAGTTTCCACTAAGCTCTAGTCTTTTCATCAGGAATGCATGACAATCCTGTATTTTGTTAAAGGTCCTGGATGATTATACTCAACCTTTGAGTGTAGTTTATTCTTGGTCATAAACTTGTATATTTTTCCTTTGGAAACGTTATATTCCAAATTTCCTGTCATTTTTGGAAGAAGTTTACATTTCTTGTGTGATCCTCACTGTAGTACCTGGGTATGTACTTCAGTTGTATTTTTCTTGGTACTTAGAGTATTTTTTGTTAGCATGGGAGCTCTGGATTTTGGCTTTGAAGTCCCTAGGACTTTTTCGGGATTTCTTTCAGGAAGTGAAGTATGGATTCTTGGAATATTTATTTTGCTTCCTGGTTCCACAGATCCAAATGGTTTTCATTTATGATTTGTTAAAATACAGTGTGTTAGCTTTTTTAAAATTGTACTTTTCAAGAGTTCAGTGGTTCTTAAACCATCTATCCTTGGCTTTTTTTCCAGGTCATTTAAAAATATCATTTATCTTACATTTTCTTCCATTTTTTCAATCATTTTACTTGATCCTAATATTCATTGCTGCCTCATGGAGCGATTCCTTTCTTTGTGGTCTACTTTTGTTTTCAGGGAGTCCACTTTTCAATGTTGTAAGCTACAACCCAGAACCAGTGAGGGATTTTTAGTATGTCATGATGGAAGTAGGTGATAGGTAAATCAGGTGGGCCAATCACATGGTGAGGGTGAGGAATGACAGGGAGACAGACCCAGAGCTTCTCTGGTACCCTTGTCCTGTCAGGAAAAAGTTAGAAAGACCTCTAGCATCATGGGCTGTCCCCCCTGCCCCTCAATGATGAGCTTAGGGGAGGTTGCAGACAGCAGGTCACCCAAGATGGGCAGGCACATCTTTGGAGGAAGGCAACTTGATGATTAGGGACATGCCAGGTGCATTGCAGTAGCTAAGGTGGAGATTGAGGATGGAGGGAGATGATTCAGACCTCTGTCCCCAATGACTGAATGTGGTCGCCAAGGATGATGAAATGCATGTGACACCATCAAAGACCATTTAGTTCTCCTGGTTCTGTCACTCACAAGCTCAGTGACTTTGAACAGGTCATTCCTCCTCTCTGGGTCTCAGTCTCTTCATTGGTAAACTAAGGGAGTCAGATTAGATGAGGGCCAACAGCCCCTCCATTCCAACTCACTATTCTGGGTTACAAGGCCACTCTGTTATTTTCTCCTTTAGTCCTTGATGACCTATGTTCTAAGAATCTCTGAGACCCTCCATGTTCTAAAGCCCCTTCTTTTTCCAATGTATGTAGTGTGCACAGTACATACACTGCACTTTTGCCTCTCACATTCAATGACCCAGTTCTTGAAGGTCCTCAGTTTCCCAATGCTCTCTGTTCTAAGGTTTCCCCTAGCTCTCTATTCTGGCTTCTAAGGTCTTTTCCTCCTCTAACATGTAGGTCCTAAGGTCATTTCCAGCTCAGGCATGGAATCACTAGTAGGATGGCTCAGTGCCACGTGCCAGACTTAGGGCCACATAATACTGGCAAGTCAAAGCCCCCAGATGGCAGCAGCTTGTCTGGCAGCCTGCTGGAGAGTGGATCAGGGCCTCAGAATTAAGTGATGGACTTTAGTCCTCTGGTGGCAGTTTTGCCAGAAAAAAGAGACAGTCTCAAGAGAACAGAGCTCTAAGCAGGGGTCCTGGATAGATAAAACCTATCTGAATGAAGAAGCTATGACAACTGAACCCATAGGTCCAGGTCTCTGACCTCTAGCCCAGGCCCATGTCCTGCTTTGATTGGACTGAGCTCTTTCCCCTTCAAGGTCTTCTTAAGCTGACAATAGGAGGGAAGGGTGGTTGGCAAAGCAAGGAAAATGAAGATATAACTCATTCAACAGATTAGGGGGATGGCAGAGTGACTGGGGCTCCTGACTTGAGAACTAGGTGACCTAGATGGGTCTTAGGTTCATCTTCATCGCATCTCAGCCTCCAATCAATTAATTAATCAATTAAGCATGCAAATGCTTATAGGAAAAATTAAATGTAATAGGAGAAAACAGACAGTGAATCTATACTAGTAAAGGACCTCAACTTTCCCCTTTCAGAGCTAGATAATTCTAACCATAAAATAAATGAGAAGGAAGTTAAGGGGATGAGTAGAACTGTAGAAAAGTTAGATATGATAGCCCTCTGGAGAAAATTGAATGGAAATGAAAAGGCATATATCTTTTTTCATCTATATATACATTGTACCTCAAATGTGACCCCATATCACGGCATTAAAAGCCTCATAAATGCAGAAAAGCAGGAATATTAAATGCACCTTTGGGGACCATGATGAATTAGAAATTACACTTAATAAAGGGCCATAAATGCAGAGATTAAAAATTTATTGGAAACTAATCTAATCCTACAGAAAAGAACAAATCATAGAAACAATAATTTCATTAAAGGTCAGATCAATAAACTGGGCATGCAATTAAAAAAATTAGAAAAAGAACTACTTAAAAATACCCAATAAACAACAAAATAGAAATCCAAAAATCAAAGGAGCAAATAATAATAAAATAGAAAATTAAAAAATCCAATTATTGAATTAATAAATAAAAATAGGTGCTGGTTTTATGAAAAATCAATAAAATACATAAACTACTGGTTAATTTGATTGAAATGGGAAAAAAGAAAACCAAATTTCCAGTATGGAAAATGAAAAGATTGAATATACCACCAATGAAGATGTAGTTAAAGTGACTATTAAGAGCTATTTTCACCAATTATGTGCCAAGTACAAAGGGACAATTCAAATGAAATGGATGAATATTTACAAAAATATAAGTTGCCTACCTTAACAGAAATGGAAATAGAATGTACTTAAATAACCCTACCTTAGAAAAAGAAACTGAACAAGCCATAAATGATCTCTGTAAGAAAACATCCTTAGGACCAGACGGATTCCCAAGATAAATTTACCCCTAAAACAGAAGTAGATCGAAGATTAAGAATTTGAATTCAACAGTATGTTGCTTTTAGAAAACACAATAAAAATGAGAGATACACACAAAGATAAAATAAAGAACAAGTGTAGAATTTAGTATGCAAAAAAGCAGTTGCAGTATCCATGATCTCAGACAAAGGTAAAGATAAAATAGATTTAATCAAAAGAGAAAAATGGGGAAATTGTGTTAGTAATATCATTCGATATTGTTTTAGACGATTTACAATAACTAGACAATACAAAATACCTGAGAATATACCAGCTAAAAGAGATACATGAACTATATGAACACAAATTTAATTTTTTATACAAATAAAATCACATTTATATAATTGGAGTAATATTTATTGTTTATGGGTAGGTAAAGTCAATATAATTAAAAATGATAATTTTACTTAACTAATCTATTTATTCAACACCATCCCAATTAAATTACTAAAACAATTCTCTTACTGAGTTATAAAAAATAATAATAAAGATCATTTGGAAGAACAAAAGGTCAGGAATTTTAAGAAAGGGAAGAAAAGATGTAAAGCAAGATCTTCAAGTATATTATAAGGTGAGAGCATTGTTGATGTGTAAAAAAAGGAGAATTTTGATTATTTTAAATTAAAATGTTCTTGTATAAATAAAACCAGTGTAGCCAAGAACAGAAGTGATATAGAAAATTGGGGGAAACTTTCATAGACAATCTCTCAGACAGAACGTGATTGTGTTGGACTATTGTTGTGGTATAGGAAATTATGAGGCAGTTGATTTAGAAAAACATGGAAAGATTTGGATTTATGAAGGAAGATGCTATTCACCTTAATGAATTCTGAGTGCCAATTGAAGTATAATTTTTTTCACTTTATTTTTCTATGCTTTTTTGCCACGTAGCTAATGTGGAAACATATTTTGCATGATTTCACATGTATGACTGATATCACATTGCTTACCTTCTCAATGGGTGTAGCACGGGCTAGAGGGAGAGAATTTGGAACTCATATAAAAATGTTAAAAGTAAATCAGAAATTTTAAGAAAAGAAAAACAAAGTAGTACATACACAACCAAATGTTACCCGCTGAACAGCTAAGAAAGTGAATTTCCTCCCATATACCTACTTGGAGTCCCAGTGGAATCAGCCTCACTCCTCCTTCACCATTGGCCACTTCTCTAGTCCTGCCCTGGACCCCTTTGGCAGTCTGGGGAAGTCTATGGTTGGAGCCTTTCTCAGAATCGTGTTTGTTACACATTAAACAAAATACAAAGGGAATCGATTATGTTGAAATACCATTAAGAAAAGCATTCATAGACCTCAGCCTAAGAAACTTTGTTCTAGATCATAGACCATGGACAATTAGAGCAGTAAGACCATTAGACATTATCTAGTTGGTCAATAAACATTTGCTTATTAAGCACGTACTATGTGCCAAGTAGCTAGGTGGTGCAGTGAATAGAGCACCAGTGCAGGAGTCAGGAGGACCTGAGTTCAAATCTCACCTCAGACACTTGACGCTCACTAGCTGTGTGACCTTGGGCAAGTCACTTAACCTCAATTGTGTCATCCTGGGTCATCTCCAGTCATCCTGATGAATATCTGGTCACTGGATTCAGATGGCTCTGGAGGAGGGGTGAGGCTGGTCATCTGCACAGCCCTCCCTCACTCAAAACAAAGTCAAGTGCAGGTCACGTCATCATTTCTCTGATGATATGGTCTTCCTTGGCAACAAAGGACAAACACACACACAATCAGCCCTGAGATGTCTTGCTGAAGCCAAGATGATCTTTTCTAGGCCCAGACATCACCCACAAGACATGTGTCCTTGAGGAAGTTTGTCTGAATGCCCAGGGAGGTTTTGTTCAAGGTAAAATGTATGTGTATACTTAATTTTTAACGGTTTGTTCTTCCGCAATAAAACCAACTGTTTCCCTGCCCTGGTTCTCTGCCCTGAGTAGTTGTCAAAGGAACTGGACAAGAAAAGCAAAGTACCTTCATGTAAGGTATCTTGTTAGTTACGGGGAGATGTGGGACTGGAGGCAGGAGGTCTCTGCAGAGAATCATTGGCTCACACATTTATATTGTACTTATTATGTACAAATCCTCTCTGCCTCTCACCTCACGCACTACATTGAAAAAGAAAAACAAAACCCTTATGACAAATATACATGGGTTTTCCTTCTATGATTAGTGACATTCCTGAGTTCAGTTTGGAGTTAGTTTTGGTCAGAGTTGGGTATTTCTTCTCTCAGAGTTTCTATAGGCTATAGAAAGGGAGAGTTGTCCCAGGGGGTAAATCTAAGGGTGAAGTTTATGTTAATAAAACAAAGATTTTATTAATAAATAAAATACAGTTGATAAATATATAAAGTAAATATATACATAAATAAATAAAATAAATATAAAGTAAAATAAAAATTTTTCCAATAAAGTGGTGTATAGGAATAGAAGATCCAGACAGCTTATATTCCCAACAAACCCCTCTTGCAATTGGAAAAGTAAAAGCAATGGCAGTGTAGATAGAAGGGCCCAGGAATCTGTAAATACTTGTTGGCAGTTCATATGGCAGTACCTAGGGGGTTGGCAAGTGTGGTCGCCAAATCAAAATCAAGACCAACGGGGCTGGACTGTATCGTAGCAGGGCAAGTAGTAATGCCAGATGGACATTAGGGAACAGAGGCAAGATAGATGTTAGGTCCCAATGATAATTCATGTTACTAAAGGGCCATAGTTGGTGACTCCTTGCTCATCTTAGTAGTGTGAGTGGCCATGGAAGTGGGCAGGAGACAGAGATAGAATGGAGACGGCAGAAGCTATCCTTTTGCTCTTACCAGGCAGAATCTTCATCAGTTTTCTGGGTATGAGTGAGAAACTCAAAGTGGTTTTGATATTCATTTCTCTTATTATTTATGATTTGAACATTCTTTCATATGGTTGTTTATCCTGTGCAATTCTTTTAAGAGCTCTTTGGATATATCTTTGGACCTCTTATCTGTGGTGAATTGGCTTTTGGTCTGATATATATGATTACTATATATCATTATTATACTATATGTTAATATAGTTTAATGTAACATGTATGTGTGTATCTATATATTTGTTATTAAACCAGTTACGGACTATTTTAAATGTGTAAGTGATAACCTATGGAAGGTGTCTTTTTCAACACATTGGACTCTAGAAATATTTTTTTGCATCAAACAATGCTGTTCTCCTTTACAACCATCTGCACTGTTCATTCTTTCCATCCTTGTAACAATTAAACATCTGAAATCTTACACCCACAGCATCATTAGTCTTTTTCTGGTACCCAATCCCACATCATTAGCAGCTGAGACAAGCTCCACAATGTGCCCCACTTTTGGAGAGTGACTCCTTACCTGAAGCAGCTGATCCTCGACCACACTCCCCCAAACACCTATCCAACTCCATTGCCTCCACTTCCTCCCCTCCCCCCGCCTTGGTGAGACTCTTGTCTCCACATCTTCTTTCCCACAGTCTCCCACCTTCTCTCCACTCACGCTGCCACTTTATTACCATCACTCACACATCACCACCTCAGTACCCTCAGTATCGCTTGCCTGGGCTTTTATAATAGCCTCCTGAGTGGTGTCTCTGCCTCGATTGTCCCCGTGCTAAATCACTATCTGCACAGCTACTCAAGTGATTTTCCTAAAGTGCAAGTATGACCATATCATTCCTTCCCTCATTGCACCCCACCCCACTCTTGCAGACTCCAGTGTCTCCCTCTTACCTCTGAGACCAAATACAAACTTTTCTGTTTGCCACTGAAAGCTTCTCATAAACTCTCCCCTTCCTGCCTTTCTGACACTAGCCATCCACGCCCTCTAAGGCTGAGTCACAATATTCCTGGTTGTTCCTCCTGTCCTGTCTCCAACAGGACATTCGATGTCCCATCGTTCTGCCTCTGCACTGGTCTTTCCCCATGCCAGGAATGCCCTCCCTCCTCCCCTCTACCTCCTTTGGTTTTCTATAAGACTGGTTCAAACACCACCTTCTACATGAGACCTTTCCTGGTCATCCCAGTTTCCCCTGTATCTCTTATGTATGGATACATACATAAGACCAGTGCCTATAAGTATGCACATGTTGTCTGCCCTATTAGTATAGAAGATTCTTGAGGGTAGGGGCCATTTAGATTTTCTGTTTGTGTCCCCAGAGCTCGACAAAGTGCCTGAGACATTGTAAGTATAAATAAACATAAATCCTTGTGGACTGATTGACAAATCAGGTTCCATGTTCAGACCTACACTATTATTGACTCAAAGGAAGGGAGAATACCAGAAGGAACTGTGTTTATGATTTGTTTGACTTTGGGAAAGGCTTTAGGGTATTAATATTTAATTTTATTATTTATGTATTTATTTGTTTTTAAAATTATTTTATTATTATTTATTTTATTATAAATATTTATTTAAATATTTGTATTTATATATTTCCCCATTTATGCTTTTAGTTCTCCCTTCCCTTCCACAACAGAGTTTTAATTTTTGACCACCAGCTCCCTCAGTCTTCCTTCCCTTCCATCAGCCCCCCTCCCTTTATGTTCCCTTTTCCCTTACTATTTCTTCCCTCCCTTTTAGCCTTCCCTCCCTTTTCTTCCCCTTTTCCCCTCCTACTATCTATTCAGCTAGTTAGATTTCTATACTTAACTGATTTTGCTGTTCCCTCCTTGAACCAAATCAGATGAGAGTAAATCTCAAACAGTGCTCATCACCCTCGCCTCTTTTTCTCTACTGTGATATGTCTTTGTGCCTCTTCCTGTGATGTAATATAACTTTTTACGCCTCCCCCTTTTCACGTCTCCCTTTACAATCTCTTCACACCCTTAAACCACATTTTTATCATCACATTATTTAATTTATACTCACTCGCTCTATCTATACATATGGCCTTTAAATGTCATAATAATTATGCAATTCTCAAGATTAACATGTATCATCTTCTCTTGTAGGGATGTAAAGAGGTTACCCACCTTGAATAACTAGTTGTTTTTCTTCCCTGTTTACCTTTTTATGTCTCTCTTGAGACTTGTATTTGAAGGTCAAATGTTCTATTGAGCTCTGGACTTTTCATCAGGAAAGTCTGGAAATCCCGTTTCATTGAATGTCCATTGAATGACAAGTAGGATGCTCTCAGAAAAAAAAATAAACCTGCAAAGACTTACATGAACTGAAGTAAGTGAAATGAGAAGGACCATGAAAACTTTGTACAGAGTATCAGAAATAATACATGATGATCAACCCTGAATGACTTATCTGGCCTTGGCAATACAAAGATCAAAGAAAATTCTGAAGGACTTATGATGAAAAATATTATCCATCTGCTGAGAATTAACTGATGGACTCTGAATACAGATCAAAGCACACTTCTTTTTACTTTATAATTTTTCTTTTTTTTGTCTGTTTCCTTTCATAACTTGAGTAATATGGAAATTTGTTTTGCATATGTATAACCTATATCAAATTATTGCCTGCTCCATGACAGGGAAAGGAAGGAAGGACAGAATTTGAAACTCACAATTTTGAAAAATAAATGTAAAGACTGATTTTACATGGCATTAGGAAAAAGGGGAATATTTAATGTATCTATATATCTCTGTATCTCTCTCCAAAAAATGCAGGCAGCCAGAAAAAAATGCCAAAAAGCTGAAGCAGTTGTCACCGTAAGCAGGACTAACACTAAGTATGGACTTTCAGCAAAAGGTCAGGTTAAAAAAAACTGCCAAAGACATCTTAGTAGATTGTGGAGATTTGGATAATAAATTTGAATAAAATTTGAAGAAAAATAATTAAAGTAAGGGACTATTATGCTTCAGCTGACAGTAAAACAAAACAGAGGAAGTGGTCATTATCCCAGACAAAGCAAAAGCCAAAGGAGACATTATGAAAAGAGATAGTAGGGAAATGACATTCCACTAAAGAAGTACCATAGAAAGCAAATTAATATTAATACTATACATGTATGAATCAAATGTCATAGCATCCAAAACATTAAAGGAATTGTTAACTGAGTTATAGGAGGAAATAAACATTGAAACTATGCTAGTGGTGGTCATCGACTTACTCCTCTCAAAACTAGATAGATGTAACCATAAAGTAAGCAAGAAAGAAACTCAGAAGATGAATAAAATTTGAAGAAAGTTTTATGTGAGATTTTTCTGGAAAAAATAACTGAATGGGAATAGAAAGGAGCACAGAATTTTCTGAGCTGTATATGGGAGCTTCACAAAAACTGACAATGTATCAGGGCATAAAATCCTCACCACAAATGTTCTGCTTTTTAGCAGAAATATTAAAAAGCTTCCTTATAAGACCATAACGCACTAAAAATTATATTCACTGAATGGCAATGAAAACACAGACCAAAAATCAATTAGAAACTAAAGAATCTAATCCTGAAGACAAAAGCAAAAAGCAGATTGCAGAAACAATCAATAATTTCATTGAAGGGAATGACAACAATGGGACAGTATGTCAAAATTAATTAATTTAATTTGGCTCCTATTAACATTGATTTGATTTGTTTTACAAGGAAGAGGAAAATCAAATTCTTATTGTTTTGCTGCTGTTTTAGGGTTCTTTCCATTGTATCTGATCATTTGTGACCTGATTTGGGGTTTTCTTGGCCAAGGTAGAGAAGTGATATACTATTTCCTTCTCCCAGTCATTTTACATGTGAGGGACTAAGGCTACTTGCTTTAAGTGACTCAAGTGACTTGCACAAGGTGACTCGAGAAATTGTTTCTAATTATGTTTCTATTAAAATATCCCTATGAAGAATGTTTTTGAACTATGAAAATAAAGGTAAAAAACCAAAATCCACAAAAATAAAAAACAGACACTCAAATACTGGAGGTGGTGTAGTAAAAGAGCTATTTTTCAGTACTGTCAATGGAACTGTGCACTGGCCTAGCCATTCTGGAAAGCAATACAGAGCTATTGAACCATGCCAACTCTCTGAATTTGGGAACAAATCTACTCTGCAAGTTTCTCTAATAAACTAAATGTCTCATTTTTATGATATATAGACAATTGATTCAAATGTATAATAGTCATATACATGATAGATTGAAAAGCTAACATTTTCTCTAATTCCTCTCCGAAAGAGAAATTATGCAGCAAAGAGAAAGAAACTTTCACTGTCTCTATGATACAAAGCACCTGGATTCTGAAAGAAATTTAAAAATTTAAAGCCAAAAAATCAATCAACTGACTTCCACACTGAGCTTACGCAGTACCTCTCCCGCCACTCCAAACTGGCTACATGACCAGACCAGTCTGTGTAGATCAACTCTGGTCAGTACCAATAGGTAACATATACCAGTGTAGTGGTCGAGACTGTGGAAGCTTGGTGGGGCATTATATTTCTAATTTGAGTTTCAATCGTATCAGCAATGCTGTTAGACAAATATATTTTTTTATATGGAAGATTATTTGATTATGAATCAAACTTTTAAAAAATGTGATAAAAACAAATATTTGAACAGTGTGATATACTTTGTTTTGAAACAGATGATATAACTTTATTAGAATAGGATGAGTTTAATTTGAAAATCTTGGGCAGTCACATAAAAATTACCAAAAATACATAGGAGTGGTTTAAGGATGTGAATAGAATACATCAATATTAGTCAACTCTCAGGCATACTGTGTGTTTGAAACTCCATAATACGCTTAGTTTTAATTTATAAGTAAAGAAAACTTGAAATATAACTGTGGTGGAAACATGAGGAGTTATTAACTTTCAAGCCCTAAATTGTGATTAGTGAAATGTTACTATTTGAGGTAAAAACTATTGAGATCACAATTTACTATTGTTTTGAGTCTTGCTTAGAGGAATGATCTGATTTGCCATGAAACTAATAGCAGAAAGGACTTGTGCTACAGTTTGAGATATGCTAAAGTTAGATATCTGTGCCTGGGAGAAGCTTTGGGGACAACTTTGCCATGACCTAAGGTAGGATCCCCTTGACTCAGCTTCCCCATTCTGCCATTTCCTTTCTGAACAGGAAATTTCCACATTTTCTTAATCCTGAGCCTTGTTTTTGATACCATGTGACTATAAATTGACTGTCAGACATGATGCATGGCTGAAATCAAACAGAGCTAGGGGAGTTTTCCTGCTGTTATTATATATATCATTGATATGACTATGGTCCTACACTTCATTTATGGCAAATTGATATGATCTCAGTAATTGAGTAGGACAAGTTGTATAAATACAATACAAAATCTATGCATTAATAGATTGATATTAGATCATCTCTGAATTCCTACAGTAGGATGTAAATATGAGTTCTCTTTGAATTCCAGTCTGTATTTGTGGTCAGATTATGCAATAGGAATGATATCCTCCAAAATTTAGAAATAGATAAAGTGATAACATTAAAAATATATTGTTAATGTTTCCTAATTAAATGAAATAACAAATCTTGAGGAAGCAACCAGATGAGAATTTTTTCTCTAAAAATGGACAGGAATATGAGCAGGGATGGTGAGTAATCCTTGAACTTTACTCTCATCATAACTGACTCAAAGAATGACATTCAGTTGGTTGGTGAGATTTATGTAGCTTAACAGAAAAGCACAGAGGGAAAGGAAAAAGTAAAGATGGAGAGGCTAACAAAAGTCAGGGCAGATTAAGGGAAGTAATGGTATAAAGCAAAACAAACTTTTGAGCAGGGACAGGGGAAGAGGAGAGAGGGATAAGGACAAACGGGAAAAATAAGATGGAGGAAAATAAACACCGATAATAGTTATAACTTTGAATATAAATGGGATGAATTAGTCCTAAACACGGAAGCAGATAGCGGAAGGGATTAGAAACAAGAATGCGACAATATGTTGTTCACAAGAAACATGCTTGAAACAGAGACACACAGAGAAGGAAAATAATTAAAATAAGGGATTATTATGCTTCAGCTGATGAAAAAAACAGGAGAAGTGATAGTGATCTCAGATAAAGCAAAAGCCATCTTTAAAAGAGATTAGCAGGGAAATAGCATTTCACTCAAGGGAACCATAGGCAATGAACTAGTACTAATGCTAAACTTGTATGAATCAAATGGCATAGAATCCAAAATCTTAAAGGAAATGTTAACTGAGATATAGGAGGAAATAGACAGTCAAATTATGCAAGTGGGAGGCATCAACTTTCTCTCTCAAAATTAGATAAATCTACCATTAAACACACAAGAAAGAAATTAAGAAGGTGAATATAATTTTGGAAAAGTTAGATGGGAGAGTGTTCTGGGAAAAAAAACTGAATGGGAATAGAAAGGAGTGCACCCTTTTCTGAGCTACATAGGATAACTTCAGAAAAATTCACAATGTATAAGGGCATGAAATCCTCACAACAAATACTAAAAAGCACAAATATTATTTACACTGTAAACATTAAAAATTATATTCACTGAATTGCAATGAAAACCTATATTAAAAATCAATTACAAACTAAACAAATTAATATTAATAAATAAGGTGAGAAACAGATCAATAATTTCATTTAAGATAATGATAACAATGAGATGACATACCAAAATTAATTAATTTATTTTGGCTCTTGTTAATATTGGTTTGATATTTTTCTTAAAAAAAGGAAGAAAATTAAACTTTTATCTTTGTTGTGGCTGTTTTGGGGTTCTTTCAGTTGTGCCTGATCATTTCTGACCTGATTTGGGGCTTTCTTGTCCAAGGTACAGGAGTGATTTACTATTTCCTTCCCCAATTCAATTTACAGGTGAGAAAGTAAGACTGTTTGCCTTAAGTGACTTAAGTGACTTGCACAAGGTGACACAAGTAGTAAGTGTCTGAGGCCAAATTTGAACTCAGGAAAATGAATCTTTCTGATTTCAGGGTCTGAACTCTTTTCGTGACCCCAGCTAGCTGAGTGTAAAACAGAAAAAGGGACACAAAAATTTACTGAAGAAAAAGGGTTTCAAAAGGAAAATTGACCAAATGGAAAGGAGACACAAAAGTTCACAGAAGAAAATAATGTCTTCAATATGGGAAGTGAGCAAATGGAAGGTAATGATTTTATGATAAATCAAGAAACAATAAAACAAAACCAAAAGAATGATTAAATATAAGACAATGTGACATGTCACTGGAAGATCAAATGACCTGGAAAGTAGGTCCAGGAGAGTGAATTTTGAAAATATTGGATGACTAGCTGAAAGCCATGATCAAAAATAAGATCCTGGACAGCGCCTCTCAAGAAATTATCCAGGAAAGCTGCCCTGATATTTTGGGACAAAAGATGAAAGAGAAATCCAAAGAGCCCACCAATCACCTCCAGGAAAATGCCAAAATAATTATTCCCAGGAATGTTATAACCAACTTCCAGAGAAACCAGGTAAAAGAGAACATCTTGCAAGCAACCAGAAAGAAACAATTTAAGTATAGTGGAGCCACAGTTAGAGTAAGGCAAGATTTAGCAGCTTCTACATTAAAGGATAAGAGGGCTTTGAATATGATATTTTGGAGGGCAAAGGAGCTAGGATTACAACCGAGAATCACCTACCCAGTAAAATTGAGTATAACCCTTCAGGGGGAAAATGGACATTCAATGAAATGGAGGACTTTCAAGCATTCTTGATGAAAAGATAAAAGCTGAACAAAAAATCTGACTTCCAAATACAAAACTCAAGAGGAGCATAAAAAAAGTTAACAGAAAAGGGAAATCAAAAATGATTTAATACATTTAAACTTTTTATTTCTGGTATTCTAACCAGTGAATCAAGATGGAAGAATTCACAGATTTCAGAAGACTCTTGTGCAGCCACTATCCAGGAGGCTGCCTCGAGGACAGGGAAGTATAAGACAAAAGCTCATTCTCACTTCAGGGAAGTTCTACAAATTCTCAGCCCCTTCTAAATTTACTACCCATCCTGAGGAAAAGCTTTAGCTGCCCTACCTGAGTTAGGAACTCCCCAAGTAGCTTTATGTACAGTGGGTGCAACGGTCTGTGAGTGGACCTATGACCCCATAGAATATGTAAACTACCTTTAATGTAAACAACAAGAAAAGCTTCAACTATTTATGGGAAAACTTGTACTTGACCACCAGTCATCCCCGGCTCTTGACTTTCTTTGTTCTGTCTCTGCACAATACCTGACCTGACCCAATGGTGGTGTGGAGATACAACATTCTGTCCTATTGCCACCATAGGGCTGGTGTCATTTGTAAATTCCCTTACGCAACACAGTGAGCCCCAGTCAGCCTAGCAAATCGACTTATATAATCCATGCTGGCATACTCCTTGCTTCTTTCTTTGGAATCAAACACTTTCCTATTAGGGTATAACATACTGAATCCCATTCCTTGAGTGGGGTGTGTCCTAACAAGTTTGTTCCCTCTAAAATGGAAACAGGAGAGCCTCAGGGAAACCTGCTCAGTACCAAGTTTAATTAGCCCAACCTGGCACCAAAATGGTGGAGAGTTTTGTTAAGTGATTTGCACAGGGTCACTCAAATTCTAAGTACCAGAGGCAGGATCTGAACTCAGTTCTTCCTTATTCAAAGCACTGGAGATAGAGCTGTAGTCCAGATTATGATGCAGTAAGACCCCTTTACAGGGAGCTCAGGACCCATGAGTCATTAGCTCCCACTTTCCCTGACCCCAGTGTGTGTATACATACTTTCTCTCTCTCTCTCTCCTCTCTCCCCTTGGTGAACTTCAATGTTCATTTCAACCACTTTTTACCTCCATTTACATGCAAAAAATTCATTCATTCCACAAGCCCTGAGCATTTCTGGGTATACTTCACCTTATGTATTGGGTTTCAAGATGTGGGTAGGTATGGAGTGACTTCATGAAAACCTCATCTTCCAAGAGGAGATGCATGAATCAGCAGGTTAGTTGCCAGGCTTGGGAGGTCTGGAGTTTCAGGAGCAGCAGACAAAAAGCCAGCCCCTGAGGCACCAGAGTAACAAGTCAGGGGCCAGAGTAACAAGCCCTGTCCCTCAAGTGCAAGAAACTTGGGACACTTTCTCCTGTACCCCAAGACCAGAGCTCAACTTTAATTCTTACAGCATAGGATGGAAAATTACCAAAACAACAACAATAACAAAAAATCCCTGACCACAGAAAGCTACTATGGTGACAGGGAAGATCCAAACACAAACTCGGAAGAGACCAATGATGCCAAAACATCTACATGCAAAGCCTCAAAGAGAAATCTGAATTCATTTCAGTCCTAGAAATGCCCTGAGAGACCTCACAGAGGACTTTGAAAGTCATATAAGAGAGGCAGAAGAAAAAATGGGAGAAGTAATGAGAGGTATGCAAAAGAATCATAAAAAAGGGTAAACAGTTTGGCAAAGGAAACATAAAAATGAACAATGATGTACAAAAATTCACCTACAAAAACTACTTAAAAAGGAGTATTGATCAAATGGAAAAGGATGTGCAGCAATCCACTAAAGAAAACAACTCTTTAAAAAGGACAATTGGCATAATGAAAAATGAAATACAAAATCTAAACAAAGAAAATAATTCCTTTAAAAATTAGAACTCAGCATAGGAAAGCTAATTCAGTAACAATGAGACAGCAAGAAAAAATCAAATAAAATCAAGAGAACAAAAATATAGATGAAAATGAAAATAAAATTCCTCATTGCAAAAATCACTGACATGGAAATTAGATCCAGGAGACATAATTCCAGAATTATTGGAATACCAGAAAGCAATAATCAAAAACAAAAAAGAGACAGGGCTGCAACTGTGAAGAAAATTTCAAGGAAAACTGCCCTGATATCCTAGAATCAAAGGGTAAAATAGATTTTCAAAGAATCCCTTGATCACCTTCTAACAGACCAGAAAACGAAAACTCACAGGAATAGTAGAATCCAATTCCAGAACTCTCAGGTGAAGGAGAAAAAAGTACAAGCAGCCCAAAAGAACCAATTCAAATATTGAGGAGCCACAGGTAGGATTACACAAGACTGGGCAGCTTCTGCAATAAAGGATTAGAGGACTTGAAATATGATATTCTGGAAGGTAAAGGAGCTTGGATTATCACCAAGATTCACGCACCCAGTGTAACTGAGTACAGTTACACATCTGTAATCACACATACCATCAGACATCACACACATACCTGTGCAAGCATCCTGGCCCTTCTATGCTTTAGATCATACATTTTAAAGAGCTTTCACCCAATTCAATAATGAAAGAAGTATGAAGGGCATTTCATTTCATTCAGCAACAAAACACACTATCACCCTCCTAATTAGGATCACCCCAGAACTGAAAATATTATCACTTTTTTCATGATTCACATGTTCAACTATTGTGTACACAATGCAAATAGCTGCAGTGACAACAAGAGTGATCTACCCGGTGTGACATGGCTAAGATGGGAATGTGATGAAATGGTAGAACTTGGTTCTTAAAGTGGGGATGCTGGTACAATAGGGTGATGGTGTGTGTGTTTTCATCCTTCATTGCCAAGGACCACCATGCCATCAGAGAAGTGACGACATGACTTGCACTGGACTTTGTTTTCTGAATGAGGGAGGGCTGTGCAAGTCACCAGCCTCATTTCTCCTCCAGAGTCATCTGAATCCAGTGACCAGATATTCATCAGGATGATTGGAGATGACCCAGGATGGGGCAATTAGCATTAAGTGACTTACCCAAGGTCACACAGCTAGTGAGTGTCCAGTGTCTGAGGTGAGATTTGAACTCAGGTCCTCCTGACTCTTGCACTGGTGCTCTATCCACTTCACCACCTAGCTGCCCCTAGTGTGATGGTGTAATAAAAGGGACTCAACATCATGTACAGAGGGGTGAGTCCATCTGTCATTCCCTTCCAACAAGCTCAATTGAGGAGTTCCACCAGACACACCTGTACCTGTAGAGAAGGCTGGACGGGCTTCTCGAGAAGGACACAGGGTTCCATAGGAGGTGGATATTTTCAGTAAGCTGGATAAGAGGAATTGGAGAATTGAGAAGCCCAAGCAAGATGAGCACTGCATGGGACAACTACAAGCTGTGGAATTCTCCTGACACTGCAAAAATTAAAAGTTAAAAGACTGATTAATTGAAAAGATAAAGGATTCAATATGTACAACTGAACAAATAAAAGTGTTTAATAAAAGCAAAGACATAATTTGGGCAGGAGGAAGAGCAGGACACATTTTCTGATTAAAAAAAAAAAGATAGGATAAGGAACAACAATTTGCCAGAAATTTGATAGGACATCAACATCTCACACCACCTATCAAATTAAACTACAAATAGATACACAAATTAGGTGTAAAAGAGGTACCAATAGCAAATTGGAGGAGCAAGGAGGAAATTAATTTTCATATCCATGAGGGAAAGAGGTCATGACAGAACAAGCAACAGAGAGAATCACAGAAAGTAAAATAGATAATTCTGCTTCTATAAAATTGAAATGTTTTTGCCCAAACAGATGGAATGCAGTTAAACGAGGAAAAAGATCTTTGTAGTAAAGTTCTCTAAGGACTGTTGTGTATATAAGATATAGAAGGCACTGATCCCGTTTTCCAAGGTTAAGAGCTATTCTCCAGTAGGTCAAAGGAACAGGAAGTTTTCAAAGGAAGAAATACAAGCTATTAATAACCCTTTGACAAAATGCCCCAAATCCCTCCCAATGAGAGATGTGCACACTAAAATAACTCTCTCCTTTCTGTCTGTAAATCATAGAGATCCATAGGTTCAGGGACCATCCCCTCTTTCCGTTCCCAACAAAAAAACACCTAGGAATTGCCCTTTCCCCAGGTTCTGATTTAAACCAAAACCAATATATACATATCCATTAATTTAACCACACCAGACAAAGGAGATGCTATGGAGAAGGTGAGGGGAAGAGTTCCTAGACTATCTTCTCTCTCCCCAGCCCCAAGGCCAAGCCAAGGATGGGAGGAAGGGAGGAAGAAAGGATAGAAATGTCCACCTGAGGAGGGGAGGGAGGGAGTGTCTCCACAGGCTTCTCCCTGCTGGCCTCTTTGTTGGATTCAACCTACCCTTTAGCCCCTCAAGCCTGAGACCTCCAGACAAATGTCTGAGCAGGCAAGAATAGCCCTGGAGAAGGAGGCACGCAACCATATATCCATCCACACATCCACATGCTCAGCCAGATACTCTTACACAAACATAGATGATCCTCCCTGCATACACAACACAGGCACAAATCAAAGTATCTATACTCCTACATCCCTCCACTCACTTTTTCACACATCCTCCTGGGTACTAAGCAAAAGCAATTGGGGAGGGGGTGCCTCACCTTCATGAATCAGTTGCAAAGGGTCTGATAGAGAAAGAGAAGAAAGGGAGAGGCTGAGGCACGAGCGGGGGCACTTACCTCACTCACAGCCACTTAGGCACTATCAGGTCCCTCAGGATCAGTCAGTGTGGAAGATGCGGGAAAGGTGAGGAAAAAAGATAGAATGGGTAGGGTGTGGAGGGGAAGGGGAAAGGAAGGGGGTGAGGGGCACGCAGACCTTTCTCTGCTCACCCCATTCAAATCCACCACAAGACAAAGAAGACTTGCAGTTAACAATGGAGCCAGGTATTGTGATGTCACTGCATGGAGAGGCTAGTCTCCTCCCAGAGAAGAGGAACGGAAGAGGGAGGGAGGGGGTCTCTAACATCAGGCCCAGGGCAGTGGGGGAACCTCCCCCCCCAGTCGTTTCAGGCACCATCACTCAGTCTATCTAGATGAAGGGGCCGCAAGTGCATCCTCCACCTGGAAGTGATCCTGGGGCTCCCAGGTTCCTGAGGGAAAGCTGCTGGGGTTGGGGGTGGGGCAGCAGCAGAGCTCAGCTTAGGGTTGTGGAAGGACAACCCCTTTACAGAAAGTGGGAGGGAGAGGAAAAAGAGGGGAAGGTGGAAAAAGAGGGGAAGGGGGGGTCGAGGGAGGTCTGTCCTGGGCTCCACAAAAGGGAAGAAAGAGCACAGGAGCTGGAGCATCCTCTGTAAGTCTTTGAATGGGATTTGGATTCCTCACATTTCCCAGAGCAGAGAAGAAAGGAGAGATCTGGGGAAGGAGCTGGACTCAGCCTCCTTTCTACAGGCAGGAGGAGACAAAGATCAGGCTGGGTGTGGAATGATGGGGATGGGGGACATTCATGGAGGCATCGTGTCTGCCCCTGTTGTTTGTGTGTGGGTACACTGGTCTAAATCCTATGTAATATAAACCTTCCAGAGGCTGTACAAGAGGGAGCCACACCCTCCTTTCTGCCTCAGTCTCCTCTACCAAGTGACTTAATAAATTTCTTTCTAAAACTATTTCAGATTTGGGGTTTTGTTCTCTCCAACACAAGCTGCCTGGCACAAGTGTATTGGCATAGGGGAGAGACACCTGGAATTGGAGGCACAAGACGTACCCTGAATTTCTGCCTTACCCACTGTGTGCCCATAGGCAAACCACTTAAATTCTCTAAAGCTCAATTTTCATGTCTGTCAAATGGGGTGATAATAACACCTGTGCCAAGAAAATTGCAGAGTGTCTGTAAAGTTCAAATGAGATATTTTACAAACTGCTTTTCAAACCAGAAAGCGCAAGAGAAGTGTTTATCATTATTATTATCATTATTCATCTCCCTTAGTTATTTTGATGGAGCTTACATATCATGCTATTGATTGTTTTCTGTATAATGTTCTTCAGATTATTGCACAGAATTACTGTCTCTGGTCACTCAATCAAAGTATTAGGATATTAATTCATCTGCTTCAGGCTCCATGAATACACCTTTAGGACAATTCTAGTTCTTCACTTGTTCCTCACTAGTTCCTCATGCTGTTCCCACATTGTTTTCAGGTCTTCCTCTAGGTCTCTACATGTTGCAAGTTTTTCTTCCAGGCAACTTACAGATTAAGAGCACTTAGTATGCTATTAAAACATTGTTCTTCTCACTACTTAACAAAAACTTCTGGGAAAAGCAGAAAATAATAAGGCAGAAACTGAGCATAGACCAACATCTTACACTACATACTAAAATAAAGTCCAAATGGGTACCCTATTTAGATATAAAGCCTGATACTATAAACAAATTAGGAGAACAAGAAATAGTTTGCCTGTCAGATTTATGGAGAATGGAGAAATATATGACCAAACAGTAGTTCAAAAGCATTATATAATGCAAAATGGTTAATTTTTATTACAATAAATTGAAAAGTTTTTGCACAAAGTCAATGCAACTAAGATTAGGAGGGAAGCAGAAAATTGGAAATTTTTACAACATCTGGAAAAGGGAATCTGGGCTGCTCAGTACTAAAGAAAACACAGGAAACATTGGGTAGGTAATCAATATCAAAAGTCTCATGGTGGGAACCCTGTGACTCGATCTATCAAATTCACACACATCCCCCTGCAAGAACCCTGGCCCTTGTATGTTTTAGATCATACCTTTTTAAGAGCTCTAACCCAATTCAATACCTAATTTCATTTCATTCAACAAATGAACAAAGTATCACCCTCAGTTACGATCAATCCAGAGCTGAAGGTTTTGTCGCTTTTTTCATGATTCATATCTCAAGCTTGTGTGTACACAATGCAATTTTCTGCAGTGACAGTAATAGTGATCTGCCTAGTGTGAAGTAAGACTGAATGGGAATATGAGGAAATGGTAGAACTTCATTTGTAAAGTGGGGATGCTGGCACAATAGCGTGATGATGTAATAGAAGGGATTCAACATAATATACAGAGGGATGAATCCATCTGTCATTCCCTTCCCTTCCAGTCAGCTCCAGTTGAGGAGTTCCACCAGACACACCTGTACCTGTAGAGAGGCCCAGACTGGCTTCTCGAGAAGGACACAGAGGGCTCCATAGGAGGGGGATATTTTCATTAAGCTGGATAAGAGGAATTGGGAGGATGAGAAGCCCAAACCAGATCAGCACTTTGGAAGGGACAGCTCTATGCAGCTGAGCTCTTGTGACTGAGCATAAATTTGCTGGGAGGGGAACAGTATCGATTGAGCAACTGAAAGGAATAGGAAGATTTCCTCCACATCTCCAGCTCTGTGCACAAACTGCTAGGGAAAGCAGTTGCTCCAAGGGAGGGAAAATAGAGGTGGATTGAGGAAGTTCCTCAACTTTGGGAGGTCAATAATTTCCTTGAAGGGATGGCCTGGGTGCTGTGCACAGAATAGCACAGGGGAATCAAGGATTGCAATAAGATACAATCCTGCTGCCTTTTTACAAGAGAGTATAGAGCAATAGAGGCAGGTGGATGTGGCAGAGCAGGGACCTTGGAAATCAGAGCAATATATTTGAAACCATGATTGAGAGCAGAGGGTAGCTCGAGAAGGACACTGGAGAAAAAGAGAGACTCTGCTAGGTAGGAAATCTTTGCCTTAAATATTATTAGGTGTCCCTGTACCCCCGAGGTACAGGGAATTCCCCCAGATACCATATGCCAAGTTCTGTACTCACTTATCCTATTTTCCCTGTCAAGCTCAAATATGAGATAGTCATGTCTGTGATATTATTTGATGAAAACTGAAAGGCCCAGGTGCCCCTAAATATCAAGCCACTAAGCATCAGGCATTTATTAAGCACCTACTATTTACCTGACACGCAGGTAGGCCCTAGGGACACCAAAAAACAACCAATCTCTTCCTTTGCATAACATATACTCTATCATGGAAGACAGCATAGACATATATGTATACATACATATGGTTATATGTAGACATAAATGTATACACACCCACATAAACCTATATATATGTATATGTATACATATATATTGTATATGTTTGTGAGAGTATGTGTCTCTGATTCTATGTCTGTGTGGGTAGAAAATATATTAATTTCATATATACAAATTATCTAGAAAATACAAAGTCATTTCTGGGGAAAGACACCATCAGCTGGAGACAGGAAAGTCCTCTTGTAGAACATGGATGGCCTTTTACCTCCTTATTCTTAGAAGCTAGGCCTCTCTGACAGGCATCACTGGGGGAAGTCTAGCTAAGTCAGCGAAGCACTTGGAGGGAAAGATTAGAGGTAGCAGGTGGTCAGCCTCCTCTTGCTGCTGTCTCTGGAACTAAGGGGTTGCTACATTAGCCTAAAGTCTGCCAGTGCTACACACATATCTTCAGATGTGTCCAGGGAAAGCTCAGCTCAGCTCTACAATTCGGTCTTCTCCAGCCCGAGTAAACTGTTTTTCAAAACCCTATGTTGTCCTCAGACTTCCTTGTTAGCCTTGGTTCACAGAATTTGCCCCTTTCATCCAATCTATATGTGACATCAATCCCCACAGTAACATACCAGGCAAATGATCATCCAGGTTTTCTTTGGTTCCCCTCTAAAGAGGGGTAAATCACCCCTCCTTCAAGGCAGCCCACTGCACATTGGGATAATTCCCATTTTTAGAAGATTTTTCTGAGGTCATGCCTAAATTGTTCTCTTTATAACTTCCAGCTGTTGCTCATGTTTCTGCCCTCTAATCATTCATTCACATGACAGACCTTTGTGTTTGCTTTCTTGTTTCTATGTCCCTGTTTTCTCTGAAACTCTTTATTTAAGCATTTCTTAGACTAAAATAGTATTCCACTAAATTCATATAACATCATTTGTTTAGGGATTCTGTCAATTGAAGTGTATCCCTTTAGTCTCCACTTTACTACTACCTCTACAAAAATTGTTAGAATATTCTTGTACACATGTGTACCCCTCTTTTAAAAATCTTATTGGGGTATGGATATAGGCCCAGGTGTAGTATAGTTGGGTCAAAAGGTATGCTCAGTTTCATGCTTTTGGAACATGATTTGAAATTAATTTTCAGAATGGCTGGACCAATTCACAGTGGCAACAACAGTTTATTAATGGGTCTGTTTTGGCCCAATCCCTCCAACAATTGCCATCTTCCCTTTTTATTGTCATTTTTACCAATCAATTCATAAAGAACAATCAGTCACTCTCTTAACTATCTATCTTCTTATCTATATATATGATATACATATGATCTATATATATGATATATAGATATATGCCCTATTCTTCAGGGCTGTAAAATAGAACTTCAGAGTTACTTTAATTTTCATTTTCCTAAAATATTAGTAATTTGGGAATTGTTCCAACTGGTGGATAGTTCTTCCTCTGAAAGCATTTGAACATTATCACTTAGGAAATTTCTCTCATGTTTACAAATTAGAATCTCTTCTCCATGTACCTTACATAATAGAGAAACTTGCTGCAAAATTTTTTCCCCTTTTTACCTGCTTTTTTAAAGTTTAGCTGCATTAATTTTCTTCTTATAAAAAACATTTGAGTTTTATGTACTTTAAATGATCAATTTTACATCATAGGATCCTCTCTGTCTCTTCTTTGTTCTTGAATTTTTCCTTTATCAATAGAAGAGAAAGGTAACGTCTCAATTCGAGAATTTGTTTGTAATGTCTCCCTTTTGTCCAGTTCATGTACTCATTTAAATCTTCTCTTGGTTTGTTTAGTCAGATGCTGCCTTACACCTAATTTCTGCCATACTGCTTTTTTGAGTTTTCAAAACCTTTTGTCAGAGAGAATAGGCCAGCAGTGCAGATGGCAGCATCTGTGGCAGTGGCCCGAGGAGAGGGCAGCCCTGGTTCCCAGGAGTAGCCCAGGGGCATGCTGACAAGCATTGAGCCTGGGAGTGGAGAGGGGTGGGAGCCTTGGCCTCAGAGTGGTGGTGGGGGGACCTCAGGTCCTGGGCCTCAGCCTCCTCCTTTGCTTCCAGGGCAGCAGCTTCAGGCTGGACAGACCTAGCAAGGTAGTGAGCTGCTGGAGCACAGCAGTATGTGCTGGGAGTGCTTGGGGCCCAAGCAGGAGCCACTCCTGCAGCTCTGCCTGCACTTGGTGTGCGGCCATTGCCTGTGGCTAGGCCCGGCCTCTTCCCCTGGCTGCGCCACAGACTCTACCTCAGGGTCGGCTGGTGCCAACAACACGAAAACAGCATGGTGGTTGATTATCTGATCTGCAAGCAGCAGTCCTTTGCCAAGGACATGGTGTCAATCTACTTCATGAGAGACAGCCAAACCAAGGCACCCCCCAGAACCCAAGGATGCCAATCTGTGCTCCAGGTGTGAGGACAACTCCCCTGCCACCAGTTACTGTGTCTAGTGCTTGGAGTCCCTGTGTGAGGCTTGCATGGAGGTGCATCAGCGGGTCAGTACACCAAGAACAACACCATCTGCTCCACTGGTCCTACCAAGTACCGTGATGGAGAGCACACTGTCTATTGCTCAGTCCACAAGCACGTGCCCCGATTCTGTTTTGCTACACCCTCACCTGAAGGGATTGCCAGCTCAGTGCCCCCAAGGACCACCAATACCAATTCCTGAAGCATGCTGTGAGAAACCAGAGAAAGCTCTTGGCCTCCATGGTCTAGCGTTTGGGGGATAAGCATGCCACCTTGCAGAAGAACACCCTCCTGAGTGCACACTTTGATCGCCAGGTGATGGATGTGCAGAAGTGGATGTAAAAATGACTGTCCTGCAAATCATGAAAGAGCTGAACAAGCACAGCGGAGTGCTGGTCAACCATGCCCAGAAGGTGATGGTGGGCCAGGAGGAGTGCCAGCCCTGGACTATGACCAAGATCCAGAGGCACCAGGAGTACATCTTGCACTTTGCCTCCTGGGTCCTGGAAAGTGATAAAAACATGGTTCTGCTGCTGTCAAAGAAGCTGGTTTACTTCCAGTTTCACTGTGCCCTCTAGATGATTGTGGACCCCGTGGAACCCCAGGAGGACACGATTTCCAGTAGGACCTCAACACCTGGATCAAAAGCGCCAAGGTTTTTGGCAAAATTGTTTCAAAAAGGAGTGATCCATGGACCCTCCCCGACTCCCAGCAAATCTTGAGGAGGGAATCAGACCATGGACCTGCCGGAGGGCTATGTGAACTATGGCTCAGATGACCCCTACAGAGCTGAGCCCAATGTGTCTGTGATGAAAAGGTCTAAGTCAGGTGAGCGGGATGTGAGTGGCCTCATGAAGAAGGTGCCCAGGATGATCTTGGAGCACCTTGATCTGGACCTGAGAGTGGACAGCCAGGTTCCCCCCCACCCCAAGGTCTTCCCTGGGGACAACCAAGGAGGACTACAACCTCATTGTCATAAAGAAAGTGGGTCAGCCAGGGGCATCAGGGGTCTTCCTATGCCACTTATGGCCATGGTGGAGTAAGAGACAGAGGCTGCCATTGGAGTCCCCCCACATCAGGGGCAAAATAAGTAAGTCCATTATCAGCACAATTATTCCACATTGTGCTAGAAATACTAGTTATAGAAAGAAGTCAAGAAAAAGAAACTGGACGAACAAAGTTAGGCAACGAGAAGACAAAACTACCCCTCTTTGCAGGTGAGATATGATGTATTAAGATCACTCTAGAGAATCAAATAAAAATCTAGTGGAAACAATGAAAAACTTTAGCAAAGTTGCAGGATACAAAATAAATCCATGTAAATTATCAGCACTTCTATAATACTACCAACAAACTACAACTATCCGCAGGAAGAGATAGAAAGAGAAATTCCATTAAAATAACTACAAACAATATAAAATAGTTGGGAATCTCCCAGCCAAGACCAACCTATGGATTACATGAAAACAATGACAAAATACTCTTCACATAAAGACAGATGTAAACAAGAAGAGAAATACGAAGTACTCATCAATAGGCCAAGCCAATAAAAATGACAATTCTTCCTAAGTTAATTGACTTATTCAGTGCAACAACAAACTATCAACAACAAACTATCCAAGACTTATTTTGCAGAACTAGAAAAAATAGTAATCAAATTCATCTGGGAAGAACATAAGGTAAAGAATTTCAAGGAAATTAATGAAAAAAATGCGATGGAATGCAGTGAAGCAGTACTAGATTTGATAGCATAATAGAAAGCAGTGATCATGAAAACTATCTGGTACTAGCTAAGACATAGAGATATGGATCAGTGAAATCAGTTAGGTACACAATACACAGTAGGAGATGACCACAGCCATCTAGTATTTGGTAAACCAAAATAGCAAAGCTTTGCCAGTAAGAACTCACCATTTGACAAAAATTGCTGGGAACACTGGAAAGCAGTTTGGCAGAACTCAGTATAGAACACCAATATGTCCTAAAACATACCAACATGAGGTCAAAAGGGTTACCTGATTTTGATATAGACAGTGCTATCACTAGAAAATCAGGGAAGCAAGGAAAAATGTACATGTAAGAGCTATGGATAAGAGAACACTTTATGCTCAAACAAGAGATAGAGAGGATCATGGGAAATAAGATAGATAATTTTGATTATGTGAAATTTAAAAAAGCTTTTGCACAAAAGAACCCTAATACAGGCAAAATTAGAGAGAAAAGAGCAGATGGGGGGAAATTGAAAGCAAGTTTCTCTGATAAAAATGCTATTTTTCAAATATAAAAAAAAGTGAGCCAAATTTACTTTTTAAAAAGCATCATTCCCCTGTTGATCAATAGTCAATGAGTATGAACACGCAGTTTTCAGAAGAAGAAATTAAAACTATCAATAATGGCATGAAAAAAATGCTCTAAGTCACTACAAATTTGTGAAATGCAAATTAAACCAACTCTGAAGTACCACCTCAAACCTATCTAACTGCCTAACATGACAGAAAAGGAAAATGACAAATTCTGGAAGGGATGTGAAAAAAATGGGAAACTACTGCACTTTAGGTAGAGTTGTGAACTAGTTCAACCACTTTAGAGAATCATTTGTAATTATGTGCAAAAGACTATAAAAACCCTGTGTACACTTTGACCCAGTAATACCAGGATTAGATCTGTACCTGAAAGAGATAAATGTTGGGAGGGAAGTGGGAAAATTGCTACACTAATATACTGTTGTTGGCATTGTAAACAGATGTACAAAAATATTTATAGCAGTTCTCTTTGTGGTGGCCAAGAACTGGAAATGGAGAGGATGCCCACCAATTGGGGAATTGCTGAACAAGTTGTGGTATGTGATGTAATGGAATACTACTGTGCTATAAGAAATAACAAACAGGTATGAACTGATGCTGAGTGAAAGGAGCAGAACCAGGAGATCATTGCACACAGTAACAACTATAGTGTGGGAGGAATATTTCTGGTAGACTTAACCCTTCACAGCAATGCAAGGATCTAAAACATTCCCAAAGGACTCTTGAGGCAAAATCTCATGCACATCCAGAGAAAGAACTATGGAATTGGAACGCAAAATGAAGCACAATATTTTCTCTCATGTTATGCTTTGTTTTGTTTGGATTTTTCTTATAGTTAATCCCATTTATTTTAGTTCTTCTATGCAACATGACTAATGTGAAAATGTAAATAATAAGAATGTATGTGTAGAACCCATGTAGGATTGCATGCTGTCTTGTGGAGGGAGGTACGAGGGAGGGTGAGAAAATCTGAGACATGGTAGTGATTGTAGAAAACTGAAAACAAATAAATTAATAAAAAATAAATAAATCTCAAAAAAAGAGAACTGTTTTTGCAACATCCCATAAGTTTTGGTAGGTTGTCTCATTATTGTCATTCTCTTGAATGAAGTTATTGATTGTTTCTGTGAATTGTTGTTTAACCCACTCATTCTTTAGGATTATGTTATTTAGTCTCCAATTAACTTCTGGTCTATCATTCCATGTACTTTTATTACACATAATTTTTCTTGAATTATGATCTGAGAAGGATGCATTGACTGTCTCTGCCTTTCTGCACTGGACTGTGAGATTTTTATACCCTAAGGTGGACAATTTTGGTATATGTGCCATGTACCACTGAAAAAAATGTATATTCCTTTCTATCCTCATTCAATTTTCCCCAGAGATCTATCATATCTACCTTATTCAGAGTTTTATTCACCTCCCTAACTTCTTTCTTCTCTATTTTGAGGTTAGATTTACCATGTTCAGAGATGGAGAGGTTGAGGTGCTCTAGTAGTATAGTTTTCCAGATTATTTCTCCATGTAACTCCATTAACTTCTCTAAGAATTTGGATGCTATACCACTTGGTGCATATATGCTTAGTAATGATATTGCTTCATCGTCTGTAGTGCCTTTTGGCAGGATGTAGTTTCCTTCTTTATCTCTTTTGATTAGATCTATTTCTCTGTTTGCTTTGTCTGAGATTAGAATTGTTACTCTTGCTTTTTTACATCAGATGAAGAATAATATATTTTGCTCCAAGCTTTTACCTTGACCATGTGTGTATCTCCCTGTTTCAAATGAGTTTGTTGCAAACAACATATTGTTGGATTATGGTTTTAAACCATTCTGCTATCTGCCTCCGTTTTATGGGATAGCTCATTCCATTTACATTCACAGTTATGATTACTATCTATGTCTTTCCCTCCATCCTCTCCCCACCATTTACGCTTTTATTTCTCCCTTCTCCCTTCCCCTCCAGAATAGAGTTTTAATTTTTGACCATTGCCTCCCTCAATCTTCCCTCCTTTCTTTCAGCCCCCCTCCATTGATTTCCTCTTGTCCCTTACCATTTCTTCCCTTCCTTTTAACCTCCCCTCCCCTTTCTTTCTCCTTTCACCTCCTACTGCCTGTAGGGCAAGTTAAATTTCCACACTTAACTGAGTTTGTTGTTCCCTCCTTGAACCAAATCAGATGAGAGTAAATCTCAAACAGTGCTCATCTTCCTCACCTCTTTCCCTCTACTATATTATGTTTTTGTGCTTCTTCCTGTGATGTAATTTACCTTGGTCTACCTCTTTCTTTTCACATGTCCCATTACAGTCCCTACGTACCCATAAATCACATTTTTATCATCACATCAGTTAATTGATAACTGTTTTCTCTATGTATGTATATCCTTTTTTAAATATCATAATAAATATACAAGTATCAAGATTTGAAAATATCATCTTCCCTTATAGGGGTGTAAACAGTTTACCCATATCGAATAACGTTTTCATTTTTCCCCCTGCTTACCTTCTAATACCTCTCTTGAGACTTGTATTTGAAGATTGAATTTTTTATTGAGCTATGGCCTTTTCATCATTTGCAAATCTCTTGTTTCATTGAATGTCCATCTCCTGGCATGACATATTATGCTCAGTTTTGCTGGGTGATTGATTCTTAATTGTAGTCCAGGCTCTTTGCCTTATAGAACATTATATAACAATCCCTCTTATCCTTTAATGTAGAAACTGCAGGGTCCCATGTGATTCTGACTATTTTTCCTTGATGTTTCTTTCTGAGTGCTTGCAGTATTTTCTCCTTAACTTGATGGTTGTGGGATTTGGCAACAATATTCTTTGGAGTTTTCGTTTTGGGATGACTTTCATGAGGTGATTGGTGAATTCTTTCAATGACTGTTTTGCCCTCTGGATCTAGGACCTCAGGGCAATTTTCCTTGATGTCTCAGAAGATATGTCCAGGCTCTTTCTTTCATCATGGCTTTTTGGTGGACTAATAATTCTCAGATTTTTCTCTCCTGGATGAATTTTCCAGGTCAATTGTTTTTCCAATGTGATATTTTACATTTTGGAGCCACAGACCCACTCTAACTGAAAGGAAATCAAACCCTAAGAAGCTGAGGTTCCTAGTATAATATCACCTATAAGTTGGCATGGTCTTCTCAGGTGCCATACTTTTATCAGACATCTTATTAAAAGGAAAACTGAGGCCTAGAAAGCTGAAGCGAATGGCATGATATCCCCCAAACGGGCACAGTGACACAACCTCTCAGTTCATAGAGTCCAACCCCCTGCTGTTCCTGAAAGGGAAACTGTGGCCTTGAAAGGTGAGGTGGCAGGAGTGTGATTATCCATAACCTGGCTGGGCCTCACGATATCATATAGTTCACCATGATGCTGTCATAGAAAGGGAAACTGAGGCCTAGAAAATGGAAATAACTCCTCAGCTTTCTAGACCTCATTTTCCCTTTCTTAGTGTTCTGTTGGCTCCTTGTGACCCCATTTTGGATTTTCTTGACAAACATACTAGAGCATTTTGCCATTTCCTTCTCCAGCGCCTTTCACAGATGATGAAACTGAGGCTGGATTTGAATTGCGATCATCCTGACTCAAGGGCCTATGCTCTCTCCACTGTGCAACCTAGCTGCCCCTTTACCTTTACTACTTTTTTATTTCACCTAACCTTTATTTCTCAATCAAATCCTTGGTTTCCACTCCATTGTCTGTTTCCTGTACAAATTTTCTTATACTGTACTAATTAATTTCAAATTTTTGCTATATTGAATGGCATAGTGTATACCATTTTCTTTAAGGCAACTGTTTCTAATTTACCTAAACAATTAAGTTCTCTTAAATCATTCACATAAAAAAATACAGTGGTAAGGTACAGCATACTTTGTAAGCTATAAGTAACTAAGCAAAACTGCTATAGTATTACTAATAATTTGTTTTGTGTAAAAAAAAAATACAACCTAAACCTGTGTTAAAGTGTAAAGACAATATGGAAACTTCAGCATTTGACAATCCACTCCCACCTCCACCAGCAGTATCATATACCATGTTTATTTTTTTTCTTTTTTTCTTTTAATTAAATTATTTTATTTATTTTCAGTGTTCTACAATCACTTCCATATATCTTAGATTTTCCCCCTCCTCCTCTTTCCCCCTCCCTCCCTTTTCCCTCCCTAAGATGGCATTCAGTTTTATATAGGTTCTACACATACATTCCTATTAAATACATTTTCACCTTAGTCATGTTGCACAGAAGAAATAAAATGAATGGGATAAATCACAAAACAAAACATAATACAAAAGAAAATGAACTGCTTCATTCTACAATCAAATTTCATAGTTCTTTCTCTGGATGTGGAAGGCATTTTGCCTCAAGAGTCCATTGGGAATTTTTTAAGTCCTTGCATTGCAATAAATACTAAGTCTACCAGAAAAATTCCCCACACAATGTGGTTGTTGCTGTGTACAAAGTTCTCCTGGTTCTGCTACTTTCACTCAGCACCAGTTCATATAAGTCTTTCCAGGCCTCTCTGAAGTCTTCCTGTTCATCATTTCTTATAGCAAAATAGTATTCCATTACATTCATGTATCACAGTTTATTCAGCCATTCCCCAATTGATGGGCATCCCCTTGATCTGCAGTTCTTGGTCATCACAAAGAGAGCTGCTACAAATATTTTTGTACATGTGGGGCCCTTTCCCATTTTTATGATTTCTTTGGGATACAGTCCAAGAAGTGGTATTGCTGAGTCAAAGGGTATGCACATTTTTGTAGCCCATTGGGCGTAATTCCAAATTCCTCTTTAGAATGGTTGGATCAGCTCACAGCTCCACCAACAATGAATTAGTGTTCCAACTCTGCCACATCTTCTCCAGCATTTATCATCTTGCTGTTTTGTCATGTTAGTCAATCTGATAGGTGTGATGTGGTATCTCAGAGTTGTTTTGATTTGTAACTCTCTAATAAATAGTGATTTAAAGTAAGAGTAAGCCTCACTTTTTCCCTCTCACCTCCCCCCTTCTCCCTTCATTGAAAAAACTTTTTCTTGCCAAGTTTATGAGACATAGTTTGCCTCATTCCATTTCTCCCTTTCTCCTCCCAGGAGGACCTGAGTTCAAATCTCACCTCAGACACTTGACACTCACTAGCTGTGTGACCTTGGGGAAGTCACTTAATGCTAATTGCCTCATCCTAGGTCATCTTCAGTCATCCTGATGAATATCTGGTCACTGGATTCAGATGGCTCTGGAGGAGAAGTGAGGCTGGTGGCCTGCACAAACCTCACTCACTCAGAAAACAAAGTCCAGTGCAAGTCATGTCATCATTTCTCTGATGACATGGTGGTCTTGGCAATGAAGGACGAAAACATACACATCATCACTCTATTGTACCAGCATCCGCATTTGAAGAACCAAGTTCCACCATTTTGTCACATTCCCATCTTAGCCATGTCACACTGGGTAGACCACTCTTACTGTCACTGTAGGAGTTTACATTGTGTACACATTAGCTTGAGATATGAATCATGAAAAAAGTAACAAAACTTTCAGTTCTGGGGTGATCCTAATTAGGAGGGTGACAGTGTGTTCTGTTGTTGAATGAAATGAAGTGAAATGTCAGATGCAAAGCTCTTTATACTGCTTGCATTACTGAATTGGGTGAAAGCTCTTAAAAAGGGGTAAACTAAAGCACAGAAGGGCCAGGATGCTTGCATAGGTATGTGTGTGATTGTGATAGACTCAGTCACAGGATTCCCACCATGAGGCCTTTGATACTGATTACCTTCCCACTGCTCCCCCTAGACCTGTGTTGCCTTAGTGCTGAGCAGGCCAGATTCCTTTCTCCAGACGTAGTTCCCATTTCAGCAGGACTGTCATCTGTTGCCCCTCTGGGATCTGTACCGGGTGTATGTATGGAGAGTGGAACGTGATGTGTCATTCTTGGCAATCTCTGCCATTGGCAAGAAGTCTCAGTCCTGCTGCAAAGGTGCAATATAACAATGGAGATACTCCTGTATATACTTGTATGTGTACTCTGTGTGTATTCTGGCCATTGGGGAACCATAGCGATAGCAGTCACTCAATCCCTAACTGAAAACTGTTTTTATCAATGCCTTTCAGGAAAACAATGAAACCCCTTCTTTATGGAGGTGATATCCCCAGAAGAAAGGTTGTGGGGCAAAAAATCAGGAGGGAACTCTTGTTAAAACATTCAACAAGTCCTTGTATTTTGGTGAGAATCCCTTCCCTCTGTTCCTAAAGGAAGTCAGTCCGGGCGAAACAAGTCTCAGTTGTCTCCTGAGCATGCATAGGGAGCTTTTAGATGAGGAAGCGTACCTTGGCTGAAGCTCCACACAGCATTTGTTTTATGTGGCCATAACCACAGTAGCTCCCATACCACCTCAGCTATAGCCATGCCTGTAACTCTCAGAGTCATCCTCCTCCCTTTGAACCCTCTGCCTGCCACATCACAGGGAACCTTTCCTGCTTCCCAGGCCCCCTCCAGAAGGGCGGAATGTAGAAAGACTCTCTCCCATTTCTTCAAAAATGGACAATAGACTTGGAAAGTATCCTAAAAAATCTACCTAATAATAACACACAAAAATCAGCTTTTCTCATTAAAGGCACATATTAAGCAAGTTTAAAACAGACAGAAGCACTTATGGAATACAGAGGTGTAACACTTCACTTAGCAATACTAAAAATGAATCAACAAAAATGAAATAGATGATCAAGCCTGGATGTGTCCAGTGTATCTAAAAGTGGTCAATCTCTGGGGGAATCCTATAAAATAGCAAAGATCCAAGAGTGCAGTCCAGATGGAGTCCATACTGACAATCCACAGGATTTCATCCAACAACGTGTGTACAGAGAATCATAGAGCACATGCTCATCATATGGGTTTGTTTATAGAAATGGGGAGGATTTCTGATGGCAATCCCACTTCAGATCATTGTCAGCTGAAATTGCAGATTTTGCTTCAGGAGTCCAGATTTAGCAATCAGCACAGACTATGGAAGGAAGTGGCAGAAACTGAGCAACTCTTCACTGAAGGTTTTAAAACATTAGTACCTAATCAATACTTAGACAAGACATGAACTGGTGGCTGGAATTATCCATCAGAAGCTCAATATCTTTCACATGATAGATTTTTCCTATTACAAATGACCCCAGGAGAGATGTCTTTGGGAATTCAAAAAAGAATTGTACTGGAACTGAAACATTGTCATGGGACAAAAATAACATTGCCCTCTGACTCCCATCTTCTAGTCATAACACTAATTCATAAAAATTCAAGAACAATATTTTTAATACCATACCAAGTGTACCTAATCTCTAAGCCACCTGCATGAAAAGCTGGCATCATATGGAGACCTAGGGGAAGACTAAAAACATTGTGGGAACAGTGCGAGGAACATGTGATTCACACATTCCTGTCACCTCCAAGAATTGTCCTAAAGATGTATTCATGGAGCCCACAGCAGATGAATTAACATCCCAATACTCTGATTGAGTTACCAGAGACAGTAATTCTGTGCAGCGTTCTGAAGGACATTACCCAGAAAAGAATCAGTAGCATGATATGTAAATTCCATCAAAAAGACCAAGGGAGATGAATAATGACGATAATAATAAGGACAAACACTTCTCTTGTGCTTCATGGTTTGAAAAGCATTTTGCAAAACATCTTATTTGAACCTTACAGACACTTTGCAATTTGCTTGCACAGGTATTCTTGTCACCCCCATTTGACAGATAGGAAAATTAATCTTTAGAGAGTTTAAGTGGCTTACCTATGGTCACTCAATGAATAAGGTAGAACTTTAGGCTAGGTCTTCTGCCTGCAATTTCAGGTGTCTCTCCGCTATGCCAATTCACTATTGGCTGGGAAGCTGGTGCTGGAAAAAACAAAGCCCCTCGTCTAAATAGTTTTAGAAAGAAATTTCTTAAGTCCCGTGAACACTGAGGCAGAAAAGAGAGATTGGCTCCCTCTTCTCCAGATTCTGGAAGGTTTATATGACAGCATTTAGACCAGGGTATCCACACATAAATGGTGGGGACGCTGCCTACCTGGGTGCCCACCTGTCTGTTCCAGTCCAACCCTTCCCACCAAGCCAGTTCTTTGTCTTCTCAGCCTGGAGAAAGGAGGCTTAACCCTGCCCCTTCCCCAGCCCTATTTTCTTCCTCTGCCCTGGGGGATGGGAGGAATCCAAGTCCCATTCAAAGACTGCTGGTTTGCAGACGCTGCTGCAGATCCTGTGCTCTTTCTTCCCTTTTGTGGAGCGAAGCACATCCCTCCCTCAACCTACCCTTTCTCCTCTTTGTCCTCCAACTTACTTTTTGTCCCCTTTCCCCTCCCCCTTTGTCCACCCCTGTCTGTCTTTGTCCTACCCCTTCCCCTCTTTCTCCTTCCCCTCGCAGTTTCCATTAAGTGGCTGACCCTCCACAACCCCAAACTGAGCTAAGCTGCTGATCCACCTCCATCCCCAGCAGCCTGCTCTCATGACCCTGGGAGCCTGGTCAGCTTGGGGCCCCCTCCCCTGGCCAGTTTAGGTCATGGGAGTTGAGAGAAAGTACTGGGGGGGGGGGCTCCCCACTGCTCTGGGGCTGATGTTAGAGATTCCCTCCCTCTTCCCTTCCCCTTCTGTCCTGGGAGGAGACTAGCTCCTCTCTGCAGTGAAGTCACAGTCCTCACCCCCTCCCACTCTATGTTAAGTGTAACTCTTCTTTGTCTGGAGGAGGATGTGTGTGGGTCAAGCAGAGACTGATCTGAGTGCACCTCATCCACTTTTATTCCCCTTCCCCTCTACACCCCACCCTGCCCTCGGTTAACCCCATCTTCCAGACTGACCTATCCTGAGGATCCTGCTAGGGCCTAAACGGATGTGAGTGAGACAAGTGCCCCCTCCCTGCTCCTACCTTACCCTCTCCATTTCTTCTCCTTCTCTTCTCTTCAGTCCCGTCCCCAGCCTTTGCATGAAACAGAGCTTGCCCTCCACAATTAGCTTCCCTTAGTGCCCCGGGAGGATGTGTGTAAGGGTGAGTGGAAGGGTTTGGGATTATCAAAATCTTTGTTTATGGGTGTGCTGTGTATGTAGGTACTATAATCTGTGTGTGTGTGTGTGTGTGTGTGTGTGTGTGTGTGCAGGGGTGATCATGTTTGTGTCTTCTGTTGCCTGGGGCTTCCTGCCTGCCCAGAAACTTGTCTGGAGTTCTTGTACTTGGGGGAGGGGTGTCGTGTATTCGGGTTAGGTAGAGGGCAGCAAGGGGAAGCATTTGGGGACACTCCCTCCCTCTATCCCCTCCTCAAGTGGAGTTTTCCATCCTTTTTTCCTCCCTTCCTCCCATCCTGGGCTTGTCCTGAGGGCTGGGGACAGAGGAGATAGTCTAGAGACTCTTCCACTCACCTTCTCCATAGCATCTCCTTTGTCTGGAATGGTTTAATTAAAGGATATATATATATATTTTTTATTTTGGTTTAAATCAGAACATGGGGAAAGGGCGGTTTCTAGGTATTTTGTTGTTGACCAGAAAGAGGGGATGGTCCCTGAACCTATGAATCTCTATGATTTACAGACGGAAAGAAGAGAATTTTTTCAGTGTGCACATCTCTCCTTAGGAGGTAATTTGGGTCATTTTGTCAAAAGGTTATTGATAGCTTGGATTTCTTCCTTCGAAAACTTTCTGTTCCTTTGATCTATTGGAGAATAGCTCTTAACCTTGGAAAGTGGAATCAGTTCCTTCTATATCTTCTATATACAACAGTCCTTAGAGTACTGCAAAGATCTTTTTCCTTATTTAATTGCATTCCACCTGTTTGAGCAAAAACATTTCAAATTTAAAGAAGCAGAATCATCCATTTTACATTCTGTGATTTTCACAGTTGATTGTTGTGTCATAATCTCTTCCCATAATAGATGTGAAAACTAATTTCCTCCTTGCTCCTCTAAGCTGTTATGGATTCCCCCTTGACGCCTAATTCTTGTGTCTATTTATACTTTAATTTGAAATATGCAGTGTGAAATGTTGCTGTACTTTCAAATTACTAAGAAACTGATTTTCCATTATCCCATCTATTTTTTTAATCAAAAAGTGTGTCTTGCCCTTCCCTCAGCCCAGCTTCTGTATTTGGATTTATTAAATACTTTTGTTTGCTTGCTTCTGTACCTTACATACCCATACTTTTCCATCTATCAGCCTCTCAGTTTTTAACAATTTCCAGTTGTTTTCTGGACAACTAGGTATTCTGCAGGGCCTGAAGACAGGAAGATTCATCTCCTTGAGTTCAAACCTGGCCTCAGACATCAGCTGCACAACCCTGGGAAAATCCTGACCCTGTTTTCATCAGTTCCTCATCTGCCAAATGAGCTAGAGAAGGAAATGCCAAAACACTCCAGTGTCTGGTCAGGAAAACTCAGTCAGGACTAAACAGCAACGATAATTGTTTTCATAATCACTGATGTGTAGCAGAGTTTGATATCTGCTCTCGATAGCCACTAACCCCAGAATCCTTTCTTTTCTCTTCCATCCCTCCATAACTTCCCTTGAGACACTTGACCTCTTTAAAATTTTTTATTAGTGTTTTCTGTTGCTTCTCTTAACACAGTATCCTATGTATCTCTCCCTCTCCTCATCCTCCAGAGCTATGCCATGTAACACATTGCATTTTTCTTTTAGAGAGGAAAAGAAAAGCAAGCACAACTGATCAATGCATTCTGGAAAAAGGTTTGCAATGTGTAACACCAGTGGACCTCTCAGCTCCTGGACAGAGTAGGGTGAGGGTGATGCTGTATTCTCATGTTTCCTTTACAGTCGCACTTGATCTTTAATATTTTGTGATGGGTACTTTTGATTTTTTGTATGTGATTCTTCCTCCTTAAATTGTTGTACTTACTGTGTGTGTGTGTATATATGTATGGTTTTCTTGGCTCTGCTGAATTCACTTTGCATCAGTTAAGTATTTTCCATACCTCTCTGGACTTATCTAACACATCATTTCTTACAGCATGGCAGCAGTATTCCATGACTTGTTTAGCCATTCCCCAGTTGACAAGCATCTACCCTGTTTTCAATTCATAGCTGTCACAAAAAGTGCTGTCATAAATGTTTGGAAGTACGTGGGGACTTTTTACTTATTGATGCCTTCCTCAGGGTGCAATGGAGTCCTTGTTTTAAAGGTTTTGGACATTTTTTTTTTTTACTTTCCTTGCAGATTTCCAAATTATTTCCTGAAATACATGTATCATTTCACAGCTCTACCAACAGCGTATTACTTTATGTTTATTTTCACAACCTTATTTAGGTATCAAAACGTTCTTTGTGCCATAAAAGGAAGTTGATAGGACTCTTTCCTTTCCTATTGTTTCAAATAGTATATAGAGTATGGGGATGAAATGTTGTTTGTTTTTTTAATATTTAGTACAGTTCTCTTTCAAATCCATGTGGTGTTGGGGATTTGTTCTAGGGAACTCATTTGTACCGTCTTCAACGTCTTCTTTTAAGGTAGGTTTATTTACGTATTCTATTTCCTCTTGTTAACATGGGCACTTTGTATTTTTGTAAGCATTCATCCATTTCATGTATATTACCAGTTTTCCTGGCATATAATTGGGCCCAATAATTCCTAAGCACTACTTTAATTTCATCTTCATTGGTTATGCATTTTCCTTTCTGTTTTTGAGACTAGTAATTTGGTTTTCTTTCTTTTTGCTAACCAGCTTAACTAATGATAGCACCTAGTTTTATTTATTATTTTTAATGTTTAAAAATTTTCATAATCTCATCTTTGATTGATTTATTTCCACTTTGGTGTTTAATTGGAGACCTTTCATTTGTTCTTTATCTACTTTTTAAAATTTCATACTCCCTTCGTTTCTTCTATCACTGTTTTATTGATGTAAGCATTTAGAGATAGGAAGAAAGTTCCCCTAAGTGCTGCTTTGGCTGGATTCCACAAATTTTGATATGCTGCCTCATTGTTGTAATTCTCTTTAATGAAATTATTGTTTAGTTAAGTGATTTGTTCTTCAATCCACTCATTTTTTTAGGTTTAGATTATAGAGTTTCCAATTAATTTCTAATCTGTGTTTCCACACCTTGGTCATTTATATTGCATTGTGATCTGTAAAAGCTTCATTTAATATTTCTGTATCTCTCCATTTCTTTAGGAGATTTTTATGTGCTGATATATGTTCATTTTTTTGAAGGTGCCATGTAGAGATGAGAAAAAGTTATATTCCTTTTTATTTCTATTCAGTTTTCTAGAGGATTCTATCATATCCAAGCTTTCTAATATTCTTTTCCCCTTCTTAACATCTTTTTTATTTATTTTATGCACAGATTTGCCTAATTCTGAGAGAGGAAAGTTGGGGTCACCACTTAGTAGAGTTTTACCATTTCCTTCTGTAAATCATTTCAATTTTTCTTTTCAGAAGTTGGATGCTCTGCCATCTGGTGCCTATTTTGTTAGTACTGGTATTATGTTATTGTCTATGGTACATTTTAGCAAGATGTACTTTCTCTGCTCATCGCTTCGAATTAGGTCCTTTTTAGCTTTTACTTTGTCCGAGGTCGTGAGTTTTACCATTGCCTTTCATGCTTCGGTTAAATCCTAGGTGTGTTTAGTGGGAGGCTGCTAGGAGCAGGGGGAGAGCAGATTGTCTGAAGCTTTAGGCATTTTCACACTTTTCACAATATTGTTCTCAGTCCTAGTTCAGGGGGTTGAAGGGTTTTTGTGGTTCCAAAGTGATGTGATTTGGGAATAGGTTAGTTCATTTCTTTCCTGGTCTGTGCTCTGGTCCTTACACAGAAAGAACAACTGATACCTTGGTACTGCAATTGATGTTGCTCCAGAGGCTCTCTGCTCCCTTTTGATCAGAAGTGACCTTACTCCTCAGTACCCTTGTGAAACAGGCATCGCTAGTGATAATGTTCCTCAGGGCCCCTGCACCCTCTTGCCAGAATGTACTCCTCTCTGCCTTTGAACTGTAAAGACAACGGAGCAACCAAACAGCTTCCAGTGTTGTATCTTGTGCTGGCACAGGGGTCTCTGTAATGTCTTTCTAGCCAATTACTAGATCCCCTTATTATCTCTGACTTGAGAGCCCCAAAGCTTCTGCTGCTTCTGACTATTAAAATTGATAAAATAAACAGGATAATATAGTATAATAAGAACAGGATAAAAAGAGATAACAAAAATAATTAGAAAATGACTCAGTTACAAAATTTCCAACTAAATAAATAATGATTTCGTAGTAATGATTGACAGGCTTCCTTTAAGTCAGGTCAACTAATTCCTCAGTAATTAGTGACAAAGGAGTGATTTCAGAGTTTCTTTTTATGACAGAAGAGGAATAGGAAATTACAGTAATCTTGTGGAACTTGTTTGGAATATAATTCAATTGGACATGGCAGGACATCTGAGTGCCTTGCTTCTCCCAGGCATTCTTAACCCAAATTTATACTGCTGGCAACATTTAGCTGGCAAAGTGGGATTACCCCAGTAGTACTTAATCCACAGCTGAAGCATTTTATTACCAGAAAGATTCCTTTCAAGGGGCCTGTCGCCTGAACTAAGAGTGGGAAAGAGGAACTTGTGATTTGGAGTTAGCAGTCACCCTCCTCGCGCCGCCCCACCCCCATCCCCCAATCTGGTACTTGGCAGAAAGGGTAAGGGAACCTCAGAAGATTATACTACTTGTCTCATCCTTTATGTCTAGCTGCATAACAATAAAGCAGTTTATTCAGGAGGTCTAAAGAACTTAACCTTTTGTCCACTCTACTTTCTCTAGCTGACAGAAAGGGAAACTTAGCCTTTAAAAAGGGTCTTCTAATACCTTGATTATTTTGTCCCTACAGTGAGATGTGTCTTACTCTAAACTATCTAAATTACTCTAAATTATAAATTATGCCTAAATTATCAGCTACTAAATAAGAAAGTCTTGTCAAGCTGTCTATTCATTAAATCTATAGGTGACCTAGACTTAAAAGAATACCTTTGTTAGTTTGTCTTAGCTGTTAGGGCTAGCTTTTCCTGAAGAAGGGAGCTTAATCCTACAATCCAACTAAAATGAAATCAAAGTCATCAATACTAACTGGTTTAAATGGTATTCCTTTTCAGGTCACCTCTTAGGCCAACCACTGGTGTTTCATTACATGAGCATGCACATGGCCAGCCTCCACCCCTGTGTTACAGATCACTCCTTTCAGCCTCTCATGTTGTCTTGGCATTGGAAGAATGTCTCAACCTGACATTTTGTTGGCTATATCACTCAAGAATTTGATGTGAGGTACTAATTTAAAGTTGTTTGATGGGGAATGTTGAGACAGCTTGGCTTGGTGCTTCCTCCACTCAACTTTCTGGCTAATAGCTTCTTGAATTGCATTAATGATCATTTGATCTTTTGTGAAGGACAGGAACCATCAAAGAGAAGAGTGCATTATCGCCTGACTCCTAGCATTTTCACTGACTGGGCCCCATACCTGATAGGCTCTCACTTTTCATCTCCACCTCCTGGATTCCCTGGCATCCTTCAGATCCCATATCAAATCCCACCTCCTACCAAAAGTGTTTTTGTCCCCTCTAATTCTGGCCCCTTCTCACTGCTTATTCCTTCCACTTTATTTTTCCCAGAGCTTATCTGTCTGTAGCTGTTTGCATGTTATCTTCCACATTAGATTGAGTTTCTCCAGAGGAGAGACTGTCTTTTTCCTTTCTTTCTCTCCTCAGTACTTAGCAATGTGCCTGGCACATAGAAAGTGCTTAATGTATCATCATTGACTGACTATTCTAGATCACCATCTCAGTAATAGCAAGGAACTGGTTGCTAGAATGGAAATGATGAGAATGCTGGGAGGAAATGATCACTCAATCTTAGAATATGTGATAAAGGAGAGGCATTCTGGACATAGTCTGAGAAGCCAATGAACCTAGTCATTCAGTGTTCCAGAAATCGAAAGACCATAACTACTGGGGGAAAGAACTTACTTCTCGCCAAAAGCTTCTGAGCACAATGTAAAGCAGTATGGTGAAAATTAAGTAAAGATAAACATCTCGCAACATAAACCAAGACAAATTCCAATGAATGTATCACTTAGACATAAAGGTAGATATTATAAACAAATTACAGAATTGAGAAATTACGTTTCTCATCTATATAGAGAGGAAGAGTTCAGGAACAAAGAAGAGATAGAGAGGATTCCAGTAGGCAAAAATGGTCATTCACGTTACATTCATTTGAATTATCTCAAAGGTTTTTGTGAAAGAAAATTAATGCAAGTAAGAAGAGAAACAGCCAACAAATGGGAAAACATCTTTTCAGAAAGTTTCACAGATATGTAAAGCATATGGAGAATCAATTCTCATTTACAAATATAAGAATAATTTCCCAAATGACAAATGATCAAAGCATATAACCAGTAGTCTTCCCAGGAAGAAATCTAAACTATCTACAAACAATATGGAACAGTGCTCAAAATTACTAATAGTTAGGAAAATGACAATTAAAGGAACTCTGATGTTCTCCTTCATAACCATAGGGCATTGATATCAAAGAAAGGTAAATAGATAGTCAAGGGGACAAGTAATTGCCCTATACCAACTGATTGGTAAAATGACAAGAGAAAAAGGAAGAATGACAATTGTTGGAGAGACTGTGTGAAAACAGGCCCAATAATACAGTGTTGGTGCTGCTAGGAGTTGGTCCAACCACTCTGAGAATCATTTTTAAAGTATATTCCAAAAGCTCTAAACTAAGAAAACCTTTTGACTCAGCTATGCCAATATTAAGGTCTATTGACCAAAAAGACCAAAGAAAGATGGGAAACACCTGTGTGTGCGAAAATATTGATAACATCCTTTTCTATACTAGTCACAATGTGGAGATTAATGGGGTGCCCTTCAATTGGCAAAATGCTCCCAAAATTACATCATATACATATAATGGAATATTATCACATGGTAAGAGATGCCTAAATGAAGTGTTGAAGAGAAACTTGGGACATCAAGTATCAAGAATCAAAAACCTGTTATACGGATAAAGGAATAGACTTGCTCTTCTTGCTCTGTAGGTCAGGACAATGAACAATAGTTGGAAGGTATAAAGGGGCCAATTCAGGTCTGGTATCAAGAAAAACTTCCTGAAAATGAGCATTCTCCAAAAGAATAATGGGTTGATTTAAAGAGGTGTTGAGGTGCCCCTCCTTGGTATTCAAGGAAAAGGTTGAATGGCTATTTGTCTCTAACACTGGAAATTCCTTTCATGTATACATTGGATCAGTTGTCTGCTGTGGTCCCTTCCACCTCTCAAGTTTTATGTAACTTGTGTGAACCAAGGCTAATGGGAAAATCTGAGGACAACATATAGATTTTTCAATAATATCTCATTTCTCTCCAGAACCATGTAAAGATAATTTTTAACATTCGTTTTAAAACACTTTGAATTGCAGATTTCCTCCATCCTTCTTTAAGTTTTCCCCTCCCTGAGAGAGTAAAGGATCTGGTATGAGTTATCCATGTTCAATCATACAAGTCATATTACTGTATTAGTCATGTTGTGAAATAATACCTAGAACCAAAGGGGAAAAACCCTGAAAAAATACAGAAAGTGAAAAATTGTATGTTTGACTTGCATTTAAAATTCAGTTCTTTTACTGGAAGTGGATAGCATCTTTCATCAGGAGTGCTTTGGAATTGTCCTGGATATTTGTATTGCTGAGAACAGGTACGTCGTTCACAGTTGATCATCATGTAGTATTGCTGTTAATGTAGACAGTGTTCTCCTAGTTCTGTTCAGTTCATTTTGCAACAGTTCATTTAAGTCTTTCCAGGTTATTCTGAAGTCTGGGTGCACATCATTTCTTGTAAAACAGTAATATTCCATTCCAGTCAAATGTCACAACTTGTTCTGCCATTCCCCAGTCAAAGTACATCCCTTCAATTTCCAGGTTTTGCCACCATAAAAAGTGCTGTTACAAATATTTCTGAACAAATAGGTCTTTTTCTCTTTTTGATCTCTTTGGGATATAGAATGTGGAGTGGTATTGCTGGATCAAAGGGTATGCACACTTTTCTAGCACTTTGGGCATAGTTTGAAATGGTTCTCCAGAATGGTAGGACTGATTCATAATTCTACCAACAGTGCATTTAAGTGCCACTTTTCCATGTCTCCTGTTACATTTATTATTTTCCTTTTCCGTCCTTTTAAGCAATCTCCTAGGTGTGATCTAGTACCTCAGAGTTATTTTCATTTTCATTTCACTAATCAATACAGATTTAGTGCACTTTTCCCCATGACTATAGATAGTTTTGTTTTCTTTCATCTGAAAACTGCCTGATCATATCCTTTAACAACTTATCAATTGGGGAATAACTTGTATTTTATAAATTTAATGTAGTTCTCTATATATTTGAGAAATGAGGTCTTGATTAAAGACAATTTTTCTAAAAATGGTTTCCAGCTTTCTGCTTTCCTTTTAATCTTGGTTGCATTGGCTTTGTTTGGGTAAACCCTTTTTCACTTAACACAATTAAAATTGTCCATTTGCTGTCTGTTCTCTGGTTTCATAGTAAAATCGTCCTTCTCCATAGATCTGACAGGTAAAAACTATTCGACTGTCCTCATTTGCTTACGGTATCACCACTTACATCTAAATCATCTATCCATTTTGATCTTCCCTTGTTGTTCTTGTTAATCCTTACTTCTGGAAGAGGACTAGTGACATCAGGACGGTGATGTCTTGACTTGCAAGTGATTTGGACATAAGCAAGGCAGGGTGTGCAAAGTCATCCTCTCCTCCAGAGTCATCTGAGGTCAATGACAAGACATTTGTCAGAACCACTGGAGATGGCCCCAGATGCAGTGGGAGACCTTTGCCTTTTCAAGATAAGGTATTCTCAAGTTTCATTTTGTCTGAGGCAACTCCCATCCAGTCATTTAAGATGAGGTAAAAATGAGGCAGAAGATGTCCTAGTTTGTCTACTCAAAAAAATCCATCTGAGAGGGAAGACCCTCAGGGTTTCTGCTCAGAACAGAAACAATTGCTATTGACACTCACTCTGAGCCATCAGGGTGTCATAGGCAAGATTGTATTATTCCCCACTCAGTGAGAGCCAGAGTGATTTGATTTCAAGCCGTAGTCTCGTTTGGCTTTTTCAACGCCTGGTTTCCCAGAGCTCTATTTCAAGAAATCATAAATGAAACTAGATGGAACAGAAGAGTTCTTTGCCCCAGATAGTTTTTAGTGATTGAATAAATAAGTAGGGAAGAGAGCAAATGATCTAGTTATCAAACTCCAAGACATCTTGTGAGGTTTATGGGACCAAAAATTAGACTACTTTGGGCAGAGTACCATGGTATGCAATTTAAGGTCTTGGTGAAAACCTAATTTCTGCAATGCTGTTTCCCGTTTTTTTTTCCTAGAAGTTTTTATAAATAGTGAGTTCTTGTCAAAAAACGGCTACTTGGGTTTATCAAATAATACATTATTTTGGTCATTTGCTACTGTGTTTTTTGTACCTATTCCATTACATTAATACACTATACTATTTCTGAGTCAGTATCAGATACTGTTGATGTTTACTGCTTTGAGTATAGTCTGACATCTGATATGGCTAGGCCACTTTCCTTTCCATTTATTTTCATTAATTCCCTTGATATTCTTGACTTTTTGTTCTTCCAGATGAATTTTGTTATGATTTTTTCTAGCTCAATAAAATAATTTTTGAGTAGTTTGATTGGTATGCCACTGAACTAGGCAGGTAGAATTGTCATCTTTCTTATATTGGTTCAGCCAACCCATGAGTAACAGATGATTTCCCAGTTGTTTAAACATGACGTTATTTGTGAGAAAATTGTTTTGTAATTCTGTTCATATAGGTGCTAGGTTTATCTTGGCAGAAGAATCCCAATTATTTCATATTGTCTCAGGTTATTTTAAATGGAATTTTTCCTTCTATCTCTTGCTGCTGGACTTTGTAGGTAATATATGGAAATGCTGATGATTTGTGTTGGTTTAGTTTGTATCCTGCAACTGTGGAAAAGTTGCTAATGATTTCAACTAGTTTTCTACTTGATTCTCTAGGATTCCTCAAGCATACCATCCCATCTTCTGCAAAGAGTCACAGTTTTGTCTCCTTCTTGCCTATTCTAATTCCATCGATTTCTTTTTCTTCCCTTATTGCTAGAGCCAATATTGCCAGGAAAATATTGAATAACAGTGGTGATAATGGACGTCCTAGTTTCACCCTTGATCTTATTGGGGAAACTTCTAGTTTATCCTCATGACAGATAATGCTTGCCTATGGTTGTAGAGAGATATTGCTTACCATTTTAATGAAAGGTCCATTTAATCCTATGTTCTCTAGTGTTTTTTCCAGGCATGGATGCTGCATTTTGCCAAAAACTTTTTCTGCCACTCTTGAGACAAACATGATTTCTGCTGTTGTTTTTTAATTAACGTGGTCACATAAGTAGATGGTTTTCCTAATACTGAAGCAGCCCTACATTCCACGTATAAATCCCACCTGGTCCTAATTCATGATCCTAGTGATATATTGCTGCAATCTCCTTGCTGGTACTCTATTTAAAATTCCTGCATCAGTATTCATTTGAGAAATTGGCTTATAGTTTTCTTTCTCTGTCTTAGTTCTTTCCGGTTTAGGTATCAACACGATATTTGTGTCATAAAAGCAATGTGAATGGACTCTTCCTTTGTCTATTTTGCGAAATAAGTTAAAGAGTATTGGAATTAAATGTGGGGTAACATTCACTTGTGAATTCATCTCACCCTGGGAAAGTTTTCTTAGGGAGTTCATCGATGGCTTGTTCAATTTCTTTTTATAAAGTGGGATTACATATTCCATTCCCTTTTCTGTTACTCTGGACAATTGATATTTTTGGAAGTATTCATCTTTTTCACTTCAATTGTCAGATTTATTAACATACATCTGCCAAAGTAACACTTAATCACTGCTTTAATTTCCTCTTCATTGGTGGTGAATTCACCTTTTTTATTTTTGGTATTGGTCATCTGGTATTTATCTTTCCTTTTTTAAACCAAATGATTTAATTTTCATTATCTTTTCTTCTATTCATTCATTCCTTCATTTGATTTCTTAGTTTAGTGGTTTTTCTAACTTTTCATCTTTTAAGTCTCCTTTGATTTTTAATATTTTCAAATCATAGTTTAGTTGGGGATTTACAATTCATTCAGTTTCCACCGTTTTTAGTTGCATGCCCAACTGATTGATCAGTTCTTTCCCTATGTCACTGAGGTAAGCCTTTAGTGATATAAAATTTAGATATATCCCACAAATTATGGCCATTATCTCATTGCTGTCCAGAGTGCTTTCATATCTATCTTTTCTAAAATTCTAGTCACCTCCATAAGTTCTGTCCTCTTTGTCTTGTGGTTAGATTGAACTAGTTCTGAGAGCAGAAAGGTGAGGACCCCCTCCAGTAGTTTTACTGTCAATTTTCTCCTGTAACTCATTTAATGGAAATATGGATCTTGTAACATTTGGTGCATTTTAGCAAGAAGTACTTAGTGACTCTTTTCATTAAATCTTTTTTCGCTTTTCCTTTGTATCAGATATAGATTGCTATTCCTGGTTTGTTTTTTCTTCCTTCAGATGAAGCAAAATCCATTTGCTTGGCTTTTAACCTTTACTCTGTGTCTCTGCTTCAAATGTTTCTTCTAAACAACATACAGTGGGATTCTGGGTTGTAATCCACTCTACTATCTGTTCCTCTTTTATGGGGGATTTCATCCCATTCACATTTACAGTGATGATCACTAACTGTGTATTAACACTGTTTATACTTTTCTTTCCCTCCCCTCTCACCCTATCCCTCCTCAGTAGTGCGTTGATTCTGACCACCCCGTCCTTCAATGTGTCCTCCCTTCCATCAGTGCCCCCACGTATTCCCGTCCCCCTCTACATCCAGCTGAATGTGTATGTCATTTCCTCTTTGAGTCAAATCTATTGAGAAAAAGTTTCAGGCCATGCCCACCCCCTCCCTTCTTTCCTTGCACTGCAATAGGTCTTTTGCACCTTGAAATGTGACATTATTTATTCCATTCTACCTCTCCCTTCCTTCTTCTCCCTGTACAGCCCAAGTTCTCACTCCTTAATTTTTTATATCATGCCATCAAAGCCAATTTATACACACGTTCTAGGTCTGTACATACTCCTTCTCGCAGCCCTGTTAGAGATACAGTTCTTAAGAGTTACAAGTGTCTATTGGGCGTGGGGATAGCCATGCTGGCAGAGTTAAAAGCAGGAACTCATTTGAGCTTTCTCCCCAAACCCTCCAAATACCTGTTTAAAATGAGTCTAAACAACTTCTAGAGCAGGATAACCCACAAAAAAAAAACCCAGAGTGAAACAAATTTCCAGCCTTTTAACCTCTCTCCACCATTTTGGTGCCAGCCTGGGCTAATTAAATTCAATGTTGAGAGCATTTTTCCTGAAGCTCTCCTGTTTCCGTTTCAGGGGGAACAAACTTGATAGGACACGCATCATCCAAGGGGTGGAATTCCTTATGCTGTACCCTAATGGGAAGGTGTGTGATTCCAAAGAAAGATGCAGGCCATGACAATGAGGATTATATATGTCGAATTTACTGGGCTTCCTGGAAGTAATTGTGTTGTGTAAGGCAATTTACTCAGGAGACCAGCCCTGTGGTGGCAACAGGGCAGAGTTTTTATCCTGCACTGCCCATGGGTCAGGCCAGGTATTGTGCAGGAGGAGAACAAAAAAGGCCACAAGCCAGGGATGACCGGGGATTATTTTTATTTACACTAAGTTTTCCCCTGGGACAGTTGAAGCTTCTCTAGCTGTTTACATTAAAAGCAGTTTACATTCTCTTTGGGGTGATAGCTCCCACTCACAGACTGTTGCACCTACTGTACATAAAGCTATTTGGGGAGTACCCAAGTCAGGTAGGACAACTAGAGCTTTTCCTCAGGGTGGCTGGTGAATTTAGAAGGGACTGAGCACTTCTGGAACTTCCCTGCAGTGAGAATGAGCTTTTTTCTTAAATAGTAGCCTCCTGGAGAGTGACTTGGCTATAGCCTTCTAGGATCTCTGAATCTTTCCATCTCAAAGGTTCACTGGTTAGAGCACTGGGCCTGGTGTTAGGAAAATGTGGGTTCAAATCCAGGCTCAAGGGGCCTCAGGCAAGGGCAAGTCCAAATGTTCCAAATCAAGCATTCTTTCATCTTTCTGCCTCCTCAGTAAGTTTGCCAACCTATATGAAAGTGTCCGGGATCTTACAGAGTGGTCTGGAGTACTGAGAGGTTAGGTGACTTCATTGTAGTCATGCTGCTAGCATGGATGTGAGACAGAACTTTAACTCTGAGCCCTTCCGATTCTGAAGAAGAGTTCCTTGGGCATCAGAGAATTCCTCTCTTCCATCCAGACCCAGTTCAAGCATCACCTATTCCATGAAGCCTTTTTGATCCCAACTGTTAGTGACCTGGCTTTCAGTCTACCTTGTACTTTGCCTTTATTTTGTCTTTAATATTCACATACTTTTATGTATTTTCTGTCTCATTAGAACCTAAGCTTCTAGTTGCTGGGGACAGTGCATCTCTAGAACCTAGCCCAGTTCCTGTTTTGCAGGAAGTACTTAAAAAATGCTTGTTGATTGTTTACTTAGGCCATTCGTATTTCTCTGTGTAGGAGACCTAAATCTATACCTAAGGAATGGATAACTTAGGGAGGTGTTGGTCTAAGTTACAGCAATTTTTAATGATTATAGCTTCATATTTTATATGCTTCATTTATAGTCTTCCTCACTTCTCACTATCATTTTAATGATCATATTTACTTCAAGTATTCCCTTATAGTTTAATTTGATACATTCTGTGAGGTGTTGTTCTATCAAATTCCTGCCAAATACCTTTACTCTTATGCCGTCGGTTTTTGTTGCTGTTATTTCAACTAGAGTTCTTGCTTTGTGTAAATGGACTGTTGGGCAAGGGAGGGTGACAGTGAAGGGAGGGTGCAAGCAGATGGTTTAAGGACATGTGGCACCCAGAGACCAAGAAGTCAGAGCAAGAGAAGGATCAGATGATGGTGGGGCCATTCACATGATGGCCTGACTAGAATCGAAAAGAAAAACAAGCCAGGGATAGACACCTGGAGGCGTGACACGGCCACAAACAGGAAAGGAAAGGCTGTTACACATGAATCGAAGAAAGACACCCGGTACACAAGCACGAATGGATAGAAGACAGCCAGGTAGATTTCAGACACAAAGATAAATGGGCAGAACATCGTAAAATCTCTTCTTTCAGCGCTGGAAGTCTCAAGGCAAACTCTGATCCTGAGGCTGCAGAGAATCACTCTGCACATCCAAGACCCCTCTCTTTCCCCTTCCCACCTCCCCATGAATAACATTTAGATACTTGACCTCAATTAAAAGCTTTTTATTGGTGTTTTCTGTACCTTATATCATGTTATCCCACGTGTCTCTCCATCTTCCTCTCCTCCTCCCTGAGAGCCTTGCCATGTGACAAATGATATTTTTTGTTGTTGTTTTAAGAGGGAAAAGTAGTCAACATAACTATAGTGCGCAGAGGAAAAGACAATTGAGGCAGAAGACACACTCTCTGAGAACATTCCAGTTACTACGGGCTTACTCTCTGGGGAAACACATCTAGCCTCTGAACATTCAGTGGATGAGATACTTATGGGTGGAGTACTCTGAGAACATTCTACTTACTACAGGCTTGCTCTCTGGGAAAGCACGTCTACTCTCTGAATATTCAGAGGAAAAGATACTTGTGGCAGGAGACAGTCTCTCTGGGAACATTTCAATTACTACAGGCTAACTCTCTGGGGAAGCACATCTAGCCTCCGAACACTCAGCAGACAAGACATTTGGGGCTGAAGACACAATCTGAGAACATTCTGCTTACTCCAGGCTTGCTTTCTGGGGAACCACCTCTACTCTCTGAACATTCCGAAGAAAAGATACTTGTGGCAGAAGATGCTCTCTCTGACAACATTCCAGTTACTATAGGCTTACTCTCTGGGGAAACACATCGAGAAAAAAATGAATAATGAAACAGAGGTCTCTGAAGCATTCCTGATGAAAAGACCAGAGCTGAAAAGAAAATGTGACTTTGAAATAAAAGACTCAAAAGAAGCATTGAAAGGTAAATATGAAAGAGACTCCATAAGCGAAACGATACGGTTGAACTCTCTCTCTAAGAGAAGATGAAATGCATATCTTCTAAGAATTTTATCGTTATTCAAGTAGGTAGAAGGATTCTCTCTAGAAACAGGGTTTGAGAATGAGCCAAATAAGGTGGGGATGATGTAAAAAAAAATAGGGGAGAAATATGGATGCTCTGGGAAAAGGTAGAACGGAGAGAAAGAATGGGGGAAATGATTGCATATTAAATAGGCATGCAAGGAAGAGCTTTTGCATTGGATTGAAAAATGCAGGGTGGGGAGGGGCTGGGGCTGGGAATGTCAGGTAGCCAGTTCTTGGAGCTCAGTCAACTAAATTCATTCAAAAAGGGAAAATAAATATTGACACAATTGATCCTAAAATTCCATCTCGCCCTAGAGGTAAGTAAGAGAAGGAGATAAGAGAAAACAAAAGTAGTGATAAAAAGTTGGGCAGATAAAAGAAGGCACTGTCCTTATGAAAAGCAGACATTAGAGGAATGACAGGAGAGAGAGAGGGGGAGAGAGAGAGAGAGAGAGAGAGAGAGAGAGAGAGAGAGAGAGAGAGAGAGAGAGAGAAGGAGAAACACAAGAAAATAATAAAATAAAACATTTCTGCTCCTGCTGCTGGGCTTGGACCTCTGTCACCTCCTACCTGCCACCTCCCAAAAAACCTTTAAAAAGTCCTCCACGTAAAAGCAGAAGGGACCTATAGAGAGACAACCACCAGCACTACTGGATCAGGGCTTGGCTTGAGACCTCCAGTGCTGAGAGAGGAGACCTTGGTTTCAGTCTGCTGACCCGCCAGATTGTTTGGTTGATGATTTTTGTATTTTGTCCATCTGCCTTGGGGAACCGCGTGTCCGTGTCACTCCTAAATATTCCATGTCCAGCTCCATCTGTCTGCCTACAAGCGTATTCTTCCTGTCAGCTCCAACCAGGCCCTGGAATGGCTGGCCCCGTTAGCCATGTGTTCTTCCTTCTGCTCTTACTTCTCCATGCCCGGCCACTCCTTGTCCATGTCCTTGAACAATGTGTCAAACCCTCCCCCTCTTCGTGGTTTTACTTTGTCAAAGGGTATACATGCTTTTATAGTCTTTTGCGCATAGTTACAAATGGTTCTCCATAACGGTTGAACTAGTTCACAATTCTACCAAGAGGGCATTAGTTTCCCAATTTTTCCACATCCCCTCCAGCATTTGTCATTTTCCTTTTCTGTCATGTTAGTCAGTCTTATAGGTTTGAGGTGGTCTTTCAGAGTTAGTTTCATTTGCATTTCTCTAATTTGTGGTGACACAGAGCATTTTTTCACGTCATAATTTATAGCTTTTATTTCTTCTCCTGAAAACTGCCTGTTCATATTGATTGACTATTGACCAATTGTGGAATGCCTCTTTTTTAAAAGTAAATTTGGCTCAGTTCCTTTTACGTTTGAAAAATATCATCTTTATCAGAGAAACTTGCTTTCAATTTCCCCCCATCTACCTATTTTCTTACTAATTTTGCCTGTATTGGAGTTTTTGTGCAAAAGCTTTTTAAATTTCACGTAATCAAAATTATCTAATTTACTTCCCACAATTCTCACTAGCTCTTGTTTGGATGTAAAGTGTTCTTTTATCCACAGCTCTTATAGATCCATTTTTCCTCGCACCGTCTATACAAAAATCATGCACCCATTTTGAACTCATATTGGTATATGTTAGGACATGATGATCATCTATACTCGGTTCTGCCAAACTGCTTTCCAGCGTTCCTAGCAATTTTTGTCAAATATTGATCTCTTCCTGGCAAAGTTTGGATATTTTGGTTTGCCAAATACTAGACTAATGTGGTCATTTTATACTGTGTATTGTGTACATAATTTATTCCACCGATTCATACCTCTGTGTCTTAGCTAGTACCAGATGGATTTCATGATCACTACTTTGTATTATACTTTCAAATCTAGTACTGCCTCACTGCGTTTGTTCACATTTTTTCTTTAATTCCCTTCTAATTATTTACCTTATGTTCTTTCCAGATGAATTTGATTATTATTTTTTCTAGTTCTATAAAATAAGTCTTGGATAGATTTTTGTAGCACTAAGTCAATTCATTTAGGAAGAAATGTCATTTTTATTGGCTTAGCCTACCTATGACAACTTCATATTTCTCCTCTTGTTTACATCTGTCTTCGTGTGAAGAGTATTTTGTCATCATTTTCATGTAATCCATGGGTTGGTCTTGGCTGGGAGGCTCCCAGCCATTTTATATTGTCTGTAGCTATTTTAAATGGAATTTTTCTTTCTATCTCTTCCTGCAGGTAGTTGTTGGTAGTATTACAGAAGTGTGGATGATTTACATGGGTTTATTTTGTATCCTGCAACTTTGCTAAAGTTTTTCATTGTTTCACTAGTTTTTTTTTTAATTTTTTTTTTATTCTCTAGAGTGATCTAAATATACCATATATCATCTGCAAAGAGGAATACGTCTTCTCATTGGCTAATTTTATACTTCCATTTTCTTTTTCTTGACTTCTTTCTACAGACTTCTTGGTGGAGAGAAAACATTTCTGGCTGGAGACTGTGGGAGAAGGTTCACAACCAGATGTGGAGGGTGAACACAGGAGTCCAGTTAAAAAGATCTGGAGTACAGTGACATTAGAAACTGGGGGTAGAGTCTCTGGACTTTGTGTAGAGGGGGAGGGCTTGAGTGTAGGTGGTTCTTGGTATCCTATCCCAGTATGTTGCTGTGTGAGACCCAAAGTCTAAACTCAAGGTCTCTAGAAATCAAAAATGCTAGAGGGGGAAGAGACCTGAGGAAATGGGACATCATAGTTGAAAGATTTTTGGAATACTGAATGTCAAAGAATCTGTTGCTCACAGAATGTCAGACTGAGAGAAACTTCAAGGTCATCTCCAGCGATTATCTTTCCCACTTGAATTAACTACCTTTTTTAGAAAGAACACTTTTTGATAGAATAAAAACTTCATAACCAAATGTGAAGACAAACCTTTTACCTTTTGAATTCAAGGAAAGCAGATCTGATGAAAGGATTTTCTCTTTTTTTCCCCTTTACTCTGGTTTTCCCCTTTTGTCCTGAGCCACCTCTGATTTCTGCGTCTTGGCTCTCTTATCCTTCTGGGACTCTGGTACAATGCAATAGGAGGAGGATGGAAGTGAGAGTAGATGGGATGCTTTCTACTGACTGCTATTTTTACTGAATATGGAGGAACATAGCAGGAAGGGACAGGAGAGAAAAAATTATGAAGTCACTAGCTGTAATCAAAGTTGTCAAAGGTCACTCTTGCCATTTTCCTTCTAGTTAGGATTATCCCCTTCCCCCTCCCTGCACAGTCCTGTATATATGTTAAGGATCTAGGTATGATCAAAGAGTACTTGCTGATCACCAAATGGTCACCAGTATTTTTGTGATCTGGTATGAGTAATGCTGGTCTTCATCAGGATTTAATGAAAAGGTATGAACCTTTCAGGAGAAAGATGTCATACTCTGACTTAATTGAGGAATGAAACACAAAGTAGACCAAAAAATGTGGGAAAAGTAGATGCAAATCTAATTTGGAAGACCCACATGTATAGATGCTATACTAATAATAAATCAGTAGGTATTTCCAAGTTTCTAAAACATGGGAAGCAGCTAAACTGCACTGTGGCATAGAACTTAGAAGCAGAAAAAGTTAAACTGGAGGCCTGCTTCAGGCACTACCTAGATGTTTGAACATGGGGAAATCAGCTGAATTCTCTGTGCCTCAATTTAGTCATCTATAAAATGGGAGCAATAAAATCCTCTAAATGAGAACACTTTTGTTAGGACCAAATGAGGTAACATTTGCAAAAAGCTTAACATATCTTAAAATACTAGGCAAATATAAACTAAAAACATTTTCATAATGACTACCACTTCACCACTACCATCATTACCAACAGTACCGCTGCTGCTGCTGCTGCTACTACTACTACTACTACTACTACTACTACTACTACTACTACTACTACTACTACTACTACTACTACTACTATGATTACAATAGCAAGTGACAGTGGAAATTAAGTAAATCACACTGACTCCATCTTTGACCTAATTGCACAGGCAGCTCAGTTCCCTTGGGTCTAGACAATTTATGTCTTCTGAGAAAAGTTTGTTCAATTATGAGAACTGTCAGAAAACTTTATTGCAGTATTTGAACTAAGCCCTGTCTGGCTAGGAAGCTGTAACACCTTTACCTGACACTTACAGACCCTTAACCATGAACTGCTGCAAGGAGTTTTCTCACAATTACAAATCTCAAGCAACCTATACGTCTTATTTGAAAACTGACCCCAAATCGAGCAACAACAAGTTATTTCCCCATTCCTTTTATTGAATACAGACACTTGGCAGGATTGGGGGGTGGGGGTGGGGGTGGAGTGGAACACCACTTGTTTTTCTGATTCCAGGCAATTATACCTGTTCACTCTCCCCCTCCAAACTTTCCAAACTTGGAAAGTCCATAACCTTTCCTCCAATTAGAAATTAGGTTACCTAATTTTGTGTCCCAGTGAACTGTTTTCTATTAATTAACTGGTCTTACTTAACTAATTGCTTTTAATTCATAAAAATCTGTCTTCCCCTGTATTCAGGGTCCAGTGCCAAAGCTGAAGAAGGCCTGGTACTTATTTGCTAAGAAATTATAATGTAGTAATTAATAAGGCGATATAAGAATATCTTGAGTATTGAATAACTTGAACCTTTGTTTCCTCAGTCATTTAACCTTTCACTCACCATACTACTGCTGCTGCTGCCTTTACTACTATGACTTCTCCTCCTCCTCCTCCTACTATGACGATGACAACGATAATGGTAGCAGCGAATATGACTGACTGCTACTGCTATACTACTGCTGCTGCTGCTCCTACTACTCTGCTGCTCCTATTACTATTGTTGGTGTTAATATTATCAATATCATTACTTACATGGGTCTAAGCTTAATTGAAATAAACCCTTCATAGAAATTCAAAGTTATCCTGGAGAAAACCACCTTCCCATAAGATGCTCCTTCTGCCTAGAACTGGGCTTACTTCTCATATCATGTTTAGGATGGTATCACTAACTTTGCTCAACAAAAGAAGTTATATACTATGAAGCAACCTTCCACTTCCCTATACAGGGAAGGAAAGAGGGTTAAGAAGAAAGAAATGGTAGCTTGCTAGTTTGAAATTAATGCCTCAAACTCAACATGTTCACAAGAGAAATCATTATCTTTCCCCTTTCCTGAACTTCCCTATCACTGTCCAGGACAGCAACACCCTTCCATCCACCCAGAGCTGTACTTTCAAAGACGTCTTCCGATAAAGGAGATTACCCTTCATCTTGCCTGGAACCAAGCCTCCACTTCACCTTCCAGCCACCAGCTCTAAACCCTTCTCTTCTCTTAGTATTTCAAGTGCTCCTGAGTTGTGTCTTCCTCACTAGAATAAAAATTCACTTAGGGGAGGGACTGTTTTCTCTTTCTTGTATTTTTAAACTCAGCATTATACTTACAGTACTTAAGCACCTAATAAATTTTGTAACTTTGCCTTTTTACCTGTTACCTGAACTGATAATTAAATTATGAAATTCGGTCGAAACTCCTGGTTCTTTGGTTATTTGCTCGGAAAGATCACTTGGCATTGGGAAACAGGGTGGCACTCACACTTTAAAAATGCACAGAAACAGAGGCAAAAGTAGTACGGAGAAAAACAGAAGAAGGGGAGAGGGAATGGGAAGAAAGCAGGTAGCGTGTGGAAGAGGATAGGGAGGAAGAGAGGCGGAGAATATCAGCCACAAAACTGTAGTAGAGAGCACTGGGCATCATGGACCTGATGGAGGTGGAAGAGAGTTGGGGGGGAAGGTGGAGAAGTTTGAGTCTCATCTTTATAAGTCTTTTTAGGGAAACAAATCAACTCCTTTCTGTACCACCTTGGCCTTAGGGCATCATCTCCAAATCACCTCAAAGTTATCAGTAAAACTTTAAAGTCATCATTCCAAAGTTATCAGCATTTTCTTGATGTCCTGATGGTCTGAAACTACTGCAGGTCTGAAGCTGAGTTCTAAATTTTGTCAGGAATTTACATAGCATGGGACCAGAAGCCTTGACAAGGAACACTACGATGGTTTCCCATGATTCAGTGCATCTTACCAGCATGTCAAATTTAGCTAATATGTGAAACAATTTGTAAATTATGTTCTTTTGATCTTTGGGATGGTTTGTATGTGATTTCTGGAATATTCTTTGCCATCTAATTTTCTGCTGAAATTTATATACTGAGTAGAAAAGGGATGGTAGTCAGGCGACCAGAAAAGGATACGATTTTAACACATATCTATCTATGTACCTCACGCTGGCAATTTTTTTTTGTCATTGAGGAAAGTTGCAATTATTCGTTGACATCTAGATTCTAAAAGGAATATTACAATATCTTGAGAGAGCAAGACAAAAAAATATGTCTCCCTGTATAGTCTACATATCATCTATCTTTCCCTGGCCATTTTCTCAGGTTGTGCATCATGCCTGGAATTCTCTTCTTCATCCCCACCTACAGGATTCCCTGGAGTGCTGTCTAAAATTCTCCTTTATACAGGAAACATTTTCTCATTCCTGCTTAATTCTTGGGCCTTCCTACTATTGATAATCTTTAATTTGTTCTTTATGTATCTTCTCTTTATATACTGGTTTCCATGCTACCTCCCTCATTAGATTGTGAACTACTGGAGGGCAGGAATGTACATTTTTTAGTCTCCTACTGCATCCTGGGCCATCTCCAGTCATCTCGATGAATATCTTGTCACTGGATCCAGATGAATCAGGAGGAGAAAGTGAGGCTGGTGACCTTGCACATCCCTCCCTCACTCAAAACAAACTCAAGTGCAAGTCATATCATCATTTCTCTGATATGATGGTCTTCTTCAAAAACGAAGGAAGAATACAATATATTTTATAAATGAAGGCTTTATCAGACACACTAGTTGCAAAAAATTCTTTCCCAGTTTTCTACTTCCTTCCTAATCTTGGTTGCATTGGGTTTGTTTGTGCAAAAACTTTGCAATTTAATGTAATCAAAATGATCAATTTTGCACTTCATAATGTTCTCTATCTCTTGTTTGGTCAAAAATGTCTCCATTCTCCACAAATCTGGAAAATACACTATTCCCTGTTTCCCTAATGTGTTTGTAGTATCAACTTTTATACATAGATTATGTATCCATTTGGAAATTTTTCTTGTGTATGGTGTCAGGCATTGGTCTATGCTCAGTTTTCACCACACTGTTATCCTGTTTTCCTAGCAGTTTTTTTTTCAAACAATAAGTCCTTACCCCAGAAGCTGGGGTCATTGGTTTTATCAACAGTAGATTGCTATATTCACTGTCTACTGTTTCTTGAGTACCTAATCCATTCCATTGCTCTACCCTTCTATTTCTTAGCCAATACCAACCGGTTTTGATGATTGCTGCTTCATAATATAATTTGTGATCTGGTTGGGCTAGGTCACCTTCCCACGCATTTTTTTCATTAGTTCCCTTGATATTCTGAACCTTTTGTTCTTCCAGGTAAATTTTGAAATTATCTTTTTCTGGCTCTAAAAAATAGTTTTCTGGTATTTTGATTGGCATAGCACTGAAGAAGTGAAGTAATTTAAGTAGAATTGTCATTTTTATTATATTAGATCAGCCTACCCAAGAGCAACTGATGCTTTTCCACTTACTTAGCTCTGACTTTACTTTGTGCAAAAATTGTTTGTAATTGTGTTCGTATAGTCCCTGGGTTTGTTTCAGCAGGTAGACTCCCAGATATTTTACATTGTCTACTGTAGCTTTAGATGGACTTTCTCTTTCTTTCTCTTGCTGTTGGGCTTTGTTAGTAACATATAGAAATGAAGATGATTTATGTGGGCTTATTTTGTAACTTGCAGCTTTGCCAAAGTTGTTTATTATTTCAAGTATTTTTATGTGATTCTCTAGGAATCTTTAAGTATATCATCATATCATCTGAAACGAGTGATAACTTAATTTCTTCTTTGCCTATTCTAATTCCTTCAATTTCTTTTTCTTCTCATTGCGAAAGCTAACATTTCTAGTACCATATTGCATAACAGTGGGGATAAAGGACGTCCATTATCACCAATTCTAGAGAATCAAGTGAAAAACTACTTGAAATGATAAACAACTTTGGCAAAGTTGCAGGTTACAAAACCGGGCATAGATCAATGTACGCAAGAAGAAAGTCAAAATGGATACATGATGTAGTTATAAAGATGGATAATATAAACAAACTAGGGGAGCAAGGAATACTACATTTGTCAGATTTATGGAGAATGGAGAAATTTTTGACCAGGAATGCAGGGCTGGTTCAATATTAGGAAAACTATTAGCGTTATCTGTCATAACAAAACTAACAAAAAACACTCGATTGTCTCAAGAAATGCAGAAAAAGCTTTTGACAAAATTCAACACTAATTCCCATTGAAAACACTGGAGAGCATAGAAATAAATGGAACTTTCCATAAAATAATAAGCAGTATCTACCTAAAACCTTCAACAAGCATTTTATGCAATGGGAATTGTTGGGGTGTAAGCTCAGTTTTCACGTAGACAGTCTCGGGCAGGTAAAAGTGAGGACCTCTAAACCTCAGAGTTCTCACGAGGCCCCTCAGGGAACAGCTGGGGATTGAGGCGTGAAACACAGGCTATCTACTGCATTTCCACCTCTTCTCAGTGGGAAGCTGGGGAGAGCATCCCACCCTTGAGATTGGTCAGTGGACTGAGCATACCTGTTGTTAATTAGCTAGGGGCTGAGAGCATGCACTGTATTCACATGCAAACTATGCGGCGGGAGAGCTTAAGTAGGGACGGGAAAGCCTGAAGGCCCTCTTCTGAATGCGGGGGTCCCCTCCAGGGGCTCTTCTTGCTGCGGGGCCCTTGGAGGGAAGAGGGTCCCTCCCCTCTTCCACTCCCATCCTCTTGCTGTATGATCCTTGCCCCTTGGGAGGAGGAGGATTCCTCTCTCCTGAGGAAGAATTCACCCTGCATATGGATATGTAACTAAGACCCTGAATAAAGCCTAACCCTTGTTTGACTCTGGAAAGTCTCTTCTCTCAGTACGTTTATCCGGTTGGCCTCCGAAGACCTGCGAAAGGTGAGTAGACTCGGGTAGCTCATCAGCCTCCAGGACGAACAGGGGATAAGTTAGATGCATTTCCAATAAGATCAGGGGTGAAACAAGTATGCCCATCATCACCACAATTATTCAGTATGGTACTAGAAATATTAGCTGCAGCAATAAGAGAAGAAAAAGAAATTGAAGGAATTGGAATAGGCAAAGAAGAAACTAAGTTTGACAAAAGTTGCTGGGAAAACTAGATAACAGTGTGGCAGAAACAGGGCATAGACATAGACTGGGCATAGCCTGACACAGGAATAAAGTCCAAATGGGTACATGATCCAGATGTAAAGATTGATACTATAAACAAATTAGTGGAGCAAGGAATCGTGTATTTATTGGATTTAGGGAGAATGGAAAAATTCTTGACTAAGCAAGAGGTACAAAACATTATGAAATGAAAAATGGATAATTTTGATTATATTAAATTGAAAAGTTTTTCCAGAAACAAACTCACTGCAACCAAGATTAGGAGAGAAGCAGAAAACTGGGAATTTTTGAAACTAGTGTCTGTGATAAAGGCCTCACTTCTACAACATACAGGGAACTGAGTCAAATGTTCAAGAATAAAAGTCATTCTCCAATTGATAAATGGTCAAAGGGTATGAACAGGCAGTTTTCAAAGGAAGGAATTAAAGCTATCTATAGTCCTATGAAAAAACACTCTAAATCACTATTGATAAGAGAGATGCAAATCAAAACCACTCTGACGTACCACATCACACCTATCAGATTGGTTAACATGACAAAACAGGAAGATGAAAAATGTTGGAGAAGATGTGCAGAATTGGAACACTAATTCATTGTCGGTGGAGTTGTGAGCTGATCCAATCATTCTGGAGATCAATTTGGAACTATGCCCAAAGGGCTACAAAATGTGCATACCCTTTGACCCAGCACTATCACTTCTAGGACTGTATCCCCAAGAGATCCCCAAAATGGGAAAGGATCCCAAAAGTACAAAAATATTTATAGCAGCTCTCTTTGTGGTGGCCCAAAACTGGAAATCAAAGTGATGCCCATCAACTGGGGAATGGGGAATACTGTTGTGCTGTGAGAAATGATGAACAGGAAGACTTCAGAGAGGCCTGGAAAGACTCATACGAACTGATGCTGAGTGAAAGAAGCAGAACCAGGAGAACTTTGTACACAGCAACAACCACAGTGTGTGATGAATTTTTATGGTAGACTTGGTCCTTCATAGCATTTCAAGGACCTAAAAAACCTCCAATGGACTTTTGACGCAAAATGCCTTCCACATCCAGAGAAAGAACTATGGATTTGGATCACAGAATGAAGCAGACCGTTTTCTTTTCTATTATGTTTTGTCTCATTTTGTTTTGTTTTATGGTTTCTACCATTCATTTTAATCCTTCTATTCAACATGAATATTATATGAAATTATATTTAACAGGAATAATATTTAATTAAATTATATTTAATTTATATTTATAATTAATAGGAAGGTATGTGTAGAACCTATAAAAGATTGCAAGCCTTCTTGGGGAGGGGAAAAATCTAAGATATGTGAAAGTGATTATATAACACTGAAAACAAATAAAATAATTATTTAAAAAAAATAAATGCTAGTTCTGACTACTACTTGTACTACTACTACTACTTTGTTGTTGTTCAGTCATTTAGGGTTTTCTTGGCAAAGAAACTGGAATGGCTTGCCATTTCCTTCTCTAGCTCATATTCCAGATGGGGAAGTTGAGGCAGAGATTAAGTGACTTGCCCAGGGTCCCACAGCTAGTAAGTGTCTGAGACTGGGATAAATCTTCCTGATCCCAGACCTGACACTCCGTCCACTGTACCACCTGCTTGACCTACTACCACTACTACTACTACTGCTACTACTACTACTACTACTACTACTACTACTACTACTACTACTACTACCACTACCACTACTGTCTTGATGACTCAGGGTAATTTGTATGACCTGGTGGCAGTGAAGTTTGTAGGTATGTGAGTAACGTGTGTGTGTGTGTGTTTGTGTGTGTGTGTGTGTGTGTGTGTGTGTGTGTAGCAGCTACAGGAGAGAGGGGCAGGAGTTGGAAAGGCAAATATAAAAGACTGAGAATTCCCCCAGGTTGCAAAAAAAACCCAGTGTGAATGTGTTAACCCTAAGGGTAGAGCCCCCAGCCCTGAGGCAGGAAGAGGTGAGCAGAGACCAAAGTTAGTTCAGAGTAAGGACTAAGGACCTCTGCCTGAGAGGGACAAGTCAGACTGTTGGGCCAACCATACAGGACTGTAGGCCTGACAGAGCTGGTCAGGGCACACAGCCTTAGGAAAGAGAAACTGAAACACAACATAGCCCCACCTCATTTGGGGCAGTTGTTCCTAGAGGAAGTAGGAGGATGGAAGTGAGCTTCTCACACTGGAGATCAGTGCATGCAGGAAGGGCCTTTCAGGATCTCTGTGTAGGGAGAAGACCAGGTAGGAAAGGTCTCAAACCCAGGGTTATGGCCAAGATCAATGTGGCTCTCTCTGCCTCAGGGTCTCTACCTGCAGGTCCAAGCCTAGATGGCCACCTAGGTCTTTGATCCTATATATTGTCCCTGCAAAGGTCTGGTCCCACTCCCTTACTACTGGGTCCACCAAAGCTGTAAAGTTTGAGGGAGTGCACATGTGACATGATTTGAGACCCCCTGCTGGGGTCTCTGCATGTCATAAGTAGAAGTTATAGAACAAGCTTGAGTGGCCCTTACAGACACTCGGGGAGACCTCCCCACCTTCCCAAGAGGAAATCCCCAGATGAACTAGGCCCAATTCTTATGGGATCCGAATGTATCAACACCAGGACAAAGGCAAAGCTCACTCTTGCTTCATTTCATATCTGAGTGGATCTCTGGATCTACAGGAACTCACAGAACAATAAAAACACACACGTATTTTTTTATTTTGCAACAAAATCAATATATTTTCAACTTTTGTAAAAGCCCTCTGAAGGAGGAACTTTCCTAGACATCTGTCGATATAGGAATTTCTTGGTTTTTTTTCTCATCATCTAAATGTGTATTGGAATCATTTGGGGCGTAGAGATAAGCATGGAGAAGAAATCCCATGTACCAGATAATCCAACATCCCCACCATCTCCCATTCGTATGGTGACATTTTTGGCATCAGCAATCATCTGTCAAGGTCTTTGGTGACTGAGCAGTCACGCAGGTCCTAAGTGCTGAGATTTAAAAGCACAGAACCATCCAAATACGTATACCCTTTTTGGGTAGGACAATCAATACATTTTTTGACCCTTTTAAAAGCCCTTTGAAGAAGGAACTTTCTTAGACATCCCTCAACTCAGATGAGTGTTTTTCTCTTACCATCCAATTATTCGACGGAATCTACATGGCAAACAGGAGAACGGTTCAGTGATGGGCACAGAGAGACAAAGCGCTTAGAAGACAAGCGTGGTCAGGCTGCAAGAAGGAACAGGTAAGGAGCCCGAGTCCCAGATAACCCTGCGAAAGTGACAACGTCGTTGGCACTAACAGTCTTCCATGAAAGTCTTCTGTCCCAGAGTGTGGCTGTTCCCAGGAACGTGGCTGGGAAGAGGAAGGACAGCGAGCCGCTGGAGGCTCTCCTCTTGTGGGCATCGAAGCGATGCTGTGAAAGGCACCAGCCAATCATCTAGCAGTTGTTACCCGGGGAGGGGGGTGAGGACTGAGGCGAGACTGAGCAAGGGGAGGGCATGTAGCGGCCTGAACATCCAGCGAGGGGGTGGAAAACTATCTGAATTCAAAAGTCAACTTCCTAGAGGGGCCATCCCTCCCCCGGTCTCAGTTTCCCCAACTTCAAAATGGGGTGGGGGGATATGGGCAATCACGTTGAAACCACGCCCACGCTCAGGTTTGAGGACAATTTGGAAAAGACCCAGAATCTCGGGACTAAACCAAGAGCTCCCAGCCAGCGTGGGCAGACGTCACGCCACCTGGCACTAACATTCCACCTGAGTTGTGATGCTGGGAGCATCAGGTGGAATAACATTAGCCAGCTTCCAGGTTGGCTGTAGTCCAACATGTTGGATCAGCTCAATCCTTCTTGGTGTCGTTTTCTGCGTATTTCACACGGTCTTATGTCTGTTGTCTTTAACAGTAGCATATTCTTTTGGTTCATTTTGCTTTACTCTTCAACACTTTGTGAGAGTTTTACCAGATTATGTTGAATTCTTGTAACCTTTTTGTCCAGATCTGTGATTTAATTGGTTTAGGGAACACCTTCTTCTCCATCATTAGTCAACCAATACGAAAGGAAATGAGAAATTTCTCTGATGTCATGGTCCTCTTACAAAACAAAGGACGAACACAACCTGTGAGTAGACTGAGTTGCCTAAATGGGGACCCAGCTAGCTGGGTAACTCCTCTCCTCTCCTTCCTTCTTCTCCCCTCCTCTCCCCTCCTTTTCCCTTCTTTCTTCTCCCCCTAAAACCTTAGACCCCGTGCACTCTGAAGCCCATGGATTGAACAAGAAAGGGTCTCTGCCCCACCTCCGTTCAATGGCTGTTTTGGACCCTCTTGGTTTAGAGTGAATGTCAATAGTAAGATTTTCTCTTCAAAACAACAACCCTGAGGGTCCTGCCCATCCCACGGTGATTTATCTATTCTCTGAATGGGCATTATCTCACTCTAAATGAGTACCTGAAAAGACCCTCGCCTAAAAGGCCAAGGTTTCCCATGGCATCCTGGGCCGTCTCCAGTCATCTGGTCACTGGATCCAGATGGCCCAGGAGGGGAAGTGAGGCTGGTGAACTTCCACAGCCCTCCCTCACTCAAAACAAAGTCAAGTGCAAGTCATGTCATCATTTCTCTGATGTCATGGTCTTCTTCGGCAACGAAGAATGAACACACAACACACACACACACACAACAACAACAACAGCAACACCATGGCACGGCAGGAGTGTCTGAGAGTAGAATGGTGGGAGGATGCAGGGAGAGAGAGGGCTTGGTTTTCCCGTAAAATACTCATTTTCTATATTTCAGTCCGTTATATTCTCGGTCGTTCATCCTTTCTGAAAAGGCACTTTTTAAAGAGACATTTTCCAGTGAGGGAGCCCAAGAGCTGAGTTAGAGACAGTCTTTCAGCAACGTAATGATGGAGTAATACAGAGTAATACTTTTTTTACCCATGAAAAGTAGGGAAGGTCTCTTTGATTCCATATTTAGGGTCCCACTCCGCGGCTTATACTATTGCGTGTCTATTTCGGTGTTTGTCGAATCGTTTCTCCTAAAGTCATTCTTTCATTCATATAAGAATTTATTAATTTTCCCTCCCACAACTTCCTCATTTGAATGAAAAATTAAGCTCTCATAACGAATACACCTAACCCCACAAAACAAATTCCCACATTAGCCGTGTCAAAAAAAATGTACGTCCTCTTCTGCATACTATCTATGACTGCCCCCTCTCCCCGCCCCCCCCCCATGCTTCCTCTTTTAGACTTCAGGTTTATCAGACTTTGGGTTTGTATTAAAAAGAATTCTCCAATCTTTTCCAATGCTGTTTTCCTCTTTTCCATCCCAATTACCCATTTCCCTTCTAATTTTAACCGCATTAGATTTGCTTCTGCAAAACCTTTGAAATTTTATGTAATAAGAATTGTCCATATTATCTTCTGTGTTCCTCTCTTGTTTAGTCATGGGCATTTCCTTTTTTCTATGGATCTGAAAGGTAATTTCTCTTGATTCTTGACCTTCTGCTCTTCTACATGAATTTTGTTTTCATCATTTTTATTTTTGTCAAGTGATACTTTAGCAATTTTGACTGGTATGGCACTAGGGAATTTAATTTGGGTTGGACTGTCTTTTTTTATTGTATCGATATGGCCAAATCGTGAAAATTCCTCATTTCTCCAGTTATTTCACTGTCTTTGCTTCTGTTAAGTGTTTTGTAATTAAATTGACATAGCTTCTGGATGAGTCTTCATTTGTTTCAAGAAGTTTTTTTCTTTTTAACAGAAATGGTTATTTGATTTTTTTTTCTTTTTTAATATATAATTTTTTTATTTTCAGTTTACAGCATTCGCTTCCACAGGATTTTGAATTCCAAATTTTCTCCCCATCTCTCTCCCCCCCAGGACACTGTGCACCTCATTCACCCCTTTTCCCAATCTGCCCTCCATTCTATCAGCCCCCCTCCTCCCATCCTCCTCCCTTCTCCTTTCCTTTAAGACAATATAGATTTCTATACCCCATTGCCTGTACAACTTCCCTCCCATTTGCACCCAAAAGATAATTTTTATCATTCCTTTTTAAAGCCTTGAGTTCCACATTCTCTCCCTTCCTCCCTCCCCACCCACCGTCACTGAGAAAGCAATTCGATGTAGGTCATACATGTGGAGCCATGCAAAGCACTTCCATAAATCACGTTGTGAAAGATTAACCACATTTCCCTCTGTCCTGTCCTGTCCTCCATTTATTCCATTCTTTCCCTTGACCTGTGCCCCGACAATAATGTATTCTTCTGATTACCCCTTCCCCCAATTTGCTGGCCCTTTTATTATCCTCCCTCTCTTATCTATCCCTTTCCCTCTTGCCTTCCCGCAGGGTAAGATAGATTTCCATAACCAATTAAACATGTATTATCCCCTCCTTAAGTCAAATCCACTGAGAGTAAGTCTCACTTATCCCCTTTCATCTACCCCACCCCCTTCCCCTCCATGGTAAAAGCTCTTTCTTGCCTCTTTTATGTGAGATGATTTGTTACATTTTACCTCTCCCTTTCTCTCTCTCCCAATATATTCTTCTCAACAGTTAATTTTGGTTTGTTTTTTTTTTTTACCTTTATTTTATCCCTTTATATTCGGTTATTGGAATTTTCAAAAACCTTTACAGCAATTATGGTTATAATCATGTGATGCTTATTATATATGCTGTTAACATGATTTATTATATTTATAATCTTCCTTATGTTGAAACAATTCTGCATTCCTGGTATTAGGGGAAACCCTGATGACAGTCCCCAGCTAGTTCGGTTCAATTTGGGGATGAAATGAGACACGAGTAAGTCATTGAGATGTTAAGAAAAGGAGGTTTACTAAACAAAAACAAAAGGTCCTGGAGACATAGCCCTCATCTCTATATGGAAATACTCCTGATTAACAGGGCAGGATATGGTGACATGAATGGTTTTCAGGCATTGCTCACATCAGAGAGGTCTCAAGGTGGGATATTTTTTAAAATAACTTTTACTCATATTTTCTTTCTTACATCACCACAGTTATCCCATGTATCCCTCTGCCTCCCCCTCACAGAGAGCCATGTCATGTGACATACAGCATTTTTAGAGAGGAAAAACAATTGTCAGCACAACTAATCAATACATTGAGAAAGTCCCAAAACATGTGCAATACCTAACACCAATGGATGCTTCCCCTCCCTCCACCAACGGGTAGGCTGAGGCTGTCTTCTTCATTCAAGTGCCAATTGACCTTTACAATTTTATTACAATTACTTTTAATTTTGTGTATTGTTCTTTTAATTTATATTGTTACAGTTATCACTAGGAGAGTAAGATTAAAGAGGGGAAGGGTTTTATGCTCTTAAGTGATCAGGAAACTATCAAAGAACATAGGGGCCAATCACCTTTATCAGTTTTTAAAGGAAAACTAACCTCTTTTGAGGGGGAAGGAAGGGAAGAACCGTGGTAGGTATCGATCGGATCACAATGGGCATAAATGGTATAAATCTAACGTGATCACCATGAATAATTTTTATAATATGCTGTTGGATTCTATTTGGTAATATTTTACTTACATTTTTTGTCTATTTTCATTTGGGACATTGGTCAATAATTTTTTCCCTTGATTTTGCTTTTTCTGGTATTAATGAAATCACTAAGATATATCATGGAAAGAAAAAGTGAAAGTGTGCCTTCTTTTCCTACTATTGCAGTTTATGTAATATTGGAATTAGTAATTCTTCGAATTTTTGGTAGAATTCTCTTGCAAATAAATCTGGTCCTGGAGTTCTTTTTTTTTTCCTTTGGGAATTCATTTATGTCTTGTTAAGTTTATTTTTCTCATACTGGATTGCTTAATTTAAGTAGTCTAATTCTCCTTTTGTTCATCTGGATATTTTATATTTTTCTAAGTATTCATCCATTTCCTCTAGTTCGTTACCTTAGTATACAATTGGCAAAATAGGTTTTTAACTGTCATTTTAATTACTGTGAATGTTTCTTTTCCATTTTTCATATGAGCAATTTGATATTCCTCTCTTTTAAAAAAATCAAATGACCTAACTATGTTTTTATTTTATAATTTTTCAATTTCAATTATTTTTATTTTTCAGGTAGCAAGTATTATAAATTCTTTTGTCTCTCCCAATACCTGCTCTTCCCCCTGCCTAATTGAGTAAGCTTTTAAAATGAAAAACATGTCCCTCAATACATAACTACATTGCCCGGCAAAAAAAAAAAAATGTTACCCCATTAGCAATGTCTAAAAATGTATGCCTCTTTTTAAACTTTAAGTTCGTCACCTGGAGATTAGTAGTTGGTTTCATCTTAAATTCACAAGTGGTTTATCATTTTTAATCAGAAACTTTCTGTGAATCCCAAAGGTACTTTCTTCTTTCTCTAATTTGTTTATACTTTGACGTTTTATGTCGGAGTCATGTACCCATTTAAAGCTCACCTTGGGGGATGGTGCGAATGTTGGTCCACAACTAAGTTCTGTCGGATTACTTTCTAATTTTTCCAGAAGTATTTGTCAACTAATGTGTCTTTCCTCCCATAACTGGGGATTTGGGGGTTTATCAAACAGTATATCACTGCATTTGTTTCTGTAAGTTCTGTACCTAAACTTTTCTGTTGATAGACTTCTTTTTTAAAACCAGTATCAAATTGTTTTAATGATTAATGATTTGTAATAAAGTTTGAGAACCAGAACAGATAAGCCTCCTCACTTCCCATTTTTCCATTATTATGATTGAGATTCTTGACTTCTTAGTACTTCTGAATTGATGGTTATATTATTTTTCTAGCTCTACAATCCATTCTTTTGGGAGTTTTATTGGTAAAACCTTGACTAATTAAATTAGTATTGTCATTTTTATTATATTCCCTCTACCTAGCCATTGATATTGGTCAATTGTGATCTATAAATTAAACTTTTGCTTTTACCCAGTTGCCAGTCCTTTCTTCTCGACTCACCCATGATCCCAGATTTTTACTCTTCTTTTCTTTTTATCCTCCCTTCATGTTCCTCTCTGCAACATTTCAGTTTATTTTGCTTATGATTATTCTCTTACCCATCCTGCGCTCCTTAAAATTACTCTCTGGCCTTCTCTTGTCCCTTACTATGTTCCCTTTGAGGTTATTGTATTTCCATACTGAGATTTGTGTGTGTATATGTGTGTGTGTGTGTGTGTGTGTGTGTTGTGTTTCGGGAGTAAGGTGTAATTGTGTTTAACACCCTTTATCCACTTCAGATGAAAGTGAAGCGAAGTTCCTGGTATACACATATCTCCCACCCTTTCCTCCATAATTAAATAATTTTCCTCTTATTCCTCTCTTGTACACATGATGGTGATCTCCTTTCCGTCCCAGCATAGCCCTCCCCCCCGCTCCCGCCAATCTCTCTTATTTTTACCCACTGAGACCATCAAAACAGAAGAAAACCACCCACAGGCCCTCTGTCTTATTTTCCTTTCTTTGTGACCATTAAAGATATTACTATTCTGAGGACACATTTGTTTCCCATCCCTTCATCAACATTTAAACAGTTCATTCTCACATAATACTCTGTGAATTAAACAAATATGTGTACCTTTCTATGTTTCTCTTGGCTCTAATATTTCCATTTCAATATGTCCAATTGGGTGTCCAGACTTTTTCATCAGTCTTCAGATGGTCTGATATTTCTTAGATTATCTTTCCTTGGTCAGTCTCTGGGTCAGTTTTGTTTTTTTGAATTTTGAAATATATTATTTGTTTTTAGTTTTCTACAATCATTTCCATATTTCTTACATTTCTCCCTTCCCCCCTTCCTCCCCGCTCATTCCCTGAGACAGCATGCAGTCTTATATAGGTTGTACACATGCATTTTTATTGAATACATTTTCGCCTTAGTCATGTTGCATAGAACAATTATAATGAATGGGAGAAACCATAAAACAAAACAAAACACAAGAGAAAATGGTCTGCTGCATTCTGCAATGCAATTGCCTAGTTCTTTCTCTGGGTGTGGAAGGCACTTTTCCTCAAGAGTCCATTGGGAATGTTTTAGGTCCTTGCATTGCTGCGAAGGACTATGTCTACCAGAAAATCCCTCGCACACTGTGGTTGTTGCTGTGTACAAAGTTCTCCTGGTTCTGCTCCTTTCACTCACCATCAGTTCATACAAGTTTTTCCAGGCCTCTCTGAAGTCTTCCTGTTCATCGTTTCTTATAGCACAATAGTGTTCCATTACATTCGTATACCACAACATGTTCAGCCATTCCCCACTTGATGGACATCCCTTTGTTTTCCAGTTCTTGGCCACCACGAGGAGAGCTGCTATCGATATTTTTGTACATGTAGGTCCCTTTCCTATGGCCAGTTGTTTTTTATTTTGTTTCTTGCATTTTCTTCTCATTTCTTTGTGTTTCTTTTTATTATTTATTTATTCTTGTATATGATATACTTCTTATTATTTCCTCCAGTTAATATTTTTTGTTATCTTATTTAGTCATTGTTTTTTATTTGACCCACTGTAATTTCCAGAGAATCCAGCTCTTGGCTAAGTTATCAGTTCTCCTTGCCTTCTAGCCTCTCTATCGATTTCATTATTCATCTCTTCTTTGATTTCTTCCAAGTACTGTTATAATCCGTTTGCCCAAGACACTTTTCCCACTGACGCTTCACTTGCAGAGACTTCACTAGCCTTCTTCTTCCTTGGGGTTACCCTTTGGGCCTCTCTGAGTACAAGATTATCCCTTACAGTATTTGGGTGAGTGGGTGAGGTTGGTTTGCTTGACTCAGCAGCCTCAATGTCTAGGCTGTAGAGGAGGGGTGGGGCTGTGCTCAGGTCAAACTTCAAACCAGGACTGTGGAATGTCACAATCAGGCCTTGCCTGGTTTTGAGTGTGGCCAAGATGTGCCCCTTCCTTCTAGGCACTCAGGGTTGCTCCTGGACTGGACTCTGCCTGAAGACAGAAGCCTTATGCCAGAGGACTCTGATGCTCTCTCTCATTCTACTCTGCTGCTGAACTCAGAGGTAACCTTACTCCTGAGTTCTGCCGAGGGCCTCACACTGTAATTTTTTTTTATTAAAGTTCTGTGCTTTTTTTTCCCTATCAATTTAAACTTTCATCGATGATTTTTGTTTATACGCTAGCTTTATTTCTGAATGAGTTGTGTTTGACAAATGTAATGATTTAAGCATTTGGGATAAGAATTCGTTATTTGATAGAAATCGCTGGTAAAGCTGGAAAGCAGTCTGGCAGAAATTGGGCATAGACCAAAATTTCGTATGGTGCTAAGGAAACAGAAGAGGTAGTCACATCTCATCTCAGGATGCTATCCCTTGTAACAAAGAATAAAAAGAAAGTGATCAAAATGTTTGTTTAGCAAACTTAATATCTGAGTCCAACAGGAGAATGGAAGGGGATACGTTTTATGCAGCACCTACTGGGTGTCACGCACTTCATTGTTCCACACTCATAGTCTACTGCTTTTGCAAAGAAGAGAGGGAAATGTATGTCAAATTCTTTGTTATAACAAGAAAGTAAAACGGTGTACACATATTTAGGACAGTTACTGAGATTGGTCCCTAAACTGTAAAGGGGAGCATTTCTACAGTACCTACTATGTGCCAGGTACTGTGCTAAGAGCTTTCGAGTTACCATCTCCTTTGATCCTCACAAAAACACTTCTAGCTGGGTGTTGTAATTACCCCCATTTTACAGCTGAGGAAACTAAGGCAGACAGGGGCAAAGTGACTTACCCAAGGTCACGCAGCTAGGAAGCTTACTGTAATCATTTGCTACTGTGTACAGTATGTCTACTCTGTTCTATTGATCTACCTTTCTTTTTCTTAGCCAGCACCAGACAGTTTTTACAATTACTGACTCACAGTGTAGTTAAAATCCAGCGCTGCTAACCCTACTTCCTTTACATGTTTCATTCATTCCTTTGAGTTTCTTGGTCTTTTGTTCTTTCAAATGAATTTTATCATTTTTTCTAGCTCATTAAAATAAATTTCTGGTTATTTTATTCAGATGACCTGGAGAAAACAGATTAGTTTAGGTGAAGTGGTAATTTTTATTTTATTTTTTATGGTAATTTTTATTCAAATGATTTTTTATAATTGTTTTGATTTCATATTTATTAGTGGCATATTCACCCTTTTCATGTTCAATATTGGTGGTTTGGTATTTTTTCTCTTTTAAATCATGTTAACCAATGGTTTTTCTATTCTGTTGTGTTTCTTTTTCATAAAACCAACCCCTAGTTTTATTTATTAATTCAATGGTTTTCTTACACTCAATTTTATTAATTTCACCTTTACCTTTTAAGATTTATCATGTTTAATTGGGGTTTTTAATTTGTTCTTTTTCTAGTGTTTTTTAACTGCATACCCAATTCATTGCTCTGTTCTTTCTCTATTTTATTAACATAGGCATTTTGAGATATATATTTTCCTCCAATTAATGTTTTTACTTCATCCTATAGGTTTTGACATGTTGTCTCATTGTCATCCTGGAGATGACTTAAAAAAAAAAAAAACAAACCCTTTACTCTAGGTTAAAGTATTTTTGTTTAAAAAAGTATAGGTCGCAGATACAGTTTTTGAAGTCTTACAAAGGTCAAATTATGACGCAGATTACCCACTGTAGATGTCTTATCATTTCATGTTTAAATCTATTATAACACTTCATTCTTTCAGGGAGGTCCAAAGATGAATATTTTAATTCTGTAAAGTAAAAAAGTTGAGGAAGGGGTAGATTAGATCATCTCATAGGACCCCGTAATCTCTGAACCTGGATCAAGACTGGCAGACTCTTAGGGATAAGACACAGAGGGAAGGACTGTTGCGTTTGGAGGCAAAGGGCCTGGGTTTACATGGCACTAGCTGTGTGTCTTTAGATCAGTCTCTTTCCATCTGAAACCTCAAAAATAAGGGGCTATGTTTAGTGATCTCTAAAAGTACTTTTCATCATTCACATTCTATAATCGTGGGGTCCCTTTGACATTAGCAGGTGGTCATTCTGGGATCCTCCACCTGCATCTGCTTACAGAATAAGCTAGAATATGTGATTGGCATCATATGGTTTGAATTCCTACAAAGACTCTGCTGCTTTCTACTTGTATGACTCTGGGAAAGGGTCCCATGGCAGGGTACAGACTGGGTGAGGGGAGAGAATAAAGCATTTATAAACACCTGCTATGTGGCAAGCACTATACTCAGCACTTAAGGAATATGATCTCATTTGATCCTCACACTAACCCTGTGAGTTAGGTGCTATTATTATCCCCATTTTACAGATAGGAAAACTAAGGCAGACAGTGTTTAAGTGTCTTGCCCTTGGCAGGCACCATACTAAGCTCTTAACAAACACTTTCTCCTTTGATCCTCACAACAACCCTGTGAGTTAGGTGCTATTATTATCTCCAATCTACAGATAGGGAAACTGAGGTAGACAGCAGTTAAGTGACTTGCCCAGGGTCACACAGAAATTAGGGATCTGAAGCTGAATTTGAACTCAGATCTTCCTAACTCCAGGTCCAGCACTCGCTCCACTGTCCCACCAAGCTGCCTCATGACCGGTCTGTGTTAGATGACCTCTTATGTGTCCGCAGGGCAGAAAGGAAGGAAGTCATTCCTGAAGCATGATTCTGACACACAGGGACAGCAGGCACAGAAGGAGAGCAGACTTCAGTGGGAAATGGGCATCCCCCACTGCCCCCAACTCCATGGGCGGCAGGAGACTTGGGAGCCTGGCAGGATGAACATGCCAATCCAAGGCCCAAAGAGACCTCCTCGGGGCTCCAATTTAGGGAGAGTTGTAGACAAAGAGCTGACATGGCACTAAGAAGAGACTTCCTGTCACCAATGAAGCAAGGCAGTGTGACAGTCTAGACCAGAGAACATTAAATACACGGCCAGATGAGGTCATTCACCTCAGCTTTCTACACCTCAGTTTCCCTTCCAGGAACAGCAAGGGGTTAAATTATATGAGTTGAATGGGCCCCGGCAGCCTTTGAGTGATCTCACACGAGTTACTTCAGCTTGCTCGGCCTTAGTTTGGCTATCAGTGAAAGAGGGTTGAGAACTCCATTATCTGAGAGGGGTCTGCCAGTTTTTCCCTGATCCTAAACCTGTGACTTCAGCTTACAGAATTCAGTTTCCCTTTCAATACCTTGCAGGCTCAAAGCATGTGAACTGACGGGGGCCATTCAGCTCATAAAACATAACTCTTTCCTGTTACTGAAAGGGAAACTGAGACTTAGAAAGCTGGGATGCATTGCATGGTATCCCCCAAAAAGTGGCAGTGAGGGACATCTCAGTCCATGAAGTTCAACCCTCTGTTGTTACTGAAAACAAAACTGAGACCTAGAAAGCCGAAGTTACTAGTAGGAGATGCGCTGTTGTCTGGCAGGGGTCTGTAAAATCATAGTGCTCCACCTGATGCTTTCACAGAAAGGGAAACTGAGGCTGAGAGGACTGAAGTGACTTCTTTAGCATCCTTCACAAAATGGCTGGCCCCTGTCAGATCAAGGGGTGCAATACTGTGCTGTTAATCAAAGGGAACCTGAGTCCTGGATAGCTGACCTGATTGGTGTGAAATCACCCATTGGCTAGGAAAGCCCCCTCAGTTCATGTATTTTATGCCTGTCAAAGGACTGAAAGGGAAACTGAGGCCTAGCAAACTGAAGTGACTGGTTTGGGATAAGGCATAAGCTAGCACACTCCTCTGAGACAAGAAACCTCAACCCTGTTTCAGTGAAATTAAAATAAGGCCTAGCAAGCTGATGTGACTGGTGTACGATCACCCAAAGGCTGCCAGGGCCCATTCAGCTCTTAGCATTTAACCCTTTGCTGTTACTGAAAGGGAAACTGAGGCCTATAAAGTTGAATTTCCTAGTGTGAGACACAACATAGTCTGGGAGGGAGGTCTCGGGTCAAATAGTTTTACTGAGGCTTTTCACTGAGAGGGAAGCTGAGGACCAGAAAGCATTAGTGACGGTTTGACTTCACCCTAAAGGTGGCAGCCTCCTCTCAGATAATGAAGACCTAGATGCTGATTTCACTGAAAGGAAAGTGAGGCCCAGAAAGCAGAGGTTCCCGATAGGAGATCACCCCAAGGTTAACAGTGAGGTACATGTAAGACCATGGAGTCCAACCCCCTGTGTTACTGAAAGGGAAATAAAGGCGCATGTAGAGGAAGTGGTTGTTGTAAGATCATCCAGAGGGTGGTAGTGAGGGGCATCTCACATCACGGAATCTGACCACCTGTTTTTACAGACAGAAAAACTGATGCCTAGACATCTGAAGTGAGTGGGATGAGATTAGCCCTAGGCTGGCAGTGCCTCCTCAGATAATGGAGTCCTAGTACCTGCTTTCAAAGGAATGGAAACTGAGGTCTAGCATGGTGAAGTGCCTATAGAGATCACACAAGGGAAGTCTGGGCATCCCAGAGCATGGAGTCTGACCCCCTGCTAGTCCTCAAAGGGAAACTGAGACCTAGCAAGCTGAAGTGATTGGGCTGAGATCACCCATAGCTTGGCAGGGGCCTCTGAAATCATAGTGATCAACCTGAGGCTGTGACAGAAAGGGAAACTGAGGCTGAGAGGACTGAAGTGACTGTTTTCAGATCATCCTCAAAATGGCCAGCCCCTGTCAGACCAAGGGGACCAACCCTCTGCTGTAAAAGAAGGGGACCCTGATTCCTGGGTAGAAGACCTGACTGGTGTGAGATCAACCATCAGATGGTAGAGCCCCCTCACTTCCCATGCTTTAAGCATGCCAAGGTATTGAAGGGGAAACTGAGGCTTAGTAAGCTGAAGTGACTTGTTGGGGATCAGGTATAAGTTGGTAAAATAAAGGAGTCCTCAGCCCTGCTTTCACTGAAAGTCAAACTAAGGTCAAGCAACCTGAAGTGAGTGGTGTGAGATCACCCAAAGGCTGCCAGGGCCCATTCAGGTCATATTTAAACTTTCTTATAAGAAATTACTAATTTCTTATAATTACTAATAACAATCTTAGACACAGATTTTGCACACATAAAAAGTAACCAACCTGTTCTTATCGAGACCCTCATAGTTGGTCAGTGGGTGTGTTCGTTATATTACTTTTTTATGTGAAATGATCCATTAACTTCAGTTTTGTTTTGTTTTTTCAACAAAGTCCTGAAAATCTGACAATTCATTAAATGTCCACTTCTTTTCCTTCACAATTATGCTGAGCTTTGCTTGGTATAATTGTTTTTGTCCTTCGTTGTCAAAGAAGTCCCTGCCATCAGAGAAATGATGACATGGCTTGCACTTGACTTTGTTTTGAGTGAGGGAGAGCTGTGCAGGTCACCAGCCTCACTTTTCCTCTAGAGCCATCTGAATCCAGTGACCAGATATTCATCAGGATGACTGGAGATGGCCAAGGATGTGCTAAGAGACCTTGGCCCCTTTAGGCCAAGGTCTTTGCAGGTACTCACATAGGGTGAAGTAATGCCCATTCATTGAACAGGACTGTTTAAGAAGTAGTCAGGGCATGGCCCCTTTAATGAGGCCAAGAAAAAGAAAGACATCAGGCTAGGAGGGAAACAGCAACAGTTACTATTGATAATCACTGTAACGCTAGGAGATTCCAGAAGAACCCTTGTGCAGGGGCCCATTGGCATCTCAGTTTCAGAGTGCTGTAGGTTTAAGATTTTGCAAAAGGAGAAGACAGGAAAGGAAAGGGAAGGGAAGGGAAGGGAAGGGAAGGGAAGGGAAGGGAAGGGAAGGGAAGGGAAGGGAAAGGAAGGGAAGGGAAGGGAAGGGAAGGGAAGGGAAGGGAAGGGAAAGGAAGGGAAGGGAAGGGAAGGGAAGGGAAGGGAAGGGAAGGGAAAGAGAAAGGAAAGGAAAGGAAAAGGGAAGGGAAAGGAAATTAGCCAGTACAACCCAAGTCAACTGGGTATCGTTTGACCATCCAAATTTGCCTTCCTTTGCAGAGGAGAAGGAAGGGGAGAGGGAGGCAGACAGGAGAGGAGGAGCTGAGTTACGGGTAACTGGGTCCCCATTCAGCCATCTGAGTCTTCTCACACTATTGTGTTTGTCCTTCCTCGCTGAAGAAGACCATGCCATTAGAGAAATGATGACATGACTTGCTCGTCCAGAACTTCTGTTATTTTACTCTTTGATATACAGTGTTCCAAGACCTATGTTCTTTTAGTGTACCAACTGCTAGGTCTTGTGTGATTCTAATTGTGATGCTACAGGATGTAAATTTTTGTTTCTTGTTGCTCATAATATTTTGTCCTTGAGTTGGGGATTTCATAATTTGACTATGATATTCCTGTGAGTTTTCCTCTATCCTGTCCTGCCCTCCATTTATTCTATTCTCTCCTTTGACCTGTCCCTCTACCAAATTGTTTGCTTCCAATTACCCCCTCCCCCAATCTGCCATTGTGATTATTATTATCACCCATGTCTTTTCCCCTTCCTCCCTGCTTTCCTGTAAGGCAAAATAAGCTTTCATACCCAATTGAGTGTGTCTGTGATTTCCTTCCAAAGCCAGATACGATGAAAGGAAGGATCACTTATTCCTCTCATCTTCCACTTCTTCCTCTCCATTGTAAAAGCTATTTCTTGCCTCCTTTATGTGAGATGATTGATACATTCTACCTCTCCTTTTTTCTTTCTGCTGGTATATTCCTCTCAACTCTTAATTTTCTTTTTTAGATATCATCCCTTCATATTCAACTCACTCTGTGCCCCCCCCTCTCTCCATATATATATATATATATATATATATATATATATATATATATATATATATACATACATACATATATATATATATATATACATATATATATATACATACATACATATATGTGTGTGTGTTTGTGTGTGTATACCATGTATCATTTATGTATATATGTGCGTGTGTGTTTGTGTGTACATATAAACACACACAAATACACACACATTCCTTCAAACTCTCCTAATACTGAAAAAGGTCTCATGAGTTACAAATATCATCTTTCCACTTAGGAATGTAAAGTGTTCAATTTTAATAAGTCCCTTATGGTTTCTCTTTCCTGTTTACCTTTTCATGCATCTCCTGATTCTTGTATTTCAAAATTAAATTTTCTATTCAGTTCTGGTCTTTTCAACAAGGATGCTAAGAATTTCTCTATTTCATTGAAGTTCCATTTTTCCTCTGAAGTATTATACTCAGTTTTTGTTGGGTAGGTGATTCTTGGTTTGAATCCTGGCTCTTTTGACCTTGTAATATCATATTCCAAGCCTTCTGATCCCTTAGCTTAAAAGTTGCTAAATCTTGTGTTTCCCTGATTGGGTTTCCACAATACTTGAATTATGACTTTCTGACTGCTTGTAATATTTTCTCTTTGACCTGGGAACTCTGGAATTTGGCTACAATATTCTTAGGAGTTATTCTTTGGGGATCTCTTTCAGGAAATCATCTGTGAATTTTTTTTCCAATTCTATTTTATCCTCTGGTTCTAGAATATCAGGACAGCTTTCTTGATAATTTCTTGAAAGATGATGTGTAGGCTCTTTTTTTATCATGGTTTTCAGGTAGACCAATAATTTTTAAATTATCTCTCCTGGATCCATTCCCAAGTCAGTTGTTTTTCCAAAGTGACACTTCACATTTTCTTTTGCTTTGTTGGTTTCTTCTGGTTGTATGTTTTGATCTTCCTTGTCACCAATGACATAAGAAAATACTTCTTCACCAAGAAAGTAAAAATCTATAGTCTGGTACTTTTCCCCATGATTGCTCATTTTCCCAACCAATTACTTGACTTTTGAGCTCTTTGTTAAATGGAGTGCTCCAGAAGCAGCCTCTGCTTCAGTAGTGGTTGCTGTAGCCCTGGGATCAATTGTTTTTCTTATGAGATGCTTCACATTCTCTGCTATTTTTTCATTCTTTATGTTTTTTTTAAATTTCCTGATCGTTCATAACTTTGTTGACTTCCCCTTGCTCAATTCTAATTTTCAAGGAGTCATTTTCTTCCTTAAGATTCTAGATCTCCAGCAATTTGGAACAGAGGGCTATAAAAATGTGCATAAATTTTGATCCAGCAATATCACTTCTAGAGTTATATCCCAAAGAGATCATAAAATAGGAAAAGTTCCCACATGTAGGAAAATATTTATATCAACTCTTTTTGTAGTGGCCAAGTACTGGAAATTAAGAGAATGCCCATCCATTTGGAAATGGTTGAACAAGTTGTGCTATATGAACATAATGGAATACTACTGTACTATAAGAAATGACAAACAGGCAGACTTCAGGAATACCTGGAAAGACTCATATGAAATGATGCTGAGTTAAATGAGCAGAACCAGGAGATTATTATACACAGTAATAGCCACAGTGTGTGAGGACTGCTTCTAATAGACATAGTCCTTCACAGCAAATGCAAGGACATAAAACATTCTCAAAGGACCCCTGATGAAAAATACCATCCACATCCAAAGAACTATGGAATCAGAACATAGAGTGAAACAGACAATTTTCTCTTGTTTTAAGTTTTGCTTTGTTTTTTTCTCATGGTTTCTCCAATTTGCTTTAATTCTTCTATGCAACATGACTAATGTGAAATTGTGTTTAATAAGAATGTATGTGTAGAAATCATATAAGACTGCATGCGATCTCAAGGAGGGAGCAGGGAGGCAGGAAAATTCTAATACTTATGGAAGTTATTGTTGAAAAATGAAAACAAATAAATTAATTTTTTAAAAGAGATTTTGAATCTCCTTTTCTAATTGGTAGACTTTCTTTTCATAATCTTCTTTTTTGGGGAGTATTCTTACTTTTCTTTTTAATTTTTCCTCAATCTCTTTCATTTGATATTTAAAGTCTTTTTAAAGTTCTGCAATGGATTATTTTGGTGCAGTTGACCATTTGATATTACTCTTTGGGGGTAGAAGAGGTTTTCTTTGCTTCAATATCCTTCTCTGAAGATGAACCCTGGTCCTCTCTATTCCCATAGTAGCTCTCTATGATTGGGTTCTTTCTCCTTTGCCTGCTCATTGTTTGGAAATGGTTTAGTTTTCATTGTTACCTCTATTCCTGAGATATGGGTTGGTGGTGACTCTGGCCTCAGATCCTCTTCAGTTCTCCCCTCTGACCTTGAACTCAAACCACAACTTCCAGGCCCCTCTAAGTTCCCACAGCTTCTATATTCACTGGGTATGGGCTGGTTCCTTCTCACCCCCACAGAATCTCTACAGCACAGCTGGGTCTTGCATTCCTTGCCAGCAGAGGTGCCCTAGATCTTCCCCAGGGCAGACACCCAACTCCCTTCACTGTTCAGGAGGTAAATGTTCCTATGGCTGAGGCGAGGCAGCCTCCCAACCCACCTAACCCTAGGGCTTGCCACTTTTTGTTTAAGTTGTCTCTAGCCTGGAGGTGTTTACTCTTCACAGAGACCAAACCTCATCCTGGAATTTTTCTTCTGATCTTCTCTGATTGTCCCAGGAGGGCCCCTGTTCTGTCCTTACCTTTATTTATTTTCACCTCTCTATGTTTGCTGTGAGGTGCTATTTTATCTCTTTCATGGAGGAAAATCTTGAGAGCTTGAAATTTTCTGACCTACTCCACTATCTTCCCAAAACCCTCTCCAGTCATTGGGTTTTTCAAACACTAGGTCATTGTGTTCATTTATATATTGTGTACCTAATCTATCCCACTGATCAAACTTTCTGTTTCTTACCCAGTAACAAATTGCTTTGATGATTATAGTTGATTGCATGATTTGAGATCTGATACTTCCCAGCTTTTGCATTAAATCCCTTGTTATTCTAGACTGGTTATTCCTCCAAGTAGATCATGGATATGTGGAGCCAGTGTATTAAAAATGACAATTCTGCCTAAGCTAATTTGCTTATTCAGTGCCATAACAATCAAACTACAAAAAATGTTTTATAGAACAAGAAAAAACAGTAACAAAATTCATCGGGAAGAACAAAAGGTCAAGGTAGAAGAAATGAAAAGAAATTCAAAGGAAGGTGACCTAGCCGTAATAGATCTAAAATATATTAAGTGGCAATCATCAAAAGTATTTGGTACTGAATAAGAAACAGAGTCGTGGATCGTTGGAATAGGTTAGGTACACAAGAAATGGCAGGAAATTGTTCTAGTAATCTACTATTTGATAAACCCAAAGACTCCAGCTTCTGAAATAAGAACTCACTATTTGATTAAAAAAAAAAAAACTGCTGGGAAAACTGGAAAACACTATGGCAGAAACTACATACAGAGCAACATCTCGCCCCATATACCAAGATAAGGTCAAAATGGGTACCAGATTTACACATAAGGGGTGATGCTATAGGCAAATTAGGAGAGCAAGGAATCGTTTACCTGTCAGATCTATGGAGAAGGGAAGAATGTATGACCAAAGAATGGATAGCAAACATTACAAACTGCATGATTACATGACAGTAAAAAGCTTTTCACAATGAAAATCAGAGTAACCATGATTAGAAGGAAAGCAGAAAGCTGGGAAGCAATTTTTACAGCCAGTTTCTCTGATAGAAGCCTCATTTTTCAAATATATAGAGAACAGAGTCAAATTTACAAGAATCCAAATCTTTCCCCAATTGATAAATGACCAAAGGATATGAACAAGCAGTTTTCAGTGGGAGAAATCAAAGCCATTTGTAAACACAAGAATCACTATTTATAAACACATGAATCAATCACTATTGATGAGAGAAATGCAAATTAAAGCAACTCTGAGTTACCACCTTACACCTATCAGATTGGCTGATATGACAGAAAAGGAAAAAGAGAAATGTTGGAGATGTAGGCCAATGAGGACACCAATGCACTGCTGATGGAGTTGTGAACTGATCTAACTATTCTGGAGAACAATTTGGAACAATGTCCAAAGGGCAAACTGTGCATACCCTTTGATCCAGCAATACCACTGTTAGATGTATATCCCAAAGATGTTGTAAAAAAGGAAAAAAGACCCACATGTACAAAATATTTATAGCAGCTCTTTTTGTGGTGATGAAGAATTGGAAGTTGAGGGGATGCCTATTAATTGTTGAGTGGCTGAAGAAGTTATGGTATATGGATGCAATGGAATACTATGCTGTAAGAAGTGATGAGCAGGCAGATTTCAGAAAAACCCGACAGGATTTACATGAACTGATGCTGAGTGAAGTGAAAAGAATAAGGAGAATATTATACATAGTAGTAAGAGCAACATTGTGAGGTGGTCAACTATGATGTACTTAGCTCTTCTCAGCAACACAATCATCCAAGACAAGTCAAAAGGATTCAGGAAGGAAAATGCTATCCATTTCCAGATGAAGAAATCATGGATTCAATGCGGATTGAAGCACACTTTTTTTCACTTACTTTACTCTCTCATTTTTTTTATATATTTCTTCTTTCACAACTGTTACTAATGGAAATTTTTTTTTTTGCGTGATAGAATATGTCTATCTATCTATCTCTCTACAAAAGCCTCATATATCAAACTGCTTACCATTTTCAGAAGGGGAAGGGTAGAGAGAGAGGGAGAAAAATTTGGAAGTCAAAATCTTGTAAAAATGAATGCTAAAAATTTTCTTGATATGTAATTGAGGAAAAATAAAATAATATAAAAAATAAAAAATTTATTAGGAGCCATTACCCAATTGAAAAATAATTAAAGGATATGAACAGGCAGTTTTCAGAGGAAAAAACCAAAGTTATCAATATTCATATGAAATGATCTAAATCACTAATAACAAAAGGGAGTAAATTTCAGATTTTCGCAGTACCACCTCATACCCCATCAGATTGCTTAAGATGAGAGAAAAGGAAAATTACAAATGCTAAAAGGTATGCAAGAAAAGAGGAACACTAATACAGTGTTAGCAGGGCTCCAAACTGGCCCACCCATACTGGAGAAGCTAAAGTGAAATAGAACTGTGAATATTTTTAGGTCCAAGCAATGCCACTACTAGATCTATACCCCAAGGACACTTTCACAAAAAGGGAAAGGACTCGTGTGAACAAAATTGTTTATAGAAGCTCTTTTGATGGTGGCAAAGAATTAGAAACTGAGGGGATGAGTCTATTGGGGAATGGCTGAACAAGCTAAGGTAATTGAATGTGATGGAATACTACTGTACTGATAGAAATGATGAAGGGCAGAGTTTCAGAAAAGCCTGGGAAGACTCATATGAACTGATGCAAAGTGAAATGTGCAGAACCTGGAGAATGAGTTGTACTGTACCAGCAATATTTTAATTATAACCAACTGCGAAAGACTTACAACTTTAATCAAAACAATGATACATCAAATTTGCGAAGTATTGATGATGTAAAATATTATCCAACTGTAAATTGAGAACTGATGGACTCAGAATGCAGACGAAAATATATTACATATCTTCTTAATTTTCTTTTTTTTAAAAAAAATATGACTTATGTGGAAATAAATTTTGTCTGAATTCACATGTGAAAAAAAGACTCGTGATAGAAAATGCTGTTCACATGCAGAGAAAGAAATTGTGGAGTCTGAAAGCAGATTGAAACATGCTATTTTCACTTTTTTCATTATTTTTTCCCTTTTCTTCTTTCAAAACTTGAATAATGTGAAAATAAGCTGTACATGACTGCACATGAGCAACTTACATCAAATTGCTTTCCATCTTGAAGGGGGGAAGAGAAAAATGTGGAACTCAAAATCTTACAAAAAAATGAATGTCAAAAATAGTCTTTACATGCCATTGGAAAAAATAAAATACTGTTAAGCAAAAAAGAACAAGAAAAACACACAATAGAATATTAGAGACAAATGGAGAAGAATATAAACCTAAAAATCATAACTTCAAATCTTGATGAATTAAACAACCCATTAAATGAAAAACAGTGACACACAAAACAAGAAAATAATTTGCTGTCTATAAGAAACACTTAAAAACAAATATATACTCAAAATAAAACAGGGAGTGGGGAAAATTCTATGCAACAAGTGAATTTAAAAAACAAACCAGGGGTTGTAATCTGCATGACAAAGCAAAACCAAGCATTCAAGAAGAAGAGAACTCCATCTTGTTGGAAGGACTCACAGATGACAAACCGATATCTGGACTAAGCTCATAAGTTCCATATATCTTTTGATGCAGATTCCTAAGGAAATATTAATTGAGCTACACAAAGACATAAACAACAGCTTAATGATGAGAAGAGACTGCAATGTCCCTCTTTCAGTTTTGTGTAAGGAGAGCAGAAACACAAAAGACAAAATAGGAAAGCAAAAAAATTACATAAATCACCTAGGAGGAAAGAGCTGGGCAACCAATGCATTCAAAATAGAAACGTAAACACTTTATATTAATGATCATCCTATAAAAAGATTAAGAAGAGAAACAGGCCATATATGTGTCATAGCTATGAGTAGGAGATGAATTCTTAACCAAGCAAGGAATAGAAGCAATTATAAAAAATGAAATAGAAAACTTTCATCACATAAAACCAAAAAGTTTCTGCACAGGTACAATTAATGCACCTTGGAAAAGAAGAGATCTGATGGGGCACCTATGTGGCACAGCGTATAGAGCACTGGCCCTGGAGTCAGGAAGACCTGAGTCCAAATCCAGTCTCAGGCGGTTGACACTTACTAGCTGTGTGACTTAACCCTAATTGCCTTGCACCAAAATAAAAAAAAAGAGAGATGTGATTGAATGGGGAAAAATATTTGTATGAACTTGTCTTATAATGATTTGGAATCCAAGACATATAAATAATATGTAGATATGTATAATACAGACAAACACAAGCACACACATATGTATGATTAGTAACTCTTCCACAATGGATCAGTGGTCAAAAATAGGAGCAATTAATTCACAAGGGAAGAATTTGAGAGTTTTCACAAAGACATGAAAGAATGTTCTGAATCACCAACAATAAGTGAACAGCACCAAAAAACCTAGAACGTTTATCGCACAGTTGCAAATTTTAGAAGCATGACAAGAAAAATAACCGTAGTAAATGCTGCAGGGGTTGTGGAAAGGTAGGCACAAGAATGCCTTCTTGGTTGTGCAAATGAATGATACAATCCATGGGTGGGGAACTTGCAACCTGGGGGCAGGTTCTCCATCCCAGGATTATTCTGGAAAATAATTTGGAATGATGCAAATTAAGTGATTAAAATGCACAAACCACTTGATCCACAGACTCCATTACGGAGCACTTGCCTCAAGAAAGCCATTCTTCACAAGAAATTTCTAGGTCCCTAAAATACTGTATTTTTGCATAGCAAAGAATTGAAAATAAAATAAATGCTCGCTGATAGGGGAATGCTTAAACAAATTGTGGTGCGTAAGTGTAATGAAATATAACTGTGGGGTAAGAAATTCTTTATGTGATGAATAGAAAGAAGCATGGAAAGATTTATATGAACTGATGCACAGCAAAGTAAGAAGAGGCAAGAAAACAATATAAATGACTGCAACAATGTAAATAGAAAAACAATTACACAAAAAATTAAAAGGGAATGTTACAGAAGAATAAATATGAAGCACAATTCCTGTTAAGTCATGTAAGACAACACTTTATCCATTTGTGAAAGTTTGAAATCCATAAATGTTACATGTTGTACAAATATTTAGATTTTTCCCGATGTATAAACTTAGTTGAGCTGATTTTTTCCTCTTCTTCATTTATTTATTGATTTTTTTGTCTAAAAGCAATACTCTAGTGTAAATGGCAGCACTTAAATAACAGCCATCCCTGACACTGATAGGGGACTGGGTACCCTATTAGGGTCACTATATTGCATTTCTGGCCTGATCTTGCAAGCTGGACTTTTTCAGTGCCAAGCAGGCTGTCTTCTGTGGCAGTATACTGAATGCATTTGTGAGATCCTAACGGAGTAGACCAAACATTCCTTCTTCTCTCTTTGGCACCATTAACTGCTTTCCTGTATCCAGTACCCAAAGCCATCTGATCCAGAACCTGTATTGTTGCAATACAATTGTCTCAACAAGGCCTTAAGAGCATGGACATATAGCTGACTGCATTAGAACAGAAAAGACTCAAGCAAAAGCCAAATCCATGTGCTAATAGGCATTACCAGAGGAAAGAGGGCAAAGAAAAGGTCCCAGGTACATTTGACACGGTGAAAGGTGGGTTTCATCAAAGGGTGAAACCGAATTGTGAAGGGAGAGTTGGAGGATTGAACTTGCAAGACCAGGTGAGTTGGGACCCTGGAAAAGCACCAGTGGTGCCTGTCCCTTCTCCATAGTACTGGAGAGCTCCAGGCTTCACCTTACGTGCACCCCTTCCAAACTTTTGTCGGCAATACATGTTAACAGAATTTGTACTGAACCTGTCCCTAACAAGAGCAGCAAGATGCAGCAGGTCAGAGACAAAGTTCAGTAATCAGGAAGCTATTTAGTTAGTTCCGTTATGAGCCACAGATTTGCAAATGCTCAAAATTCCTCCGTGCTGAAATGGAGACAGAGATAAAATACATACATCACAAGTGAGTCTGGATGAGAGAAGGGGGATTAGAATCCATCATTCCCAGGCCTTGAGAGGTTTCCCATGACAAACCCTCAAGTGGAAGATGATGGGCCAATCCTGGAGTCCCCTGGGAGCAATACTGTTTCAGTTTTTGGGGGTCGTTTCTTGGTGGGTCAGGTCAGAGTTCTCTAGCAGGAACAAAGAGGTTCTACCCTCTTTGAGTCCCTTCACAAAAGGTACACAGGCACAAGAATGGAGTGAGTGAGGGAATTGTGGAGGATTCGACTGATCCTTTCAAGCTGCATTTTAGGTTGACCTCCCAAACCAGCATTCTGAAATTGCTATCGTTATCACATGTTATAGGGATTAAGATGAAAATCATAATTCCCTTCACAAAACCAATAAAACCAAAACTACATTCTCCTCCAAACCTGGATCCCGCCCACCCCCAGAACAAATCCATATGGAGATCCACCTACAGGAGGTCTCCAAAGTAAACATTTTGCATTTCATTCAAATACCTTCTCACTGGAGCCTCCAATACCCAGGATTTTGGTTGCCTCAGAGCAGAGGAATCTTTAAGAGGCTACATTTGAGACTGAGGGGGCCCAAGGGGTGGTGGGTGCCCCCTTGGGGACCTAAGGTGGCCCAGGATCTCTAGTTTCTGACCCTTTATCTCCACTTCCACGGTTACCACCATAGTGAAAACCCTTAAGACTTTTCACCAACACCCTCCCCTGGATCTCCCTGCATCCAATCTCTCCTCACTGCAGTTCATTCTACATGATGGAACCAAACCCATTTTCCTTCTGGAAGCACAAACATGGCCCTCTCACTGTCCTACTCCAGTAGCTCCATGTTGCCTCCAGGATAGAATACACACCCATAGGCTTCTGGTTTAAAGCCTTCCCAGCCTGGCTGCAACCTACCTCACCAGGTTCACTGCACATCCTTCTCCCTCCCCTAAACTCCCTGCTATCAAGCCAAATCCTTCTGTGCTGCTCCAATATAACATTCCCTCTCCAATCTCAGCTACTCCTGGCCTGGAATGCACTCCCTCCCCCCCTCCCATCTGATAGAATATATCTGTTCCTTAAAGACTGAGCCCCAGCAGCATCCTCTGCCTGAACTCCTTTCTGATCCCTATCCCCCCTCCAACTCCTTCCTTCTGAATCCTTCTGACCTTCCCCAACAACCTCTCTGGCCAATTCCCTGTCTTTAGCTCCCCCCAGAAACTTGGACTCTACCCTTGTTTTGCCTCTCCCCCATCCCCAGGCCCATGCCCTCTCTGAAGGGTGACATTGGGCCTTCTCTAGTCAGGCTCCAGGCCTCTCTTCCACTTCCTGCCCCTTCTCCCCTTTTCCAAAACCCCTTTATGTATAGCCTCATGAGAGCAGGCTTTCCCTTGGACTGGTATTCAGCTATGTATCTCCCCAGGTATCCTCCAATTGAGGACTGCATAGTTTTGTCTTGGTTCTCCTCATATTTATACAGACCATACTGGCGTGTATCCTTGTCTTTTCCATTAGAATCAAAGCCCCTCCTGAGTGCAGATTGCTCCATTTTTGTACTTGTAGCCCCAGTTTGTAGCACATAGTAGGCACTTTTTTTTACCTCCTATCAAAGTCAAAATGGAACTTTATTATTTACTCAGTTAAACTATTTTTGAAATGAAAAAATAGATTATCACCTAAATGAAAAAGAATAAAAGGCATTCTCCCAGAACTTGAGAGGATTCAACATATACAGCAGTAAATTTCCATTTCAAGAAAGCCCATGTAAGTACTCCTGTTCAGAGCTGTCCATCTTTTACTTCCTTTTCAGTTTTCTTTTGTTCTCTGCTGCGAACTTTTTACTTTGCTCTTTGCACCCTTCTTCCCTCCCCCAAGAAGGTACAATTAATGGAGGATATGCATACATATACCTGTGTGTACACATATCTACATATGTATGCACACATATATGCACATACATATGTATACACAAAGATAGATAAGAATATCTGTATCTATATATACACATACATATACTTAGAAATCTACAATTATTTCAATATACAGAAATATACATTCATATGCATCTATGCAAGACTGGCTTATACTTGCTTGTCCTCTGTGTGTCTGAGGGTGGATCACCTCTTCATAAAGTGGAGTCTTTTCAAATTTTTATAACTCCAGTATTTCATCATTTCCTGCAGCACAACAACATTCCATACTGTCTAGCTAATTTAAATAGTCTAAAACAGTATTGTTAACGTGTCTGACATATGGTGTTTCCCCATTTTTCTTTTAGGATTAAATCTCTTTTAGCTTTAACTTTTCCTGAAATCATGATTACTATCCCTTCCCCACCCCAATAAATTCTGCTCCAGATCTTTATTTTATATTTGTTTGTATCATACCTACCTTTGGATTGACTGACTGATGAATGAAGGATTAAAAGACTGGGGTCTGAGAAAGCCCACGTTGGCTGCAAAAATTCATCCCTTTCTCCTTCTTGGAGCTAGCTCCTGACTTCTAGCTGACTGCAGCTGGCTCTAAAGGTCACAGGTGAACTGCCCCTGTCCGGACTACCCAACCCTTCCTTAAGGAGACCCCTTCCCCCCTGTCCTATCCCTCAGTGTTCTCATGCCCTACACACCTGGTGGGGTGCAGACTCTTGACTGCCCCCAGCAGTTAAGGGAGGGAAATGTAGAGGGGAAAGAGGGCCAGGGATGGAGGCCAAATGGCTATTGGGACTGAGGGGGAAGCCCAGCCTTAGGACGCCAAGGCTACTGGGAACAGAAGCTCTGGTCCTTCTCTCTAAGTGACACAGAGACAAGAGTCCATCCTCAAGGGCCCCACACTGTGCCCTTTAAATCACTGCCCAGTACGAACAAAAGGAGAAACATTTCAGTCCATCCAACAAGAGTGCTTTTTGGAAAGAAGCACTGATCCACTTTGGTCCAGAAACTAGAGCCAGATTTCTCAGTGCGATGCCCCCCCCACACACACCTCCTCTCTCTCTCTCTCTCTCTCTCTCTCTCTCTCTCTCTCTCTCTCTCAACTTGGGTAGAAAACCCGTCCCCACCACCAGGCCAAACCCCATCCAAGGCCCCGAAGCCAGCTACAACAACATTGGGCCCCCTGAGCTCCAGTCTGGGTAGAGCAAAGATTCTTCCCTGGAGCTAGAAACTTAGTACCAGAGTTCTAGGTCTAAGGTTCAGAGACACCTGGAGATGAGCCTGGAAGGGATTAGGGTGAAACCTTCTCAGTGGTTTGGGGTTTGTTAGTTGGTTTGTTTTTAAAATTCGTTTTACTCCAGCTCCAATGAAATCCTCACTCCCCCTCCCGCCGGAGCTGAAGGGCTGGGCATCCCCGTCTCCTTTGAAAGGGACTGTTATTCCCATCTTCTTAAAAGAGGACCATTCCATCTGCCAGCATAAGGTCTTTCGCCCAAGCACCTTTCCCCCCCAGAAGACAAACACAGCTCTGGTCTTCCGGGTGGATGGTCTAGAATGTGGGACACACATTGGGATCACTCCTTCCGCAGCGACCTTGTGGTCTTGTCACTTTCGGAAGACTGCATGTATATCTCTCCTTACCGCTCCAAGCCTGGGCCATGGGTGCCAGAGCACCGCTTGTTTCTCCTGCGGAAGACTGGTCCCAAGGGTCTCAGCTTCTGGGGAAGCCCACCTGATTGAAGCGGCGCTGACTGTCCCCGAGATGAAGGAAGCAACATGCAGGCCACCCTCCACCCCCCCCACCCCCCCCTACACACACACAATGGCCCCGGAACAGAGACCGAAGTTTGCGCTGCAGAAGTGGAAACGTTGTTGGGGAGTTTCTCAGCTCCTGGCCACAGCACTCCCTGGGCCTCAACCCACCCCGCCCAGAAAATCCCCCAACCTCAATACCCTCTGGGGGCTTCCAGTGAGATTCTGACTGCCCAGGGGCTGGTCCCCGCCCCCCCCCCCAGCACTCCCCCTTCCCAAACCGTGTCTCCTCCCCCAAACCATCCAGCACCATCAACCAGTAAATATTTAATAAGCATCTCCAGAGGTTCTCCAGGTCCCGCCGCCCGCCCCGCCCCTCCTCCCTTTCCGATAATTAGAGTCCAGGGTTTCCTGGAAGGCCGAAAGTCTCCTGGAAGGTTCGGATGCGTGCGCGGTCCAGTCTGGTGCGATGCGATGCGGTAACGTGTGGTGCGATCCGCAGTTAGCGGATTCTGCTGAAGAGATTGAGCACGGAGCAGGACGCCCTCGACCTGTACGATTTGGGGAACACGTTCCAAAACCTGAGGGTCTCGTCTCCGGCGCCTGTAACTATGGCCTGTCCGTCAGGAGACACAGCGAGGTACAGAACTCCGTAGGTGTGCCCAGTGAGTTTGACCACTTGAGTCAGGGAGGGGTACCTCCAGACGACGATTTGGTTCTCCGAATAGCCGTGGGTGCTCACCAGCTCGTTGCTGTGTCTGGACCAGGCCAAGTTGCACACCTGAGATCCGGTGTTGATGTGATGCAGCGGCTGCCCAGTCAGCGTGTTCCAGAAGCGCACGCAGCAGTCTGCAGAGCCGCCGCCTGACGCTAACAGGCTGTGCTGGTGGGGAGACCACGCGATGGCTTTGACAGCAGCCTGGTGCTGGGCGTACTGCTGAACGGGCTTTAAACTTGCTGGGTCCCAGAGCAGCAGCTTGTTGTCGTTCCCCCCCGACGCCAGCAGTTGGTGATCCGGGGACCACTTCAGTCCACACACCTCCTGCATGTGGCCTCGAAGACAGCGCTGAGCCTGCAGTGGGGTGGCCCTGATGTCTTTCTGCACGACCCACGTGTCGCTGCTTCCAGAAGAAATCTGGTCTGCTTTCCAGGCCAGCACGCTGACCCTGCCAGTGTGGCTCTTCAGTACGCACGTTTTCTTCTGGGCCGCCACATCCCAGATCTGCACCAAGCCATTTTGAGTGCCTATGGCCACGAGCTTGCCCCGCTCTGACCAGCTCACGGAGGTCACCGAGTCCCCATCCCCAGACAGATCACAGAGTCTGGTCAACTGGCAGGCGGTAGCACTCCACAGGTAAACACGGGTGCCCAGGCCCACCGCGATGACATTCAGATAAGACCAGTCCAGCAGGTTTAGGTAGAAGTCATCATGGAGATCAGGGGCCTCGAGGATCTTAAACGGGCTTCTGGAGATGTTCCTGGTCAGTTCCTGTGCAGATGTTAGTAAGCTCTGACTTCTCTCGCTGACGGGTGATAAAGCGTAGGGTGAGACTTCACTACCTGTGCTGGGGCTGTGGTGGGCCATGCTGGGGGAGTAGGTGAACAGATTCTTTCTGCGGAGCACACAAGGCTGCACAAGGCGGTCTCCTGCCCTGAGATCCTGGACTTGCTGGATGCCAGCTCCCAGCAGTTCGTTCTTCAGCAGGGCAGAGTAGATGAGTCGAGCTTTGCGGCGGGTTCTGGATTGCTGCTTGAGCCTGGGTGCTTCTTCTAGGCTAGGGAAGTGCAGGCCCCAGTTGGCGCGGGTCCGCACGGGGATGTAGCGGTCTCCGGATTTTCCAGCACCCGCACGGGAGGACACTGCAGAAGGGGACAGCGCCAGACTCCAGCTCGTTGCCATCCCGGAGAGGTAAGGTTGGCTCTTCGGGGATTTCCTGGGACTTTTCCTGTTCCGAGGATAGGGGCTCACTCTGGGCAGCGCCAGGCCAGGACGCAGCCTTGGATAAAGTGGGCTCAGGCAACCAGCCGGCCTCGAGGTGGGACCACGCTGGCAGGGGAGGCTGGAGACTGATGGACAGAAAGACTGGGCCACGGCCTAACTCTGGATGAGAGTGTGGAGATGGCTGCAGCCCCAGCTTGTCGGCCTTGGGTCGAAAGGTCCGGGCCAGTGTGACTCCATCAGCACCACAGACGTGTCTGTTGGGGTCCCTCTGCCTCTGCGTGTCTCTATTCTGGGAGGACAAGGAAGGCAAGGTAGGCCAGGTGAAGACAGGGCACTGGCAGGGGCCACGGCAGGGAGCGGGGGTGGGGGACGCGGGGTAGGGTCTGAGGGGGTCAGGGGAAGGGCAGGGTGGGGCAGGGGCCGGGGCTAGGGCAGGGCCAGAATGAACTGGAGCTGAAGGAGCGGCTGTCAGGGCCAGGATAGGGGAGGGGCTGGGGCCAGGAGGAGGCCAGGACGGGGAGGGGGAGGCTGACCACTAAGGCTTCGAATAGCTCCCACACTGCGTGGCTCCCACAACACAAAGACCCCGCGCAGCCAGGCGGAGGGGGTCGCCTCTGCACGAGCAAGCCCTTTGTACTGCCAACGTCCTCCAAAGCAAGCGAGCGTTATGAGAGTCCCGGCGTTCGGTGGACTTTAAGTAGCCTCAATAGGAAACATTCGAGAAGCCTGGAAGTCTCACTTGAACGGATGCAAGGGAGAGGAGGCAACGGCGGGAGCATGCATGCCCTCAGTAGCTTCAGCAGCAGCCCTGCATCGGAACCAGAGGCTTCCCCGACTGAGTGCTGGGACAACAGAGGCCTGGCGTGCTCCGAGAGCTGTCTTCAGGAAGCAACCTCCAGAGCCCCACGACCTGCCTAGAACCTGGACGCCCCCCCACTCACGCAGGTCCTTGGGCCATTCCATCTTGTCCTGGCAACGGGAGGAGGGGTGCGGAAAGGGGGGAAAACAGAACTCTCAGCTCTTCTTGGCTCGGATGAGGCTCCGACCCACTGGCTATTGGAACCAGCAGGGCCAGCCCCACATACCTCAAAGAGCGGAGAAGGGCATTCATCGAGAGCCCTTGCTCCTTATCTGTGCCTGCACTTGGGGAAACTTAGGGTCTGGGCCCAAGGCCAGGAAGTAGCCCAGTCCAGGGGGTGGGAGATACACTTGGGATCTTGTCCCACTCTTTTGTTGCGCAGATGGGGAAACTGAGTCCCCATGAGTGAGGTACTCACCAGTTACACATGGTGTAACATGGATTGCTTCCCTCTTCCAGTCATGAATAAACACCTGATAAAACAGGTCATTTAAAAAAAAGGTCATAAAAACAGGTGATAAGAGAGACTTCAGAAATCAGTCCTAGTAGGTTCCAGTCAGGATGCAGGGTTCTCAGTCCAAGCTCTCTCCCTGGGTACCCCTGCACCAGGTGCTTCCACAACCATAAGATCCTCCTTCTAGAGCCCAGAGGCCCCTGAGTGACCCTGGGGTCCAGGAAGGAGAAGTGTCTGACCTGAGGTCACACAGGCTTAGAATGGTGACAGAAACGATTGATCCTGGGTCCCCTGACCCCAGATTCAGTTCTGTGTCCACCTTCTCATGCTGCCTCTCCCCTCTTGGCTGCCTCAGTTTCCCCCTCTGTACAAAGCAGGGATGGGCACAGAGAGAGATGACCTTTCAGGGAGGGTCCTTCCTTCCCACCCTTGGAGGTGGAGTTGGCTTTCTCCAGTGGAAGTAAGGGGTATATCTGGTGAGAGCTCAGGGGCTCCTCCTGGGCACCTACAGTCCCATTTCAGTTGGGCTTTCTGACAGGTAGAAACCATAAGGGAAGTCTAGCCAGTGTCCTCTGGCTATCTACCCAGGTTTAACTAGGAGTGCAGGAGCAGAAAGAACCAGTGGGCTGAGGGCAGACCTGAGAGTGGAAGGGAAAAGCAGTCTCAGATTCATTCTGGGTGCTCAGCCCTGGCAGAGTTACTGGATGTCTCAGTGCTCCAGAGGCAAGAACACCTCTGTACAGTGGAGGATGAGAGGAGGGCTGGCTGGACTCTGAGGTCCCTCCCAGCTCCACAGTTAGGATCCTGTGCACTCTGAATGCAGCAGCTGCATTGGTGAAGGTGGTCCTGGCCCCTCCCCACCTGGGGCACACATGGATGGAGGTCTGGGGTCAGACTGAAAGCAAAAATTAATAGGGAAAAATATAGTGATGATCCCTGAAAGAACAGGCCAGCCATTTTGGGTTCCTTAAGAATCCGCTTCCCTGAACTGGCCCTGGGCTGCACACAGGTCTCCAGCAGCAAGCTGTGTGCTGTTTGATGACCTCCTGTCCTGCTTCTTGGTCCCACATCCCTACCATTGTTTCCCAAGCTTTCCCAACCAGTCAGTCCCTGGGTGAATGGGAGAAAACTTTCCCCAGAAGCTGCAGATTGCTTTTGATCAGCCCCTAGTGGCTCCAGGGGTGCACCTTTGAAATAACACCTGACCTCCAAGCAGCATAGGTGCCCTTTGGCATCTTGCATCCTTTCCCCTGAGAGCAGCCCCCCTTTACCCTGGATCTGTCTCCTTGGGACAAGGTGGTCAGCACGCTGTGTGTTACCTTCCTTCTCTGTCTTCCCCCCATTATGATGGGAGCTCATTGAGGGCAGGGACTTTGGAAGGCTTGGGTTCTTTATTTTGAGCCTTCTTTGTGTCCCAGAGTTTAGCAGAGAGCCTGGTAACACCTGATAGATGTCAGTGAGCTGACTGACTGTGCTGGGCGGTGGTAGAAGACACCAGAACAAAATCATCCTCACCCTACTCAGACCTAACAGTCTTACAAAGGCTTGGAGCCAAACAGGAGATGAGGAATAGAACTTAGGCTCCTGTGGCTCATAAGGAGGGTGGAGCCAAACTGTGAAATTTGTCCATAGAAATAGGGGGGAGCCAATTTGTGAAGGACTTCAGATCCATAGGAAAGACTTTTTAGTTCATCTCAGCTTCAAGAAGGAGCCGCTGTGTCTTCTTGAGCAAGAAGAGTACCACACGTATGCTGCCGTCAGTCAGTCAACAAGGATTTATTAGGCATCTACTATGTGCCAAGGTACTGGGCCAAGGGCTAGGGTAAAAATTCAAATAAGAATGGAGCCAGTCCCTGCTGTTAAGGAGTGTACACTCCAGTAGAAGAAGCAAAAATCCAAGAGGAAGCTAAAGAGGGAGGGGTAGGAGGGCTGACTGAAAGGCCCAGGAAAGGACTAAGGCACGGGAGTTGGTGGGAAATGTTTGGAAAGACTGTTCTGGGCCCCATCTTTAAACAGAGGCTGTGGAGCAGAGGGTGATGAGCAGATGTGAACACCAGCCAGGTTCAGGCTTGCAGGGCATGGAGATGGGTGGATGAGGAGGTTCTTGGGGAAGGAAGGCAGGACAGAGAAGGTCAAGGAGGAGGCTGTGCCCCATACCTGGAATGCTTTCCCCTCTAACCTTCACCCCTTGGGATCCATGGCTCCTGGTAAGGTTCAGCTAAAGGACCAAATTCTCCAAGAGGCCATTCTGGTTTCCCCAGGTGGTTAGTTCTCTTCTGTGTCCCCCACCTGCCCCCTTCCAAATACCTGTGGGTTTGTATTTCCTATATTCTGTGTTAACTTAACCTTCAGGACATGGGGTTTCCCCCCCTGGAGGGTGGGGTATGATTTTGTTTTGGTCTCTTCTACCACTGCCCAGCACAGTCAGTCAGTCAGCTCCCTGGTAGCTATCAGGTGTTACCAGGCGCTGTGCTAACCTCTGGGGATACAAGGAAGGCATAAAAGAAACAACCAATTATCTGAGGAGGCAGTGCCAGCCTCAGGCTGATATCACATCACTTATTTCAGATTTCTAGGCTTCAGTTCTCCTTTCTGTAAAAGCAGGTGGTCAGATTCCATGATGTGAGGTGGCCCCTCACTACCATCATCTGGGTGATCTTGCAACAACCCCTCCAGCTACCTGGGACTCTCTTTCCCTTTCAGTAACACAGGGGGTTGGACTCCATGGTCTTAGAAGTCCCTCACTGCTAACCTTAGGGGTGATCTACTATCAGGAACCTCATCTTTCTGGGCCTCACTTTTCCTTTCAGTTAAATCAGCATCTGAGTCTCACTTATCTGAGAGGTGCCTACCAGTTTTGGGTGGTCATAAAAATCAATGAAACTTTGTGGTCCTCAGTTTCCCTCTTAGTGAAAAACCTTGGTTAAAGTATGAGTATATAAAGGATATGAGCCAGTTTGCCCTGCCAGCCTAGGTGGTATCTAACACCAAGAACATCAGCTTTGTTAGCCTCAGTTTCCCTTTTGATAACAGAAATAGGTTAAATGATATGTGCTGAATGGGCTCTGGTGGGCTTTGGGTGATCTCACACCAGTCACTTCAGCTTCTGAGGCTTTATTTCACCTTTCAGTGAAAGCAAGCCTGAGAATACTATTACCTCAGAGGATTCTGCCAGCTTATGCCTAATCCCAGTTTGCTAAGTTTCACTTTCCCTTTCAATCCCTTGATAATCATAAAGTGTGTGAATTGAGTGGGCTCTACCAGCCTATGTTTGACCTTACACCAGTAAGGTCTGCTTTCCAGGACTCATGTTCCCATTTATTGAGAGGAGAGGGTTGGACCCCTTGATCTGACAGGGGCCAGCTGTTTTGTGGATGATCTTCAAGGTGTCACTTCAGTTCCCTGGGCCTCCATTTCCCTACCTGTGACAACATCAGGTTGAATTCTGCGATTTTACAGGCCCTTGTAAAGCTATAGGTGATCTCACAACAATCATTTCAACTAGGCAGTTCTCATTGCTAGGCCTATTGCTTTTACTAAAAGGGAAACTAAGGGTTAGAAAGCTGATGTTCTTGGTGTGGCATACCACCTAGAGTGGGAGGGAGGGCTCGGGTCATATATTTTACCTGAAGCTTTCACTGAGAGGGAAACTGAGGACCAGAAAGTGTTAGTGATTGTTATGACTTCATGCTAAAGCTGGCAGATTCCTCTCAGATAATGGAGACCTAGATGCTGATTTCACTGAAAGCAAAAGTGAGGCCAAGAAAGCTAAGTTTCCTGATAGGAGATCACCCTAAGTTTAGCAGTGGGGGATGTCTAAAGTCCATGGAGTCCAACCCCCTGTGTTACTGAAAAGGAAATAGATGCCCAGATAGATGAAGTGGTTGTTGTAAGATCATCCAGAGGGTGGTAGTGAGGGGCATCTTACATCATGGAATCTGACCCCTTGCTTTAACAGATAGGAATATTGAGGCCTAGGAATCTGAAGTGAGTGGTATGAGATTAGCCCTGGGCTGGAAGTGCCTCCTCAGATAATGGAATCCTAGTACCTGCTTTCAAAGGAATGGAAACTGAGGTCTAGCATGGTGAAGTATCTGTAGAGAGATCACGAAGGGGAAGTCAGGGCAGCTCAGATCATGTAGACCCCCTGCTGGTCCTGAAAGGGAAACTGAGCCCTAGCCAGTTGAAGTGATTGGTGTGAGATCACCCATAGGTTGGCAGGGGCCTCTGAAATCATAGAGCTCAACCTGAGGCTGTCACAGAAAGGGAAACTGAGGCTGAGAGGACTGAAGTGACTTTTTTCAGATCATCCCCAAAATGGCTAGCCCCTGTCAGAGCAAGGGGACCAACCCTCTGCTGTAAGGGAAGGGGAACCTGATTCCTGGGTAGAAGACCTGACTGGTATGAGATCAACCATCAGATGGTAGAGCCCCCTCACTTCCCAAACTTTAAGCATGCCAAGGTATTGAAGGGGAAACTGAGGGTTACTAAGCTGAAGAGACTGGGGATCAGTCAGCCTTAGGCTGCCAAGGCCTTCTCAAAGGAGGGAGGCCTACCCTCTGATTTCACTGAAAGGGAAACTGAGGCCTAGGAAAGTGAAGTAACAGTTTTGAGGTGACACAGCAGCTGCCAAGGCCCATTCAGATAATATAATTTTACCAGTCCTTGTTACTGAAAGGAAGCCTAAGGTCTAGAAAGTGGAGTTTCCTGCTAGGAGATAACCCTTACGTTGACAGGGCCCTCTCGCTCCACATATTTGAACCAGGTCCTGATATTGAAAGGGAAAATGAGGTCTAGAAAGCTGAGCCCAATAGAATGATATCCCCCAAAGCATGGCTGTGAGGGACATCTCAGACCCTGGAGTCTTACCCTGTGCTATTACTGAAAGGGAAACTGAGGCCTCGGAAGCTGAAGTAATTGGTGTGAGGTGACCCAGAGGGTGGCAGGTAGGGCCATCTAAGTTCATGGAGTCTGACCCCTAGATGTCAGTGAAAGCGAAGCTGGGGCCTAGAAATCAGAAGTGATTGGTGTGAGATCAGCCCTAGCCTGGCAGAGCTTCCTCAGATAATGGAGTCCTCAGTTCTGCTTTCACTGAAAGTCAAACTAAGGCCTAGGAAGCTGAAGTGACTGGTGTGAGATCACCAAAATGCTGCCAGGGACCTTTCAGCGTGTATCATTTTCCACCTGCTGTTACTGAAAGGGAAACTGAGGCCTGCAATGCTCACGTGAATGGCATGACATGCCCCAAAAAGTAGCAGTGAGGAGCATCTCAGCCCATCAAATCCATCACTGTGTGTTACTGAAAAAACTTGAAACCTAGGAGGCTGAAGGTTGTAGTAGGAGATCCACCATGATGTGGTAGAGGCTTGTAAAATCACAGTGTTCAACCCGATTCTGAGACAGAAAGGGAAACTGAGAAAGAGAAGGCTGAAGAGACTTTAAATATGAGGGAAAAATTGCCACACCTGGTCGGGTCAAGAGGTTCCAACCTCTTGTCTTAATTAAAGGGAAAGCTGGACAGCTGACCTGACTGGTTTGAATTCACCCATTAGATGGGAAAGCCCACTCAGTTCACGTATTTTATGCCTGTCAAGGGTCTGAAAGGGAAACTGAGGCCTAGCAAGCTGAGGTGACTGGTGTACTATCACATAAAGTCTGCCAGGGCCCATTCACTTTGTATAATATAAACCCTTGCTGTTAATGAAAGGGAAAGTGAGACCTAGAAAGTTGAATTTCCTGGAATGAGATACCACAAAGGCTAGGAGGGAGGACTTGGGCCAAATATTTTTTTTCAAGGCTTTTCACTGAGAGGGAAGCTGACGACCAGAAAGCGTTAGTGATTGTTATGACTTTACCCTAAAGCTGGCAGGCCCCTCTCAGATAATGAAGACCTAGATGCTGATTCCACTGAAAGGACAAGTGAGGCCCAGAAAGCAGTTTCCTCATAGAAGATCACCCCGAGGTTAGCAGTGAAGAACATCTAAAGACCGTGGAGTACAATTCCCTGTGTTACTGAAAGGGAAAAAGAGGACCAGGTAGATGAAGTGGTTGTTGTAAGATCACCAAGAGGGTGGTAGTGAGGGGCATCTCATATCATAGAATTTGACCACCTACTAACAGAATGGAATATTGAGGCCCAGAAATCGGAAGTGAGTGGGGTGAGATTAGCCCTAGGCTGGCAGTGCCTCCTCAGATAATGGAGTCCTAGTACCACTGTTCAAAGAAATGGAAACTGAGGTCTAGTGTGCTGAAGTGCCTGTAGAGAGATCACACAGGGGAAGTCAGGGCATCTCAGATCATGGAATCTGACCCCCTGCTGGTCCTGAAAGGGAAACTGAGCCCTAGTGAGCTGAAGTGATTGGGCTGAGATCACCCATAGCTTGGCAGGGGCCTGTGAAATCATAGACTTCAGCCTGCTGCTGTCACAGAAAGGGAAACTGAGGCAGAGAGGACTGAAATGACTCTTATCAGATCGTCCCCAAAATGACTGGCTCCTGTCAGATCAAGGGGACCAACCCTCTGCTGTAAATGAAGGAGACCCTGATTCCTGGGTAGCAGACCTGACTGGTTGCGAGACTATCCACAGGATGTATAGAGCCCCCTCAATTCCCATACTTTAAGCATGCCAAAGTATTGAAGGAAAACCTGGGGGTTACTAAGCTAATGTGACCGGGCATCAGTCAGCCTTAGGCTGGCAAGGCCTTCTCAAAGGAGGGAGTCCTACCCTCTGCTTTCACTGAAAGGGAAACTGAGGCCTAGGAAAGTGAAGTGACAGGTTTGAGGTGACCCAATAGCTGCCAGGGCCCATTGAGGTCATGTAATTTAACCACTCATTGTGAGGGAATAGGAAACTGAGGCTTGGAAAGCTGAAGTTCCTGGTGGGAGAAAGCCCTTAAGTTGGCGGGGCCCTCTCACTCCACGTACTTGAACCAGGCCCTGTTATTAAAAGGGAAAATAAGGTCTAGAACACTGAGACCAATGGAGTGACATCCCCCAAAGGGTAGCTGCGCGGGCCATCTCAGACCCTGGAATCTTACCCCTTGCTGTTACTGGAAGGGAAATTGACCCCTAGGAAGCTGAAATGATTGCTGTGGGAAGACCCAGAGGATGGCAATGAGGGGCCTCTCAGACCCTGGAGTCTTAACCCCTGGTTTTACTGAAAGATAAATTCAACCCTAGAATGCTCAGGTGAATTGCATGATATACCCGAAAGAGTGGCTAGATGAGGCATCTCAGACACTGTGGTCTCACCCCCTCCTGTTACTGAAAGGGAAACTGAGGCCTGGGAAGCTGAAGTGATTGGTGTGAAGTGATCCAGAGGCTGGCAGTTAGGGGCATCTCAGATCATGGAGTCTGACCCCCTGATGTTAGTGGAAGGGAAGCTGGGGCCTAGATATCAGAAGTGATTGGGATGAGATCAGCCCTAGGCTGGAAGGTCCTCCTCAGATAATGGAGTCCTCAGCCCTGCTTTCACTAAAAGTCAAACTAAGGCCTGCTCCTTTCACTCAGCATCAGATCATATAAGCATTTCCAGATCTCTCTGGTCTTCATTTCTTATAGCACAATAGTGTTACATTACGTTCATATGCCACAGTTTATTCAGTCATTCCCAATTGATAGACATCCCCTTGATTTCCAGTATATTGCCACCACAAAGAGTGCTGCTATAAATATTTTTGTACAAGTAGGATGCTTTCCCATTTTTATGATCTCTTGGGGATATAGTCCTAGAAGTGATATTGGTTGATCAAGGGTACGTACATTTTTGTAGCCCTTTGAAGTTGGAACTCAAAGTTTTAAACGAATGTTAAAAAATTTTTTTCTGTGCAACTGGGAAATAAGAAATACAGGTAATGGGTTATAGAAATCTATCTTTCCCTACAAGAAAATAGAGGAAATGAAGGGAGGGGAGGGGTGTGGTAGAAGAGAGGGAAGATTGGAGGAAGGGGTAATCAGAATGCTTGGTGTCTTGGAGTGGGGGCAGAGGAGGGAGAGAGATCATGTCTTCCATACCTCATTGCTATGTGACATTTTAAAAGAAGGAGTGACATAATTTCTGGGTAATTTGATAATTTTTTTTAATGAGTCATGTTCTATAGCTAGTCTGCACTTTTACTCTTTATCATGTTATTTGGAACACTGATGTGTATGCCTGTTGTCAAATGTGTTGAGCTAGGTCAAGAGGAGATATTAAGTTCTTGCCAGAACCCGGAAGACAAAAGTCATTCTGAGAAAAGCAGGGCAATAGCACTACCATGTCACCCTAGGACTCCTCTGGTGCATGTGTGAGTATTATAGAATGTGAGTTGTTTCAGTGATCAGATACCTGAACAGCATTTCACCATGTTTGGGGACTGTGTGGTCATTTTCAGAGGTTTTGGTGTGTCATAACCTTAGTTTTTATGCAAATCCTTTCCAACCTCTCATTTTATCTAAAGGCAAAGCTGAGCTCAAGGAATTCTCTTATTCTTCATAGATTTTATGTAGAGAGGAAGCCAAAGAATTCCATCTGGCCAACAAATATCTCTTGAATGTTTAGTAGATGAAACTTTACATTTTGAGAAATTCTTTTTCTTTTAAAATTAAAAGAAGCTACTGATCCCTTCTACTTCAATCTTAGAACATCTAGGGAGAGGAGAATAACCTCTGGAGATGAGAGCATAGGAGGCAATAGGATGAAGTGTGTACATTGATGAACTGCAGAGGTACAAAATCAGAGTTCAAATCCAACCAAAGCCCCTGGCTAGCTCTGTGATCTCAGATAAGTCTCATCAGCTGTCTTGGCTTCAGGCTTTTCCTCTGTAAAACGCGTGAGTTTGACTTGAATACTTGGGACTTCCTTTCCAAATAGTACCTTTAATATGAAAGGAGCAAGTAACTTCCATTTCCTGGGCCTCAGTTTCCTCCTCCTGTAAATTTAGGGTCTTAAAATGACTCTGAGACTCCTGTCATTTATAGATCAATGATCTTTAAAACAAGTAAGAACAAGTCACTCACTTTCCTGGGCCGAAGTTTCTTGCTCTGGATTATTGTAAGAAATGATTTTTAAAAACCAATGATTTGGAGAGATCCAGAGTTACTCCGTTTTTCTAAAGTCCTGATTTCAAAAATTCAATCTCTTCCCTACTGTACGCCCATAAATTTGACAATCTAAGTGAGATAGATGAAAATTTTAAAAAACATAAATTGTCCAGATTAACAGAAGAGGAACTTGAATGCTTAAATAACCCCATCTCAGAAGAATAAATTTAACAAGCCATCAATGAACTCCTTAGGAAAAAATCTTCAGCAACTGAAGGATTCAAAAGTGAATTCTATCAAACGTTTAAAGAACAGTTAATCCCAATACTATATAGAATGTTTGGGAAAACTGGTGGAGAAGGAGTCCTACCAAATTCTTTTTCATGATACAAATATGGTTCTGATATCTAAACTAGGAAGAGCCAAAAAGAGAAAGAAAATTTTAGACCAATTTCTCTAATTGATGTAAAAATTTTAATAAGATATTGGCAAAAATAATACAGCAACTTATGATGAGAATAATACGTTATGATCAGGTAGGTTTTATACCAGGAGTGCAGGGTGGTGCAATATTAGAAAAACTATCAGCATTATTGATCATATCAACGACAAACGTTACAGAAACAGTTTAAATAGATACAGAAAAAGCTTTCGATAAAATACAACACCCATTCCTATTGAAAAAACAGGAGAACATAGCAATGTTACTTTCCATAAAATAATAAGCAGTATCTACATAAAACCATCAGAAAGCATTATATGCAATGGGGATAAGCTAGATGTATTTCCAATAAGATCAGGGGTGAAACAAGGATGTCCATCATCTCCACTGCTTTTCAGTATAGTTCTAGAAATGTCAGATTTAGCAATAAGAAGAAAAAGAAATTGAGGGAATTAGAACAGGCAAAGAAGAAACTGAGCTATCACTCTTTGCAGATGATATGATGATATACTTAGAGAATCAAATAAAAAACTTCCTGAAATAATAAATATCTTTAACAAAACTTCAGGTTACAAAATAAACTCACATAAATCATCTGCATTTCTATATATTACTAACAAAGCACAACAGTAAGAAATAAAAATCCCATTTAAAGCTATGGTAGACACTGAAAATATCTGGGAGCATACCTGCCAAAACAAACCCAGGGACTACATGAACACAATTGCAAAACACTTTTTGCACAAATAAAGTCAAATCTAGGTAAGTGGAAAAACATCAGTTGCTCATGGGTAGGCCAAGCTAACCTAATAAAAATGAAAATTCTACCTAAATTAATTTACTTATTCAGTACCATACAGATCAAACTACCAGAAAAAATATTTTATAGAGCTAGACAAAATAAAATAAAATTCATCTGGAAGAACAAAATGTCCAGAATATCAAGGGAATTAATGGAAAGAAATGCTAGGGTAAGTGGCTTAGCAAAACCAGATCACAAGTTATATTATAAAGCAGCGATTTCAAAACCACTTGGTTCTGGCTAAGAAGCAGAGGAGTAGATGAGTGGAACGGGTTAGGTACTCAAGACACAGCAGTCAATGTATATAGCAAACTACTGTTTGATAAATCCAAGGACCCCACCTTCTGGGATAAGAACCCACTGTTGGACAAAAACTGCTGCGAAACCTGGATAACAGTGTGGTGGAAACTGGGCATAGACCAATGCCTGATACAATACACAAGACTAAAGTCCAAATGGATACACGATCTAGGTATGACGATTGATACTATAAATAAATTAGGGGAAGAAGGAATAGTGTATTTGTCAGAGTTATGAAGAATGGAGAAATTTTTGACCAAACAAGAAACAAAGAATATTATGAAGTGCAACATGGATAATTTTGATTACATTAAATTGAAAAGTTTTGGACAAACAAACCCAATGCAACCAAGATTAGGAGGGAAGCAGAAAACTGGAAAAGAATTCTTGCAACTAATGTGTGTGATAAAGGCCTCATTTCTAAAACATATAGAGAACTGAGTCAAATTTGCAAGAATACAAGTCATTCCCTAACTGATAAATGGTCAAAGGATATGAACAGGCAGTTTTCAGAGGAAGAAATTAAAGATATCTATAGTCATATGAAAAAATGTTCTAAATCACTACTGATTAGAGAGATGTAAATCAAAACAACTCTGAGGTACCACATCACACCTATCAGATTGGCTAACATGATAAAACAGGAAGATAATAAATGTTGGAGAAGATGTGGGAGAGTTGCAACACTACTTCATTGTTGTTCGAGTTGTGAGCTCATCCAACCATTCTGGAGAGCAATTTGGAACTATGCCCAAAGGGCTACAAAAATGTGCATACCCTTTGACCCAGCAATATTGCCTCCAGGACTGTATTCCAAAGAGATCATAAAAATGGAAAGGGTCCCACATGTACAAAAATATTTATAGCAGCTCTCTTTGAAGTGGCCAAAAACTGGAAATCAAGGGGATGCCCATCAATTGGGGAATGGCTGAACAAGTTGTGGTATATGAATGCAATGGAATACTATTGTGCTGTGAGAAATGATGAACAGGAAGACTTTAGAGAGGCCTAGAAAGACTTATATGAACTGATGCTGAGTGAAAGAAGCAGAACTAGCAGAACTTTGTACACAGCAACAACCACAGGATGTGAGGAATTTTTCTGGTAGACTTAGTCCTTCATAGCAATTCAAGGACCTAAAAAATTGGACTCTTGAGGCAAAACGCCCTCCATATCCAGAGAAATAACTGTGGAATTGGATTGGAAAATGGAGGAGACCATTTTCCTTTGTATTATGTTTTGTTGGTATATTGTTTCTCCCATTCATTTTTAATTCTTCTATGCAGCATGACTAAGGTAAAAAATGGATTTAATAGAAATATATGTGAGCATCCTATGTAAGACTGTGTGCTGTCTCAGGGAGGGAGTGGGGACCGAGGGGGAAGGCGGGAGAGGGAGGGGAAAAATCTAAGATATATGGAAGTAATTATGGAACACCGAAAAGAAAAAAAAATAATTTAATAAAAAAATTACCGTCTCCTATGATGCAGACAGCTTCAAAGAGGCTAATACCAAATCAATGGTATCTGGATTGTTGAATTTATGGGCATACAGTTGGGCAAAGTAATTTCTAATCATTGCTTTAATTTCTTCCTCATTGGAGGTGAGTTCACCCTTTTCATTTTTGATATTGGTAATCTGGTTTTCTTCTTTATTTTTTTAAAATTAAATTGAACAAGATTTTTCAATTTTATTGGTTTTTTTCATAAAAGTAAATCAGTTTTATTTATTAGTTCAATAGTTTTCTTATTTCAATTTTATTAATCTCTCCTTTGTTTTTCAGTATTTCTAATCTGGTATTTACTTGGGCACTTTCAATTTTTTCTTTTTCTAGTTTTTTCAGCTGCATGCCGAATTCATTGATCTCCTCTTTCTCTATTTCATTCATGCAGGCATTCAAAGATATAAAACTTCCCCTAAGAACTGCTTTTGCAGTATCCTGTAAGATTTGGTAGGTTGTCTCATTATTTTCATTCTCTTGAATGAAGTTGTTCATTGTTTCTACGATTTTCTGGTTAATCCACTCATTCTTTAGGAAAAGATTATAGTTTCAAATTAGTTGTTGGTCTATCTTTTCATATGGAAATGATTGTAGAACACTGAAAACAAATAAAATAATTTAATAAAAAATTAAAAAAAGAAAACGGGATGGACCACAGATCACTTCTGGGTCACCTGAGACACAGCCTTGAGAAAATCAGAAGCTCTCCACTACAAGTTTGGCCACAGGAAGATACTTCCTTTTAGGAAAGACAACTCACAAAAGTCATTTGCTACAATGCATTAAGGTTGGGTTCACTGAAATGAGCGAGCACACACAGTAAATAAATCCTTGAAAGATTAAAAAAATACATCAGTGGTATCAGCGTAAGATTCCCCACTGTTCTACGCTCCCTAAACTAGCCCCAGATTTTACTATGTTCCCACTGCCTTCCTTTGGAGGAGTTAAGGGGGTATATTGTGCAAGAAGTTGAGACCACGACCCAGCACCTTGCTAGGTGCTAGCACCTATAAACCTACAATACATATAGATATTTATAGATATAGATCTATATCTATCTATCTATCATCTATCTATCTATCTATCTATCTATCTATCTATCTATCTATCTATCTGTCTATGTATATTCCCCTGAAGTTAATCCTGTTCAAATATTTTTGCACAGATTTTTAAACTGAGCTTGACATAATTTAGAATTCTTCAAAAGAATCTTTTCCAAATTAGCCAGGAGACAACCCATAGGGGATTTCTTTAGAAGAAATGAACTGATTAGATCCCATAGTTGGGAGTAAAAAGATTTTATTTAACCAGGAATATTTGGACTACAATCTGTGAGAGCCAAAAGAAGAATGTGGAACTGTTTTTTTTTTCTTTCAAATCAGAAACCAACTCACTACAAACCAATTTCCTGCACCCCTCAAAAAAAAATTTTCATATCTCAGTCCAACATTTGTTGTTGGTAGCAGCAACGATACTGTACAAAACCGTCAAACACGGCAGCTAGGTGGTGCAATAGGGAGCACTGACCCTGGAATCAGGAGGACTTGAGTTCAAATCCAGCCTCAGACACTTGATGCTTACTAGCCGTGTGACCCTGGGCAAGTCACTTATCCATGATTGTCGAGAGAGAGTGAGACAGAGAGAGAGAGAGAGAGAGAGAGAGAGAGAGAGAGAGAGAGAGAGAGAGAGAGAGAGAGAGTTCCACTGAGCATTGCTGGTCTATCCTCAATATAACACTGAAATATATGCCAGGTATGAATTCTTAGCAGCATCACTCAACCAATAACCAAAGCAGAGATCCGGATCCTAGCACTGTGGAATCAGAATCAGGACCAAACCAGATCAGAAAGGGGACCTCTGTGTAACCCACTGCAATACTTTATACCAGATGAAAGCTACTAGATTAGACCACCTAACCAGCAGCCAGAGCCAGGACGGCTTAACCAGTGATTGGAACCACTTTGCTGGACCCTACACAGGTCAAACCAGAGAAAAGGGTTTCACAATACGCAGAAATATCTCTTGTTTATTTGCCTACAAAAATGAGGTAAAAAACACACAAGATATGGAGCTTAGGGATGGGGATGGGGAATGCCTTGTTCTGCCTGTTAAAACCCAGAAATTCTCAGTCCAGGTATTCAAATTCAAGAGATAAAAAAACAAAAAAAAATGCAGAACACATAGAAAAATAAAAAAGTACGAAGAAGTCCACAGAACACACATAGAAGACAAATACCTCCTTTTCAGTGATTTTCCTTTTCTTTTAGACAGCAATCTTCATTGCCTGGCTAAGTTTGCCCCTCCAAAATTCTCCATGGTATGAACTAGAGAAGTCGTAAAGTGGAAGGTCTAGGCTTTCCAACCTCACCATCGATTTCTACATGGTTGCCAAATTGGTTATGGGAGAAATAGCTTCTCTGTTACTACGTGTAACAGCTAATTGCTGCCAAGTATGTATTCGCCACAATGCATAAAATATGGAGGTAAAAACCTAGATTCTATTGTTTCACTAACCATAGGTTCGGACCTCAGAGAGAATGATAAACCTGAAGGACCATTTAGATTCTAGCAAGTCGTTTTATTGGCGAAGGCTTTGCAGAAAGAGTAAAAGGAAATAAAAAATACAAAAGTTCCATCACAAAGATGATGCAGTCAGTGTTTTAGTAGAAGGCAATTTCACCACCTGAAGAATGCTCAGAAAATCTTAAAGCAAAGAGAGAAATAATTTGCAGTCTGCACCCTTTAGCCCTTGTCAGGTAAAAATTGAGTCCTAGAAGGATAATTTATCTTCCCACTGTATTTTCTTTTGTGAATGATTCAATAGAATTTACTTGTTTAGGTAAGTCAGAATTAAAATCACTTGAAAGAAATTTAAATGAACCATGAAATTTGAAATGCAAAACTTTTGCAATTAACTGGCAACGGAGTGACAGAGAAATAGTCAGATTGACTAACATGACACTACAGGAAGATAATAAATGTTGGAGAAGATGTGGGAGCGTTGGAACACTAATTCATTGTTGATGGAGTTGTGAGCTGATCCAACCATTTTGGAGAGCAATTTGGAACTGTGCCCAAAGGGCTACAAAAATGTGTCTACCCTTTGATCCAGCAATATCGTTTCTAGGATTGTATCCCAAAGAGATCACAAAAATGGGAAAGGGTCCCACATGCACAAAAATATTTATAGAAACTCTCTTTTTGGTGGCCAAGAATGGGAAATCAAGTGGCTGACCACCAATTGGGGAATGGTTGAACAAGTTGTGGTATATGAATGTAATGGAATACTATTGCGCTATATGAAATGATGAACAGGAAAACTTCAGAGAGGGCTGGAAGGACCTATATGACCTGATGCTGAGTGAAAGGAGGAGAACCAGGAGAATTTGTACACAGCAACAACCACAGTGTGTGAGGAATTTTTCTGGAATATCTTCACAGCAATGCAAAGACCTACAAAATTCCCAGTGGACTCGAGGCAAAATGCCTTCCACATCCAGAGAAAGAACTATGGAACTAGATCATAGAATGAAGCATGCCATTTTTTCTTGTGTTTGGTTTTGTTTTCATGGTTTCTCCCATTCATTTTAATTCTTTTATGCAACATGACTAAGATGAAAATCTATTTAATAGGAATGTATGTGTAGAACTTATATAAGATTTCACGCCGTGTACAGGAGGGAGGGGAATGGAAGGGGAAGATGGAAGAGGGAGGGGGGAAAATCTAAAATATATGGAAATAATTGTAGAAAACTGAAAACAAATAAATTAATTGAAAACAAAAAAGGACAGAAATGTTGTGAATTTGAAAATGATGCCTAGAGAGTGATGCAATTTTATCTTTAGAAAATTACCTTCTCTTTTAACCTGGATGTTGTTAGATTATGAATTAAGCGGTTAGGTAAGGTGGTCACAATGTTTTAAAACTGTTAAGTATTTGATGGGGATATTTTGCTTTAAAACGCTCTATAATGTTAACTTGGAGGCAGCTACATGGTTTAGTGAAGAGAGTGTTCAACCTGCAGTGAGGAATACCTGAGTTCAAATCTGACCTCAGATACTTACTAGCTGTGTGATCCTGGGCAAATGACTTCACCTGTGTTTGCCTTAATCCACCGGAGAAGGAAATGGCAAATCATTCCAGTATCTTTGCCAAGAAAACCCCATGGACAATATTGGTGTGCTATGATCCACAGGGTCAAGAAAACAAAAGTGAATGAGTAAGAACAACAAATAATGATAAAAACTTACTCTGGGAAAATACTTTTAAATTGTCTTTTCTGTGAAATTCTTTGGGGATTTAGCTTCTATTGCTAACAGTGTGCTGTGAAATTCTAAAGTAATGAAGTGGTCTAATGAAAACCTAGAGCCTCTCACAGTAAAAATGGGGGGGTTAACAAGTTTGTTTTAGAAGAGGGAATTTTTATCTGATGAATTGTTTGGCTATCGATGATAGAAATTTTAAAATTAGACCTGGAATAGTATGTCTTGAAGTTTTCAATACATTCAATACCTTCAAGCCAATTTTGTCTCAACAAATGTCAGATTTAAATATTTTATATTTGCCTTAAGGGCTAATAGAGGATCTCTTCAGTCCTGGATATCTGTCAGCATGAAAGCTGATAGCGGTCAGAGTATTTCCAGGTTTTGAGTGAACTCTCGTGTGTTCACTGTCTGTGTGTAATTACAGAATGAGACTATTATCTTAATTACTAATGATTGATTTCTTCTTCAGGATGAATTTAAACTGGAAAGGATGAACAAGATAAGGCCTTGTATGTCTTTATTGTAAATGTTATGGCAACAATATGAGAAAAGTAATGATAATGACTATACCTCGCTCTAAGCTGTGATAAATCGAACTTGCTCTTTGAGGTGAAAATCTCTTGGGATTATATTTTGTTATATTATTCTGAGTTTTGATTTCAGGTATGTCTGAATTATCATTAAATCAATAGTTCATGGGAAAATACATGGGCACCTCAAAGGAAGTTAGATCAGACAAATGCTACAGCTGAATATCTGTGCCTGGGAAGGTGGAGGGCATGACCTTGCATAGGCAAAGGTAGTATCTTCTTGTCTCAGTTTCCCCATTGTGCTGTTTCCTTTTTCAGCAGGAAATTTCTTCCCTGGCTAATGCTGAGTGTGGACCCAATAGAACATTTCTAAAATATTGAGCTTTGCTTCACGATAGGCTGTTTCAAACTCAAGGTTATCTCGATTCTTATAGGGAGTCAAATAATGTTAAAAAGAAGCTTTATCCTGTTATTCTTTTGAGAGGTTGATTTGTGCCCAGGAAGGACAGTCTTGGTTTTGTTTTAAAAATATCCCTCTTTCCTTTCATAAGATATCTCTATAACCACAGCAGAAAAAGTGTAATTTTTTTTTTTAATTTGGCGAATTTTTTGAAAGTAATAGTCAAACATGTCTGAATTCTATGTGATCTTTCTGCAGGCACTTCAACATGCTAGAACTCAGTTCCCATTCCTTTGAAAAGAGGTGTTAGGAATCCATTATTTGAGGAGTAAGTGCCAACCAATCCTTTGGACTTATAAGCCTCAGTTTCCCTTTCAGGTTAAGCAGAAAGTCAGACTCCATGATCTGAGATGACTCTCACTGCCATCCTCTGCATGATCTCACCACAGCCACTTCAGCAATCTAGGTCTCTGTTTCCCTTTCAGCAACATCAGCGGTTGGACCCAATGATTTGAGATGCCCGTCACTGCCAACCTGTGGGAGATGTCCCATCAGGAACCTCAGCTGTGTGGGCCTCACTTTCCCTTTCAGTGAAATTATCATCTTGGTCTAAATTATCTGAGAGACGCCTGTCAGGTTTAAGGTAAAGTCCTAACAGTCATTAAAGCTTTTGGGGCCTCAGTTTCCCTTTCTGTTACAGCAATAGGTTAAATTATATGATCTGAAACTTCCCTGGAAGCCTTTGGGTGATCTCATGTCAGCCACTTCCGTTCTCGAGCCCTTCATTCGCCTTTCAGTGAAAGTGGGACTGAGGACTCCATTATCTCAGAGGACTCTACAAGTTTATGCCCAATTCCCAAACCAGTTACTTCAGCTTCCTGGGCCTCAGTATCCATTTCAATCCATTTACAGTCATAACATGTGAACTAAGGGGCCTCTCCCAGCCCATGGGTGATCTCACACCAGTCAGGTCTGCTTTCCAGGACTCATGTTGCCTTTGATTAAGAGGAGAGCGTTGGACCCGTTGACCTGACTAGGGGCAGTTATTTTGTGGATGATGTTTAAAAAAGTCACTTCAGCTGTCTGGGTCTCAGTTTCCCTAAGTGTGACAGCATTAGGCTGAACTCTGTGATTTCCCAGGCCCATGGTAAGATATGGATGACCTTACACCACTCACTTCAGCTTGTTAGGGCTTGGTTTCCTTTCAGTGCCAGGAGGGGTGTGGAATCCTTTATCTTTCATACCCCTGACTTCTTCTATGTGATCTCTTTCCAGGCAATTCAACATGTTAGACTTCATTTTCCTTTTCTTTGAAAGCAGGTGCTAGGACTCCATTATCTGAGTCATCAGTGGCAGCCTCGTATTGATCTCACACCAATCTCCTTGGATTTCTAAGCCTCAGTTTCCCTTTCTGTAACAGCAGGGGGACAGACTCCATGCCCTGAGATATGTATCCCTGACTTTTTCTATGTGATCTCTCTCCAGGTACTTGACTCTATGATGTGAGATGCCACTCACTGCCACAATCTATGTCATCTCACAACTACTTCAACTTTCTAGGCCTCTGTCTTTCAATAAGCACAGGGTGTTGAAATCCATGATCTTATCTGCCCCTCTCTGGTAGACTTAGGGTGCTCACTCATTAGGAAACTCAGCTTTCTGGCCCTCCTTTCCCCTTCAGTGAAATCAGCATCTTAGTCTAAATTATCTGAGAGGAGCCTTCCAGCTTTAGGGTGAAGTCTCAACAATCACTAAAGCTTTGTGGTCCTCAGTTTCCCTCTCAGTGAAAAGTCTTGGCAAAAATATATGACTGCAATGTGCCCAGGCAACCTAGTTGGTACGTCACACCAGGAACATCAGCTTTCTAACCCTCAGTTTCCCTTTTAGTAAAAGCAATAGGCCTAGCAATGAGAACTGCCTAGTTGAAATGATTGTTGTGAGATCACCTATAGCTTTACAAGGCCTGTAAAATCGCAGAATTCAACCTGATGTTGTCACAGGTAGGGAAATGGAGGCCCAGGGAACTGAAGTGACACCTTGAAGATCATCCACAAAACAGCTGGCCCCTGTCAGATCAAGGGGTCCAACCCTCTCCTCTCAATAAATGGGAACATGAGTCCTGGAAAGCAGACCTTACTGGTGTAAGGTCAAACATAGGCTGGTAGAGCCCACTCAATTCACACACTTTATGATTATCAAGGGATTGAAAGGGAAAGTGAAACTTAGCAAACTGGGATTAGGCATAAGCTGGCAGAATCCTCTGAGGTAATAGTATTCTCAGGCTTGCTTTCACTGAAAGGTGAAATAAAGCCTCAGAAGCTGAAGTGACTGGTGTGAGATCACCCAAAGCCCACCAGAGCCCATTCAGCACATATCATTTAACCTATTTCTGTTATCAAAGGAAACTGAGGCTAACAAAGCTGATGTTCTTGGTGTTAGATACCACCTAGGCTGGCAGGGCAAACTGGCTCATATCCTTTATATACTCATACTTTAACCAAGGTTTTTCACTAAGAGGGAAACTGAGGACCACAAAGTTTCATTGATTTTTATGACCACCCAAAACTGGTAGGCACCTCTCAGATAAGTGAGACTCAGATGCTGATTTAACTGAAAGGAAAAGTGAGGCCCAGAAAGATGAGGTTCCTGATAGTAGATCACCCCTAAGGTTAGCAGTGAGGGACTTCTAAGACCATGGAGTCCAACCCCCTGTGTTACTGAAAGGGAAAGAGAGTCCCAGGTAGCTGGAGGGGTTGTTGCAAGATCACCCAGATGATGGTAGTGAGGGGCCACCTCACATCATGGAATCTGACCACCTGCTTTTACAGAAAGGAGAACTGAAGCCTAGAAATCTGAAATAAGTGATGTGATATCAGCCTGAGGCTGGCACTGCCTCCTCAGATAATTGGTTGTTTCTTTTATGCCTTCCTTGTATCCCCAGAGGTTAGCACAGCGCCTGGTAACACCTGATAGCTACCAGGGAGCTGACTGACTGACTGTGCTGGGCAGTGGTAGAAGAGACCAAAACAAAATCATACCCCACCCTCCAGGGGGGGAAACCCCATGTCCTGAAGGTTAAGTTAACACAGAATATAGGAAATACAAACCCACAGGTATTTGGAAGGGGGCAGGTGGGGGACACAGAAGAGAACTAACCACCTGGGGAAACCAGAATGGCCTCTTGGAGAATTTGGTCCTTTAGCTGAACCTTACCAGGAGCCATGGATCCCAAGAGGTGAAGGTTAGAGGGGAAAGCATTCCAGGTATGGGGCACAGCCTCCTCCTTGACCTTCTCTGTCCTGCCTTCCTTCCCCAAGAACCTCCTCATCCACCCATCTCCATGCCCTGCAAGCCTGAACCTGGCTGGCATTCACATCTGCTAAGCATCTTCTCCTCCAGGGCCTCTGTTTAAAGATGAAGCCCAGAATAGTCTTTCCAACCATTTCCCACCAGCTCCTCTGTCTTGGGCCTTTCCTGGACCTTTCAGTCAGCCCTCCTACCCCTCCCACTTTAGCTTCCTCTTGGATTTTTGTTTCCTCTACTGGAGTGTACACTCCTTAACAGCAGGGACTGGCTCCATTCTTATTTGGATTTTTACCTCAGCCCCTGACCCAGTACCTGGCACATAGTAGGTGCCTAATAAATACTTGTTGACTGACTGACTGCAGCATAAACGTGGTACTCTTCTTGCTCAAGAAGACACAGTGGCTCCTTCTTGAAGCTGGCATGAACTAGAAAGTCTTTCCTTTGGAGTTGAAGTCCTACACAAAGTGGCTCCCTCCTATTTCTATGGATGAATTTCACGTAGTTTGGCACCAACCGACTTTTGAGCCACAGGATTTTAAGTTATGTTCCCCATCTCCTGTTTGGCTCCAAGTGTTTGCAAAACTGTTAGGTCCAAGAAGGGTAAGCATGGTTTTGTTCTGGTGTCTTCTACCACCGCCCAGCACAGTCAGTCAGTCAGCTCACTGACATCTATCAGGTGTTACCAGGCTCCGTGCTAAGCTCTGGGGATACAAGGAAGACTCAGAATAAAGAACCCAAGCCTTCCAAAGTCCCTGCCCTCAAAGAGCTCCTTGGCACATGGGGGGTAGGACAGAGAAGGAAGGTGACACACAGCGTGCCGACCACCTTGTCCCAAGGAGACAGATCCATAATAAAGGGGGACTGCTCTCACGGGGAAGGCTGCAAGGTGCCAAAGGGCACCTGTGCTGCTCCAAGTTTAGGTGTTATTTCAAAGGTGCCAGAGACCCTCGCTCTCTCCCAGGGTCTTCCAAGTCTCAGCTTCTGCAAAAAGACTCCTGCTTCCTAAGTATGCCTTCTTTCCATCGATCATCTTCTCCTTCTTCTGCCAAAATCTTCTCTTTCCTGGGTCGCTTCTATGTCACCTCCTCTCCCTCCCCCTGTTTAAGCTCAAGGCCCTTGAGGCCGGGGAAATGCCTTTGGCCCTCCTCTGGATCCCCAGTGCTTAGTAAAGTGCCTGGAACAAGGCAGGCATTTGCTAAGTGGTGACTGCCAGCCTGTGCCAATCTACTGGCTCTTGTGCCTGCCTAGTGCACAAAAAAATAGAGTGAATATTGGGTTTTTTCTCCAAGATGGGTGCCCTTAGGGAGTTGGATGGGTTGGGGGTGGTTGGGGTCAGAGTGGACATTTCTTTTCCTCAAGATTCATAGGGACTGGGCTTGTCCCACAGGTCACCTCCAAGGGGGAGAGCAGGTGTTGAGAACACAAGGTCAGTTTTTCCTTTCAAATGGTGGAAACATGCTAGCCCCCAGCAACAGGGAGCTCCTCCAGGGGTCTTGGTGAAGGGTTTCCTCTTCACCATATATCACCTCATCCTAGGCAACTTTGGATGGACTGAGACCAGCTCTAGACATGCCTCCTTTTGGAGAGTGACTCCTTACCTGAAGCAGCCAATGCTCCTTCACCCTTCCCCAAATGCCCCTCCATCACCATTGTCTCCACTTCCCCACCCGTCTCTCCCTTCTCCCCCGTCTGCAGCCTGCCTTCTGATCCCATCACTCAACACAAAGGGCCCCCCTGCTGGGTTCCCATGGACCTCGTCCTTGCCAACCGCTGCCAGCCTTTTCTCCCGCTTCAGGCTTACAGCACAGGCATCTACTGGGCCCAGTTTGCCCTGGGCCACTCTTCTCTGGGCTCCCCTGACTCTGGGGTCTCTTGTTCTTGGGTCCTCTTCCTGCCTGTCGTTCTCCATCTCCTCTGGTGGCTCATCATCCCCATCGCCCCCTATTCCCCACAGTCCTGTGCCCTCAGCTCTCTTTACATTCTATGTATTATATACATATATAATTATTATATATAATGTATTATACTCTATATTCTATAAACATATAATTATAAAATACATGATATAATTTGTAAACCCTAATGTTGATATTTTCACTTAATTTAATTTCTAAGGCCCAGTACTCTTGGCACTTCCAAAGAAAAGAGGTTACTGTCCATAAATTCACGTATTTCCATTTTTGAAAGACACGCCATGACGATTTCCAGCTCCATATAATCTTTTCCTCTACTTCTTTATGGAGGTGGATGCCCTCTCAATGCCCTGACTCTTTTTCTTTTGGGAGACTTAGCAGGTAGGAGCTCACTCAAGTAGTCAGCCAATACAGACAGTACACTTAGACAGGGGGACAGTTTGAATTCACACCTGTTATCATTAAGTTCCCTTAGAGTGGGCTGGACTAAGTGTTCTAAGTTGTTTTTAGAATTTCCTACTCTAATATTTCAAATGAAGGGTTTCTTTTCTCAAGGGATTGTGCTGGCTAGCTGTGGCCAGGGTTCCCAAGCAGGGAAACCTTTGAGAGCTTTCTCAGAGGGAGATAATGAAACAATTCTCAGTCGGAACACCAAAAGGAAGGGTTTCTTTAATATCTTTTGCAATAGTCACAGATCAGGGTAACCAATATCCATATCCATATCCATTTACCATATCCAACATTTATGCAGTATTAGATTTACTAAGGGCTTTCCAGGGATTATGCTGAAAGGTGGGGTGGCCAGGATTCTCCAGATCTTTATCTGACCTTCCTCTGTAGACTAAAGCTAATTAAAGACTGATTTCTAAAAATCTTTTCCTTTGCCATTTCTAGTTCTTCCATGAGGTCCCAACAATGCACAATAAGCATGGGGATAGAGCCTGAAATCTTAAAATATTACCGCCCTAACACAGATACTAATCGGCTACCGATTTTCTCCACATATTTACGTCAGTCTTTTAACAATTACATCCAGATCCCAAAGAGATGAAAGAAGAGTACAGTTCCTAACAGTATTTCCAATACAACGAATTATTAAATTGATGTCAGGCACTTTTCTTTAGCCCATTGCAAATCAGATAACTGAGGTAACTTGGCCTATCAGTAAACTTCCTGACCCATACAGCATGAAAGCAATAATAGTAAACAATAATAGTAATAACACTAAATAAAATAGCAATAAGAGTAAACAATAATAAACTTCACTGAAAATGAGAGTAGAATAAATTCAATGGCACTTGGGGGTGGGGGGAGATCTCTTGGTGGTCAGGCCTTGGGAGTATGGTACAGGTCAGTGTTGGAGTAGAGTTTCCTTCTGAGTGTTCAGGGTTGTGCATCATCTTGAAACATCCTCAGGGAAAAGGATGAGGAGGAGGAGGAGGAGGAGGAAAATGGTGCCAGTCATGGTGGGAATGGTCAAGGCGTGTCTGTGAGGGGAGAAGAGAGAAGAGGAGTTACATGTTGGGAGTTCAGTGCTGAGGATAGCCATCAAGGTCGTGGCCAAGGTCATTCTCTGGGAGGAGGGGGGAAGGAGGAGGGAGAGGAAGAGGAGGAGGGAGAGGGAACAGGGGGAGAAGGAATGGCATGGGAAGGAGGATGGGGAGGGTCTCTCTTAGGGTCAGGCCTGGGAGAATGGTCAAGGCTGAGGTTAGAGAGAACTTACCTTTGGGGAGTTCAAAACAATGGATAATCACCTTCAAAGAAATCCTCAAACTCATGATCTGGGAGGAGGAGCGGGGGGAGGGAGAAGGATGAGGAGGACGAGGAGGAGGAGGAGGAGGCTCTCTGTGGCTTCATTCATACTGAGAGTAGTTGAGTTGGGTCCCTGAGAGGGCAAGAGAGGAGAGGAGTTACATCCGGGGAGTTCAGGGCTGCGGATAGTGATAAAGGTCGTGGCCAAGGTCAATCTCTGGGAGAACGGGGGAGGGGGGGCAAAGAAGAGGGGGAGGGAAAGGGAAGAGGAGAAAGAGGAGGAAGGAGGAAGAGGGAGGGGGAGGGGGAGGGAGGAGAGGGAGAAAGGGAGGAGGAGGGACAAGGGGAGGGACAGGAGTACAGGGGAAAGAGGAGGTGGAAGGGAAAGGGGAGGGGGGACTCAGGAGAAGGGAGAGGGGGAGGAGGAAGGGAGATGGGGAGGGAGGGGGAGGACGGGAGGGAGGGGAGAACGAGGAGGCAGGAGAGGGGGAGAAGAGAGAAAAGGGGAGGGGAAAAGGGAGGGGGACAGAGATGGGAAGGAGGAGGGAGAGGAGGAGGAGGAGGGCGAGCAGGAGGAGCAGGGGGGAGGGAGGGGAGGACGGAGAGGGGGAGGGACCGAGGGAGGGATGGACAGATGTACGGAGGGGAAAATGGAGGGTCAGACTGAGGGATGAATGAAGGGCCCAAGGCACGTGTGGATGCAGAGATGGACAGAGGGACCAAAGAAAGTACGGAGGGAGGGAGGGCCGGGGTGACAGACGGAGGGAGGGCCAGAGGCTTCCTGCTGGAAGAAGGAATCAGGGGACAAGGCCCGGGCCTCCCCCGCCGCCCCAAACCCCCACAAGCGCGGGGCCCCACGACCCCCTCCCGCCCCCTCACCCGCCCAGGGGCCTCCCAGATGACGGCAGTGCCTGCTGTGAGCACGACGAGCCGAGCGTCGCGCTGTTGGGCGGATGCGCTTCTGCGGACTTCCGGCCTCGTGCTGGGGCGGGACAGGAAAGTGCAGGGGGAGGGGAAGCACGTGCTGGTCTGGTCGCCTCACCACCAGGGGCTCCTCCGCGAGGGCGGCTTCCAGCCTCAGCACTCAGGGGAAGGCGAGGAGGTCCTCCGCATCCCTTCCCCTCCATCGCCCCCTGCAGGACGACAGAGGATTCGCACCCTAGAGCCACGAGAGCCCTCCCTTCCCCCGCCCCCACACCGCAAAAAAACCCCCCAGAACAAAAAGCAGATAGGGAAGGGAAGGGGCCAGGGGCTCCTAACGACTGCCCCCACCTGCTGAACTGCAAAGAAGACCAGGCTGCGCCTTCCATGGCGCTGACCAAGCTTGGCCCTGGAGCCAGCCCAGCCCCTGCAGTGCCAGTCAGGGTAGAGGTCAGACCGCGCTTCGAGAGCTCACAAGTGGGCTGAGGGAGGAGGAGCGTGGACGTGGTGCCGAGGCGTGGGGGCCGTGGAGGGTCGACCTCGGGCTTCTTACCGAGCTAAGGGAGGCTTAAGGCTCTGCGGTACATTTCTGCACCCCGGGCTACATTTCCGTGGCTTCCGACAGGACCCGCCTCAGCTGGCACGCCACAAGGACGTCCTGGCACCACGGGGGCAGAGTCGCCCAGTGGACGAGAACACACGTGGGACTGGGGGGACAGCCAGCCTCACACTCAGGGAGTGGTCTTCCCAGGGGCCACGAGGGAGTGAGGAGAGGGCGGGACCAGGGGCTGACAGGCAGGGGGGCCCTCAGCGGTTTCTAAGAGGCGGCAGAAAGCCTTGGAAGACTCTGGTCAGGTGCCTCCTCCTCCCTGGAGCCCTCCCTGATTCCACCCCACCCCACCCCACAGCTGAGCTGCAGGGTCTGCCTCCTCCATGTGTCCTCAAGCCTTAGTCTGGCTCTACCTGGAGCCCCTGCTGCAACCCACCCACCCAGAATCTTCTCCCATGTCTGATGTCCTGTCCTCTCCTGTCTTGCCCTCTCCCGTCCTCTCCTCTCCTGTCCTTTCCTCTCCTCACCTTAAACCTTAAACCTACTGTACTCTGAAGCCCACAATAAATGCATGAAATAATCACAAACGAATAAATAATGATCAATAAAACCCCTTAATAAAAGGATTTGTTCTGTAAAAGTTGGACTTGGTCTAAAGGCTCCACCTGCATACTTTTATTAAGGGAATTTGTTCTGTGAAGTTTGGATTCAGTCAAACAGCCACACATGAGGACCTAGAGGACCATTCATGGCCTCAAGGCCACAAGTTCCCCACCCCTGGTAAGGGGTGGCCCCAGATCTTTCACAGGGTGGGAGGCTAGTAACAATTTGGAGACAGTGATGTTCCCACCCCAGTTCAGGAGAGTAGGGATTAGAAGCAGGAGGGATTGGGATGAAGTCTTCTCCGAACACAGGCTGGATTTCATGCCTTGAAGGTGTAAGAGCAAACAAAGTAGGATCTTTGCTGTTTTCTGGATTGGATGTTAGCCAATCAGACATGTAAGTGGGCTCTAACCAATCAGATACGAGCATGTCTGTTGTAACCAGTCGGATGCTGAGTAGAACTGTATATAAAGAGAGCCAGTGTTGAGAAAACAGACATTGAAGAGAGCCGGCAGTGAACGGGCGAGCCAGTGTTGAGAAGAGTTCTGAGTGAGGAGCAGAACACCTCTGAGAGGAGAGCAGACCTCTGAGAGTGGAGAGGAGCAGAGAGGAGAGGAAGCTCTGATGGCAGAGACTTGCTGAAGCAGACTCCAAGCTTTGAAAGTGAATAGAGCTGTAGGGTAGAAACCTGCCCATGGGAAGAAGGCTTAATTTAAGCCCCTTTTGAGAGCGGTTCAAGTGAGGTGAGCTGTTAACACAGCACCTCACCCTCTCTCTTCACTCTCCTATCTCTCTCCTCTCTGTCTCTGTGTTTCTGATTCTGTCTCTCCCCCCTCTCTCTGTCTCTTTCTCTGCATCTCTCTGCATCTGTCTGTCCCTCTCTGTCTATCTCTTTCTGTGTCTGCACCTTCCTGCTCTCTATCTCTCTCTGTATCTGTGTCTCTCTGTGTCTCTGTCTCCATCTATATCTGTTTCTGTCTCTCTCCCCCTCCCTCCTCTCTATCTCTGTCTCTCCCCCCCCCCCACTTCTTTGCCTCTTTCTCTGTCTCTCTCTGCTTGTCTATCTTTGTCCTCTTGGATTGTCTCTGTTTCTGATTCTCTCTCCCCTCGCCTCTCTGTCTCTTTCTCTGCCTGTTTCTGTATCTTTCTGCTTCTGTCTCTCTCTCTCCTGCCCCCTCCCTCTTCCTTAAAACTACTGCTTAGGACCAGGTGACCTCCATTTAGGAAGTCCCCAGTGGGGAAAGCTAGAGGGTCTACTGAGCCAAGAAGGGATATCAGTCATCCTCCCCATTCACAATCCCCACCTCTCCAAATCAGAAACTTCTCATGCCTGAACTTGGGTGTGTGCCCCTCCCTCAAAATAGTTGTTCTGCGCGTTTGTAGCTGAAGATTGTGTTCTCAGTAGGAGAAGGGTTCATCCTCCAGGATTTGAGATTCCCCCGATTTCTCCTGGGTGATCTCTCTCTAGGCACTTCAACATGCTAGACCTCATTTTCCATTCCTTTGAAAGCAGGTGCTAGGACTCCGCGATCTGAGGAGGCAGTAACAGCCTCAGGCTGATCACACAACAATCTTTTAGATTTCTAGGCCTTAATTTCCCTTTCTGTAATAGCAGGGGGTTGGAATCCATTATCAGAGATGCTGCTCACTGCCACCCTCTGGGTGATCTCATAACAAGCACTTCAGGTATGCAGGCCTCTGTTTCCCTTTCACCAACAACAGGGAATTGGTCTCCATGATCTGAGGCACCCCTGATTTCTCCTCTGTGATCTCTCTACAGGCACTTCAACATGCTAGACTTCCATTTCCATTCCTTTGAAACCAGGTGCTAGGATTCCATTATCTGAGGAGGCACTAACAGCCTTAGGGTGATGTCGCACCAGTTGTTTGGATTTATAAGCCGCAATTTCCCTTTCAGTAACACACGGGGGTTTGGCTTCCATGATCTGAGATGCCCCTGGTTTCTCCTCATACCCCTTATCATACCCTTCATTGTCACCCTCTGGGTGATCTCACAACAACCACTTCAGGAGTCTAGGCCACTGTTTCCCTTTCTGCAACAACAGGGAGCTGGTCTCCATGATCTGAGATGCCCCTGGTTTCTCCTCTGTGATGTCTCTCTTCTCACTTTCACATGGTAGACGCTTAGTTTCGACTTTTTGAAAGGAGATGCTAGGACTCTATTACCTGAGGAGACACTGCCACCCTAGGGCTGATCTCACAGCAATCCTTCGAATTTCTAGGCCCCTGTTTCTCTGTCAATAAAAGCAGGTCAGACCCCATGATCTGAGATGCCCCTCACTGCCACTCTCTGGGTGATCTCCCAACAACCAATTCAGAGTCCTGGTCCTCTGTTTCCATTTCTGTAACAGCAGTTTCGGGCTCCATTATCTGAGATGCCTCCCACTGCCAAACTCTGGGTGATCTCCCATCAGGAACCTCAGCTGTCTGGGCCTCACCTTCCCCTCCAGTGAAATCAGCATCTTAGTCAGAAATATCTGAGAAGGGCCTACCAGCTTTAGGGTGAAGTCCTAATAGTCATTAAAGCTTTCTAGTCCCCAATTTCCCTCTCAGTGAAAAGCCTTCGTAAAAGTCTATGACCAGAGTGTGCCCTCCCAGCCTATGTGGTATCTCACACCACAAAAGTCAAGTTTCTCAGCCTCACTTTCCCTTTCAGTAACAGCAATGGGTTAAATTATAGGAGCCGAAAGTTCTCTGGAAGCCTTTGGGTGATCTCATGCCAGTCACTTCAGCTCTTGAGCCCTTTCAGTGAAAGTAGGCCTGAGGACTCCATGATCTCAGAGGAGTCTGCAAGCTTATGCCCAATCCCAAACCAGTTACTTCAGCTTCCTGGGCCTCAGTATCCATTTCAATCCCTTGAAAGTCATAACACATGTGAACTGAGGGGCCTCTCCCAGCCTGTGGGTGATCTCACACCAACACTTTGGATTTATAAGCTTCAATTTCCCTTTCCGTAACATAGGGTGTCAGACTCCATGATCTGAGATGTCCCTCACTGCCAAAGGCTAGGTGATCTTACAACAATCACTGCAGCTACCTGGCCCTCTATTTCCCTTTCAGTAGCGCAAGGGGTTGGACTCCATGGTCTTAGATGTCCCTCCCTGCTAACCTTGGAGTGATTTCCTATCAGGAACCTCTGCTTTCTGGGCCTCACTTGCCCTTTCAGTGAAATCAGCATCTAGGTCTTCATCATCTGAGATGGTCCTGCCAGCTTTAGGGTGGAGTCATAACCATCACTAAGCTTTCGGGTCCTCAGTTTCCCTCTCGGTGAAAAGTCTCAGGAAAAGAATATGACCCAAGTCCTCCCTCCCAGCCTAGGTGGTATGCCACACCAGGAACATCAGCTTTCTATGCCTGAGTTTCCCTTTTAGTAAAAGCAGTGGCCTAGCAATGAGGCCTACTAAGCTGAAGCGATTGTTGTGAGACCACCCGTAGCTTGACAAGCGCCTGTAAAATCGCAGAATTCAACCTGATGTTGTCACGGGTAGGGAAATGGAGGCCCAGAGAACTGAAGTAACTCTTTAAAGATCATTCACAAAATAGCTGGCCCCTGTCAGATCAAGGAGTCCAACCCTCTCCTCTCAATAAAAGGCAACATGAGTACTGGAAAGCAGACCTTACTGGTGTAAGGTCACCCTTAGCCTGTGAGAGCCCCCTCAGTTCACCTACTTTATATGTGTGAAGGGAATGAAAGGGAACCTAGGGCCTAGCAAGCTGGGATTAGGCATAAGCTGGCAGACTTCTGTGAGACCATGGTGTCCTCAGGCCTGCTTTCACCGAAAGACAAAAAATGGCCTCGCAAGCTGAAAAGACTGGTGTGAGGTCACCCAAAGTCCACCAGAGCCCATTCAGCACATATTATTTAACCCATTTCTGTTACCAAAAGGGAAACTGAGGCTTACAAAACTAACTTTCTTTGTGTTAGATACCACTTGGCCTGGCAGGGTACACTTGTGTCATATAATTTTACAGAGGATTTTCACTGAGAGGGAAACTGAAGACCAGGAAGCGTCAGTGACTGTTACGACTTCATGCTGCAGGTGGCAGGCCCCTCTCAGATAGTTGGGACCTATTTGCTGATTTCAGTGAAAGAGAAAGTGAGGCCCAGAAATCTGAGGTTCCTAAGACCATGGAGTCCAACCACCTGATGTTCCTGAAAGGGAAATTGAGGCCTAGAAAAGTGAAGTGAGATCAGCTCGAGGCTGGCACTGCCTCCTCAGATAATTGGTAGTTTCTTTTAATCCTTCCTTCTATCCCCGAAGCTTAGCACGGGGCCTGGTAATACCTGATAGCTGCCAGGGAGCTGACAGACTGACTGTGCTGGGTGGTGGTAGAAGAGACTAAAACAAAACCATCCCCTACCCTCCAGGCAGGAAGCCCCATGTCCTAAAGTTTAAGTTAACACAGACTACATGAAATATAAACCCACAGGTATTAGGAAGGAGTCAGGTTGGGGACGCAGAAAAGGACTAACCACCTGGGGAATCCAGAATGGCCTCTTGGAGAATTTGGACCTTTAGCTAAACTTTGACGGGAGTCATGGATCCCAAGGGGTGAAGGTTAGAGGGGAAAGCATTCCAGGTACGGGGCACAGCCTCCACTTTGGCCTTCTCTGCCCTGCCTTCCTTCCCCAAGAAGCTCCTCATGAACCCATCTCCATGCTCTGCAAGCCTGAATCTGTCTGGCATTCGCATCTGCTCAGCACCCTCTTCTCCAGCGCCTCTGTTTAAAGATGGGGCCCAGAACTGTCTTTCCAAACATTTCCCACCAGCTCCCCTGCCTTGAGCCTTTCACTGGCCTTTCAGTCAGTCCTCCTAGCTCTCCCTCTTTAGCTGCCTTTTGGATTTTGCTTCCTCTACTGGAGTGTGCACTTCTACACAGTAGGGACTGGCTCCACTCTTACTTGGATTTTTTCCCCAGACCCTGGGCCAGTACCTGGCATATAGCAGGTGCCTAACAAATGCTTCTTGACTGACTGACCACCGTATACAAGTAGCACTCTTCTTGCCCAAGAAGACACGCTGGCTCCTTCTCAAAGCTGGGATGAACCGGAAAGTCTTTCCTTTGGATTTGAGTTCCTTCACAAATTGGCTCCCCCCTATTTCTATGGACAAATTTCACATCGTTTGGCCCCACTCTCCTTTGGAGACAAAGGAGTCTAAGTTCTGTTCCCTGTCTCCTGTTTGACTCCAAGCCTTTACAAGACTGTTGGGTACGAGAGGGGTGAGGATGGTTTTGTTCTGCTCTCTTCTATCACCAACCAACACAGTCAGTCAGCTCACTGGCAGCTATGAGGTGTTACCAGGCTCCTTGCTAAGCTCTGGGGATACAAGGAAGGCCCAAAATAAAGAACCCAAGCCCCCAAAGTCCCTGCCCTCAAAGAGCTCCCAGCCTCATGGTGGGGAAGGACAGAGAAGGAAGGTGACACACAGTGTGCCAACCACCTTGTCCCAAGGAGACAGATCCAGAACAAAGGGGGGCTGCTCTCACGGGGAAAGCTGCAAGGCGCCAAAGGATATCTGTGCTGCTCTGAGTTCACCCGTTATCTCAAAGGTGCCAGAGACCCTTCCTCTCCCCCAGGGTCTTCCAAGTCTCAGCTTCTGCAATAAGACTCCTGCCTCCTAAGTACGCCTTCTTTCCATTTATCGTCTCCTCCTTATTCTGCCAAAATCATCTCTGTCCTGGGTTGCTTCTATGTCACCTCCTCTCCCTCCACCAGTTTAAGCTTAAGGCCCTTGAGGTCAGGAACTGCCTTTGGCCCTTCTCTGGATCCCCAGTGCTTAGTAAGGTGCCTGGAGCAAAGAAGGCATTTGCTAAGTGGTGACTGCCAGCCTGTGCCAATCTGCTGGCTGTTGCGTCTGCCCAGTGCGCTACAAAATAAACTGAACACCAGGTTTCCTCTCCAAGATGGGTATCCTTAGGGAGCTGCACGGGTTGGGAGTGGTTGAAGTCAGAGGGGGCATTTCTTTTCCTCAGGGATCAAAGGGCCCAGGGCTTGTCCCACAGGTCACCTCCGAGGGAAGGAACAGCTGTTGAGAACACAGGGTCAGTTTTTCTTTTCAAATAGTGGACACATGGCAGCCCCCAGCAACAGGGGCTCTCCAGGAGCTCTTCCAGGGATCCCGGTGAAGGGTTTCCTCTTCAGCATCCACCTCCTCATCCCAGACAACTTTGGGTGGACAGAGGCCACTTCTAGATGCGGCCCCTTCTGGAGAGTGACTCCTTACCTGAAGCAGCCGATCCTTGTCCACACTCCATCAAATGTCACTCCATTGCCATTGCCTCCACTTCTCCTCCCATCTCTCCCTTTCCCCGCCTCTGCAGCCTGCCTTTTGACCCATCACTCAACACAGAGGGCCCCCTGCAGGGTTCCCGGACACCTATTCCTTGCCAGCCGCTGCCAGCCTTTTCTCCAGCTTCATCCTTACAGCACTGGCATCTGCCGGGCCCGGTCGGCCCTGGGTGACTCTCCTCTGGGCTTTCCTGACACTAGGCTCTCTTGGTCCTCAGTCCTGGTCCTGCTTCTCCTTCTCCATCTCCTCTGGTGGCTCATCATCCCCATCGCCTCACATCCCCCAGTCCTGGGCTCTCAGCTCTCTTCACATTCTACTTATTATGCACATATATAACTATATTATATATAATATACTACAAATGCTCTATATTCTATACACATGTAATTCACTTAATATAATTTCCAAGGCCTGGTACTCTTGGCACTTCCAAAGAAAAGAGGTTATTGTCCATAAATTCATATATTTCCATTTTTGAAAGACATGCCATGACGATTTCCAGTTCCATATCATCTTTTCCTCTGCTTCCTTATAGAGCTATACACCCTCTCAATGCCCTACCTCTTTTCTTTTTCAGAGACTTAGCAGGTAGGAGCTGGCCCAAGTAGTCAGTCAATATAGAAGCACACTTAGAAAAGTGGACAATTTGAATTCACACCTGTTACCACTAGGTTCGCTTAGAGTGGCCTGGGCTAAGTGTTCTAAGTTGGTTTTAGAATTTCTTACTCTAAGATTACAGACAGGTTTCTTTTCTTGAGGGGTGGCACTGGCTAGGGGTGGCCAGTGTCCCCAAGAGAAACCTTTGACAGCTTTCAGAGAGGAGGGAAATGAAACAATTCTCAGTCTGAACACCAAAAGGAAGGGTTTCTTTAATATCTTTTGCAATAGTCACAGATCAGGGTAACCAATATCCATATCCATATCCATTTACCATATCCAACATTTATGCAGTATTAGATTTACTAAGGGCTTTCCAGGGATTATGCTGAAAGGTGGGGTGGGCAGGATTCTCCAGATCTGTATCTGACCTTGCTCTGTAGACTAAAGCTAATTAAAGACTGATTTCTAAAAATCTTTTCCTTTGCCATTGCTAGTTCTTCCATGAGGTCCCAGCAAAGCACAATGAGCATGGCGGTAGAGCCTGAAATCTTAAAATATTACCGCCCTAACACAGTTACTAATCGGCTACCGATTTTCTCCACATATTTACGTCAGTCTTTTAACAATTACATCCAGATCCCAAAGAGATGAAAGAAGAGTACAGTTCCTAACAGTATTTCCAATACAACGAATTATCAAATTAATGTCAGGCACTTTTCTTTAGCCCATTGCAAATCAGATAACTGAGGTAACTTGGCCTATCGGTAAACTTCCTGACCCATACAGCATGAAAGTCATAATAGCAAACAATAATAGTAATAACAGTAAATAAAAGAGTAATAATAGTAAACAATAATAAACCACTGAAAATGAGAGTAGAATAAATTCAATGGCACTTGGGGGTGGGGGGAGATCTCTTGGTGGTCAGGCATTGGAAGAATGCTACAGGTCAGTGTTGGAGTAGAGTTTCCTTCTGAGTGTTCAGGGTTGTGCATCATCTTGAAACATCCTCAGGGAAAAGGATGAGGAGGAGGAGGAGGAGGAGGAAAATGGTGCCAGTCATGGTGGGAATGGTCAAGGCGTGTCTGTGAGGGGAGAAGAGAGAAGAGGAGTTACATGTTGGGAGTTCAGTGCTGAGGATAGCCATCAAGGTCGTGGCCAAGGTCATTCTCTGGGAGGAGGGGGGAAGGAGGAGGGAGAGGGAACAGGGGGAGAAGGAATGGCATGGGAAGGAGGATGGGGAGGGTCTCTCTTAGGGTCAGGCCTGGGAGAATGGTCAAGGCTGAGGTTAGAGAGAACTTACCTTTGGGGAGTTCAAAACAATGGATAATCACCTTCAAAGAAATCCTCAAACTCATGATCTGGGAGGAGGAGCGGGGGGAGGGAGAAGGATGAGGAGGACGAGGAGGAGGAGGAGGAGGAGGCTCTCTGTGGCTTCATTCATACTGAGAGTAGTTGAGTTGGGTCCCTGAGAGGGCAAGAGAGGAGAGGAGTTACATCCGGGGAGTTCAGGGCTGCGGATAGTGATAAAGGTCGTGGCCAAGGTCAATCTCTGGGAGAACGGGGGAGGGGGGGCAAAGAAGAGGGGGAGGGAAAGGGAAGAGGAGAAAGAGGAGGAAGGAGGAAGAGGGAGGGGGAGGGGGAGGGAGGAGAGGGAGAAAGGGAGGAGGAGGGACAAGGGGAGGGACAGGAGTACAGGGGAAAGAGGAGGTGGAAGGGAAAGGGGAGGGGGGACTCAGGAGAAGGGAGAGGGGGAGGAGGAAGGGAGATGGGGAGGGAGGGGGAGGACGGGAGGGAGGGGAGAACGAGGAGGCAGGAGAGGGGGAGAAGAGAGAAAAGGGGAGGGGAAAAGGGAGGGGGACAGAGATGGGAAGGAGGAGGGAGAGGAGGAGGAGGAGGGCGAGCAGGAGGAGCAGGGGGGAGGGAGGGGAGGACGGAGAGGGGGAGGGACCGAGGGAGGGATGGACAGATGTACGGAGGGGAAAATGGAGGGTCAGACTGAGGGATGAATGAAGGGCCCAAGGCACGTGTGGATGCAGAGATGGACAGAGGGACCAAAGAAAGTACGGAGGGAGGGAGGGCCGGGGTGACAGACGGAGGGAGGGCCAGAGGCTTCCTGCTGGAAGAAGGAATCAGGGGACAAGGCCCGGGCCTCCCCCGCCGCCCCAAACCCCCACAAGCGCGGGGCCCCACGACCCCCTCCCGCCCCCTCACCCGCCCAGGGGCCTCCCAGATGACGGCAGTGCCTGCTGTGAGCACGACGAGCCGAGCGTCGCGCTGTTGGGCGGATGCGCTTCTGCGGACTTCCGGCCTCGTGCTGGGGCGGGACAGGAAAGTGCAGGGGGAGGGGAAGCACGTGCTGGTCTGGTCGCCTCACCACCAGGGGCTCCTCCGCGAGGGCGGCTTCCAGCCTCAGCACTCAGGGGAAGGCGAGGAGGTCCTCCGCATCCCTTCCCCTCCATCGCCCCCTGCAGGACGACAGAGGATTCGCACCCTAGAGCCACGAGAGCCCTCCCTTCCCCCGCCCCCACACCGCAAAAAAACCCCCCAGAACAAAAAGCAGATAGGGAAGGGAAGGGGCCAGGGGCTCCTAACGACTGCCCCCACCTGCTGAACTGCAAAGAAGACCAGGCTGCGCCTTCCATGGCGCTGACCAAGCTTGGCCCTGGAGCCAGCCCAGCCCCTGCAGTGCCAGTCAGGGTAGAGGTCAGACCGCGCTTCGAGAGCTCACAAGTGGGCTGAGGGAGGAGGAGCGTGGACGTGGTGCCGAGGCGTGGGGGCCGTGGAGGGTCGACCTCGGGCTTCTTACCGAGCTAAGGGAGGCTTAAGGCTCTGCGGTACATTTCTGCACCCCGGGCTACATTTCCGTGGCTTCCGACAGGACCCGCCTCAGCTGGCACGCCACAAGGACGTCCTGGCACCACGGGGGCAGAGTCGCCCAGTGGACGAGAACACACGTGGGACTGGGGGGACAGCCAGCCTCACACTCAGGGAGTGGTCTTCCCAGGGGCCACGAGGGAGTGAGGAGAGGGCGGGACCAGGGGCTGACAGGCAGGGGGGCCCTCAGCGGTTTCTAAGAGGCGGCAGAAAGCCTTGGAAGACTCTGGTCAGGTGCCTCCTCCTCCCTGGAGCCCTCCCTGATTCCACCCCACCCCACCCCACAGCTGAGCTGCAGGGTCTGCCTCCTCCATGTGTCCTCAAGCCTTAGTCTGGCTCTACCTGGAGCCCCTGCTGCAACCCACCCACCCAGAATCTTCTCCCATGTCTGATGTCCTGTCCTCTCCTGTCTTGCCCTCTCCCGTCCTCTCCTCTCCTGTCCTTTCCTCTCCTCACCTTAAACCTTAAACCTACTGTACTCTGAAGCCCACAATAAATGCATGAAATAATCACAAACGAATAAATAATGATCAATAAAACCCCTTAATAAAAGGATTTGTTCTGTAAAAGTTGGACTTGGTCTAAAGGCTCCACCTGCATACTTTTATTAAGGGAATTTGTTCTGTGAAGTTTGGATTCAGTCAAACAGCCACACATGAGGACCTAGAGGACCATTCATGGCCTCAAGGCCACAAGTTCCCCACCCCTGGTAAGGGGTGGCCCCAGATCTTTCACAGGGTGGGAGGCTAGTAACAATTTGGAGACAGTGATGTTCCCACCCCAGTTCAGGAGAGTAGGGATTAGAAGCAGGAGGGATTGGGATGAAGTCTTCTCCGAACACAGGCTGGATTTCATGCCTTGAAGGTGTAAGAGCAAACAAAGTAGGATCTTTGCTGTTTTCTGGATTGGATGTTAGCCAATCAGACATGTAAGTGGGCTCTAACCAATCAGATACGAGCATGTCTGTTGTAACCAGTCGGATGCTGAGTAGAACTGTATATAAAGAGAGCCAGTGTTGAGAAAACAGACATTGAAGAGAGCCGGCAGTGAACGGGCGAGCCAGTGTTGAGAAGAGTTCTGAGTGAGGAGCAGAACACCTCTGAGAGGAGAGCAGACCTCTGAGAGTGGAGAGGAGCAGAGAGGAGAGGAAGCTCTGATGGCAGAGACTTGCTGAAGCAGACTCCAAGCTTTGAAAGTGAATAGAGCTGTAGGGTAGAAACCTGCCCATGGGAAGAAGGCTTAATTTAAGCCCCTTTTGAGAGCGGTTCAAGTGAGGTGAGCTGTTAACAGCACCTCACCCTCTCTCTTCACTCTCCTATCTCTCTCCTCTCTGTCTCTGTGTTTCTGATTCTGTCTCTCCCCCCTCTCTCTGTCTCTTTCTCTGCATCTCTCTGCATCTCTGTCTGTCCCTCTCTGTCTATCTCTTTCTGTGTCTGCACCTTCCTGCTCTCTATCTCTCTCTGTATCTGTGTCTCTCTGTGTCTCTGTCTCCATCTATATCTGTTTCTGTCTCTCTCCCCCTCCCTCCTCTCTATCTCTGTCTCTCCCCCCCCCCACTTCTCTGCCTCTTTCTCTGTCTCTCTCTGCTTCTCTATCTTTGTCCTCTTGGATTGTCTCTGTTTCTGATTCTCTCTCCCCTCGCCTCTCTGTCTCTTTCTCTGCCTGTTTCTGTATCTCTCTGCTTCTGTCTCTCTCTCTCCTGCCCCCTCCCTCTTCCTTAAAACTACTGCTTAGGACCAGGTGACCTCCATTTAGGAAGTCCCCAGTGGGGAAAGCTAGAGGGTCTACTGAGCCAAGAAGGGATATCAGTCATCCTCCCCATTCACAATCCCCACCTCCCCAAATCAGAAACTTCTCATGCCTGAACTTGGGTGTGTGCCCCTCCCTCAAAGTAGCTCTTGTGTGGATTTGTGGCTGAATATTGTGTTCAAGGTCCCTACCAAGTCTAATATTTTCTGGCTTTAGAAATTCTGGGTTACAGCTTCTGCAAGCTGTTCTATAATGAAAGTGGGGTACAAGGGTTAGGTTGGCCCAGGGACAGGCAAATACTTCCCTAAACCTAGGAGTTCTGTGTATCTTCACGACAATATCTGCCCTGTGGAGGGTGCTCTTCAGATGAAGCTGTATGTATTTCCTGGGAATCTTCCTGGGAGATTCCTGGGAATGCCTCAGCCTCTCACCTTCACCCCCTCTCCAGAGCTTGATCCTCTCAAACTTCTTATATTACCCAGGGATGGTGGGGTCTGGGGCCTCCTGCTGGGCACATGGGGCTCTTTCCCTAGTTATGAGACCAGAGACTGCAGCTGCTCTGGAAGGTGCAGGACTCCTGAGGGAGACCTGAGAGTAAACAGTTGTGACTCCAGATTGTGGGTGAGAACACGGAGGCATTACTCTCTACCTGGGTAGGAGTAGTTGGAGCCAGAGCTTGTTGGGTGGGTCTTCTGGGATTTCTTCAGGAGAGACAGGCATGGAAGACACATAGGGGAAGCTGGATCCTGAGTAGGTCCCTGCTTTCCCGAGTGCCTCCCTAGAGAGTGGAGAGGGAGCGTTCCTTTGATGAGAACAGATCAACTCTCTTTGTCTGACCTGGGATCTGTCTTAGTTCCCATTTAAAGAGCTTGTTCACATCCAGGTGGATTCAGCCCTTTGTGCTCTACTCCGGTTTGGGAGAGATAAAAAGGAGTAATTATCTCATACAAATGAGGCATAAAAGAGAATTGATACAGAGGAAGTTAGTAGGGGGGAGGGTGGGTAGTGCTGGAACCTTACTGTCATCAGAAATGGATGAAAGAGGGAAAACATGTCTAGAACGGTACAAAAGCCCTCTAAATTCAGAACGAAGAGGACAGAGGGATAGGGTTGGGGAGTATAAGAGAGGGACTTTTAGAGGGGTGGGAAGGGTAAGGAATAGGAAGACAAGGTAGTATGTAGAAGTAAAGTAGGAGTGAGGAGGTTTAGGGTCAATAGGGTGAGAAGGATAGTGAGGAAGAAGAGGAAGGAGGGAAATATAAGACAAAAAGTTTAGAATGTGAATGGGATGAACTTACCTCTAAAATGGAAATGGATAGCAGATTAAAAATTTGAATTCAACAATATGCTGCTTTCAAGAAATGCTATAAAAATGAGAGATACGCCCAAACATAAAATAAATGTCAGGAATAGAACTTATTACATACAAAAGCAGGGTTAAGTTAAGGCTAAAACAGATTCAATCAAAAGAGAAAAATGGGAAAAACTGCACTCTGTGTCAGTAATATTATTCAGTATTGTTTTAGACCATTTAAAATACCTAGAAAATACAAAATCCCGGAGAATACACCTGCTAAAACAAATGCATGAACCACATGAACATAAATATAAAACACTTTTTATATAAATAAAGTCAGATCTAAATAATTGGAGTAATATTTATTGTTCATGGGTAGGTAAAGCCAATCTAATAAAAAAAAATGACAATTTTGCCTAACTAATCCCTTTATCCAATGCTATCCCAAATAAATTACTAAAAAAATCCTCTTACTGAGTTATAAAAATAATAATAAATATCATTTGGAAGAATTAAAGGTCTGGAACTAAAAAGAAAATGGGAAAAACGATGTAAAGGAAGGAGACTGAGCAGTATCGGACCTTAAACTATATTGTAAGGTGAGAGTATTGTTGAAGTATAAAAAGGATAGTTTTGAGTATTTTAAAGTAATATGTTCTTGTATAAATAAAACCAATGTAGCCAAAAATAGAAGGGATGCAGAAAACTGAAGGGAAAAGTTTTATAGACAATCACTCAGATAGGATGTGATGGTGTTGAAATATTTTTGTGGTATAGGAAATGGGCTGGTTGATTTAGAAAAACATGGAAAGATGAACCTATGAAAGAAGATGCTATCCACCTTCAGAGAAACAGATAACAAGTGTAAATGCATAGTATGGTCTTACATATGTGTGTATGTATATAGATATAAACATATATACATATATACGTATATACGTATACATGTATATGTCTGCATTTAATTGCAGCCTTCTTTGGAGGCACAGCGGGGATAGAGGGGGCAAAATACAGTGAAAGGTGCACAAAAGAAAACCTACAAGGAAGTAAAGAAAAGCTGCAGCCTTGAAAACAATGTGTGGTATTTATTTTATAGGTTTTCTTGAAGTGGAAAGTTACAGTTTTATATTGAATCCTCTCTCATGTTCTGTTGTGTGCCTGGCAGTTTTTTTCTTGTTTTGTATTTAAGTTTAAAATGAATTAAAAAATTTACCAAAAAATCAAAATAAAATAAAAAAGAGTGAACAAAGGCAGCTTTTGTTCCAAACCCCAAGATCAGCAAAAATTGAGGGAGACAAATGGATACAATTTTAGCATTAGCGATTGGTAAGGGAGCAAGTGCCAGTCATTGTCCTGTTCCTCTCAAGGCAGAAATCAGCCTGTCCCTTGACGAAGGGTGGCCCAGGTCCCAGAACTATCTATTCAGACCAGCATCAAGCCTGTCTCTACACCTGGACAACCCTATGAGACATGTAGTGTGCATATGGACCTTACATGGGGACACACTCGCACAAGTCCTTTACACCTCTTGGGGAGGAATCAATCACAGATACACACTTACCAATACATACTGAGATTCTCAGGGAAACACTTGGTTCAGGTCAAAGTCCCAGAGAGAGAACATGATGGAATTAGAATTGGAGGATATGGGTTCAAATGCTGCCTGTGTGACCTTGGGTAAGTCCTTTAAATTATCTGGGTGTCGAGCCCATAAAATATCTATAAAGAAGAACTCCCAACAAATTCTGGAGCAGCAGAAGCCACAGAACAACGGAGCAGATGAGATTTCTGTTTCAGAGCCCTGAAAACCTGACGCGAAAGGTCCATCGCACACCCGACCCAGAGCGGAGCCCAGCCCTGCCTTGGCTGCACGGCACCGAAAGGAGCAGATCCGAGCAGGCTTCAGGGACAGAATCTCCAGTGGCCGCGCAGGTCCCTCCACCCACAGGTGGCAGGGGTTGGTGAGAGACCCTTTTTGGGTGGCCTACAGGGGAGTGGGGTGTCCCCCATAACTCAGGCCCCTTCGGAAGGCAGCAGAGGGGTCAGCGGTGGACAGGGGCTCCCAAAGCAGGCAGGAACTCAGATCCATTGTTGAAGGTCTCTGCATAAACCCCCTGAGGGAACTGACCTCCCAGTGGCGGATCTGCCCCCACCTGAGCACCTGAACTTAATCTCACACTGAATAGCAGCCCTGCCTCCCGCCCATAGCCCTGAGGCTGGGAAGCAGCATTTGAATCTCAGACCCCAAGTGCTGGCTGGGAGGATCTGGAGGCGAGGTGGGGGTAGAAAGAAAACTCAGAAGTCAAGTCACTGGCTGGGAAAATGCCCAGAAAAAGGAAAAAAAAATAAGACTATAGAAGGTTACTTTCTTGGTGAACAGATAATTCCTCCCTTCCTTTCTGATGAGGAAGAACAATGCTTACCATCAGGGAAAGACACAGAAGTCAAGGCTTCTGTATCACACATCCAAAATAAATATACCATGGGCTCGGACCATGGAAGAGCTCAAAAAGGCTTTTGAAAATCAAGTAAGAGAGTTGGAGGAAAAACTGGGAAGAGAAATGAGAGAGATGCAAGGATAGCATCAAAAGCAGGTCAACACCTTGATAAAGGAGACCCAAAAAAATGCTGAAGAAAATAACACCTTGAAAAATAGGCTAACTCAATTGGCAAAAGAGGTTCAAAAAGCCAATGAGGAGAAGAATGCTTCCAAAAGCAGAATTAGCCAAAGGAGGTTCAAAAGCTCACTGAAGAAAATAGTTCTTTCAAAATTAGAATGGAACAGATGGAGGCTAATGACTGTGAGAAACCAAGAAATCACAAAACAAAACCAAAAGAATGAAAAAATGGAAGATAATGTGAAATAGCTCATTGGAAAAACACCTGACCTGAAAAATAGATCCAGGAGAGACAATTTAAAAATTATGGGACTACCTGAAAGCCCTGATGAGAAAAAGAGCCTAAACATCATCTTTCATGAAATTATCAAGGAAAACTGCCCTGATATTCTAGAACCATGTTGGGGGTGTAAGCTCAGTTCTCACGTGGACAGTCTCGGGCAGGTAAAAGTGAGGACTTCTAAAACCTTAGAGTTCTCATGAGGCCCCCCAGGGAATAGCTGGGAATTGAGGCGTGAGACACGGGTTATCTCGTGCATATCCGCCTCTTCTCCGTGGGATACGTGCTGGGGAGAACATCCCAACCTTCAGATTGGCCCGGCGTCTGAGCACACCTGTTGTTGACTAAGCTAAGGGCTGAGAGCATGCCCGGTATTCACGTGCAAACTATGCTGCAGGAGAGCTTAAGTAGGGTCAGGAAAGCCTGAAGGCACTCTTTGCGCTGAAGGGCCCTTAGAGGGCAGAGGGTCCCTCCCCTCTCCCACTCCCATTCTCTTGCTGTACGATCTTTGCCTCCTTGGGAGGAGGAGGATTCCTCTCTCCTGAGGAAGAATTCCCCCTGCACATGTAACCAAGACCCTGAATAAAGCCTAACCCTTCTTTGACTCTGGAAAGTCTCTTCTCTCAATACGTTTATCCGGTTTGGCCGCCGAAGACCTGGACGACAGGTAAGGAAAGACTCGGGTAGCCCTTCGGCCTCTAGGCCTGACAGAACCAGAGGGCAAAATAAGTATTCAGGGAATCCACCAATCACTGCCTGAAAGAGATCCAAAAAGAGAAACTCCTAGGAATGTTGTGGCCAAATTCCAGTGTTCCCTGGTCAAGGAGAAAATATTGCAAGCAGCCAGAAAGAAACAATTCAAGTATTGTGGAAATACAATCAGGATAACACAAGATCTAGCATCTTCTACATTAAGGGATCGAAGGGCGTGGAATAGGATATTCCAGAAGTCAAAGGAACTAGGACTAAAACCAAGAATCACCTACTCAGGAAAACTGAGTATAATACTTCAGGGGAAAAAATGGTCTTTCAATGAAATCGAGGACTTTCAAGCATTCTTGATGAAAAGACCAGAGCTGAAGGGAAAATTTGACTTTCAAATACAAGAATGAAGAGAAGCATGAAAAGGTAAACAGTAAAGAGAAGTCACAAGGGACTTACTAAAGTTGAACTGTTTACATTCCTACATGGAAAGACAATATTAGTAACTCTTGAAACTTTTCAGTATCTGGGTAGTGGATGGGATTACACACTCACACACACACACACACAGAGACAGAGAGCACAGAGTGAATTGAATAGGATGGGATCATATCTTAAAAAATGAAATTAAGGGGTGAGAAAGAAATATATTGGGAGGAGAAAGGGAGAAATAGAATGGGGCAAATTATCTCTCATAAAAGAGGCAAGCAAAAGACTTTTTAGTGGAGGTAAAAAGAAAGGAGGTGAGAGAAAAACGTGAAGTTTACTCTCATCACATTCCACTAAAGGAAGGAATAAAATGCACGCTCATTTTGGTATGAAACCCTATCTTACAATACAGGAAAGTGGGAGAGAAGGGGATAAGCAGGGTGGGGGGGATGATGGAAGGGAGGGCAATGGGAGGAGGGAGCAATTTGAAGTCAACACTCTTGGGGAGGGACAGGATCAAAAGAGAGAATAGAAGCAATGGGGGGCAGGATAGGATGGAGGAAAATATAGTTAGTCTTTCACAACACGACTATTATGGAAGTCATTTGCAAAACTACACAGATATGGCCTATACTGAATTGCTTGCCTTCCAAAGGGAATGGGTGGGGAGGGAGGAATGAAAAGAAGTTGGAACTCAAAGTTTTAGGATCAACTGTCAAGTACTGTTCTCGCTACTAGGAAATAAGAAATACAGGTAAAGGGGTATAGAAAGTTATCTGGCCTTACAAGACAAAAGAGAAGATGGGGACAAGGGAAGGGAGGGATGATAGAAGAGAGGGCAGATTGGTGATAGGGGCAATTAGAATGCTCTGTGTTTTGGGGTGGGGGGAGGGGACAAATGGGGAGAAAATTTGGAACCCAAAACTTTGTGAAAATGAATGTTACAAGTTAAATAAATTAATAAAAAAAAAAAGAAAGAAAAAAAGAAAAAAATTATCTGGGTGTCAATATACTTATCTGTAAAGTGAAAGAACCAGACTGGATGCCCTCTGAGGTGAACTCCAGCTCCAGATTTAGAGTCAATGGTAAGGCACTGAATAAGTAAATTAATTTAGGTAGAATTGTCACTTTTATCATATTGGCTCAGCCTACCCACGAGCAACTGATGTTTTTTCCACTTATTTAGATCTGACTTTATTTGTGCGAAAAGTATTTTGTAATTGTGTCCCTGGATTTGTTTTGGCAGGTAGACTACCAAATATTTTATATTGTCTACCCTAGCTTTAAATGGAATTTCTTTTTCTATCTCTTGCAGTTGGGCTTTGTTAGTAATATGTAGAAACGCAGAAATTTTGTGTGGGTTTATTTTGTAACCTGCGACTTTGCATAAGTTGTTTTTTATTTCAAGTAACTTTTTGCTTCAATCTCTGGGATTCTCTAAGTATATCATCATATCCTCTGCAAAGAGTGATAATTTAGTTTCTTCTTTGCCTATTCTAATTCCATCAATTTCTTTTTCTTCTCTCATTGCTACAGCTAACATGTCTAGTACCATAGTGAATATTAATGGACATCCTTGTTTCACCCCTGATCTTATTGGAAATGCATCTAGCTTATCTCCATAGCATATAATGCTTGCTGAAGGTTTTACATAGATACTTATTATTATTTTATGGAAAATTCCATTTATTCCTATGTTCTCTAGTGTTTTTAATAGGAATGGGTGTTGTATTTTGTCAAAAGCTATTTCTGCATCTATTGAGATAATCATGTGGTTTCTGTTAGATTTGTTGTTGATTAGACCAATAATGCTAATAGTTTTCCTAATATTGAGCCAGCCTTGCATTCCTGGTATAATTCCTACATGATCATAATGTATTATTCTTGTGATAAGTTGCTGTATTCTTTTTGCTAAAATCTTATTTAAATTTTTTGCATCTATATTCATCAAAGAAGTTGGTCTACAATTTTTTTCGCCGTTTTGACTCTTCCTGGTTTAGGTATCAAAACCACATATGTAACATAAAAAGAATTCGGAGGACTCCTTCCCCAATTTTCCCAAATAGTCTATGTAGTATTGGAATTACCTGTTCTTTAAATGTTTGACAGAATTCACTTCTAAATCCACCCCACCCTGGAGATTTTTTCCTAGGGAGTTCATTGATGGCTTGTTCAATTTCTTTTTCTGAGATGGGGTTATAAGTATTCAACTTCCTCTTCTGTTAATCTGAGCAATTTATATTTTTTAAAATGATCATTCCATTCCATTTAGATTGTCAAATTTATGGGCATAAAGTTCGTCAAAGCAATTTCTAATTATTGTTTTAATTTCCTCCTCATTGCAGGTGGTATTACTTGGGGATTTTCAATTTGTGCTTTTTCTAGCTTTTTCAGCTGCATGCCCAATTCATTTATTTCCTCTTTCTCTATTTTATTCATGTAGGCATCCAAAGATATAAAGTTTCCCCTAAGAACTGCTTTTGCAGTATCCCATAAGATTGGGTAGGTTGTCTCATTATTGTCATTCCCTTTAATGAAGCTGTTGATTGTTTCTATGATTTGTTTTTTAACCCACTCATTCTTTAGGATTACATTATTTAGTTTCCAATTAATTTTTGGTCTATCTTTCCATGGCCTTTTACTACATATAATTTTTATTGCATTATGTTCTGAGAAGGATGCAATGACTATCTCTAACTTTCTGCACTGGATTATGAGGTTTTTGTGCCCTAGTACATGGTCAGTTTTTGTATATGTGCCATGTACCACTGAGATTAAGGTATATTCCTTTCTGTCTCCATTCAGTTTTCTCCAGAGATCTATCATATCAACCTTATCCAGAGTTTTATTGACTTCCTTAACTTCTTTCTTTTTTATTTTAATGTTAGATTTATCAAGTTCAGAGAGGGGGAGGTTGAGGTCCCCCACTAGTATAGTTTTGCAGCATATTTCTTTCTCTAACTCCCTTAACTTCTCCACTACAAATTTGGATGCTATACCACTTGGAGCATATATGTTTAATAATGATATTGCTTCGTTGTTTATGGTGCCTTTTAGCAGGATATAGTTTCTTTCCTTATTTCTTAGATTAGATCTATTTCTGCTTTTGATTTGTCTGAGATTAGGATTGCTACCCCTACTTTTTTTACATCCGCTGAAGCACAATATATTCTACTCCAACCTTTTACCTTTACTCTTTGTGTAGGATTCTGGGAAGGTAGCGGGGTAGGTCAGAAAATTTCAAGCCCTCAAGATTTTCCTCCATGCAAAAGACAAAATAGCACCTCATGGCAAGCATAAAGAGGTGAAAATAAATAAGAGTAAGAGCAGAACAGGGTTCCTCCTGGGACAATCAGAGAAGATTAGAAGAAAAGTCCCAGGATGAGGTTTGGTCCCTGCGAAGAGTAAACATCTCCAGACTAGGGAGCACTTAAACAAAAAGTGGCAAGCCCTAGGGTTAGGTCGGTTGGGAGGCTGCCTCGCCTCAGCCATAGGAACATTTATCCCCTGAACAGTAAGGGAGTTGGGTGTCTGAGCTGGGGAAGATCTAGGGAACCTCTTCTGACAAGGAATGCAAGACCCAGCTGTGCTGTACAGATTCTGTGGGGGTGAGAAGGGACGAGCACATACCCAGTGAATATAGAAGCATGGGGGACTTAGAGGAGCCTAGAGGTCACGGTTTGAGTTCAAGGTCAAAGAGGAGAACTGAAGAGGATCTGAGACGAGAGGAACCACCACACCATATCTCAGGAATAGAGGTAATTATAAAAACTAAACTATTTCGAAAATTGCACAGGCAAAGGACAAAGAACCCAATCAGAGAGACAGCTACTATGGGAATTGAGAGGACCAGAGTTCATCTTCAGAGAAGGATATTAAAGCAAGAAAAACCTCTTCAACCATCAAAGAGTAATATCAAATGACTACCTGCCCTATAAGAGTCCATTGAAGAAATTTAAAAAGACTTTAAATATCAAGTGAAAGAGATTGAGGAAAAGCTTTAAAAAGAAAAATAAGAAAAATTTTAAAAAGATTATGAAAAAGTAAACCAATTAACAAAGGAAATGCAGAATCTTTTTTAAAATTAATTTATTTGTTTCCATTTTCAACAATTACTTCCATAAGTTTTAAATTTTTTCTCCCTCCTCCTCCCTCCCTGAGATGGCATGCAGTTTTTTATGTGTTCTACACATACATTCTTATTAAACACAAGTTCACATTACTCATGTTTCATAGAAGAATTAAAACAAATTGGAGAAACCGTGAGAAAAAACAAAATGTAACAAAAGAGAAAATAGTTTGTTTCACTCTGTGTTCCAATTCCATAGTTCTTTCTCTGGATGTGGGTGGTATTTTCCATCAAGAGTCCTTTGGGAATGTTTTGGGAATTGCTGTGAAGAGCTAAGTCTATCAGAAACAGTCCATACACACTGTGTCTGTTACTGTGTATAATATTTTCCCAGTTCTGCTCATTTAGCTCAGCATCAGTTCATAAAAGTCTTTTCAGGTTTTTCTGAAGTCTGCTTGTTTGTCATTTCTTATAGTACAGTAGTATTCCATTATATTCATACACCACCACTTATTCAGCCATTCCCCAATTGATGGACATTCCCTTGATTTCCAGTTCTTGGCCACCATAAAAACAGTTGCTATAAACATTTTTCTACATATGGCATCTTTTCCCATTTTATGATCTCTTCAGGATACAGCCCTAGAAGTGATATTGCTATGTCAAAGGGTATCCCCATTTTTATAGCCCTTTGGGCATAGTTCCAAATTGCTGGAGACCGTGCATCTTAAGGATGAGAATGACTCCTTGAAAATTAGAATTGAGCGAGGGCAAGTCAACAAAGTTAATACAGGTCAGGAAATTAAAAAAAAAACCAACAACAAAGAATGAAAAAATAGAAGGGAATGTGAAACATCTCATTAGATAAACAATTGATCCCAGGGCTGCAGCAGCCACTGCTGAAGCAGAGGGTGTTTCTGGAGCACTCCACTTAAGAAAGACCTCAAAAGACAAGTAATTGTCTGGGAAAATGGGCAAACATTGTGAAAAGAACCAGACCTTACATTTTTACTTTCTTAGTGAAGAGGTATTTTCTTATGTCACTGATGACAAGGAAGATTAAAACATACAACCAGAAGAAGCAACAAACCAAAGCTCCTGTATCCAAAGGCTCCAAGAAAAATATTAATCTCTCAGGCCATGGAAGAGCTAGAAAAAGGATTTTGAAAATCATGTGAGAGAAGTAGAGGAAAAATGGGAAGAGAAATTAGAGTGATGCAAGAAAATCATGAAAAATGAGTCAACAGCTTGCTAAAGGAAACCCTCAGAAATGCTGAAGAAAATAACATCTTTAAAATTAGACTAAGCCAAATGGCAAAAGAAGTCCAAAAGCTCACTGAAGAAAATAATTCCTTAAAAATTAGAATGGAGCAAATGGAAACTAACGGACTCTATAAGAAATCAAGAAATTTTAAAAATGAAATCAAAAGAATGAAAAAATGTGGAAAACAATGTGAAATATCTCTTAGGGAAAACAACCGACCTGGAATGTATCCAGGAGAGATATTTTAAAAATTATTGGACCACCTGAAAGTTACGATCAAAAAAAGAGACTAGACAACATCTGCCAAGAAATTATCAAGAAAACTACCCTGATATTCTAGAACCAGAGGGAAAAATAGAAATGAAAGGAATTTGCCGATCACCTCCTGAAAGAGGTCCCCAAAGGATAACTCCTAGGAATATTGTAGTCAAATTTCAGAGTTCCCAGGTCAAGGAGAAAAAATTACAAGCAGCCAGAAAGAAATGATTCAGCTATTGTGAAAATCCAATCAGGAAAACACAAGATTTAGCAGCTTCTAAACTAAGGGATCAGAGGTCTTGGAATATGATATTCCAGAGGTCAAAGGAGATAGGATTAAAACCAACAATCACCTACCCAGCAAAACTGAGTATAAAATTTCAGGGGAAAAAAGGGAACTTCAATGAAATAGAGAACTTCCAAGCATTCTTGTTGAAAACACCAGAACTGAATAAAAAAATTTAACTTTAAAATACAAGAATCAAGACATGCATGAAAGGTAAACAGGAAAGAGAAACTGTAAGGGACTTATTAAAGTTCAACTGTTTACATTCATGCATGGAAAAATGATACATGTAACTCATGAGACCTTTCTCAGTATTAGGATAGTTGGAAGAAATGTGTGTGTTTGTGTATGCATATATATGTATATGTATACACATATGTACACACACATGCACACTATACATATATAATACATGATTTATGATATATACATATATGCATATATAATATATACACATATACACATATATATGTATATGAAGAGAGAGGGGGACACAGAGTGAGTTGAATATGAAGGGATGATATCTAAAAGAGAAAATTAAGTGTTGAGAGAAATATACTAGGAGAAAAAGAAAGGGAGAGGTAGAATGCATTAAATCATCTCAACATAAAAGAGGCAAGAAAGAGTTTTTACAACAGAGAGGAAGACGGGGAAGATGAGAGGGATTAAGTGAGCTTTCCTTTCATCAGATTTTGCTTCAGGAGGAAGTAACAGACACACTCAATTGGGTATTGAAGTTTATCTTACCCGACAGGAAAGCAGGGAGGAAGGGGATAAGGCAAGGGCGGTAGTCATAACCATAATGGCAGATTGGGGAAAGGGGTAATTGGAAGCAAACACTTTGGCAGAGGGACAGGTCAAAGGAGAGAACAGAATAAATGGAGGGCAGGACAGGATAGAGGAAAACTCACAGGAATATTATAGTCAAATTATGAAAGCCCCAGCTCAAGGACAAAATATTCTGAGTAACAAGAAAAAAATTTATATCTGGTAATATCACAATTAGAATCACACAAGACCTAGCAGTACTGTATATCAAAGAGTAAAATAACTGGACAAAAATATTATACCCAGCAAAGCTGAGCCTAATTCTGATTGAAAAAAAGTAGACATTTAATGAATTGTCAGACTTTCAGGACTTTGTTTAAAAATAAACAAACTTGAACTTAATAGAACATTTGACACAAAAAAGCAAAGGAAAATATAACGCATATAACCAATGACCAATTATAAGGGTCTCAATAAGAATAAACTGTTTACCTTTTACGTATGCAAAATCCACGTCTAAGTTTGTTACTAGATATTAGTAATTTCTTATACAAAGTTTAAATAATGTGTCCTGAATGGGCCCTGGCAGCTTTTGGGTGATCTCAAACCAGTCACTTCAGTTTCCTAGGTCAGCTCTCCAGGACTCAGGTTCCCATTCATTTACAGCAGAGGGATGGACCTCTTGACCAGGGACCAGAAATTTTGTGGAAGATCTTTAAAAAGTCACTTTAGTCCTCTCAGTCTCAGTTTCTCTTTCTGTGACAGCATCAGGTTCAACATTCTGAATTCATAGGCCTCTGCCAGTTAATGGGGGGTCTCATACTAGTCACTTCAGCTTCCTAGGCCTCAGTTTTCTTTTCAGTAACATCAGGGGGTTGGACTTCATGGACTGATATAGCCTTCACTAACCCTCTTTGAGGGACATAATGCCATTCATCTGAGCATTCTAGGCCTCAGTTTCCCTTTCAGTAACACTAAGAGGTTAAATAATAGAAGCTGAATGGACTCTGTCAGCCTTTGTCTGATTTCACATCAGTCAATCCACATTACTCCCCTTCAGTACCACCCCAGGCTTAAAGTATGTGAACAGAGGGGGCTTTGCACCAGTGATGTCAGCTTTCTAGCACTCAGATTCCCTTTGATTAACAGCAGAAGGTTCACCCACTAGATCTGACAGTGGCCAACCATTTTCTGGATGATCTTAAAGAAGTCATTTCCAATTTCTCGGCCTCAGTTTCCCTTTCTGTTACAGCATCATATTTGGCTCTGATTTCACAGGACATTGCCAGGCTATGGGTGATTTCACGCCATTCACTTCAGCTTTCTAGGCCTCAGTTTCCCTTTCAGTAACAGCAGGAGGTTGGATTCCATGATCTTGGATGCCCCACCCTGTCACCCTCTGAGTGATCCATCACTAGTAACTTCAGCTTCCTAGGCCTCTGTTTTTCTTTCAATAACAGGGCCTGATTAAAGTATGTCAACTGACAAGGCCTTGCCAACCAATATGTGATCCCACATCAGTCACTTCAGCTTACTTGGTCTTAGTTTACCTAAGTAAGGGTAAGGACACCATTATCCGAGAGGAGTCAGTCAGTTGTTACCTGATCCTATACCAATCACTTCAGCTCTCTGGACCTTAGTTTCCCTTTCTGTGACAGCATCAGGTTGGGCTCTCTGATTTCACAGGACCCTGGCAAACAATGGACGATGTCATCCGAGTCTTTTCTGCTTCCTAGGCGTCACTTTTCATTTCAGTGAAATCTCGATCTAAGTATAAATTATCTGAGAGGGCCCAGTCAGCTTCTGGGTGAAGTCATAACAGTCACTAAGGATTTCTGGTTCTCAGTTTCCCTCTCAGTGACAAACCTGGGTAAAAGTGTATGTCCAGTGGGAACCTGGAAGCTTATGTGTAATCTCACTCTAGGAACCTCACCTTCCTAGGAGTCAGTTTCCTAGAAAAAGTACTTTTAGTGATCACTAAACATAACCCACTCATTTTAGAGAGGATGCAACTGAGGTCTGAGATGGAAAGAGACTGGGCTTGGTCTCCAAATACAACAGTCCTTCCCTCCATGTCTTATCTATAAGAGTGTGCCAGTCTTGAACCAAAGGTTCAGAGATTAAGGGGTCCTATGAGATCATCTAATCTACCCCTTCCTCAACTTTTTACTTTACAGAATTAAAATATTTATATTTTGACCTCCCTGAAAGAATGAAGTATCATGATAGATTTAAACACGAAATGATAAGACATCTACACTGGATAATCTGCATTATAGTTTGAACTTTGTAAGGCTTCAGAAACTCTATTTATGACCTATAGTTTTTTACAAAAATGCTTTAATTTAGAGTAGAGATTTTTCAAGTCATCCCCATAATGACAATGAGACAACATGTCATAATCTATAAAATGAAGCAAAAACAGTAATCAGAGGAAAATGTATATCTCAAAATATTTATGTTAATAAAATAGAGAAAGAAGAGACCAATGAATTGGGTATACATTTAAAAAACTAGCAAAAGAACAAATTTAAATGCCCAAATTAAACATGATAAATCTTAAAAAGTAAAGGTGAAATTAATAAAATTGAGTGTAAGAAGACCATTGAATTAGTAAATAAAACTAGGAGTTTGTTTTATGAAAAAGAAACCCAATAGAATAGATAAACCATTGGTTAATATGATTTAAAAAGAGAAAAAACAAACAAACCTCCAATATTAAAAATGAAAAGATGAAATATACCACTAATGAAGATGAAATCAAAGCAATTATAAAAAATCATTTGAATAAAAATTACCATTTTAAATAAACTAATCACTTTTTTTCATACCATCTCAATAAAATAACCAAAAATTTGATTTACTGAGCACAAAATGATTAAAAAATTAGTTAGGAATAATAAAAGATCAAGAAACTCAAAGGAATTAATAAAAAATGTAAAGGAAGTAGGTTTAGCTGGGTTGGATCTTAAACTTCACTATGAGGCAGTAATTGTAAAAACTATCTAGTACTGGCTAAGAAATAGAAAGGTAGATCAGTAGAATAGAGTACATATACAATACATGGTAGGAAATGATTACAGGAAGATTCCTATCTGTGTGACCTTGGTTAAGTCACTTTGCCCCTTTCTGCCTTAGTTTCCTCAACTGTAAAATGGGGATAATAATAACACCCAGCTGGAAAGGTTGTTGTGAGGATCAAATGGGATGGTAACTCGAAAGCTCTTAGCACAGTACCTGGCACATAGTAGGTACTGTAGAAATGTTCCCCTTCACAGTTTAGGGACCATTCGCAGTAACTATCCTAAATATGTATACACCATTATACTTTCTAGTTATGAAGAAGAATTTGTCCCCACTCTTACTTGCCCCATATTTGTCAGATAGAACTCAGGTGCTTCACAGTGAGGTGTGTGTGTGTGTGTGTGTGTGTGTGTGTGTGTGTGTGTGTGTGTTTGCAGGGAGGAAGGACTAAGATGAACAGAACCAAAGCAGATCATAAATCTGAAGACTTTCACGGCAAGACTTACGGGAATAAATGTGGAGGGAAATAATCAGAACCAGGAAAAAATATACACAGTGACCACAGTGAAAGGAGAGGAAAGAAGAACAGGAAGAGCTACATGATTTTGAGCAAGCTTAGCCCTAGTGAAGAGACAAGAAAATGCATTTCCCTCTCTTCTTTGCAAAAACAGTAGACTATGAGTGTGGAACAATCAAGTGCCTGACACCCAGCAGGTGCTTTATAAAACCTTATCCCCTTCTACTCTCCTGTTAGACTCAGATATTTTTCTTTTCATTCTTTGTTGCAAGGGATAGCATCCTGACATGAAATGTGACTACCTCTTATGTTTCCTGAGCACAATACGAAGTGTTGGTCCACTGCCCAATTTCTGCCAGACTGCTTTCCAGATTTCCCAACAATTTTTACCAAATAATGAATTCTTATCCCAGAAGCTTAAATCTTTTCATTTGTCAAACACAATTCATTTAGAAATAAAGGTAGTGCCTAAACAAAAATTGTCAAAAAAAAGTTTAAATTAACAGGAAAAAAAAACGCATGAAACTTTTATAAAAAAAATTATAGTGTAAGACGCTAGGCATAACTCAGGAGTAGTGTTACCTCTGAGCTCAGCAGCAGAGTAGAATGAGAGAGAGCATCAGAGTCCTCCGGCATAACGATTCTGTCTCTAGGTAGAATCCACCACAGGAGCAACCCTGAGTGCCTTGAAGGAAGGAGCTCATCTTAGCCACACTCAGAATTATACAGTTATCTCAGAGGAGTGTGCCAGCTCCTACCTATCCTAAACCAGCCACTTCAGCTTGCTAGACCTCAGTTACCCTTTCAATCCCTTGACAAGTATAAAGTATATGAACTGAGGGGGCTCTCCCAGCCTATGGGTGATCTCACACCAATCAAGTCAGCTAGCTAGGACTCAGGTTCTGTTTAATTTACAGCGAAAGGTTGGAACACTTGATCTGACAGGGGCAAGTCTTTTTGTGGATGACCTGAAAAAAGTCACTTCGGTCCTCTCAGCCTCAGTTTCCCTTTCTGTGATAGCATCACGTTGATCACTATGATTTCACAGGCCCCTGCCAGGTAATGGGGCATCTCATAATAGTCACTTCAGCTTCCTTGGCCTCAGTTTCCATTTCAGTAACAGCAAGGGGTTAAATGATATGAGTTGTAAGGTCTCTGGCAGCCTTTTGGTGATCTCACACCAGTCACTTCAGCTTGCTAGGCCTAAGTTTGACTTTCAGTGAAAGTAGGGCTGGGGACTCCATTATCTGAGGAGGCTCTGCCAGGCTAGGGCTGATCTCACACCAATCACTTCTGATTTCTACACCTCAGCTTCCCTTTCAGTAACAATAGGGGATGGACTCTATGATCATGGATGCCCCTTACTACCCTGCTCTGGGTGTTCTCAAAACAACCACTTCAGCTTCCTAAGCCTCAGTTTCCCTTTAGGTACTAGCAGGGGATTGGACTCCAGGGTCTGAGATGTCCATCATTGCCACACTTTGGGTGATCTCACACCATTCATTTCACCCTTCCTCACCCTCAGTTTCTTTTTCAGTAACAGCAGTGGTTTGGACTGCAGGTTCTGAGATGACTCACACTGCCACCATTTCAGGGATATCACTACATTCTCCTCAGTTTTCTAGTAGTTTCCTTTTCTATATCAGGGCCTGATTAAAGTATGTCACCTGAGAAGGCCATGCCAAACTTTGGGGGATCTCACATCAGCCACTTGAGACTTCTAGGCCTCATTTTCTCTTTCAATAACAAGGCCAAGTTAAAATATGTGAAGAGAGAGGGCCCTGCCAACTCCTGGGTAATCTCAACTTTCTGGGACTCACTTTCCCTTTCAGTGAAATGGATATCAAGGACTAAATTTTCTGAGTTGATCTTGCCATCTTCTGGGTCAAGTCATAACGGCCACTAAAGATTTCTGTTTCTCAGTTTCTCTCTCAGTGACAAGCCTGGGTCAAAGTATATGATAGGTATGGGCTAAAGTCAGTGATGTGTTATGTCATACCAGAACCTCATTTTTCCTTTCCCTTTCTCTTTCAGATGCTGCAAGGAGTTAAATTATATGAGCTCCATGTGCCATGGTCGCCTTTGGGTGATCTCACACTACTCATTTCCTCTTTCGAGGCCTTTTGTAGTTTCTTTAGCATCCTGTATACTCCTAAATTATTATTCATGTTATTTGTGTACCAAGTATTACTTATTGAGAAGTTTTTTTTTTATTTTGTGCTCTTCTATCTATATTTTTGAAAAACAATTTTTAAAGGATCCTATTTACTATCTAAACTCAGGACCTTGTAACCACTGGGCTGAGTGCCTTTGAGTTACACAATCAAATACAAATTTTCTAGTAAACCCTAAAGGATTCACACAATCCAAAGGAGGAGTTGATAACTGAAGGTCACTGTAAAAATAGAAGAGTATTTTTAGTGAAAACTAAGATGTATCCTGACCAAAGTTTGTATATATTGGATCTATGATGTTTATGGGTATCTTGAAAAGTATTCTGATTTTGTTTTCCAGGCAGAGCAAGTACTTTGATAAATGTGTTTTTGTAATGTGTTGCTAAATTAGCAATTTTTGTTTGTATCCTGTTTGATGTATAAATAAGAAACACGAGTTTTTCCCTTCCAACCAGAAGTAATTTTATTATCTATTTGGGCCTTCTTCAGGAAAGACTTCACATTTGTTATCCAATTCTTTGATACATTGGGGAATTTTCTAATTATATTACACCAATATATGCATGCATATAATACATACCTCCAAGTGGCAGGTTTCCCAACCCCCTATAAACTCTCTCTGGTAGTAGTCTCCAGTCTCTGTTCATGTGTGTAGTCTGTCCCACCAAACCCGGACTGCACATCGTGTTCATCTCAGGCTTGTCAAAAAACCCTCAAGGCATGATGTAGAGACAACCTCTTCCATGTGCTTGCTTGTTGTAAGTTCTCTGCTATTTAAATTTTTTCTTGAGCTTTATGTATCTTGATCCTGTAGTCATCATAGCTGAAGGATGTGCTGGTCCATGTTTAACAACTGGCTCTCTGAAAATAAAAGTACAAACAACACAGTTTCCAGTTTAATCTGCATCATTAATACTTTCTTCATTTCATCCTTCCGCCTACATAATCTACAAAACAATCAATCAAATCCAGATTTATAACATTTGTTGGTTTCTGGAGTGTAAATGTTCACACTGAAATTTAACCATCAGCTCTCCAGAGCTAATGCAAAATGGCTCCCACACTGCTGCACCCTGCATTATAAATGTTTGTGTACATGACCGAGCTTCCCATAACATCATAACAACTTTTCATAACATTTCATAAGCTCTCTAGTGGCAGGCACACTCGGTTCTTTGGGTACTTGCTGGAGAAAGACCATGATTGGCAGTGGAAAATAGGGTAGCAATCACACTTAAATTACACACAGAAGATATGGGGGCAAAAAGCCCATAAAGGCAGAGACAAGCAGTGAAAGTGGTACAGAAGCCGCATGGGAACAGGGGACGAGATGGTGACGTAAGGCTGGCAGCATCACCATGGAGAGGAGGCAGAGGACCACTCACATAACCACGGATTTGGGTTGGGAGCACTCGGCATCATGGACGCCATGGAAACAGAAGAGAGCTGGGGCAACCCAGGAGTCTGACATCTCCCTTTCATAAGGATTTTTTGGGGAAACAGACCAATTCCTCTCCCTGTGGCACCTTAGGGCATAACCCTTCAAAGTCATCATCCCAAAGTTACCAGTATGTTTTTGGTGTTTGGCTGGTCTGTCTGGAGCTATGGAGGTCTCAATTTTGTTTGGAATTTACAAATTGTAGGACCAGAAACCTTGACAAGCAATGCCTAGATGGTTTCTCCTGATTCCGCACATATACCCATGATGTGAATTTTACTTATTACATTTTGTAAATTATCCTCACTCCTTATACATATCCTTATACCATCTCGCCTAAGGCTCCAAGGAGCTGGAGCATGCACAGAGGCCACATCCCAGTCAAACCGTCTCACAGCAGATGTGCTAAATGGGATTCAGGGTAAGCAACAGGCCTCAAACCCGCTGGTGAGTTAGGGGGAGTGTCTACCCCAAGCATGTGAAGATTTTCCCCAGCAGAATGGCATGATGATAACATTGTGTTCCAATGGCCAGGAAGGCAGCTGAAGCAGGCAGTGCAGAGTGCTTAGAACTTGGTCAGGTATTATCCACTGCATCCTGAGATGACAGTTTTGTGCAGCTTTGCCTCACTTAAATCCAATTCACCGACAAGTCAAGGCATCACCACATGATGTCACTGGTCCTCTTAGAAAATGAAAGACAAAACAACACTACGTACTTACTATACTGACTAGAAAGAGAAGGGGTTGTCAGAGGGACCAGAACATGATACAATTTTAACACACAACATTATTGTAAAGATGAACCATATTGAAAGACTTAAGAATTCTCATCATCCATGACTGCAGAGAATGATAATGAAATAGGCTGCCATATATGTATATAAAGTATACATTTGCATATATTGGATATGGCTGAGAGAACTAGTTTTGCTTGACTTTGCATATCTGTTGCAAGGCTTTTGTTTTTCTTTTTCATTGGAGGTGGAAGGGTTTGGGGAAGGTGAGAGAAGTATATTTTCAGTAATTGATAAAAATAAGATTAAGTTTTTAAAAAAATCAGCATTTGTAGCATTTAGCTAAACCAAAAGAGCCAAAGCCAGAGATCTTGGACTGCCTTAAGAGCCCTTCAGACTTTCTGGGGAGGTAATGGTCCCACTTTAACCTTCCTGCTCAGAGACCATCTGCAGGAGCTTGCCCCATTCTAGGCATTCCATTAGCAGGACATTGATAAACAAGATGGAGTCTAGGGAAGGGCCCACCTGGCTGGTTAGGAGGCTGGAGTTCAGGTGCTCTGTAAGGATGGGTTGAAACACCTGGAGATGTTGACCCAGGGGAGGGGAAGGTTATTGCCTCTCTGCAGAGAGGCAGATTTAGGTCTAATGTCACAAAGGTAACCAGAGTCCTTAGTGCTATTCAAAAAGAGAATGAGCAGCCTGGGGAGGTGGTGGGTTCCCTCCTTCTCACTGGAGGCTTTCAAGCAAAGGTCAGGAGACCATTTGCCCAGGATAACGTAGAAGAAATTCTTGTTTGGGTCTAGTTTGGACCAGGTGACATCTGAGGAACCTTCCAACTTCTGCGCTCAAGGCAAATTCGGGGCCAAAAGGACGTGTGTGCTACATGTGTCCTGAACATCCCAGAAACCAGGAAGCTTTTTGAAGTTAGTGGTTTCCAGGAGGTCCCCATTCCCCTCCAGGTGCAGGAATCTCTGTGAGAGTAAAATCTGGAGTTTTACTTTTCATTTTTTCCCCTAGCAACAAGCACAGGGCCTTACATACAGAAGGCACTTAAGAAATACCAGCTGGATTCAGTGCATTGCTCTGGTTGGTCAGTACCATTTGTCCTTAAAAAGCAAATCAAGAAAATATAGCGTGAGCGCATCCTTTTGGACACAAGGCGGCAACGTTGCCTCACTCATAGAAAGGCAGCCTTCTGTCAACCCAGTCTAACTCTCCTTCTGGATATGGAGTCCTATCAGTGACACATCAGAGACAGGTCATACAAATATGAAGGCCTAAGGAGAGTAATAAGAATGATAAATAACGTCTCTCATTACAATGGATAATAAATAGATCAGTGTACTATATCAATATATAATAAATATAAAATATAATGGCTATTTTCTAGGCTTACAGGGACTACCATCAGTCTGGACATCTATGGGAAGGCGGAGTCTACCTGAAGGAGAAGGATAGATACTGTTGATCTGAGTATTTCACCTTGGTGGGTGGAGGAACCCCAACCCCAGGATAGATCCTGGGGAGATAGGGAACACTGGAGTGGGAAGAACAGTTGTCTTGACTATTTATGGGCTCAATTAATCAAACAAGCATTTCTTAAATTCCTACTATGTGCCAGGTACTGTTCATGAGCACAAGTCCCTTGTACCTTGTATTTCCAATCAAGTGAAATAAAGCCTGTCCCATGTTTGCTCTCTTGTTAGCCCCGCTTCTTCCTTATCTTCACTCCCAGTCTCACAGAGGCCTCCGTCTCCCCAATGGTTACATCTTTCACCTACTTGAGATGCCCCTGAGGAATTGGGCTAATGTTTTCCCAGTGACATTTTAGTGTGTTCTCTCCAGTAGTGATCATAAGCGATTAGCATCTCAGTATCCTTCAATCAATTAATATTAATTAGTTTTTACAAAGAGGTGATTACTTTGAGGCTATAATAAGAAGGAAAGTATAAAGCATCCCCTGCCCAAGTCCAAGGATGGGGAACATGTGGCTTTCTAGGATCTTGGGTAGGGCCTTTTGATTGAGTCCAAGTTTTATAGAATAAATCCTTTTCTAAAGGGGATTTGTTCTGTAAAGTTGAAATTAATTCAAAGGGCTGCCCTTGAGAACCTAGAGGGCCACATATGACCTGGAGGCCACAGGATCCCTACCCCTGGCCCAGTCACTTCAGCCCCAGGGAAGAGTGAGCTTAAACTTAAGGCACTTTCTATGGATCATTGAACCGCCAATTTCCCTCTTGTCACCCCTGCTTCCTCCCACTGGGCTCAGTCCAGCAGGTCAAGGCTCTTCAGACTCTTGACTTCAGGTCAGCCTTGCTCAGCCTCTTGAAAATCCTCATGTGGACTCTGGCTCCCTCTCAGGTGGCTCACCATTCCCAACCTGCAAATCTCCCAAAGTCACAGATGTCTCCAATAGTCCTTTACTGAAAAGAGGAAAGAGCCATCTAAAGAGGGAAAGAACAGAGGTCCACCTTCATGAATACTTTTGGGTCCTGGAGGTGAGGGCCAGAGTTCTTTTCCTACCCAGAGGTTTACAGTATGTGTCTCTCTCACTCAAGTGCATCCTGGGAGGATGGATTCAGAGCCTCACTCCATACCTTTTGAAGGCATCCCAGTTCCTGCTGAGCAGCCAGTCACAATTCTGTCTTGTACAGTTCTGAAGTACTTATGCTGAAAAATGCTATCCACCCCCAGGGAAAGAACTGATGGCATCTGAATACACATTGAAGCATACTGTTTTTAACATTCTTTTTTTCTTGAGCTTTTCTGTCTCTTCTCTCACAACATGACTTTTGTGGATATGTTTTGCCTGACCGTACATGTATAACGTATATCAAACTGCTTGCCTTCTCAAAGAGGGGGAGGGGGGAAGGAGGGAGGGAGAGAATTTCAAAATCAAAGTTTTAAAAACAAATGTTAAAAGTTGCTTTTACACAGAACTGGGGAAAATAAAATGCTAAATAAGAAAAAAAAGTCTGCCTTGTTCTGATGCCATTAGAATACTAGAACCAGCCAGTTACACAAAGTCTGCACAGAGTCCAAAGTCCCTTTGAGCATCACATCTACTGCACATGCTTTCCAGAGCTGGGCTCTGCCAGACCCCTGTTCATATAAGTTCATAATATGCATGTCTGGGGGACTTCCAACTCTCCCAGCAGCAGCACAGGAGTAGGGGCAAAGAAGTCTGAGGGTCTGAGTAAGTGAGGGCTGAGGTTTGGGGAGGGATGAAGACCTTGAGGCAATCAGGGGAGAAATTTGGGAGCTGAGGCTGCCGAGGAGTTGAATTGGCTAAACACAGGTCAAGACTGGAGAGGTCATGGAGTGAAGTCAGTGCAGGGGTAATGGCCTAAGAAAGTCCTCAGGGCGTTGAGGTCTTGATGAGGGGATAGAGTGGGCTCATAACAGCCATGAGGAAAGAGTCTTATAACCACCAAACTCTCCACTTACAGCTGTGAGCATTCAGACCTTTAAGGCTTGTAAAAGATTTTGCATGTATTATCTCATTTGGTTATGATATCACCCCTTGGAAGTATTACGATGCCTATTTTGCCCATGAGGAGACTGAGGCACAGAGAATGTAAGAAACTTGCCCAGGGTCATCCAGGCAGACATGGCATTCGAACCCAGATTTCTTCTCACTCCAAGTCCACAGTCATCCTACTTTGTCCCATACCACATTGTATCTTTCTTCTTTGTAAAATAACTTTATTGATGCTTTTGCATCACACACACACACACACACACACACACACACACCATACACCCTACATACACACCCATCATTTAATTCTACTTCTCTCACCAACGAAGCTATCACTTCAAACAAGGAAAAACTGTAAAGGGAAACTGACTGCCACGGTACCTGAGAATGTAGACAGCATTACACATTTATATCTCCTCCCACCCACCTGCCACCAGGCATCATCTCCCCACCCAGACTGCTTAAGTGGGACCACAAAGAGTGGGATCCATCACACCCTTACTGACACTTAATGTGTATGACCCTCGACCAGGCACATCACTTCTTTGAGCCTCAGGCTTCCCCACTGTACACTGGGATGATGTTATGATCCTTCCCAGAGCAGCTAGGTGTCTCTGCAGTGGATGGAACACAAGGAGGGGTGGGGTGGAAAGAGGTGGAGGGGGAGAAAGTGTGGAGTGGAGAGTGGTGGTGGGGGGGGTCAGGAATTAGGAAGACTTGTCCTGAGTTCCAATCAGATAGCTTAGCTGGGTGACCCTGGGCAAGTCACTTCACCCTGTTGGCCTCAGTTTCCTCATCTGTAAAATGAGCTGGAGAAAGACATAGCAAACCATTTCAGTATCCCTGCCAAGAACACCAATAAAATTTCTCATCCATGGTTGTGGTGAAGGAGCGATGTTGGGTCAACTCTAGAATGATCTGATCGAGCACTTTAAGATTTATGTAGCATTTAATACACGTTCTTATCTGATTCCCTCATTATTATCCCCATTTTAGAGACAAGAAACTGAGACTCCAAGAGGTGAAGTACCTGGCCCAGGGTCATGGAGCTGGGATCAGAGAGGGGCCTGAGCCAACTGGGCCATTTCTTGACATTATTACCCTTCCCATCACAGGAGAGGAACGAAGGGCACAGTTCATACTGTAACCCCTCTGAGGGGGTCCATCCTATTGTGCCCCTACATTTCTGGCTCTGAAAGACAACATGAGTTGCTGTGCCCCCATTCTCTTTCACCCATCGTTTGATGGGCTGATGTGGTCAGGGCACCTGATGCCTTGGTGAAGGGCCCACTCAGGGGCCACGCTTAGCTGGGCCTTGTCCTCCAACCCTTTCTCCCTCAGGAGGACTTGCTGGCGTTTACTCTCTGCTGGTCTAGCCTTTCCACTTTCCTCAGGTGCAGAGTCCTGGACTTAGAGCCCGGAGACCTTACTAGCTGAATGACTGAGCAGTCAGTTATCTATTCTGACTGAGCTGGTTGCTGCAGGAATGGGAGGAGGTGGCAGGGAAGGTATTTCTGGACCAAGGGGAAGACTTCCAGGACCCAGTGGGGCTGGGAGTCCAGGAGCAGAGAGGATCTGGGGAAGAGCAAACATGATCCTTGACCTTCACTGGCTCTGGGAGTGAGGGAGGGGCAGGAATGGGGGGGTTATGGGGGACACCCCACTCCCCTGTAGGCCACCCAAAAAAGGGTCTCTCACCAACCCCTGCCACCTGTGGGTGGAGGGACCTGCGCGGCCACTGGAGATTCTGTCCCTGAAGCCTGCTCGGATCTGCTCCTTTCGGTGCCGTGCAGCCAAGGCAGGGCTGGGCTCCGCTCTGGGTCGGGTGTGCGATGGACCTTTCGCGTCAGGTTTTCAGGGCTCTGAAACAGAAATCTCATCTGCTCCGTTGTTCTGTGGCTTCTGCTGCTCCAGAATTTGTTGGGAGTTCTTCTTTATAGATATTTTATGGGCTCGACACCCAGATAATTTAAAGGACTTACCCAAGGTCACACAGGCAGCATTTGAACCCATATCCTCCAATTCTAATTCCATCATGTTCTCTCTCTGGACTTTGACCTGAACCAAGTGTTTCCCTGAGAATCTCAGTATGTATTGGTAAGTGTGTATCTGTGATTGATTCCTCCCCAAGAGGTGTAAAGGACTTGTGCGAGTGTGTCCCCATGTAAGGTCCATATGCACACTACATGTCTCATAGGGTTGTCCAGGTGTAGAGACAGGCTTGATGCTGGTCTGAATAGATAGTTCTGGGACCTGGGCCACCCTTCGTCAAGGGACAGGCTGATTTCTGCCTTGAGAGGAACAGGACAATGACTGGCACTTGCTCCCTTACCAATCGCTAATGCTAAAATTGTATCCATTTGTCTCCCTCAATTTTTGCTGATCTTGGGGTTTGGAACAAAAGCTGCCTTTGTTCACTCTTTTTTATTTTATTTTGATTTTTTGGTAAATTTTTTAATTCATTTTAAACTTAAATACAAAACAAGAAAAAAACTGCCAGGCACACAACAGAACATGAGAGAGGATTCAATATAAAACTGTAACTTTCCACTTCAAGAAAACCTATAAAATAAATACCACACATTGTTTTCAAGGCTGCAGCTTTTCTTTACTTCCTTGTAGGTTTTCTTTTGTGCACCTTTCACTGTATTTTGCCCCCTCTATCCCCGCTGTGCCTCCAAAGAAGGCTGCAATTAAATGCAGACATATACATGTATACGTATATACGTATATATGTATATATGTTTATATCTATATACATACACACATATGTAAGACCATACTATGCATTTACACTTGTTATCTGTTTCTCTGAAGGTGGATAGCATCTTCTTTCATAGGTTCATCTTTCCATGTTTTTCTAAATCAACCAGCCCATTTCCTATACCACAAAAATATTTCAACACCATCACATCCTATCTGAGTGATTGTCTATAAAACTTTTCCCTTCAGTTTTCTGCATCCCTTCTATTTTTGGCTACATTGGTTTTATTTATACAAGAACATATTACTTTAAAATACTCAAAACTATCCTTTTTATACTTCAACAATACTCTCACCTTACAATATAGTTTAAGGTCCGATACTGCTCAGTCTCCTTCCTTTACATCGTTTTTCCCATTTTCTTTTTAGTTCCAGACCTTTAATTCTTCCAAATGATATTTATTATTATTTTTATAACTCAGTAAGAGGATTTTTTTAGTAATTTATTTGGGATAGCATTGGATAAAGGGATTAGTTAGGCAAAATTGTCATTTTTTTTTATTAGATTGGCTTTACCTACCCATGAACAATAAATATTACTCCAATTATTTAGATCTGACTTTATTTATATAAAAAGTGTTTTATATTTATGTTCATGTGGTTCATGCATTTGTTTTAGCAGGTGTATTCTCCGGGATTTTGTATTTTCTAGGTATTTTAAATGGTCTAAAACAATACTGAATAATATTACTGACACAGAGTGCAGTTTTTCCCATTTTTCTCTTTTGATTGAATCTGTTTTAGCCTTAACTTAACCCTGCTTTTGTATGTAATAAGTTCTATTCCTGACATTTATTTTATGTTTGGGCGTATCTCTCATTTTTATAGCATTTCTTGAAAGCAGCATATTGTTGAATTCAAATTTTTAATCTGCTATCCATTTCCATTTTAGAGGTAAGTTCATCCCATTCACATTCTAAACTTTTTGTCTTATATTTCCCTCCTTCCTCTTCTTCCTCACTATCCTTCTCACCCTATTGACCCTAAACCTCCTCACTCCTACTTTACTTCTACATACTACCTTGTCTTCCTATTCCTTACCCTTCCCACCCCTCTAAAAGTCCCTCTCTTATACTCCCCAACCCTATCCCTCTGTCCTCTTCGTTCTGAATTTAGAGGGCTTTTGTACCGTTCTAGACATGTTTTCCCTCTTTCATCCATTTCTGATGACAGTAAGGTTCCAGCACTACCCACCCTCCCCCCTACTAACTTCCTCTGTATCAATTCTCTTTTATGCCTCATTTGTATGAGATAATTACTCCTTTTTATCTCTCCCAAACCGGAGTAGAGCACAAAGGGCTGAATCCACCTGGATGTGAACAAGCTCTTTAAATGGGAACTAAGACAGATCCCAGGTCAGACAAAGAGAGTTGATCTGTTCTCATCAAAGGAACGCTCCCTCTCCACTCTCTAGGGAGGCACTCGGGAAAGCAGGGACCTACTCAGG